>NC_086208.1:11854318-12493181 GCF_035770615.1 Melospiza melodia melodia | reverse complement strand
TTCTTGTGGAGAATTTACCAAGCACAAAATCCCGTGTGGCAGAGGAGAGGTGTAGGTGTTGTGCTGCTGTACAGCAGGCTGGTGGGGTGCAATCCCATGTGGGCAGGTCCCATCCTCTGCACAGTCAGGCCAGCTGGGAAGCAAGAGTGGGAAGTATATGTGCAGAGACCTTATTTCCACCTGCAGTGCTTCTTGGTCCTTGAAGCTTCTGAAAGGACCATAATTTTAATATCATGGAAGATTTAGGTTGCATCAAGTGCCTCCACATGATAGGAGCACGTCCATTTCTGTCATTGTCCCCCCAGCTCACCCTTGCCATGTCCTCAGTTTGCTGTGAGCCAGGGATGGAGTGGTGGCTCTGGCCCATAAAGGCTGTGGCACCTGTAAGAGATGACCTGTGCTACCAGACACCTTCCAGGCAGAGCCAGGGGCTCCTGCACCACAGGGGAGGCAGTCTGAGAACAGACCATTCACTCTCTGACAGATGTGAAGCAGGAATGTTACAGTAAAGAGCAGCTTAGTGAGTATTGTCTTGGGAGCTGCACTGTGACCTTCATGTGAGCAAGAGAGGCAGGCTCTAAAAATCAGCACAGGTTCTGGGTGCACTGGGTAATGATGCCAGTCTGGTGCTTCTGCCCTTAGTTTGTAATTTTAAGTCAGGATGGTGTTAATTTCACCTGTGTTTTGAGTATTGATGCTGTTCCTGTTGCTCATGGGTTTGCTTTCCTCTCAGTGAAGGGCCAGAGGGATGCACTTTTTGTCAGTACAGTTTTATTATGATTGCACTGATTGGTGAGTACTCTGATATGGGTATCTGCATGGTAGGTCTTTGCTTTTATGAGCCTTGCCTTTATGTAAATAATAAAACCCAGAATGCAAAAAAAAGGCTGTCCATGTTTTGGGGGTTTTTTTTTTTAATTTGTATATCGCAAACTTCTTCTGGTTTATGTAAATGTGAGTTCCTGGAAGGAGAGTCTTCAAATGCTGTGCTTGCAAAGCAGTTGAGATTCTTAATGTGTTCTGTAATTTTTTTAATAGTGAAATCCACAGGGTGGGTGTGTATTTATTACACTTAATAGAGCTTAAAGCACTTGCTGAGCTGCACTAAACAAGAGATAAAATTGTATCCCTTACAGTTGTGAGGCGTACATTGTAAATTTTTTGGTTTTAATTGTTGAATTAATGCAGAAGAATTGCTCTGGCATAAGCTTATCAAGAGTAATTTAATATAAATTGATCAAATTTTGGCTATTTAGTTTTATTGGAGATGTTTTGTTTATGCATTTGTAATGGATCTGTTGTTTTGAAGCAGAGCTCTGTCAGCTGAGCACCTCAGTTGTGTAATGGTGAATGCTCAGCTGTAGTCTGTGCATATGTGTAAACTGATAAATGGCAGGTTCAAGAAGAGTTTCACCTTGTCTTCTTTAACTTGTTTGTCTCAAACAGTGACCTGGATCTTGATTCTCTATAAACTGTAGAGTGGTCAAAAATTTTTAAGCAGATCTTTTCTGCTAATTTCTAAGGACTTAATGTACTAATACAGAACATCACCACAGAAATCCTTTGTTCTCTGACCTTTCATTTTGAGGGTGAGCTTACATTTGGAGCTGTGTTCAGCAGCAGCAGTACCTTGACCATCACTTTGTTTTTATTTTTAATTATTTCCTCCATCCTGGTCTTGCTTTTTCCGCTTTTATAGTAAGATAAAGATGGTTTTAGTTTTTATAAGGATTTTTGGGTGCAGTATTCCTGTGTTCTGTTTGTCTTCCTTGAGAAGCCTGTGGAGTATTTTTGATGAACACAAAGTCATCTTTTGTTATCTTGTCCAAACCAAACTTAGTTTATCCTTTATTTTATTTTTCCTGGAAAGAAATATGTGGACAATCGGTGGCTGAGAATAATTATGAAATATCTAACTACTTCTTTGTAAGACAAGACATTATCATCTAAAACATGAAACTTGCTGGGTTGCTGAAGGTATTGAGGTCAAGGTGAGAGTCCATATATTAATTCAGACTGTTTCCCTGTCAGGTTCTGTGCAAGACAGGAGTCCATCTACTGATGAGTTTGAGGGAAATGGAGAATTATATCATGTGCTTTGCCAGCAGTATTTCTGTGCATGCCAGGCCAAACCAAATTTCTTCTGAGATCCATGAGCTGGGTTTTTCCATGCTGCAGACTGGATGTGGGCACTGTAGGGTTGTTTTAGACCAAACCATTTCAACTTGCACTGAAATCTCAGCAGAAGAATGTGCTTATGTAACAACCCTTCTTTCTAGTGACAGACTGCAGCGTTCTTAGGAACTGGGAATCCAGCAGAGAAAAAAGCATATGTGGTAGAATTAGATGTTGAAGTTTATGGAGGTTTGAATTAACAAAAAAAAAAAAAAAAGACAAAAAACCAAAAACCCAACCAAACCTGAAAAATGTAAAAAGAACAGACTGTGTTTGATTACCAGGCTATAAACCTTAACCTTAGCATACAGCACAAAAACATGGAGGAAAATTTTCTAACAGGCTGGTGCTATTGTGTGAAAGTGGATTTGAGCCAAATTCCCAGATTTGAAACCCCATGAACTTCAGTAGGCTCAGGCCAATCCTTGGCTTAGGTTCATCTCAAAACATTGCAAGCACAGAACACAAGTTTGAACATTTTCAGTAGGAATTGGAGCCCCAAAAGGAGAAGGTTTGTGAATAATGCAGTCACTGTTTGCACACGCAAGGGACACATCAGTGCCAACCGTGAGCATTTGCCCCTTGATCATAATGAGAATGTTTTTAGAGCATCTTTGAAAAACACCCTGCAGGAAATGTTTCTGGCATGTGTCCTCAGTACTTGAATATGTTATCTCTTTGCTGGTAAGAGCTTTATGTGGCTTCTCTGATTCTACCCAAATAATGAGCTTGCCCATTGTCCTCAGCTCCGTGTGCCAGCCCTTTCCTGTCACAGCAGCTGACATCAGGTTCCTGGATCACACTGTGGTTTCCTGCTTGGAGAACAACTGCTTTATTGCAAGTTGAAGCAATACTGCCTTCTGGATGGGGACTGTAGTGGGGAGATTTCAACAAATTATCAACTACACCCAGACCAGCCAAAGAGATTTATGTGCCCATTTTAATCAGCATTGTGCTCATTTGTTTGCTTTCTCCTTCTCAGCAGAGCAAACTCTGGTTTCCTCTGGGTTGTGCAGCTGCTGTAAAGGGCAATAAGGCAGCAGTGTCAGTCACAGCAGTGCTCCTGCACTTGCTGCATCCCAGGGTTGTGTCTGGAGCTGGAGAGGGGAAAAGTTTAACACCAAAATGAGCTACATGTAATTAACAGTTTATGGGGAAGCTCGTAAAGGATCCAGCTGGTGGTGGCACTGGGCTGTTAAATGGCTCTTCTGAAGAAACCAGAATGAGAAATTAAAAAAAAAAATACACACATGCACTGTTCAGTTAGTAGAAGTTGTCAGAGCATCCTGGAATATTTTTTATTAATAAGAATGTAATTTCCAAGTTCAGCATCACGTGTGCTTTGTGTTTGTCCCATGGAGAATCCTAAATGAGCATTTACCACAAAGGATGCTGGAGAGAACACAGGAATACTTTATGATTCTGTGACAGAGCTATCACCAGGACATGCCAGCTGAGCTGCCAGTGTGATTAAGGTGCAATTTATGTCAGTTTGCTTGATTTAGTCTATTAATCTATAATTAATTATATATTGACATTTAGCTATGATTAATTTATAATTCTTCCTCTTTTAAATATAATTTGATCATAAGATTCTAATGGCAGATGAGACACAAACTGCTTGTTCTATTTCAGAATCTGTAGTGTATTGTTAGAGCTCTGCAAGGTTGACATATGCATCCTGGACTATTGAAACAAGCTGCGGAGAGAGCTTTGTCATAATATCAGTACAGCAAACATTTCTCTGACTCACATACCCCCTGCAGTGATTTTGTAAGTCAGGACAAAATTTAGAACTCTATTTGTTATCTGGTACATATTTCAAAGACAGTGCCAAACAAAAAGCTAAATTTAAAATCTCTGGCTTTTGTTGTTGGGGGTTCCAGACATGCCAAAGGAACATGTGTCAGCAATTTTAGGCTTAGTGGCCACGTAATTGTGAAATATCTTTTTTTTTTTGCTATAGATGCTCTTGGATGACAAAATCAGAGAAATTTCTATTAGCTGTTTGAGTTACATTCACTGTCAGTGCTTTTTGATTAATATTGGTGTCTCTTCAAGAATTTGTATTGGAATGAAAAAAGAAAGTTCACAGAAAACAACTTTTCTTTTGTTTGCATGTATGACAAAGTTATTTTGCCCTAAGAGAATGTTACTTTTAGGGATTTGATTTGACTGGCCTGTTGACATGGACAGCCATTGGATCCTGCACATCTATTCTGTCTTTATGTGCTTTATTGTATATTGCCTTCATTTGTGAATGAGTTTCCCTCCTGCCTGATGGTATTTTATTTCTCTAAACTGTCTGATTAGTTGGTGGCATGAGGAAACAGACTGTGACTTTGGCTGTAGAAAATGTGACAGACTGTCCAGTGCAGGGGAGGGAGGTGTGTTAAAATTTCAGCATCCTGTATCGTGGGGTCAGCGCAGCTGAGCTGGGAAATGTGCTGTGATTTCTTCCCAGCTCACACATGGATCACAGACCAGGATTAATACACAGCCCAGTGCTTTAAAGTGAAGCACCTTTAGGAGTTGTTCCCCAGGCTTGCTGACTTCTTAACCATCTGAGGAATACCTTGGAGATAACACCAAGTGAGGTCTGACCTTCTGTTGGCAGGGTGACTTTCCTCCAGAAGGAGTTTCCTGGAGAATACCTTAATACTGAAACACTGCTGCCTAGTTCTTTATCTTAAAAATATTATGTAATGGTGTTGTTCCTAATCATGGATGGAAGTAAATATTTAGAGGTAGAGTAATTCTGAACTTAGTCTTTGGCAGTAAGTTTATTTCAGAACTTCATTCTTGGACAGAGACTTTTAGATCAGTCTGGTGTGGGAGACTTTGACTGTGTTCTGCATGTTTTCTTCAATTCAGTACAGACAGAGTAGGTGCCTTACATTGTGTAAACCTGGCTATTTGCACCACAGTGAAGGCTTAGGCTTGTATAGTTTCAGTTACTGAAGGATATCCACCTTAAACACGTGGATTTGCTCATGGCCATGTGTTGTCAGCACTGGTGGCTGTCATCTAATGCCTGGCAGCTGTTCCTCTGCATTTCTCTGGCCCACTGTCACTTCTGTGGCTGCATCCAGCCCTTGAGCCTTGTGGAACTGGTCCAGTGATTAATTTCTAGTCTGTGCTAGGTTTTGTAGTCATTTCTTAGCACTTGAGCTGTAGATGTGAAAATCCATTCTGTGAGTTCTTTGGAGATTAGCAGAAGGATTCTGCCTGATACTCAAATCCCTGATCTGAACCTGTCTATAGTAATCAATCTTCTGTTTTAAATGAAAAAATTAATATGTTACCTCCTTCATACCTTTGCATTCCCTCCCTTCTGTCCTCACTTGAGTTGATTTGGTGGCTGTCATCCCTTTGCCAGGCTGTGCCTCTGGTGTGTGATTCTGGGATTGTAGGGAGCAGGGTCTGGACCTTGCACAGCCTTGTGTTGCTGTGTGGTAAATCAGATCATCTCACTGATCTGTCTGAAAAGAAACTTTAGAAATGCTCTTGACATGTCGGTTTTTAAGAATTTTAAAAGCGCTCTAGCACAAAGGCTGTTGTGACAAGTCCTGTGTCTCATCATCAAGGAGAAAAGTTTGGTCTTTTGTGCATCGCACCACCCTGACAGCTGTGACTGAGGTGGTGCTGTGGTGAGAGTGTTCTGGATAGGCACAAGCACAGGGAAAGAGCAGCAGCTGTCAGGGGACTGATAAATGTTGCTTTATCCACAGTTCTGGTAAAGAGTGGAGCAAGCAGAGCAAGTCAAAAGCTGTGCCTGCTGTCATTGCCTTGTTTGCCTCCAGGCACTTGACTCTGCCCTGAAAGTTGGTCTTGGGCCAGCTGAGAAAAGAGCCATCACTCCTGTGGCTCAGAGTCAGCTTTGCTGAAATATTTAGTTAAACCAGCACATAACTGATCCTCCCCTCTGAGACCAGGATCAAGATTTTTTTGTTGTTGGTATTTTTTTCCCCCTAAATGGGCTAATGGCATTCAGCTCATGAATTTCCTGTTATCTTAGTTTCTAATAAATGGAATTAAATTTATGTACTGAACACCAGTTGCTCTTCCTGGCCTTTCTAGGACGAATCCTGGACTTGAAGACAGGGACAGTAAAGAAGGAAGGCCAGCAGTCCTCCATGAGAATGTGCATGGGATCCAGGCGCTCCTTCATTTGCAGGATGAGGTATGCATTTACCCTGTGCTCCATCAGAGTTCCAGTCCTGTCTCAGCTTAGAAAAACATTTTGTTGCACTAATCTGGCCTTGATTACAAGCTAAAGCTGTAATGACACGCTGCCATGAAGTATTTCTAGAATACTTGCTTTAGGAACTGGAGTGAAACTGAAACTAGTCTTCCTTATGGACAAACCAGCAAAACAGCACCTCATTTCTGTTGTAGTTATTCTTATGAGTGTGGGGTGTAAGTTCCTTTTTCCAGAGAACTTTTCCAGAGAACAGATTCACCCCTGGAATTTCAGCCATTCTTTTCTAGTAAAGTTACTCAAATCGATACCTTGGGAACAAAGCTTTCGCAAGTGTTATGAACACCCAGCTCTGTGTATTTTTTCAGCAAACCAAGAATATTAAAAGCATCTTAAAGATAAACAAGAATTCAGTTGCAAACCTGCCAGCTATGTAGGAATTAGCCTAAGCCTGGTATGAATTAACCAGATGTCAGCTGGCTGATGTTAGATAAATGAGTAATTGTTAGAGGTTTTTTTGATTTGCAGTTTTCCAGCTTCTCCTGCATTGTTTGGGCTTCTTTAAAGAGATTTGTCTGTCCAGTGTTTTTTTGGGGGGAGCTTGTGAGCACTTCTCTTGTTTTAGTGCTAACAGGCTAAAATGCCTTTTGCCATAGCAATAAATCTGTTCTGTGGTTAGGAGGGGAAAGTACATAATTGTATCTGTAGGCTATGTCCAGTATAAATGGTGATAGCAGCACTGCAAAATTCATTACAGAATGAAACACACAAAGCACATTAAAATACAGGTACCTGTACTTTGGTAATGTGGTGGATTTTTTCCAGTCCTGTGAGGGTGCTGAATGTATGGCTCTTGGGTGCTTTTGTAGGGTGTTTATGGACTTTATACCTGCGAAATCAGGCTTCAGAGCTGTAGAACCTTTTGCACCCATAACTGGGTGAGAAATAGAGCCCAGCAGAGCAGCAGTGAGAACACTGATTTTTCTTCCTCCCAAGATGCACATCATCTTGTTTGTACAAAGAAAACCAGGCCTAGTGTCCTGTTTGCAGTTATTCCCCAGCTTTCAAAACAGTTCAGATTGCAGTCATTTCCTAGCACCCTGATTCTATAAACTCCAGTGCATGAGAGTGATTTTACTCATTTCCCTAACCCCACTGTTTTTGTATTTCTAAATCTTATTTTAGTTGTTCACTTCTTCTCCTTGGCAGTGACTGATAAGAAAAAAAAAATTAAAGGAATAAAAAGAAAATCTTCTGGGAAGAATGGACCTCAGATAATGTGAACCTTCCTTGTGGTTTCTTCTTTCATTGTTGTTATTATTTTTCCATTAAAAATGAACTGCTTTTACCCTTCAAACTATTTACTCAGCTTCAGATGGATTGTTGAAATTTTACAGTTAGGCATACTTATAAATATCACAAAATACACATGAACAAGTGTTAAACAAAGTTAGTTGACAGTGTAAATAGTTTGATCTTGCAAACATTATCTTAATGTCCACAGACATTGTAGCTGGTGTATGGCAGTGGAATTTTTCTGTCCAGGGCAGCCACAGGAGCACTGAGATTGGTTTGTGTGGATATTTGGGGCCTGACATATTTTTCTCTAGTTTTCACCCCTGTTTCATGGCATTTTGAAGTGTGTCTATTCTTTAGCCACCCTTGGGATATCAATTTCAAACAGTCTTTATCCTGGGGGAGTGTGGAAGGGAGTCTTTTTCTAGTCTCTTTCATTTTGCTAAAATAAAGAAGATTTTTATAGCACATCTAAAAAGCTCAGCCTGTGGAAGCAGCATGTCCTACATAAACATGAATATGCAGCTTTTTGCCAGGAACATCTATTATTGTCTTCTTATATATGTAGTAAGGATCTCAAAATGTCTTTTTATCGTGTGTATTTATATTCATTTTTGAGCTCTTTAAAATATCAATTTACTTTTAGGTGTGGAAATGCTCCTCTGGATCATTTACCTCTGAACAGAATAACCACCATGAGAAAAAGATACAGGTACTATTACTGAATTTACCACAAAGCAGCTGTAGTTGCCCTAAGCCCTCTCATTTGCACTGGATTAATGCCCACTCCAGGAGTGTTACCTGCACACACTGGATCCTTTTGCAAACAAAATCTCTTGCATGTGTCACTCAGATTCTTTGCCTTACACCAGCTCCAGCTCTGAATCAATCTTCTCAGAGAAATTTCTCAATTTCTCAGAGAAATCTTACAGAAAACAGGTACAGCTTGAATAGCAGCATAACAGAGCTGGCAGTACGGAACCCTAGGTTGATTCTTGGGTGTTTCCAGCATAACTTACAAATACTGGTAAATAATTAGTAGCCATAGTTTGAAAGCATAAAGCTGTTCTGCATGTCAATGTGATGTTTTTGTGTTTCTTGCTCATTCAGGAATGGCCTGGGCCCGGTGAAAGAAGGTGAAGCACAATATGCTGTTGTCCATTGCACTGGCTATATCAAGGCTTGGCCACCAGCAGGTTTGTATCCCTTGTGGAGGACTGTGTGCACCACACTGTCCCTAGGAGAGCTGAAAACCTGGCTCAGGGTTCCTTGCTGCTAGAAAAACAGGGAGAGTTTTAGTGGGGTGGCTGATTAAAGCTCACCTTGAGCAGCTTTCAATAAGAATAAATCAGGTGTTGTACTCACTCAGGGCATCCCTGTTTTCCCTGTGACACCCTTCTCAATTTTGTTGTCACAGAGGACCTGTAGGAATTGCCAGTAATGCAGGATTCCACAAACTGGGGCCAAAAGTTTTCAACTTATGTTGATAAACCAATATAAAAGTGGTCTCATTTTAAGAAGGTGGATGCACAGGATTGTGTACCTCTAGAAAACAGCAGTTACTGCTTTTATACTTAAGTACTGAATTGCCAGCACCTTCGTATGAAAATGTGTCATTTCACCTCAGACACATGGAAGTTCTCAGTAATGGTGTTACTTGGGAATGTTCAGTATTTGTGATAAATTCTGTTTTGAGGCTGTTTTTCTGGGAATCAGGTCTTGGCATACCGCTTTGATCTACGGAGAAAAACATTTACCTGCTGAAACTCAGTATTACCTATGGGAATATTTACCTTTGAAAAATTCCAAGAGGAGACAGTGGAGCTCATCCAGACCTCATGATGAGTGGGGTTACCTGACCTTGGCGTTTGCAGGAGTTGAAGAGGTTGTTTGTGATGTGACAGCGCCTGCTGGCATGAGTCAAAGAATCAAACCAGGAGCTGTCCTGCCCTTTTGTGGCTGTACACCATGGCCATAAATCACATTGATCCAGGGATTATGAGTCCTAAGAGGTGGTTTGTACCAAATGTGTGCAGACAGCAGCGCGCAGATGTGAACTTCTTGTTGTTTTTTGCTGAAATGCGGTTTTGGAAGCAGAGGAAAACTGCCCCTCTTGTTGCTAATAGGATTTAATAGGAGTCAATTTTGCTTCTCTCTCAAAAGTATGAGAGCACAGTGTCTGTAGAGTGCTCTGAAAATTGATGGTTTTTTCTGTTTTGTTTTCTTCTACAAAAAGATTTAGTTTTCTATTGGTAATTCTAAATGCAGTTGAATTCAACCTTGATATACGGGGTGTCCACTCAAGAAGGTGTAGGTCAAATACGATTTTGTCTAGCCTGAATGAGAACCTTGCCTCATGTTATGGGATGTTTAAAGAGATCTGACTCTTCAGGGGTGTATGTTGCTAATACAGAGCTACACATGCATGAACTCATGTCAGCACTAGGTCCTGATGTTGGCAGTGTGTGCCCTTCAGCCACCAGTTCTGCAGGACAGCAGCTTGGGATTAAAAGGATCTTCATACCAATGGCCAGGTATCAATCATATTGCAAATCCCAGTTGGCAATAGTGAGGTCTTTTTCCCATCTCAACTCTTCCAAAACTGTGCTGCTTATTACTTCATGAGAAGTTTTTATTTCACTAGAGGTCAAATGGGAGTTTTCATGCCCAGTGCCTCTGTGTCTCTCCAGTGTTCTGGTCTGTTTCCAGAAGGAGGTTATATCCTGTCAGCCTAGACTTTGCAAAGACAATCCAAGACACCTCTGCTTTCCATTCTCAGAATGCATTCTCTTTACCCTTGTGGCTTTTCTCTGCAGTTGTTCGTGTTTTCACTTCTCAAAATGTAGGTCGCTGGCACTACACATTCTTATTTCAGATGAGATTGCATCCATCACTAGATGGATAACACAAACAATATTTCCTGTCTTGCCTGGCAGTGTAGGACACAGCATCCTTCTCTTTTGTGTGGTGCATCCTGCAGGCATCCTAAGACATCTGATACAAATTTTTATATCTTCCAGGTTGCCTTTTTCTCACTTGTCAACTTCAAACCTTGCTTTGAATTGTGTGATGTTTCAATTAGTAATATCAAGTTCCATCCTATTTCTGTTGGTTTAGCTTATGACTCTTACTGTTCCCCAAGTGCATGCTTATGCATTTAGTAATGTTGGATTTCATCCCATTTCTATTACTCCACTCCACAAAATCACATGGTGCTCCTTATGATATCCCAGTGCTCCTCCATAATGTTAATGTCTCCTAACTAATCCTTAGGGATGTTTTTGATTTTGACAGCCTTATGTGGAATTTCGTTGGTCTTTTATGTTACCATCCAAATTGTTACTTCTATTAGTCATGTCTGGGTGCCTTTTCCAGGGCACACAGAATTGAATCAGGGCCTTTTTCATGAGCGTTTATTTGCCTTCCTATTCTTCCCCACTTTGTGTTGGTGGTTGTCATGTATCCATTGACTTTCAAAGTTGATGGGAAGATCCACAGGCTGAATTGTTCCCCTGTATGTTTGAGTAAATAAGTGACAACAACACTGCATTTGTTCTCATTTCCAGTGGTAATCCCACCGTAATCTGCAAAGCAAATGAGATAACTACAGCAGTAATGGAGTTTGCCAAGGCTTCTCTACCCTGTAATAAAATTACTTTGTTGAAATCAGCAAGCCCTGCATGGTCTCTGGATTCTTGGGAATAAATGGGCTTGTGCTAAACCACAACTGTTTAAAAATTCAGTGATCAAAAAGACAATTTTCATTTATTTATCAATTGCCAAGTGAACACTGGTATAAACTCCAGTTCTTTTTCTTTCAAAGCATACAGTGTGGCTTATATATATATGTGCACATGCCACACTGCATATACAGTAATATAAGCTAATATACAGTACAAAGATAATATTTCACAATATTATCAAATACCTTTCATCTGTACTTAGTCTCATTTGTTTAGCACTTGGTATTTTCTCTTTCTGGGTTGAATTGCATTGTCTGTGGCCAATGTTCAGTTTTTTTGGTCCCACACTGAATAAATCAGTGTTGATACAGAAGCATCAGGAGAAGAACTGCTTTGTTGTCATTATTGGTGGGATAGACTATTTGACAGTGCTGCTGCAGGGAGGAGTCTGCAAATCTGGAGTAATCTGAGTACTTCAAACAGGTGAAAATGAATAAGCTACAGAGAGCTGGTGGTGTAATTCAAGGGCTGGGTTTGTTGTGTTATGGCTCAGGTCTGTGTTCAACATGACAGCACTGGCACATCCAGCCTGCCTTTGTGGTTTTTCTCATTTGTGTGGAGCAGCAAGGCTCATGTACTGGCAGACTGTCTTCAGCCCCTTCTTCACTGAGAAAGGGGAGACAAAACAGCCTCAGTTCAGGCTGTGTGTTAGGGGTCTGTTCATTTTTCTCCACCTGAAAGACAGGTAAAATTAAGATCAAGTTTAAAACCAGGCATGTGATACCTACACACTTGTATCCCCATATGCTGGCCTCAAGAAATGAGGTGTAAACTTGGTGTGGAAGTCAAAGGAAAAAGCAGTCAGATGTCTCAGATGGAGGTTCCAGCCAGTCATGGTGTATGTTTGGTTAAATAGTGAGAGTGTGGGTTGGGTTATTTGGAATGAGGTAAAAGGACCCCTGGTTTGAGGCTGGCTGAGCAGCAATCCCAGCCTTTGTCCCTCTGTTCCCAGCAAAGCTGCTCAGATGAACCTCAGCCCAGACAGTGCTTCAAGTTCATAACCAGTCATAAAACTGAGAAGTGCTGACCTTCTCCTGGGTTTTTTTTCCTGTTTTCAACTTAAGCAAGATTTAATTTTCTATTTTTTTCCCCTCTATATACCTCATTCCTGGAAGGAAATGAGTCTTCTCTGGTCCATATGATATTTTCCTAATAGGTTTGTTTTGCTTTCTTTTTGTGGCATAAGATTTGGTAGAGAGAGAAGATAAAGTCTGTCAGGAATTTGGTAGTTTTCTGGAAATCAAAGCCAGCATCTTGCACAAAAGCACATAGTGAAGCAGAGAGAAAGATACATATTTTGAAACTTCAAATAAAGAGTCACTGAATAATGTTAAATTCAGATAATGTTGAAATCTTTTTTTTTCTCTTTAGTTAAAAAAGAAACATTTTAGTCTTCCAAGTCAGACTTACGGTAACATCTTAACCACAGCATGCCAAAGCTGTTAGGTTATTTTAAAGTTTTGGCCAGAATCTGAACGTTTGTGCAAAGTACTCCCTCTTCCAATACAAAACAAAATAGTTGCTTGAATATTCCTTGCAGTGCTGTCATTTTTTAAGGCTTTATTTATTTTTCTAAAGAGTGGTTAATTTATTTTTTATTGGGACTTTTCACGAGATTTTTATCCTTAGTATGCTATCCGCAGCCTTTTTTGTGAAAGCCTTTTTCCATTGTTTTCTGTGAGAGATAAAGTCACACAGTGTAGTTCCTTCCCTGGCAAGTAACTATCAAAAGTAATCTAATGGAGACACACATTATCAGGGGATTGCTAGCGACCACTGGACACTTAAATTCCATCTTTTTAAAGAATTATAAATAAGTTCTTTTTTAGTGTAATGAAATAAAACCATAAACGCACCAACGCTGTTCTGTGTCTCACAGAAGATGTGGGGCAGAAGGGTAGAGAAAGAGAGCAGAAAATGAATATGCAGAAGAAAGCAGAATATGCTTTTCTGTTTTTAGAGCCAACTGGAAGCTCATTGGGGAAACTAAAAAGTTCTTTCTGTCCACACCAACACACAGTGTTGTGCTGTGGGAAACTGCTGGTATAAAGGACACTTGGAAATTAAATATAACGTCTGATTGCATTCTGTTTGTGATGCTCACTTGCAGCCTAGCTGTGCCAGTTGTTGATGTGAACTCAGGCAAGCACAGCACTGTATTTATTATTTTAGAGGGGTGTATATTTGGTGTTGAGAAATAAACCCTCTCCCAGGATTACACATAAAGAATGTGAATAATTGAAGGATGTTTATTTTGTTGATGCCCCCTAAAGGTCAGTTTCATGGCTGCTTTCATCCAAGCTCTTACAACATTTTTTAGAGATAATGATGGTACTTGGTGCTGCTAAGGAGCAATATTGCATTGGGTTAAGAGCTGGACAAAGTGGTAGAAAGTGCAGTTCACATCTTCATTTACCTGTCCATAGTGTGTTCAATAGGAAATGTGCTAAAGCAAAAGTAAATCTCATCTACAAATAAAGACTCCCAGAGCCGAATCTTTGAAAATATCAACTGAAAAATAAAGAAAATAATTTCTGTCTGTGGAATGCTGCCAGTAATAGCACCTGTATTGCAGAGAAGCTGAAAATCTTTTTATCATATTTTTTCTCTAGGCACTTTGGGAAGGGGTTGATAATCCACTGGGTCATGTATTGATTAATTCCAGGCAGATTGATTTTTATTCATAGAGGGTCTTGTGGCATAACCCAAGTAAGACATTTTCCATTTTGCTATACAGACCAAATATAATCCATCTTGGGCAAAAGGGGAAAAAAAAAAAAGATGAAAATTAGAACAACAGCCTCCCTTTGTCAACAGGGTGACATCAGAAATAATGTTTCTTAGCTAGGTTTAATTTTGGAGGTTTTATTTGAGCAGTAGCAAGTATGGACCAAGTTCCTAAAATGGTAATCACTGTTGAAAGCTGCAGAGAAAAAAAAGATTATGCAAAGTGGAAGCTGTCCAGCTGTATCTTTGCTGTCCTTTGCAATACTCTCTGCCACTAAGGAAATGATTGGAAAAAGCTTTTGAGGTTAGGGGAATATATTTTAAATGTGTCCTTCTCAAATGAAAAACACAATTTGAAAGGGATCTTTTGGTTAAGGTTATCCAACTGGAATGCTTACAGTTATGTCCTTAAAACAGCACTTTTTAGATGAGATAATAATGCTGCTCTTTTTTAAAGCTCCCTTTGATAAAATTCTAGTTATCACTAGGGGGCTGCAAATAATGTTGTGCACCCCAGATTGTGAAATCATTGCAGAACAAGTTTCAGTATATTATACAAAAGTATGGGGCTGTTTTCCTTCATACTTGGTGTATTTTATTTTATTGTATAGTTCAGTGAAGACCAAAAAATACCTGTAAAATGCTGTTCGGATACTGATTGTCAGATAAGATTCAACTGTTTGGATACAAGATAACATCCTCAGAGATTACTCCAGTTCACTTAGCAGCATTTTTAGTCCTTTTTCAGAGGTGTCATTTACGAAAGTGGTGTGCTGTCATCCCCTGGACTGTCCAAAGATTGGCTTACACTGGGGATTATACATTTCCAAAATAAAGTTGTTTCTGAAATGGTAGCTGCTTTGCAATTAATTTTGTTAATGCTTTGAAGTGCCTCTTAAATGATTCACTGCCTGTTATGACTGAATTCCTTGAAAATCCTTGTGAAAGAGTTTACAGATCACTTAAAATAGGTCAGTGGTGTCACTCCTGGAAGACGTTTTTCAAGAGTTTTATACGAACTTGGTATCTCAGTGCTGGAGTTGGGAAATAGCCTTAGCTCAAGGCTTAGCCAGCAAGCAAGTAAACAGTGCTAATCTAAATGTTCCTATTTGTGTAACACTCAGATGGAAAATAGTACACATGTATGTTTGGAAGCTGTTCCTGTGTTTATAGTAGTTACTCCTGTTACAGAGCAGTGTTAGCAAAGCATCCGCATTTTTTTCAGTCTTTCAACGTAGCCACACAGGTTTAGTCCATTATAGAAAAAAGTAAAACCAGCTGTTCAATATGAGCACAGAATTACTGATTAATTTAGGCTGTGCCTTGTTTTTAAGGCTCATTATAAAATATTATTCACAAAGAAAAATGAACATAGTGTGCCTTCACTGACCATGTTAAGTAACGCCATGGTTCCATAACGTGCTGGTGGAGCAGCACTCATGGATATGTTACTGTCCATCTTGGTGTATAATGGAATTTTAGTATCTGCTTTGTCTTCAGCAGCCAAAATTGCTGCTGTGGGTTCTGTGTATACATGTGAGGTATGTAGCATTGAGAACAACTGAGAAGCATTGTCTGATCTGAACCCAGAAATAGTGACTGAATCATAGAGAAGAAAATGAGGTTATTTTGTAAGATTTAGAGCATCTAGGAAAGTACAGAGCCAGGACAGCAGCATCTCTGTTTACCCCAATTTCCTAATTATAACAGTATTTGTCATTGTTTACTCCAGGAATGACTATACCAGAAGAAGATGCTGATGTGGGACAAGGTAGTAAATACTGCCTCGTGGCAATAGGAAGGCTTCAGGTAATGCCAGTCTTTCTATATACAAACTATTTCTGAAATCATGATCATTGTTCTGATGTGGTTATGAAGTATTTTCCTACTAGATTGTAACTTTTAACATGCCTCCAGTTTATAAAGTGTCTTGATGTCTGTGCAGTCAGTGACTTCTACCAGCAGGGCAAAATGAAACTGATTTTGGTGCTGGATATGTGTACTTAGTCCAGTAACAGCAGCAGAGATGCTCCTGAAGATGAGTGTGCACAGACCTGCCACTCTTCAGTGTGTGTAGGGCTGGGGTGCAGGTGCTGCAGGTGCTGGGTTAAAGTGACCCCAGAGCCAGTGATATGCTCCCTGCCATTTTTCCAGTCATTCACTCTCTGACTAATCAACTGCTTGAAAAACTGTGATTGCAGGAGCTATCCTGAAAATGGTGAAGGTAAAGCAGTCAAGAGGCACTCCAGAAATCATAGCTTTATTCTCAGCGTGTATTGTGTTATGCATTCAGATGAGATGTGAGCTGAAGGAACTGGGAAAATAAAATTTTCCTTCCTTTTTGTGCAGATGGTTGCAATTGTTGTAGTGCATTTCTGAGCAGAGTTCAGAGCTCTGAGCTAAAGCAACCATGGTGAATCTCTTTCCCCACAGCAGGGAGGACAGTTTTTATCTTCCTGGTCTGGGAATCCTGCCATGGGTGATCATATCTGAGCCTCTTGCATGATCCCCTGCACTCACTGCCATCTGCTAGGAGGGGATCACTCCTCCTGACAAGGTGGAATGACCTTTTCACAGGGGCCAGACCCATCTTACCTGAGGTGAACAGCCTGCAGGTGTTAGCACATCTGCAGAGTGGCTCTCCATGGCCATGGCAGAGCTACACAAGTACTGCAGCATGGGTTTCAGGTTTATAATGCTTTCATAATTAAGAGTAATATATTCCACTAATGGAAAGAAGAACGTTATGGGGATTCATGTGTTACAACTTCCAAAGAGAAATTATTTCCAAGTAATGTCAAGATGTCTGTTACGTTAGAGGAGCCATTGTGGTATGTGAGGGCAGGCAGGAGGAAGCTCTGTGGTGGGTTAAGTCAGAAAGGAGTCAGGGTGCACAAATTAAAAACTCTTGTCCTCTAGCAGCAAGTTGAAATCTTGCATATGGTGAGCTGGCTAATCAGCTCTGAGTTGGCAAAAAAAAAAAGGAGATTTTGCTCATTTTGCATTGTTGGCAGAGATGGCTCTGGAAGATGTAAAAAAATCAGTGGTCTCCTTTACACCTTCAGTGGGAAAGAATGGATATGAAGTGGCCTGATAGCACAGATTTCAGGCAGAGAGCTGAAAACACACAGTTCCCTCTGGTGAGATTTGAGAAGTATTCAGAGAACTGTGTTTTTCATTATGAGCAGCCACTTCCTGGTCTAATATCCCCTACCTCAGCCTCTGGAGAACTTGGTTCAGATTCTGTAGGTGTTTCAGGTGAGGTTCATGTCACCTGAAAGGTTAGGTAATGGGTTGGTTTCCTATCCTAAGATAAGTGGACTGCACTGTCCTCTGCAAGTCATTCATTCTTGGTTGACAGAGATAGGATCCACGATGCCTCATGTGCTGCAAAGTGAGATGAGTCCAGCTGGACTTTCATCCTCAGTATATCCCCCTTCCTGGGAACCTCTGGTGTGTTTGTTTCTCTGCTGTGCTGTTAATCCTCAGTAGATGCCATGGGGTGAGATATTTGCCCTGCAAACCGGAATAAAGCTGTTCTGCCGTTTATCAGTGCCGTTGTTTTATTTTACTTCCTTCAGCTGCTAGCAGTGTGCCAGCACATTCTGTCCTTTAGCTGTGTGTCAGACATGGCTCTGGGTGACTGGTGTGGCTCTCCTGCCCTAGGTGACCAGCTCTCCTGTGTGCATGGACATGAACGGCATGTCGGTCCCCACGGAGTTCCTGTCCCGGCACAACTCGGATGGAGTCATCACCTTTGTGGACCCAAGGTGCATCAGTGTCATTGGCTACCAGCCCCAGGTCTGTGGCCACTGGGATTGTGGAGAATGGGTGGAGCTAATGCAGAAAATGCCATGTGAAAACATGAAGTATTTGTAGCTGGTAATTCATACATCGGGCACTGAACGCTGTTCGTTTTTCTTTGCTGTCCATCCCTCTGTGTGGGGTATCTGTTTATACCTTTAGATCTGATTAAAATTCTAACAGCAGAGTGCTCTGAACCTTGCACAGCTTTCCAATGAAGACATTTCTGTGACAGAAAGTTAACAGTGCTTGGAGAGAGTTTTAGTCCTGTAGACCTTTGATTCTGCCAGTCTCTTGAACAGTAAGCAAACATAATTTACAGCATCTATTTTCCTTTAGGCTACATCTGCTCCTCTGAACAGGAGGCTAGTACAGAACTGAGTAGAATAGTAAATGAACCACAGCTCTTCCTCAGACAACTCCCAGCAGTTGCAATTTAAAGGCAAAAGTAGTTCCTTGTTAATTTGCTTATTTATATATTTTTTTTGTTTTAAATTGCTTTATAAGAAGTGTTTTTACAAAAATTAATGCCATAAAATGAGCTGTAGTAGCAGATGTCAGTCTTTTCAAGACACCATTTCACAGGTATTAGAAAATAACTTCAACTTTTGTGTAAAAACATGGGGCATTATGCCTACAAACCTTGTTTATATGGTTCATTCCTGATTAACTGAGTAATCTCGTTCAATGTGATAGATCTTGTGTTTGCAAAAATGACTTGTAGGTCTACATGTGGATTTGTGTTGTATTTTGGGTTTTTTACATAACTTCATGTTTTATTCTAGGATCTTCTGGGGAAAGATATTTTAGAATTCTGCCATCCTGAAGACCAAAGCCATTTGCGAGAGAGCTTCCAACAGGTACTGTGTCCTGCTCCTTTTGTTCCACACTTTATTATTTTGTCCACAGAAGTAGTTTTAATCTTATTTTATTTTTATGCAGGAGAATAAGTGGCAAGATACAAAACAATTTGTTGGTCAGTTATCAATTGGTTAAGCCGCATAATAAATGGAAGGAGGGGTTGACAGTATTTTCAGAAATAAATCTTCTAGTTATATATTTGGTTTTTTGCTGCACAGAGTGAACTGTTTTGGAGATGCCTGTGTTGATTTCCCTATGTTAAGTGGTAACCAAAATTATTTACCTTCCAAGATGGGCTGTTGATTTGGAAGTAGTTGCATCCCTCTGTGGTGCTGGATTGTTTGTAACTGAGTTCTCTGCTAGCATAGATGATTTGCTTTTTCATGTACCTAAATGGAGTTACACCACTTAGATCAACATGTAATTTGGCCCTTTTTGTCTGTTAGAAATTGAAATGTACAGGGAAGTAACAAAAGAAATACAACATACAGGAGGAGTTACTGGTTTGGATTCATTTTTACCATGGGCCACATTTACATCAGCTGAATCAGTGACATTTATTCCATTGCAGAGCTTGCTGTTTCAGCTTGGTCTGGGCCATGCATTAGTAGGGCTTTCCCCAAGCTGTCTCCTTATTGCTGGGCTTTTCAGTGCCTTTCCTGCTGCACCAGAACACCCAGCACAGGATGTTAAACCTATTGCTGAGGCTCAGTTGATCTAAGGGCTCCAGATTTTCCAGCAACAGCCAATAGCTCAACCAAGTTGTGTTGATCCATCTTGCATTGGATGCTGAGATGTATTTTCAGCTGTGAAATGTGGATATGAAGGGACTTCTAAGTAATTTGTATAGCCAACTGTTTGTTCAGGCATGGCATGCACAGACAGAGCCTCTGGGGGAAAAACAATGAAATGCTGTGTCCCTAGAACAGATTGTGAAACTGAGGTTATGGTCTCTGCAGAAGTGTTGGAGATGGTGTCAGATATTCGTCCTCCTGAGCTGTTTCTCACCATCCCCCCTTCAACAGGGACTGTCACAGCCCCATGGCCAAGTGTGGCTCCAGTTCCTTGCACAGACTGAGTGCAAACAGCAGCCTTTTTAAATTCAAGATGTTGATTTACGGGCTGTGAGAGTTCAATGCTTTAAACAGGTCACCACATCCAGAACATCTCCTGTGCCCCAGCTTGGCTGGGGATGTGATGCTGCAGCTGCATCCTGCTGGCAGGGTCTGTCACCAGGAGCCAGCTCTTCTCTCCTGCCTGCCCTCCTCCCCACCTTCCTGCTGCCTTGGTGCTGGCATTGCTGGGAGGGCTGAGGCCCTGATTCCTTTCGCATAGGACTCCAGCTTTGGGCTGGTTCAGCTCCCTGCACTGCTGCCTGATGGCATCAGCGGCACAGGAGCAGTGAGAACACATATGCTGTTTGTCAGCGGTGCCCAGATGATTGATTCCACTCATCTGTCCAAGGGACAGTGACAGAGAGCTGCTGGATAATGGGCTGTCAGACATCCTCTGCAGGGAATCCCTGCAGTGGTTGCCTGGGTCTCAGCAGGGCTGGCTAACGAACATTGCAGTTAATGACCTGGTCCTGCCCGTGTTCACTGCAAGGGAGATCAGGCTGTCTCTGTGTCCCTGAACTTGGCTGCTGGGGACTCCACTGTCACCACTCACTGCTGGCCATGTGCAGAAAGTGATTTGCTGGATCAGGGACCTGCGTGGCTTGCTTAAGGTCATACAGAAAGACAGCAGGAAAAAATGCAGTTAGAAATTAAAGTTCCTGCTCACTCAGTCTATGTCCAATCTATGAAAATAGTGTGTTGTTTCCTTAGCAGGCAATGCCTTCTTGCATGTATTTTTGTTCAGTACAGTAGCAGTGTGATTGGGGCTGTTATTCCCATCATGCAATAAAAGACTGAAGTAAACAGTTAAGCTTTGCACCAGGTGGTTTTTATTTCCGAAGAATATAAGAAAGTAAAGTTCAATCATTAGCTTTGAAATTTTTTGTGCTGGTTTGTTTGTGTGCTCTGTATTAAGACAGTTCAGGATTTTCCCACCAGCAATCTCTCTGCTTTATATATTATTACAAAATTACTGTTTGCTTAATCAGGGTTTCAGGGTAATAGATCACTGCCATTTGTTTTACTATTGTTAGTTTGGACTTAGAAATCTCTTAATTAAAAAGGTAACTGTGATTCCAAATAAACTCTTTTTTTGTTTTCTTAAAACCTGAAAGCTTGACACTTCTTTTTTGCTGACAGTATCAGAACCAGGCTGGTGCATAACAGAAGAGGGAGGGAGGGAGGGTGGGTTTTGCAATTTTTGGTCAATTGCCAGTATCTATCTCAGAGCTTTATTTCCTTGGGAAGATAAATTCATTCATCAGGGTGGGAAAAATCAGGCCAGAATAAGACAGTCTCAAGGCTAAGACAAACAAATACAGGTTAATATCAAAGGGTCCAGTATACAGCTGTTGGATACCCAGTAGAATGCTATTCAGATTGCACACTCTACACCAGCTCTGTGGTTTCTGCCCTGGGTGTGGTAGTAGAAAGCTGCTGATAAAAGAATGTTGCCCAGTGAGCTCAGAAAAACCCTGTTAAAGCATTAAAAACCCCCAACAAAACCAACAAAAAGTCATTTATTTCAATATGTTTTTGAGCTTTCCTGGGCTTTGCTAAAGGTTTTGTCTTCTATTTGCATTCTTTCCATTTAGTCCCATATCCAGTTGATTAATTTGAAGTGCAAACCTCTGAAAAAAGCAGGATTGGAACATTTTTCTTAATCTAATTGCTTGTCAATGAAGACAGAGGGTAAATAGTGGGACTTCTACTTTTAGAGAATACAGGCTGCAGATAGCTAATAAAAAGTAAATTCCAGATGTTAATGATTAAGAATCCACAAGATGTGGCATTTATTTGCCGTAGACCTTCCCTTTCCTTCCTTGAGGCAACCCTGAGATAGCCTGGTGGAAAAGCTGTAAAATATAAACAGAGATAGGCCAGGTAAGTGCCAGCTGAATGACTTGAAACCATGGAAGTTTTCTTCTGGCTTAACCCCAGATTGTTGGATAACACATGAAATGCAGTTGCAGGGCCAGTGTGAGAAGATTGGTTTGAATGTCCTTTAGTTGGCTGCTTCTTAATCCTCACTTGGTGCGCAGCTGTTGACTTGAGCAAAACTTCAGTTACCAAACTTAGACATTTGAATTTTTAGTTACAAACACATAACCTGTGCAGGCAAGGAGTTTATACCGTTAAAATGGGCAGTGGCTTATCAGTGTTCTCTCCATTCAAACACTGGCTCACTCTTTTAAGCCAGAAGCAAGTGATTCTTGTTAGCAATTTGCCATCCTAGAGAATCTTTTAATATGTTTGGGGTAGGGGGGAACCAATCCCCGGTTGTTTCTAGAAAAACAAAAAATAAACACCACTGTATTTAAGCATTGTCCTAAATTTTGCTGCTGATTTTTCACATATATTAATTGTATAGCTGGGTATCCAAGCAGTAAAGCAGTCAACCTCAAAATGGCTTTTCTTGTAGGCTTTTGTTTAGCTGCAGTGATTGGCTTATGGTTTACAGATAAACATTTAAAAGATCCTCAGTTTGGTTTCTGTCAATCTCTCGATAAGTGTTGCACATTAAAAGATTTTTAAAGTTTCTGTGTTGGGATAACAGCACAACCTGATGATTGTCCTGAGTCTGTATTCTTTTTCTAAGCAGGCTGGAAATTGGCATTTTATGTGACAAAGCATGAGGATTTCATCCTGAAGGAGATAGCTGTAAACATGGATAGGATTTTGCGTATTCTCTCCAAATTAAAAATTCCTCTGCTGTCCCCGTAGCTTTCTGGAATTCAAGTTTAAAATGCACCAGTTGCTGCTGTTGACTGTTCATTTGCACAGCAGATAGCAATCTCCTGTTACTAACCTTTCCAAATGGCTTTGCAGGTGGTGAAGCTGAAGGGTCAGGTCCTGTCGGTGATGTATCGGTTCCGCACCAAGAACCGGGAGTGGATGCTGATCAGAACCAGCAGCTTCACGTTTCAGAACCCTTACTCTGACGAGATTGAATACATCATCTGCACCAACACTAATGTCAAGTATGTGCCTTTCTAGGTGCTCCCCTCCCTGGGTTTGAAGGAACTGTAGCCATTCTTTTTCCCTGTAAAGCACATCCCAGTTTTTTAACAGATACTTTTTGTTTCTCTCTAACAGCGCAGGCTGTAACAGGGTTTTGCTGCATCGGGAGATCTCCCAGTGTAGCTATTTCTCTGTGTCATTATCCTGTGGTGCTTCCAGGGCCTGGCTGCACTGGGGGGAAATGTCACTTATCTGTTATGTCATTAGACAAGGCCATTGATCTCAGTCCAGGCTGCCTTGAACTAATGCAGAGCTTCCAGCAGCACAACAGCTGTCCTGGTACTGGAGGAAGGTTAGCCTGACTCCTGAGCCAAGAGAAAATTCCATGTCCATGTTCATACCATTCTGTATTCTGGGCTCTTCTGCTTCAGCTGTGTCTATTTTATGACCTAATGAACCTGGCAGAATTATTTCCTAGTAGGTTTGATTGGGAAGGGTTCCTGATAGTTTAGCTTTGATAGAATATCCCCAAGTATGGGGGTGATCCAACTCCTTATCTTAAGAGGAAAATGAAATCATCCTGCCTTGGAATTAACATTTTCAAAAATCTTTCATTTCATGGCCTCTTGGGAGGAAGTCACACTCAGAGTATGGTGGAGGTTGATCTCTGTGGACTGAGCAGAGATGCTTTTGGAGCCTGCTGAGTTCTCAGCCAGTAACTGCAGAACCTAATCTGGCCGTGATTGCTTTATATTGTGAGGGGTTTTTTTAATAAATGTTTCTTCTTTCCAATATAAACTTAATCTATTCTTAAAACTAAATCTGCTTCTGGTCTGACCAGAGATTTTTTTTTTTTTTGCCAAGTCTTTAGCTGGGAGGAAATTACTGAGTTTGAGATCTCACCCTTAGACCATATATCAGAAATGCTGCACGAGCAGTCTGCTGCTGGAGGTGCCCGCTGAGAGCTCCACTGTAGAACCAAACCCCTGGGGCTTTGGCACTGGGGTTTGCAAGTGCCTCTGGGCATTCCTTGTCTTGCTTCTTTGGCCTTGGCTCATACCTGGACTGGAAGAGCTGTGCATTCACTTCCATGAAACCCAGCATCACAATTGTTTTCCTCTTTTTGTTTTTCTGCATACCCAAAGAGTTGGGTTTAAACTGAATAGTTAAGCTCATTGAAAACAGGCAAATGTGTCTTGAGATCAGACAGCTTGTCTGCACTGTGCATCAAAATAGCTATTTCCACATTTCTGCTGTCCCATAATACTTTTTCAAATAATTTGTATATGCAAAAACAGGCCTGCAAAGTAAAAAACATCTTCTGAGGTTTGTCCCAGGCTGGCTTAATTGTGCTTTGTTCCCAGGAGGCCACGGATGAAAAAGTGGGGCTGGAGGCTTATGTTGTGTTGACTCTGGGAATGCTTTTTGTGAGCCTGCCCTGTACAGTTGAGCTTGGCACCACAGCCCTCCCTGTGATGAATAGCACTGTGCCAGCTCCTGGCTCTGCTTCCATCTCTCTTGCTAGCTTTGAATAACAACCCAGAAATGCTGACCTAATATGGAAGCTGCCTGCTGCTACTTTGACAGAGGATGTTCCCTCTTTCCTGTCATGTTGAAAATGTTCTGAAATGGGCAAGATACAGCCCATTATACTCCTGCTTTTGAATAGTAGAAAGAATGCATTATTAGACTGGTTTTGGTTTTCCCCTTATTCTCTCCCAGCTCTCAGATTTCCAAAGAGGACTTTCTGTAAAGTACAGCAGTTCCTGCCTGTTTCTGGCTATTTTTTTCCCCCTACATTTGGGGTCATGTTTTGATTTCTGATTTCCTAGCTGCCCTGAAGAGTTGTACATCATGGTGTAGCTGTGATTTCCAGCTGCTCATTAAGCTGCTGCTGGGACTGGTGGTTTGGCACCAGCCCTGCTGTGTGTGGCCATCCTTACATGGACCTGGAAGGTGCTCTGTGTCCTGGAAGGTGCTTCCCATGGAGACCAGGCAGGCATGCCTTGCTCTGCCCAGCTGAGGCCACAGAGACAGATCTGATATGCCTATCACTGTGGTAGCCTAGGCAGCCCCGTAAAGAACAGGCTTGAAGTGGTTAAAAATTCAGCATGAAATCATAAGGACAATGTAGCCAAAAAAAGGGGCTTTAAGTCAGTTTTTAACTGATCTGTGTGTTGTTAATGGAATAGCTTAAGCTGGTCAGTGAACAGCATTTTCCCAAAAGACTGTAGAGGGCAGTGATGATTCCAGTTGTGCAGGGATTCATTGATTTTTACTGGTATTTGTTGGCTTAGTTTGGTTGTTCTGTTTCTTTTTTCTTTCTTTCTTTCTTTTTTTTCCCCTTTTTTAAAATAAAGATACTCCTTTGGAGCTTCACACAGTGAAATGTCCAAACTTGCTTTTGGTACAGAAGGATAAGGAAATAATTAGGTTCAAATGTTCACTTAGTTCTTTGCAAAAAAAAAAAAAAAGAAAAGAAAACTTCTCTCAGTTTCACTTGGGTGTAGTCATCCAAGAGAAACTTCCTGGAGAAATGAAGCATTTAACGTTTCACATTTGTGCTGTGCTGGGCTGTGAAGAAGAGTCCCCTGTTTGACCACATCTTCCTGTGTAGTTGGGACTGTTTGATTTCCAAAGAGAAAAAAATAATTGTTATCAGTATTTATTTATTATACAGACAGAGCAGTGTTTGAATCAAATAATGTTGTGGTGACAGGTTATATAAAGGTCTTATATGTATATATATATATATATATATATATATATATATTGATATGTATATACATCAAAATAAAGAAGAGATGTATTTTTGTGGGCTGTGTGGAATATCTGACGTTTCATTTTTGGAAGCCACAAGTCCTGTGCTGCACTGTGTGAATTTATGAGTCCTGTGGTTGCCCTGAGTCTCGGGATTTGTTGTGTTGGAGTGAGCTGGCCCAGGTCACTGCTGGATGAATCAGCCTGTGGGAGAGATGCTTTCTGCTCTGGCTTCTCCTGGGCCAAAACACTAAAGAGATCAGCAATGCTGATAAAATTGCAGTTGGTGGTGGTGGTGGTGGTGGTAAAGACTTTCTCGTGCTCTGGTATCATCTGTGGTCTGTCTGACACTGCTGTTAGAGCCTTCCCAGGGCTGAGTTGAAGCTCTAGGCTAGAAGAGGGACATACTGGGAATTTCTGAAAGAAGATTTTACAACCACAGCCCCAAGGCTTTTACTACTCTGCTTTTGTCCAAACCAGATGCAGGAAACACATGTGCCTGTATTACATAAAAATAGCTTGGTAAGGATGCAGTATTGTTCTTTCACTCCCACCAAAGAGCCTGTTAATTTTAAAGTTCAAATCATTTTTATTTCCTCTGATGCCTGGAAAGGGAACCAGTGACTTCAGTTTTCATAGAGAGAGCTTAACATCCTCTCGAATGTCAGGAGATCTTCCACGCTGTCTTCCTTTTTCCTCCATGTGTATTTACTAAAGTAGATTTGAAGTAACTGTCAAAGCCTTCAGATTTGCTGAACCATTCTTATCCAAGCCAAGGGTTTTCCCAGTTTCATACTGAACCTGTGGGTCAGTACAGACAGAATCCTCTGCTGACCCAATCAGTGCCTCACTTGCTGTCTTGGGTAAACTGTAGAGCCAAGAAATTCTTCATTTACTGCTTGGACCCCTGAAACTGAAAGTGAAACCAAGGGCAAATTTTGGGTTCACAGTTAGAGGGCAACTTTGAGTTTTGCCCAAAGTGATGATAATCCCTTGTTGTGTTTCATTTTTACTGTCCAGCAGTTGGGTGGCTGAAGGGACCTGCCTGTGCTGGCTGTCAGAAGGGCTGGTAGGATGGCAGGGTCTGAAGCAGCCCCAGCAGCAGCACTGAGCTCTCCCTGGTTGATTGCTCCATGAATTGCTGCACATTTTCTTAAAGTTTCAAGCACCATTTAAACTATTTATGCAGTAGCAGCCAACAACAACAGAAGATGCTACCCTGGCTTTGCATTTCAGTCTTAATTAAGTGCAGTGTAGCTTGCACAGGGTTTGGTAAAGATACACCCAACTATTTGGTTTTTATAGGAAATGGATTTTGGGTGGTTGTTCCGAAAGTTCAGTGCTGTTAGCACAGTGTGGTGTTTATATTGTAGTGCAGCTTAATGAGTATTAGAGATGAAAGATAGAGAGGGGAGAAGGAGCACTAAGTTAGAGAAGTGCCTACAAAACAAATAACGAGTGAGTGTGTGCTGTTTGGTTTGGCTCATTTGTATGTATATGGCTGAATCAAGAAAACATTCTTTATAAGGAACAGAGGAGAGCCTAATGTGCTGTTTATTGACACATGCACCGAGTTGGTGGTAATAAAAACAAATGAAAGAGTGTAATTAGCTTTCACGTTAACGACGGGGTTTAATGGGTGTTTATTGTCCACGGGGTGGGTTTTAGAAACTTCCCCATAGATTCCCCACGATTCAATTGCCTCCTGTAGTTCTGTTGGAAAAGTTTGCATTTTCTGCTTGTGAACAAAGAATGCCTTTGCATTCCAGAGGTAATTTTTAGGAATTTTCTGTTTGCTAAAATAATAGGGAAAATCCTCTAATGGTTTGGGGGACTGCCTTTTTTTGCATGTTACTGCTAGGACAATCATTCCCTGTATTATGTGTTCTCACACTGTAAGGCTTGCAGAAGGCTTCTGGCCACTTACTCTGACTTGCTGTTTGTTGCAGGACTCAGATTTTTGCCGTGGAGCATAAAAACTGACCAAAGTGTCTCCTGGAAAAGCTTCAAGGGATAGTAAAATGTGTTACTTACTTCAGTGGCTTGTTTGAGTGATTCCTCAAGTTTCCACGAGTTTGTGTCTAATTTGTCATTTGACTTTGCAAGTTTATCTCTCAATCCCTTGGCATTTGAATCTATTTCAAAATTTAAAAGAAGATTTGGATGAAAATCTAAAATTTTAACCTGTGGCTAAAAATACATTGTAATTTTCCAGAATTTTAATTCCACCATCTTGCTGTTTTGCCAAATCTCATCTATTCCTGCCTGCCCAAGCATCATCTCTCTGGGGAAAGGCACGCATGGTGTGTAATTCCTTTTTGGGTTTTGGTAGTCTTTTCCTTCAGAAGGAAGCCAGAAACATACACAAACTGTGAGCACTGTCAAGGATCATTTACAAGTATCAAATCCAAGTATTTTGTCAGTTTAAGTCCAATCCTGTTGTTATCTCTGAGTTCTAGCATAATTTTGGGTTTTGTATCTTTGCTAACTGAGCCAAGAGCCTCACAAAGATGTGTTCGACCTGTGCATCTCCAGGCTAGAAGTTTTCTTGTTTGTTGTGACCAAGCAACAGAAAGCAACTGTTAATCAGAGGTGCAGAACATCTGGATAACTTCCCAGCTGCTGAGGTGTTCTGTCATTAAGCATCTTCCTGGAGAGCAAGCTTAATGTTTCCTTCAGTAGAATCAGAGAGGGGGTCTGCTGTGTTCATCATTAACATGAGGAAGACAAGGAATTAAGAACAGTGAATTTTTAAATCCTTTAGAAGGAGATTGTGTTCCATCCTCCATTACTTACCCACCTCCACTTCAGTGCTATCACAGCAAAACTTTTCCTGTGCCATGTTGCATTCCTGTGGTGCAGGATTTCTCAATGAGAAAGCTGTAAAAACAGATGGATCTCACAGGAAAGGATTTAGTAAATCACCTGAGACACATTTCACCGGGAGTGTAAAATAGGAGACCATGACTATTCCTTTTTGTATCTTAATTGGTTTTTGTAAGAAAGTCATTTTGTCTCCCTTGCAGACAACTTCAGCAACAGCAAGCAGAACTCGAAGTACATCAAAGAGATGGGCTGTCATCCTATGACTTATCTCAGGTGAAATTGCTCAGATTTTTATTTTTGTGCCTCTGATCATTTAAGATGTAAAACAACAGCACATTTCAGCAGAACTAAAAGTACATTGTGACTGTCCCTGAATTGCTTTTTGTCAAATACAGCAGAGGGTATCACCTTCCTCTCTGTATCTCAACAGGTGCCTGTTCCAAGTATACCAGCTAATGTTCATGAGGGTGGAAAGTCTGTGGAAAAGCCTGATGCTATCTTCTCCCAAGAGAGAGATCCTAGATTTGCTGAGATGTTTGCTGGAATAACTGCTTGTAAGTGAATGTCCCTGATGTTTAATTTATAATACTCTGTGATAAGCTTGGTTACATGGTGTAGAGCACAGCTTCAAGAGAATAAAGAGAAACTGCTGCATGGCAGAGAATTTTCTAAGCAGCATCAGTCTTTGGGACCTTTCCTAGCAATTGTCATTAGTTGATGTTTTCCCTAAAGATGAGGGAGTAAATTCAAAGAGGGAAGGATGGCTTTACTGTCACCAGAGCTGCCTGGTTTTGATTCTCTTTTCATTTCACAGGGACACCTTAGGCAGTGCTCCTAGATGTTAAATATAGGAGCAGAACATTTCATTTCTGTGTTTATTTTCTTTCCTAAACAGCATATGTAAATTTATTTCTCTAAATTAGGACATATTTCTCTAAAAAGGGACAAGAAAGTTACCATATAGTCTTAAGACAGGCTGCAGTTCTTTATCAAATCACCAGCTTTTCTATCAATGTTTTCAGAGTCATGCTGCCAGCAATATAATTGTTCTCTGGTTAGTTGAGGCATCTCCACCCATGCTACCTGGTTGTGAGGAGTCCTTTCTCTTTTTCCCACAACTTTTAAAATTTTCAGCAAGGTCTTTTAAGATTGCTAGGAGTCTCAGGAACAATTTGTTGTTCTATATTTCTTGGAAATTACTGTGAGGACAGAGTCCTTACTGGTTCCCTCACCAAAGGATTTTCCAGCCTGTTGTAAGAGGTAACAGTCAAATTGTCAGTCAGACAGATGGAGCTGTCCCAAAGCAGCCCCAGCCTGTGCTGCCTGGTGCCCTAACAGACAGACTGGCAGCTGAAGGCATCATCTGAAATATATCTGCAGGAAACCAGCCAATGCCATGGCTTATGGAAGAGCTCATTGATTGTTTATTGTTCTTAACTGTCCTCACTGAAAAAGAGGAATTTTTACATTTGTTTTAAATAAATCAATGTGCAAGTGTCGTGCAGTGCAGGGAGGAAACAGCCCACAGGGTTTGACTGCAGGGGTGTTGGAAGGTGACCTCGCTGTTGGTTTCTTATGTCTGGATTGGCTTTTTCAGTTGGAGAAGACATTGTAATTGCAATATATACTTGATACTCTGTCCTCCTGTTGCTAGGACTGCTCTGCTATTCCTGTTCATCCTTCTCTGTTTGCTTGAACAGCGGAATCAACAGCTGGGGCCATAAAAGGGGTCCATTAGAAGGTAGCAAGACTGCAACCTAAACACCAGAATATGTTTTTCCAAGCAAGAACATCTTGCTTTTTGGCTGCCTTACTGGCTCCTCTTCAGGCAGCTCTCAGCTGTTTGTGGGGAGGGGTTAGGGTTAAGGGTGTCACAAGCTGTGAGGTAGCTGGGAGGTTATGTTCTTGGAAATGCCATTTCTCCTTTCATTCTTATCAATTTACAGGCTGTGCTTTTTTTGGGACATTCTGCCTCTCTGAATTTCTCATGGGAGCTGTGATCAAGGTCTCCTCTGAATGATAAAGGATGGTTCCCAGTCCAAAACCAATATTGACAAGCCTGTGTGCTGCCTGCCAGACATTTGCCTTATGTTGATACCCGATCTTGTCCTGTAAGAACATGGGCTGCCACAGGGAGAGTGCTGCTATTAAAATTTCATTAAAAACCCAAAGGTTGGGAGAGGAAGCCTGGCTTCACCAATTCATGCAAGTGTTTTGAAGCATGGGATGATGCAGTTCTTAGAGAGGGATTCAGTTAAGAGGCAGAAATGTTGGAAATACTGATCCTGCTGGGGGAAGGGGCATCATTGACCAGTGGAGTTTAGAGAGAAACAGGTAAAATTCACCAAAAAAACAACCAAAAAAAGTCAATGCTGTAGCAAAGGTGAGAGCAGAGAATTGTGTGAAAAATCCTGGGTAGGAATACAGCTGGGAGAGATGTGGGCCAGATTCAGAGGCTAAAGGGCATTCAGGGTAACTCAGGAGGGAGAATTAGCTGCTTGCTATTAGTTTAGCTGTTCCCTTTGTCTTGGCCTCATCCTGTGGCACAGACCCTGGTAGCTGCCATGGCAACTCTGCTCCACTTGAGGAATTCCAGTTCATTTGGGGCACTCTCAATTTTTCTGGTGAGTTGTTCTCAAATATCTAAAGCACCCGCAGGATTTTGGCTCAGTCTCTTCCAGCCCTGAGAGTTTGGTTTCCCTGCAAAGGGTGGCCTTAGAAAATGGGGCATCTCTCTCATGCAAGAATGACATTACTGCAGAAAAAGAAAAACTCATCTGTCCTTCTTATCAGAGATATATCAATCCATTCTCAATTCTTCCTGCTATATGCACAACCTCCTCCACATCTTGTCCCCATTTCTCCCTGTTGTTGTTTTTAAACATGAGAGCACAGTTTTGCAGCCCAGCCTTGGTTTCTGTGCTGGGCAGTAGGTAGCCAGGGAGGAATTTCTAGAGATTTCTACATGACAAAGACAAGCAATGCTAGCCTGCATCAGTGGCATCCACTCTCCAAGGCTCCTGTGAGGGAATTTGAGGTGACTTTTTTCTTTTGAGAGGCAAGCTTAGGTTCTTGTTAGGAACATAATGTAAGAACAACTTAGGTAACAGGGAAGATCTGCTGTGTGTTGGAGGCCTTTGGTGAGTCACACTCAGGAGGTCTCTAAAAGCTGGGGAAGGCTAAAAAATTTAAACACCTAAAAAATACTTCTGTTACTTGTGAGTTGAGGGGGCCTTTTGTCCAAGAAAGCATCTTGTGAAATGAGTGGGAATCTGGAAAGAGCAAAGAGGAAAATGAGGGGGCAGACTTGATTTCTAGGCCTGTCAAGTACCTGGCAGCATATGGGTGCAAAACCATCAGTGAGTTGCACTTGGAGGGGAGATGGAGAAGGTGAATAAAGGGTGGTGTAGCAGACCTGTAAATTATTTTAAGGGAAGCAGTAGTGAGATTTTCCTGAGCTTTGGACTTATCCGGTACCAGAAAATTAAATTAAGGGACCAAATGGTGCTGTTCACCCAATCTTGTTTCATTCAGTTAGAGATTGATCTCCAGTTGCCACTTTAAGGGTAAACTGTAAAAGTTAATGGCATCTCTTTGTGCAATTTATTCACTACACTCATTTGTCTTCCACCCCTCTGGGGTACTTCTATCCTACTTCATGGTTCCCCATTCTGTTTCATGACTCCCCATCCTATTTCATGGTTCCCCCTAGCCACATGAGGACAGCAGATTCCACAACAGACCCGTGTTTTGCCTTGCCTCAGCTCAGGTGTGCAGGTCTTGTGACACTCAGGAGCAAAGTGTCGCCTGGGATGCAGGTGGGGCTGCAGGTTGTCACCCCAACATCAGCAGGCAATTGAAGCTAATGTGTTCCACAGGGCTTCTTCGTGAAGCTTGAAGAAGGGAAGAAAGCATACATTGCAATTGTCTTTAAATATTTTTTCTTTCATTTATCTCACCCCCTAAATTAATTATTTTTCTGTGATGTGTTTTTCTCTTGCAGCAGATAAAAAAATGATGGCCTCTGCATCCACAGCAGGGAACCAGCAGCTTTACTCCCAGGGAAGCCCATTTCAGCCAGGACACTCGGGAAAGACTTTCAGGTATTTGGTGCGGGTCTTAAATGTGTCAGTCCCTGTCTGAGAGGGGGACTGTCCCCTGCAGTCCCCCTGTGGAAACAAAACCAGCCCAAGGTGCAAGAGCTTCCTTTACATGAATGAGTTTTACTTTGTGTACACTTCACTGCTGGTGGTCTTTCACCATTTTGGCTGGGCTTACAAGCTGAGATGATTTGGGTATCTCTCTTAAAAATATTGGCTGGTAAGTAGATGCTTTTTGCTGTGATACTGTAATTGGAAAAAAGCTAAGGAGCAGCAACAAATTCTGAAGGGAAATAACTCTGACAGGTGACAGGACAGGGTCAGAGATCTGAGGATCATTCAACCAAGCTGGGAGGGTGCAAAGATCTGTTTTGCACTTCAGCTGTCACTGCTTCTGCTGAAGGACATTGATGTGGGTACTAAAGGGAACAGAAGGATGCTGCATCCATAGTCCCAGGTGAGGACTGGGACAGGGGCATCAATACTTTTCTAAGGCAGCTTCCAAATAAATGTAAGGTGGTGGTCTGGAATGTTCCAAGGCATTTTTGAGTTCCTCTAAGTGTGTGTCATTGCCTACCAGCTGGCAATACAGGTTCCAGTTGCTTTTGGAGAGTGTGGTAACAGCAGTCATGTTGACCTTAGTGCCTTGTGATATCACCACTGTCTTACTGGAGTTCCATTCTCCTGTTCAAGCCAGCCAAGGCTGTGAAACTGAAGGAGCAGCCACTCAGAACCTGCCAGTTCCTCGAACTGGAAAACATTGGCAAACACTGATTTTATTTAAATCAATGTGCTCCTAAAGTCATAATTGCTAATAATCTCAGTGAAGAGAAGTAAGATCCCTGTGAGTGTGTTTTGTCAAATTAAAATCAAGTATAACCTGGAGAGATATGAGAGTAAATTAAAATGTCTTTTAATTGGATATTGTGTATTACTGGGTGACTGACTTGCCATCTGGGGGTTTGGCTTGTGTTCTGTTCATTTCCTTTGCTAATTCCTGATGTTTAACTGTAGCCTTTCTCCTACTGCTATTCTGTTACACCAAGTAATGGCTTGCATTTCTGCCAGCACTTCCACCCTCAGTGCACTGTCTTGTGTATAATCTCTAGCCTGGCACATTCAGTCACTGGGCCTGAGCAGCCTCTAGGCGCTGCTCTGCAGAAATCTGCTTTCAAAGTGCAGTTCCAGATACAGCCCAAGCTCCTTAGGTGATGGGGCTTGCCAGTCCAGCTGAGAGGTGTTGGCAGTAGGGCCAGCCCTCCCCAGCAGCTGCTGTGTGCTCCAGCCAGATTTAGATGAACTTTCTGGTCTACATTTCCCTCTTTGGAGACTCTGTGATAGTACAAAATAAAAATAAAACAGATTTTTTTTAGAAATTAGAAAACTCTACAAAGAATTTCTGAACGTACACTTTGCTTTTAGGCAGTAAGAAATTCAGAATAACAACTCCCATATTCACATGCCTGCCACGTTCTGCTTGCACTCTGGGAGGGATTCTGTCAGCCTTTTCCAAGGATTCAGATCCCTGCTTTTCTCTCTGCTCAGCCTTGTTTACTTCTTTTCCCAATCTGCGTTCTTCTCTCTCTGTAAGATTGTGAAAATAAACAATAGGGATGGGATTGGAGAAAAGAACAAGCTGTTTCAGTGGATCCACAAAAGTGGTTTTGTGGGCTGTCTTCATTTCTATTCATTTATATATGACATGTAAAAAATGTGGTTTTATACATAAAAGTACAGTCACAATGTGTAGTTGTGTAGATTCCATTGCTCAAGACTTCCATGAAAATAAAATGGTGAAGTGGAGCACTTGCTTCATATAATTTTTCTTATAATTAATTTCTGGTATTTCTTTGTAGTGAAATTCAGTAAGTAGGAAACAGCTAACATAAAAAAGTTCCTTAAAAATACCTTTTTTATTATTATTAGTGTTCCAAATTTACTAAATGAGTTTAACTTCCTGTCTTGATTATTGTTTTGCTTGGGTATATAACTGCCTGTTCTTCTTTAGCATCAGTTGGTGAAAAATGGAATTAAAAGCCCTTATTTTTAATATGTAGCACATAATTCTTCATTTCCTAGGCAGGAAACAAATAAGGAAGTGCCTTATAAGTATCATCTTTTGTGCCCATCTTCATTTAGAATGGCATTGAAGGAAATGCTTAAATACTGTTGACTTTTAGCCCAAATTTGTGATGAAGTACCTGCAGTACTCTCTGCAAGCCGGATTTTTAATGCATTAAATGTTAAACTGGTGTGAGGCTAAGTGTGTATGCACCATGTGTGGGACTGTATTTATTCTTAGAAGCCCTTTCCAAGAGATTACTGAAGTCTAATTCAAAATAATTTTGCCTGCTGTGTCTATTAGGACTGACATTTAGAATGCCAGTACGTTTCATACTTTTGTGACGATTCTCACTCATTTTTCTTACCAAGACAGATTGAATAATTATCTTTAACGTATTGTCAGTATTTCTTTATCCGAGATACAATCTGTGCATTGAGAACAGGCCCTACAAATGAGGCTCTGTGTGTGTTTGAACCCTTAGTTCATCTGTGGTGCATGTGCCTGGTGTCAACGACATCCAGTCCTCGTCCTCAACGGGGCAGAACCTGACCCAGATATCGCGGCAGCTCAACCAGGGCCAGGTGGCCTGGACGGGAAACCGCCCTCCATTTCCAGGACAGGTACTCATTCTAGTCCTTTATTTCCATGGGCATTGAGGATTTGCATCTCTGTGCTTTTTGCAGAAGTGTTAGTAAACCCATTTATGGTTTCAGGGTCATTAATTTGTGGTTGGGGCGGAGGTGTGGCAGTGTGAGCCACACCTGTGTGTGTACCTGTGTTACCTGTGTGTAACTGCTCTTGGTTTGGAGTGGTGGTCGCTGAGGTGGCAGGGGCTGCACTGACCCAAACCCCACTGGAAGTTCTTGTCCTGCATTTGTTTTATGTGTGCACTGGATGAAGGAAGAAGGACAGATCTTCTGCTGTAGTATTAAACCTGTGAATTTAATCTATTTGGGCCAGGACCTTGCACCCACTTGTAACTAACACCTTGCAGTGTTACCCACCATTATCAGGGTGGGCAGAAGGGGCAGGTGCAAACCCAGGCATGGACTGGGAGCAGAGGCTGCTCAGCCTGGTGTCCTTCTCTTAGCACTGCAGCACTGCCCAGTGTAGCTCACACTGCTGTGTGCTGGAGGAAACAGTACATACCTCCATCAGATGCACTGTGCTTTAGCCCAAAAATCACCTCTTGTTCTGTGTAACTGTTAAAAATGGTTCAAAACTCTATCAAAAGACAAATAATATTAGATTAATTTGATCTTAATAATGCTGCTCTTAATCCCTCTTGAGTTCTCATTGTTTGGCAGGCTGGAATGGCATGCTGGAGTGATCACTAAATGAATTTCCAATAAGTGAATTGTTTCCACGTTAATCACTGATTATTCCCAGCCCCCAGAGCGTCATGGTTCTCTGTCACACCTGGTTAATGAAATCCAGTCACAACATTTCTTCAAATTATATGGATGGTGCTGAAAATGACTAAAACAAATTACTCATCCCTCTTACTGTACAAATTCTGTCCAAGTCAACCGAGTTTGGATGTGAGTGTAAGGAAATTGGAATTAATTCTGCATCCTAAATAAAGTAAGATGTAGCTAAGCCTTGCAAAAGTGACATGCTGAGCTCTCACTGCCATTGTGGAAACCTTCAGAAGTATACAATTTCTTAGCTTGGAACTGAACTGAAGACTTAATAGCATCTTCCACATGTTATATGCCTGTTGGGATCTCTTTTGCTCCCCCAGCTCCCCTGCATTTGCCCAAAAGTCATAGAATCATTAAGTTTGGAAAAGACCTTTATGGTCATCTAGTCCAGCCATTAACCCACTGCTCCCAATTTCACCACTAACCCACATCCCCAGGTGCTACATTTACACATCTTTCAAACCCCTCCAGGGATGGTGACTCAGTCTCTTCCTTGGGCAGCCTCTTCCTGTTCTTGACAGCCCTTTTGGTGAAGGATTTTTTCCTGCTGAGGAGTGATGGGAAGGGGCTCAGTGGGCACTTCTGCCAGCTTCCTCAGTGCCCTTGCGTGGATGCTGCCCAACCCATGGAGCTGTGTGTGTCTGAGGGGTGTAGCAGGTCACTGACCTTTCCCTTTGGGATTGTGAGGGCTTCATTGTGCTCCCTGTCCCTCTCTTCCAGGGAAGAGCAGCTTCCTTTGCATGCATTGATTGCCAGTAACAGTGCTCATCATTACAGATACCCAGAGATGTAATCACCTTCAGTTTTTGTTTGTGGGCTTGGTTAGGCAGTGAGTTTTTCTTGGGACTGCTGGACTTACTCATCATGTGGAAAATGGTTTATAGTCAGATTCTGTCTGTGCCCCATGACTTTGGAGGGAACACTTCACTCCCTTTAGTCCCAGTGCACCAGTTGTACATGTCTCAAAGCAGCCTCTGCAGTGTTTAACCACTTGTGTAACATTCTGGGAGATCCTCTGACAGAACCATTATGTAGGTGAAATGACAGTAAGCTGGATTTTAGTCCTTCTGAATTAACTTAGCTGCCCAATTAAAGCAGTGTTAGACTGTTTCCTCCCTTCTACCAGGACTTGGTGATTCACCCTTTACAAGGCAAAGTAACTGCTGCCTGTATTTCATAGGCAGGGAGAGAAAGCAGCTCATTAGCTTTGAAACTTCTTTGGCCCTTTAGTCCCAAGCACTGGAGACTGTGGTCATCTGAGACCTGCATGTGTCCATGCAGATAACTGATTTCACTGTGGCACTGCAAAATCAACACACCTGGAAAATAAAGATGAACTCTTCATACCTGTTGAGTTTGAGATTAATCCTCATAATAGCAGTAAAAGAAATCCTGGTTTTCCAAATAGCTGTGATACAGAGTACCTGTGAGCTAATCAGCAGGAGAGCTGTAGGTGTTGGTTTATAGTCTGTTGGATTCCTTCTGCAGCAGTAACCTGGCTTGGACAGAAGTGAAATACAGCTGAGACAGGGGAAACATTCCTGTTGATATCCACAGAGTTTGTTTAGTCTTTGCTTTATGTTGTAAAAAGTGATTCTGCTGTGCTGTTCCCCAATAAAACTTTTTTCTTCTTTTACACTTTGTTCCTCAGCAAATTCCATCTCAGTCTGGCAAGGCTCAGTCATCTCCCTTTGGCATTGGAACAAGTCACACCTACCCAGCTGACCCATCATCCTACAGCCCCCTGTCCAGCCCAGCCACCTCTTCTCCAAGTGGGAATGCCTACTCCAGCTTAGCAAACCGAGGGGCAGGCTTTGGTGAGTTTTAAATGGTGTAACACAGAAATGCACGTAGAAATTAAACTCTTCAGCATTAACCATTGACTTCATTAATGGTTATCATCTTTTATTAATGGTTAATCATCTTCCAATATTTAATCAGTAAAAATTGTTTTTTATTGTTCTTTTGGTGGGTCAGTCAGGAAGCCCACGTTGTGAAAGGGTTTTTCTTTCTGCTGCCGAGTAGAGAGAGAGAGAACTGACTTGTTCTCTCCATGCTCCATCTCCTCCACATCCAACACACTTCAGAATATTGTCATTTTATGGTAGGAGGGAACTTTTTTTGTCCCCAGTAAACTGTGTCTTGAAAGATTCAAAATTTGTTTATATGACTAGTAACCATCCTCCTCAATTGTGGTCAACTGGTTCAATTTGCTTTTTTTTCATTTTTTATCTCCGTCATAGTGGTATCCCCTTGCACTGAGATTGCACGTTGTAGTTTGGCTGAAAATGGGACTTATTTTGTACCCCCAGTGCTACCAACCTAATCAGAGTAGGTGCCATGTTTTGAAATGGTTTTCTTTTCCCATTATGTGCTAATTTGGTGGCTTTCAGACCGTGACCCAGTAGGTAACCCCTTGACAAGTTTCTGCGCTCCACCAGAAGAATAATCAAGAGTAAAATATATCATGGATTCCATGAAAAATGTCCGAGGGTGATAATAATGTGCAATCCCAAAAGGCACAGGTGGCAGTGTGCTGGTGTGTGTTGTGTGCTCCTGTCCCTGAGGAACAGACCTGGCACAGACCTGTGCCTAGAAAAAGGACATTGGGATGGAGCTCTTCCCACACAGCTTATTCCTCCCTCCATTTCCATTTCCACCAGGCATTGTACATTTGTTTATGAGACAGCCTTGTATTTCAGGCTTAAGCTACTTGGCAAGAACCCTTTCACTTAATGAGAAACATCTCCTGACCTACATCAGTTTGGGTGCTATTAATAACCCAGCCCTGACGGGGACGAGCGGCTTCGAGCGCCGGCTGGCAGGAGCTGCTCTGCTGAAAAGATGCATCATTTGCTTCACTCACTTAATTTCAATGTGTTGTTCTGAGGGGAGGTAAAACAAAACAAACTTGCAGCTTGCTTTTAAAGGGGAACTTAGATGAATTTTATTTTGGCACTTAAAATGTCTGCAGGGGTTTTAGAGTCAGCTGAATTACTGGTTGTGGTAATGTCAGTGAGGGAAGAAGTGTAATCATCTACTTGGGATGTGATAGAAATGCATCACTGCAGCCTGTTTACTTTCCTGTAAAACCTTCCATTTATCTGTTTTGCATGGCTTAGCTGGTGGCCAAAGGGATTGGGTTAAATATGTGTGTCTGTATTTTCTGAAGTCATAACTGTGAGTGGTGGCTGATTTGACAAAACTGAGCCTGGCTATCAAAGTCTTGGCATAGCACAGGTGTGGAAGTTTGGCACAGGAAATTTGGCGCCCTTGGCAGAGGGTGCTGGTGATCAGGAAGAACCAAACATGCACAGCTTGATACTCTGCTGTAAGAGGGAAACAGACAAAAATAGCTGGAGCACTTATAGAGAAGAACATTAACAAGAAAAAAGAGGAAGAACTATTTGGAGGAAAAGCATAAGCCTGGTGGCAAGCTTTCTAAAATGCTAGTTCTTAGAAGGAGATACTGTAACTAAGGAATGGAAAATGATGCAAAAATATTATAATTCAGTGGCAGTCTGTAGGAATGCAGGGTAAAATGAGTCCAGATTAAGTGTTACTGTACTCATGAAAAATGTATGTGTAATAAGTAACCAAATTAATGTGTGGCAAGATGCTTTTTTTCTGCTGGACCATTTAGAAGAAAGTAATCTCCTTGAAATCATCATTTAAACTGTATTTACAATGAAGCCTTACTATTCATGCTACTCTGTCAAATGTAAATGGCCTGAGACTTTTAGGAAAGTATCACCATATTGACAGGATAATAATTTGTTATGAATTGCATATTAAGTAAATAACTTTGCAGATGTATCACTGGAGGACAAGACAGTCCAGCAATGCCTGTATTTAATCAGGAAGTCTGTTGTCTGTTGATCATACTGTTTCTACATCTGCTTAAAAAAATCCTGGATCTGCTTACTTGCTTCTTAGATGAGTATCAAACTGTGCAGCCACTGCTCCACAAGAATTCAGTGTTTTGAAGAGAAACAGCATTCAGATGGTGAAGTTTGGTTTTTAAGTTAAATGAAAAATACTCCTTATTATTGATTAAAAAATGATGGGGGATGCTTGAAAATTGTCTTGCAGTGCCTGGCTCACTGTGCATTTTGCCCTGGGCAGTTCTTGGCTGTGCAGCCATGGCCCTGAGCTTTGCTCTGGGGCTGGAACTCCCTCCAGCTTCCTCCTGGCAGGGCTGGTGCCACCCAGGGCCTTTCTCCAAGGCTCCTTTGCAAATCCAGCAGTGACGGATGCTGCCCCAGAGCAGGCAGGTGTTTTGGAGGAGCTGCTCCCTGACTTGTGCCTTTTCTTGCAGCTGAAGGCGGCCAGAGCAGCGGGCAGTTCCAGGGCAGACCGTCCGAGGTGTGGTCGCAGTGGCAGAGCCAGCACCACAACCAGCAGAGCGGTGACCAGCACTCCCACCCACAGCCCAACCAGACCGAGGTGTTCCAGGTGAGCAGTGAGGGTCCCTCTCATCACCTCTCAGTCTGAGTTAGAGCTGTGGCCCTTGAGGAGCAGGTGCAGCAGGGCCTGCAGCCCTTCCCTGCTGCTCTGTGCTGCCACAGCCCTGCACTGCTCCCAGCTGTCCTTAGCTATTGGAGTGGTTTGTGTTTCTGCCTCACAGCAGCATCTTTGCTGATGTAGAATGCTGCTTTCCCTTCTCTTTGCACCCTATACTTTGGGCTTCCATCTTTTGCAGTGAACCCATGAAGTATTCCCAAGTGGAGTGTCTTTCTTATCCTAGTGCCTGCCTCTGACATCTCAAGTTCAATTAGATATCACTGTCATTCTCTTTGACAGTTCAAGCAGGAAAGGAGTCTGATAATGCACAGACGATAGTGGACAATATTTTTTTAAGGTTAAACCCAGTCAGATATCAGACAGGGGGTAAACAATCATCTTCAGCTATCTAATTAACTATAATTCTGAGTCTTGACTACAGATAGCAAAGTCCTACTATAGAGTACATTGACTAATAACATATCTGTCCTTGTATAACTGGTTTTTAAATTAGATGAAGAAGACAGTTTACAAGAAAACAATGCAGATAAATGCAGGAAAGACAGTTCAAGCCCCAAGCAAGGTTTAGAAGCAGGGCACCTCCTTGTCTTTTGGAAAGTAAATCCACCTGCAAGACTGGGCTCGTGTGCAAGAATGCTGCAGAAGAGCTGTGAGAATATTCCTGTGTGGATGAACCATTGCTTTCACACAAGATCAAACAACAGCCCTTCATCTGGAATAGCTGCATGTCTGTGTGCTCTTAGCCCAGAGCCCAGGCAAGATTGGTCTGTGGCATTTCTTTGTGTTAGCAGAGGTTAATTGCTATCCAAGAGGATATTCAGGGTAATTCCAGTGGAGCTGATGGCAGCACGGTTTGATGGCCAGAAGAGACATGGGGCTCCAAGCAGTGTCTTGCTTGTTTCTTAACAAATTTCTCATGAAATTACTGGAAAGGAAGACCATGGGATAAAAGGAGAGCTGGGCTCATCTGCAGAGCTTTGGAGGTGACCATGTGTTTGGAGGACATTAGGGAAATAGCTGGATGGGATAAGAAACTTGGATGAGTTTAAAGGCCTCCAAGAAGTTGCCTGGCTTGTGCCCAAAGCCAGCCCTGGGTTAGCTGGGCTTAGGGACAGAGGCAGACTCAAGAGGAGACCTTGCTGGATCTGTGCCTGAGGAGACTTGGCCACAGAGGCTCCAGCAGCAGAAATGCCTTCAGAGATGGAAATGGAGACAGGAGGGAGCACCTACAGCTTCCCCTTGGCTGGGAGAGAGTGTGGGAAAACATCAAAAAGAGTCCAAGTTTTGGTCAGAAGACGAAGGCTGACCGTGGCAGCTCAGACACTGCTAGCTATGTTCAGAGTCTCTCTCACCACATTGGCAAGGATGCTATGAAGATTTTGGATGGATTTTAATCAGTTTTTATTTTGGAGGAACTTCCCAGTACGCAGCAGCTCTCAGTTCTTTCACAGAGCAGATCCCTTGAGCTTTCTTACTTGCTTTTTGGTTTTGTTTTATTGTGAGGATACTGAGCCATCCCTGGCAAGACTTGGCTTTGTGGTAAGAGTTTATTATTGTACAGACTGACAGGAAAAGCAAGTGTAAACTCTGGTTTTCCCAGCAAGGGATATCTTCTCCCTGTGGCTGCAGTCTCCAGCTGAGAGGAAAGGTTGAGTGTTTTTTGAAGCCTCCTGCAGAGACCTCACTTGGCTCAAGACACGTGAGAGCAATTACCACGAAATCCCATTACTCCTGAGAACTTCCTGCCTCTGTACATCCATGAAGGCTGCTTGGGCACCTTGTTAGCTGGGGTGATGTTAGTCCTGAGTGTTCCACAGAGCAGCGTTCACCTAGAGTGTGCTGGTGGGAAGTGAGACCTTGCCCAAACCCATCCTGACACAGCTGCAGCTCCAGTGTGTGAGATATTGCACACTCCCCATGCAGTGAAACCAGAGAGTTTGCTTCTCTCCATGTGTAGCTCCCATTCCAAGAGGAGCTGTTTCAGTCTGGGAGGAAAATGTGTTTTATTTCAAAAGAGCAAAACTTCTGCCCTGCTTAAGTTCCACCTCTTGTTCAGAAACACTCCAGCAAACCATAAGTAGCACATAAACCTTAGCCCAGCCCTCTGCACAGGTCTGGTTTTCACCTTATTTATGTAAACGTGGCCTTTTCTGGTTTTACACTGGGAAGATGAACAGGAAACAGTTTGTGTCTGGATAATGTGTTGGCAAGTGAGACCTCACTTTGATTTTTCCTTATCGTGCAGGACATGCTGCCGATGCCTGGGGATCCCACACAGGGTACTGGCAATTACAACATTGAAGATTTTGCTGACCTGGGCATGTTTCCACCATTTTCCGAGTAGCTTGCAAAGCAGAAATGGAAGTTCTTCTACTCCAAGGCCATTTCAGTGTAATTTTGGCGCTGCTTTTTCTGTGTTGCATTTCTGTAGAAGCTACTAAACCAGAAGACACATTTCTCACATTTCAGATAGTGGTGTAGGGCTTGCTCTCTCCTCCTTGGGGTGCACCAGTGCCAACAGAGGAGCTCCAGCACTTGTTAGTGTTCATTGACAGCTCCATTTTTTTTTTATTTTATTGTCATCTACCTCAGAGATAAAAATTTTGCTTGTTTTTTAAAAAAAAAATCTCTGAGTCTCAAATATTTGAATGTGAATGATGCATAATATTTCCTTTGAATGGTAATTTTTCAATAGATAACAAAGTAACAAAGACTAACAGAGAAAAGGTAAGGTCATGTCTCGTTACAGTGCCTACCGCTCAATTTCGATGCCTTGCTTTAAGCTTAAGTTTCTGGAAACAGACACAATATTCTGTTTTCTTTGGTTCTTGTAGGTTTTAGGTCACTTTAAATGTTGAGATTAAGCAACATAATGTAGGCCTCTCTCCACCAGAAGATTCAGCTCTGCCTTTTCTAACTTAAACTTGAATGTGTGTACATTTTGGTACTTTATGTATATCTTGTGCTGTATGAAGTGATTTCCTGTACTGGTTTCTTTTGCCTTTACAAAGGGTCCATTCTGGAGTGTACTGGAAAGGTTGATGATGTATGTGAAGGGTTTGAATATCGTGGGGGTCTCCATCACTTCACATAGGTGTTCTTACTTTTAATTCAGGTGGTTCTCTATTCAGAACAAACATTTACTTACATAAGCTATTAGTCTGGTTTTGCACTGAATTGAGGCCTATAACCTTGTACATTTCTCACTGGCTGCTTTAATTATTATTGTTCTTGCTTTCCCAAAAATATTGCCTCTTAAAAGATGACTGTAAACACATTGAGATTGCATTTTCTATATTAGCTGCATTTCCTTTCTGTGGAGTACTTTTTATACTGTGAAACCTCACATTTTAACTGTGGAAGGTGGTGGCCTGTTACTAGGAAATCGTTCAAGCTCATTTGCTGCAAGCAGTGAGATGGTTTTGTAGTGTATAATTTTTTTAAAGTGAGTTGGTAATAGATATTGATTGGACTATTGTCCACTGCATACACGGTGATAACTTGAATTTTTGCTTGGATTCCCAAGCAAATGCTTCTGTTAACCCTGTTCTGTTAAAAATGGCATTTTCAGCATACCAGGTTTGTTGAGGACTCTTGACTGCTCTGAATGCTGTATGCTTTTCCACAGAGGTAAGTTAATCACCTTCCTCTTGGGCGAGTCACCTGCCATATATCTTCATGAGACATGTGGTAGGAATCTTTTTGTTCAGTATTTCATGTGCATGATGAGTTACAGAGGTTGGATTGTCAGGATTTTATCCCGATCATTTCTTCTGGAATGGGAGCACAAAGAATCACTCACAAAGCCCCAAGTTCCTGCATGCAGGTTGTTCATGACCTCTGAGGTTGGGTGCAGAGGAGGAAGGGGCAGCTTCCCTCAGCTTTTGGGCATTCAGGGAAGAGCAGCCCCAGCCCCCATCCAGAAGATCTCAGTGTGTGCAGCCATTCTTAGACTTCACAGGATTGAGCTCTGCCTTCTCATAGCCCCTCTCAAACTGTGGGGTGTGTCTGAGTGGGGACAGGGTGCTCATCACCACAGTCCATATTTTGGGGTGAGGTCCTGGGGGGCAGGCAGGCCCTGCTCTGTCCAGGCAGGGTTCAGGTGAGCCTGGCCTGGGACAGGGCTGGCACTGCTGGGGCTGTCCCAGCCTTCTCCCAGATCTGCATGCCGTGTTCAGTAGCCAGGAAGAGTCCTCCTTTCTATTTCTGTCACTAAATCTGGGACCAATCTCTTACCCTATGTGCAAGTGGGGCTAGGGAGTCTTTTATTTTTAGGACAGTTTTGTATATCTCTAGATGAGGTACTGGAGAGGCCTCAGATCTCCTGGTCTGCACTTGCCTCACCAAATCACACTGAGAACAAACAAAAATCTTCCTATCTCTTCTTCCCCAGAGATCTGGAAATACCATCTTAGGTGAGCAAGCCATGTGCTTATGCACTTTGCTTTTAAATACATGGATGTTTATTCTCTTGGAGCCATCCCCCTTTCCCCTCATGCTGCTCATGGAATTGGAGAGGCAAAGGAAGTTCTGCTGTAAAGTTCACTGGTGTCTCTAAGAGGTGTCTGGGTGCTGCACCAGTAGTGAGGTGCTCATTGTCTGTGCAGGGTTTTGAAAGTGGCTGCCTATGAGGGAGGGAGAAGTAGGTGAGCAGTTTGTGTCTCTCCACAGAAGATGCTTGACATGATAAATGTCAGTTCTTCTGAAATTTTTATAAATTTTTCCATAAAGTGAATAATGAATTCAGCTAAAAAGTGCTGTTCCTGTGTTTTATTTTACCCAGCAAACTGCTCTGAGTATATTTATAGTTTACTTTACTTCCTGAATTCAATTTAAAAATAAGGTTTTAAAAGTCATTTTCTTTCTCCTGACATCAGCAATGATAACTTCCTCAGTGTGCTGTGGGTTTTTTACTACTGAAGAAGGCTTCCCGTGTACAGATTTTGGTTGTGCAGTTCAAAGTGCACTGTTAGAAGAAACTTAAGCACATTTCTCTTTTTCTTGTTGTTTTTTTTGACGTCAGTACACCTGAGGGATCAGAGCATGGACTGCTCCTCACCTTGTGGGCTCCTTCCTGCTTGGGGAAGGTGATGGCTGCTCTGTCCAGGGCAGTGTGGGCAGTGCCAGCTTTGGGTCTTCCCTGTCAGCTGTTTCTGTTGTGCCATCCCAAGCCAGCTCTTTACTCTTGGCATTTCCACCCTTGCCCTGCTCCTCTGCCGTTCCTGGCCCCCCATCTCCCCCAGCCTGGCTGGGAGGTGTTGGGCTGCCATTCCCAGCCACGAGGAGGGAGCAATCCTTGAGTTTGGCAGTCTGGTGCTTCTGAGGCAGAACTGCTGCAGGTGAGGCTTTGCTCATGCTGCAGGTGAGGCTTTGTTCATGCTGCAGGACAGGCTTTGCTGCAGGTGAGGCTTTGCTGCAAGAGAGGCTTTGTTCATGCTGCAGGACAGGCTTTGCTGCAGGTGAGGCTTTGATGCAAGAGAGGCTTTGCTCATGCTGCAGGTGAGGCTCTGCCCTGCCCCTCTGTGTCCTTCCTGCCTGCTCCTCCCCAAGAGCCCCCAGGTGCTGTGGCTGACAGAGCTGTGTAGCCTTGGCTGTGCTGTATCTTGTGTTTCCTTACTTAGCTTACTCTGTAGCTGCAGTTACAAGGTGCATTGGGAATGCTGATGTTTTTATTACGTGCTCTCAGTGTAGCTTTGTTGGCACTTTGGCTTCCAATTTCCAGAATTTCATAGGTGGTGGATTTCTCATTCCTTTTGTGGGTTTTTTTCTAAGCTGGAAATAAAGCTGAGATTTCTGATTGAACTGTTGCAAACACAGTGTTTCTTGAAACTGAATCTTTTGGGTTTTAAAGTCATGGAGCAGGAAACTGCAAATAGTGATGGTCTGGGTGAGTTATTTCAAGGAGCAGACATGTAGACTGAGACAGTTTTAGATACTAAAATATTTATATTCATTTATTCAGAACAATCCAAGACTCCATCACATTACTTGTACAAGTGCTACTGGCAGTACCTACAGTGATGCTTTAACCAGATAGTTCCATTTGTAGCTTTGTTGCCTTTTCTTTTCTTTTGAAGTACAGTATGAAACTGTAAATACTTCTTGCAGAACTGCCTTTTTAACTCTTAATTACTTTTGGCACAGTGTTAAATAGTGTTGGATTTACCCAATTGCTATGACATATATTTTTATACATAGGTGTACTCTTTTTTCAAGAATAATACAGCCATTTTGTCATTAATGCCTTATTGGTGTCATACTGCTGTTGCTCTTTGTTTGCAAGGTATCGAGTGGACTAATTTCTAGTTCAGATATTTTCACTTTTCCTGGCAGTGCTCAAGTTTGGCTTCAGGTGATTTTTGCCAGAGCCCCATTTTTCACAGTTGTTAACTGTGAGAAGAAGAGAATGTGGGCTTGGGCTTGTTGCTGATAATGGAGCAAAGAAAAGGTGATGGCGTCTAATTGTCTTTAAAAGGTCAGACTTCTCCTACTCTAAACCAGAGTGCATTTCATGAAACTGATGACCGTGGCACTGATTACTTTGTGTAGATTAATGGTCTTTTAAAAAGAAAGGGAAAGGAAAAAAAAAAGGGAAACAACTCCAAAAATGGGCTTCTGTCATTGTTAGGCACTTGGTTACGTATCTGTTTAAACTCTTCATATTGATGTGAAATTGTGCTGTGGATAAAGTGTATTTTGTACTTCTGAATGTTCTATATTTATGACTAACAAGTACAGAATCAGTTGTGTGTATGTATAACTAATAACTGCCTTTTTAAATTTCATTAAAATAAAAATGCCATGAGTTGTTGTTAATTCCTGTCTTTCTGTAAATAAGTAAAATGTGCTTTTGGGAATTGTCAAGTAAGAAATAACCCTGAGTTATAAGATCCATGCCAAAAATCAGAAGATGAGGCATTGATCTTTGTCTTTGAAATCTCCTCCAGTGCTGTGTGGTTGGGGACAGGATGTTCCTCTTTTATCTGCCTTGTAAAGGCTGTCCAGAGGGAGCAGGAGAGGAATGATAGTTTGAGAGCTCAACTTTTAAAACTGTTCCAGAAAAGCATTAATTAACAGCCTGTTCTACTGATGATGCTGAGGTGTGTGAACTGGTGGCTGTATTGTAGAGGATTTCATTAGAGCACAATTGGTTTGGAGCTAATTCATGGTCTGGGGCAGTATTTATTCACTCCGTGGGGTGGTATCGCAGTGGTTTCCTTGTCTACCTTTTGGTCTCATTGTTCAGAGTCAAAAAATACTTGTATCCTTGCCACAAACATTCTGGTGGCCTTTTCAGATTGCCTATGTAAGGCCCATTTGCCTTTCACTGTGGGTCCTCATTGCATTTATATTGTTATTTCTTTGTTTACTTGATGCTTTGTGAGCAGGACTCACCTTGCTCATGAACCCAGGAACCTGGTGACTGTGCCATGGCAAGAGCTGAGGACACTGTGCTCCAGGGCCTGCACTCCTGGCTTGGGGTAGGTGGTGTTTCCACAGCTCATACTCCATTTTTAGAGCTCTGCTGGGACCTGTCTGGGAACTGGGGCACTGGGATGGCATCAATCAGAGGCAGCCACCAGCCCCTCCTGCTCCGCTGGGCTCTGCTCACTGTGTTCATCCCAGAGACACAGGTTGCTCAGTGAAAATGGGCCATTTGTGCTGTTTTGCTGTGAAAATTGAGTTTTCAACGAAGTGATGTTCTCCTGGCATTTGCTCAGGTGCTGGTGAGGGCATCTCTGATGAGCAGGCATGTGCCAGACCTTGAGCCCCATTTGGAAGTGCAGCCGCTTTCATCCTGGCAGCTCTTTAAACTGCTTTTTGGTGCAGTTTAATAGGCTTGTAGTTGCTTTTGAAGAACATTATCCAAATAGAAAGGCACACACAGAATGGTGTTGCACCCATGCCAGGCAGGGTACAGTGAGGTTGGGCTGTTCTAAGATCCCTCCTAGCACTCCTTTCGTGTGGGTCATCCTTAGCTGTGCTCTCACGTGCCAAATCAAGTGTACTTCTGTGGTGACAGCTGGGTGTGGAGTGCTGGGAGGTGCTGATTCTGGTGTGGAATCTGGGTTTGGAGATGCTGGGTGTGGAATGGAGCCTCGTGCTTGGTGGCTGATGGTCACTGATGGTCTCAGCAGGACACCATGGCAGAAATCCATCCAGGCTGCATGCAGGGATAAAATGCAGCTAAAGCTCATTGTATTGCTACACTCACCATCTTTGCCTCTATCAGCTGGCACTAATGAATCATTACAACAGGTTGAGTCTTCGTTATGGTGATAGAAATACATTTTTCTTTATTTTTCCATCAGAGCTATTTCTTAGCCTTATTTCTATCAAAATACCATCGTAGTTCAGGAGGTATTACTCATTTAATTTTTCCTCTTTCTCTCCAAGTTGTATATAACAGGGACAGATACAGGATGAATTCTTCCATCCTTTTTTACCAAGTTTCAGCATATTCCTGCTTGAAAATACTTGGCAGCATCTCTCTTCAAACTTTGTGGTCTGTCCCACATAAAATGAAATGGAATCACTTGAGCTGTATTAATGGACTTGGGATCATATCCAGGGGTTGCTAGGGCATCTTTTCATTAGCTCTGGAAAAAATTATCTTCTAATTATAGACTGGCACTAAATACTGATATACAAAACGTGCCATTTGGGACCCAGTTGAAAAAAATGTCACTGCTAGGCTCACCCTGGACAGTGCAGAAGTGCAGAAATGCATTGCCATGGCTTTTGCAGACAGAAGTGTAAGGGCTGTACCCACACCAATGCAGTGACAGCTGTGCAGACAGAGCCTGGGGACAGGGGACATCCCCATTGTGGATTTGGAGCTTTCCCCAGTCACACACCCCTCGTTAGAGATCCCCCAACATTTGGTGTCCTGCTGCTGCCTGTTAAAAATAGCAAAGCACCTCTTTCCAGTTAGGAAGATGAAGTTTTAAATACTTGGAACATTTTTGAAAACAAGAAGCAGTGCAAGGTCGAGCTACTTTGGTGCACTCTGTCATCCCAAGCATGTTTTGGGTGTCTCTCAGAGCCTCCCCAGTTGCTGCCCATCCCTGGCTGTGCTGGGGCTAATGGCCCTGCCCTGGGAGCTCAGTGCAGTTCTGTGTGTGGCCCCGATGGGAAGTGGCTTCAGTCTACCAAATAAAATCACAGGATAGTTTTTTTCCATTTAGCACTGGGATTACTGGCCTGACAGACCCATTGCCACTGAGGAGCAAGGATTTTGAAGACCTGAGTTGGTGTTTGCTTTGTTGTCTGTGGCCTCCAATTTGCTAAATGAGCACAAAAGAGCACACAAGCTCATTGTATTGCTACACTCACCATCTTTGCCTCTATCAGCTGGCACTAATGAATCATTTACAACAGGTTGAGTCTTCATTATGGTGATAGAAATATATTTTTCTTTATTTTTCCATCAGAGCTATTTCTTAGCCTTATTTCTATCAAAATACCATCGTAGTTCAGGAGGTATTACTCATTTAATTTTTCCTGTTTCTCTCCAAGTTGTATATAACAGGGACAGATACAGGATGAATTCTTCCATCCTTTTTTACCAAGTTTCAGCATATTCCTGCTTGAAAATACTTGGATACTGCCCTGGCACTTGTAAACACAACCCACTGCAATCACTGCAGGGCATGTGCAAGGGGGCAAATGGTGAGTAATAATACTGCCCACTCAATGAAGGAGTTTGTCCAGTGGAATTGTTCCAGGAGCAGCCCTTCTCTCTCCTCAGCACCTCCTGCATGTGACAGACCAAGGACACCAAAGCCTGACTCACAGAGGTGTTGTAAATGCTGTGGGATAACTTCCTTCATGTAAATCACACTCAAACAAATGTTACATTGTTTGTGGTTCACATAATCTGGAGCAAAAGTCATCAGGAGGCAACACTGTACAGTGCTGGTGCTGCTGATTTAAATTATATTTCATTTTAAAATGGGACTGTTAATGCACGTGTGCCATCCTTCTTCTGCTTAGTTACCTGCTGCTGCCTTCTCCAGGCACCGAGAGAGTGCAGAGTATCCTGAAAATTTGGAGCTGGTTAAGGTAATTCAGGCTGGTCCCTGGATGTGGGGACAGATGGAGTCAGCTTGCTGCAGCATGCTCTGCTCTGGGAAATGGGAATGACATGGAGCTCCCCTGCTTAAGAGGTACCTGGAAACACCAGCTTGTCACCTCCCCAGTGTCCCCTTGGCACAGCTTGCAGAGGTGGGATTGCATTCCTGGGCCTCCTCCCAGTGCTCTCCAGTGTGTGGCTGCTCAGCTTCTGTTCCAAAATGGAAAAAATGATGCTATAGTGAAAGAAGGGCTGGGCTGGGACAGTGATTTTGTGCAGTGTCAAGGAGTCGTGGCCTCTTCAATACCAAGCCCATGTGTCATCGTGGTTGTCCTGCGTAGTCAGGAGAAGTTCCTGCCTGATGATTTATTTGGTGATGTAGGAAGGGATCTTTGTCATTATACCCACAAAGCTCAAGCACTGAATGTTTACATCCATTCTGATATGGCACGGAAAACTACCAAGCCCTCTGACTGAACATTATTAATCTATGAAATCCTGAAAGTAGATGGTAGCAGTTCTGTGAAAAATTTGCAGAATTGATACTTTGGTAACTTGAAATGCTTATCTTTGCCTGTTTAAAAACTCATTTGGTGAGGTTGAGAAAAAAAAGTATTCAGTGAAATTTGTGAAATTCCGATGAGACATTTTAATTATTGAGAAACTATAAAGCATTGTGCACTTCCTTTAAGCCATATTGATCCCCCCCACTGCACAGAGATGCTTAATCTAATGGAGTTCTGAATAGGAGTTTATTTAGATTCTTCACATATTTTTTGTGACCTCTGTGATTTAAGGTCGGAGGCCTCAGCAGGGAATCAATGGAAGTTGTCACTTTAATCATTTTAGTTCTAAAGGTTCATCAAAGTTATGTGAATTGACCTAAATTTTCAGATCCTGCTGAGGGAGTGGGGTTCTGCAATAACCTGCCAAGGCTGACCTGGATATATCAGCTGGTAATGAAATACTGGAGCAAACCCACTGAAGCAAGTGTCAATTATATAAATAAGGCTACTAAAACGCAAAAATCTGAATTCAGTGAAAGGTAATGTTTGATATTTATAGATCACTATAGATACACAACACTTCATTGCAGAACTGTCGAGTCCTGGAAGCAGATTTCCTTTGACAGGTTTGTAAAATCCCCATTTTGTCCCTTGCACCACCGTGTCATGAAGGGTGGGTGGATTTTTGTACTAATGTTGATAAGGTGTCAAGGTAATTTTACAAGACTCTCTTTAACACCAGCCAAGACTCCAGCATTGAAAAAGAGAACTTTATGAGCAGGGGTGGGAATATCAGATAACAGATTCCTGTTTTCCTCTTGGTTTTGTACTTGTTCTCCCATCAGGAGCATTTAAAACACTGGAGCTGAGCTTCCAGCAACAAGTCCATTAATAGCTCTGACTTCCAGGAGGTTCTAAAATTGGGTTAAAGATACCCTGAAGGGACAAATTTCTTTGCTGTTTAAGTCTGCCATCCAGAAGAGAAAATGTTTCTCTGAGAAACTAAATGCTGCTTGTCAGATTTGTTGATTCCCTGTCACCTATGAAATTGAGGTAAAAGTGGTACTTTTCTCACCTATGCCCAGAAATGCCACTGAAATGGTTCCCAGCTTCTTCTGTTTCCTCACCAGACTCAGAGCTGGGCAGTGGAGGAGGAGAAGGTCTGATTGCTGAATCACACAGGTCACAGCAGGCTTTGCAGGCACAGCTGTGAGTGTGCAGGAGGGGCAAATTGGATATCTTCTATCAGAGAGTTTGTGGGAAAAGATCCTTCTGTCTCCATCCTTGGCTGGACAGAGCCGTGGTTGACCAGGTGTCACGCTGGGGAGAGCCCTGCTTTCCCAGGGGGTCCATGTGGGGCTGCACCTTCAGTGCTCCTGGGGTTCAGTGGGGGCAGCTCCAGCCCTCAGCACAGCCACAGGGTCAGAGAAGCACAAAGACCCAGATGTGGTCACTCACCCTGAGCCAGTTGAAAGGTCCATGTGGCCTCCTCAGCCAGGCAGAGCTGGCCAGGACTGAACACCCATGGCCATGAGACTCAGGCTGTGACCACCTCCTCACCCCCTGACTCATCCTTTCCCCATGTCCAGAAGCCCTGAGAAAGTGCTCTGTGCCACATCACCTGTCAGACCTTCCTGCTGAGCTGTTCTCACACCCATCCTTTAAAGAGCAGACCAGTTCTCCTCTAAAATGACTCAAGCTGTTGACAAAAGTCCCCTGAGGTTGCTGACAAAAGCCCAGAGAGAGTCTGTCAGCATAGCCAGTCCCTGAATTCTGCAAGCAACTTATTACAGGCCCTGAGACACTGAGAAAGGAGAGACCATCTTGATGTAGCACAATAGCTGTTGTCCGATTTGGAGCATTGTTTTGCTGGAGAATCTCTAATATCCCATCAAATAAAACCCTTTTTAACAGCAGTCAAGCACAAACACAGCAGTGGCCAGATGTGACTGGTGGGAGAATTAAACAAGGAGGATCCTTAATGGGTAAGATCACAATTTAGCTACCAGCTAAAATGTTTTCCCATAGGATTAATTCCATTATCACCACCCAGAACTATGAATTGGTGTCCATGCAGTTTGTAGGACAGATGTGAAGGCTACCCTGTCGCCTTGATGCTGCGGCAAAAGTATCCTGGATGGAAGGAATCTAAGAAGGAAGGCTGTAAGTTCAGTGGTGTCACAGTGTAGGCCCTAGTTCAGTATCATTGAACTGTCAATTACATCAACTTAGGTTTTATTTGATTTTTAACCACCTGATCTAGACCTATAACCAGTCATTCCATGGTACTTAAAATCCTATTGTTGTGCAAGCTCCTGTTCAGATGTAGTATTTGATGGGCTCATCGGGTTTTTGGAAATTGATGGTTTTTAGCCATTCATATTCCTGAGCTAAAAGTTAGCTCTGCTGCTTGTTGACTTTTTCACTTCACTAAGGATCTGCAAAGCTCTGGGGGTCTCTCCAAGAAGGTTGTGATCATTGCTGGGAAGAGTGCTCATGGATGAGTGCTCATGGATGATCTCAGTTTGGATCAGGAGAGCCTGCACAGGACCGTGTCAGGTCCATCATTTCTGACTCAGGGACTGCCTAAGCCAAACCCACCAGAGGTGAGGATGCAGAAGCATCTCCAGCCCATCCCTCCAGAGTCTTTAGTTGTGTGTTTCTCGCTCTGGGTGCCACATCAGGGCTCTGATCCTCTCCCAGAGATCCCCATGTGGATTTTCAGCACCACGCTCCCAAATGAGGTGTCATTTTGGGACACTGACATGCACAGGGGTTGGATGGTTTTGTGCACCAAACCAAACCACTGGTGACCCAAAATTGCAACGTGGGAGTTCCTGACTGCTAGGCCCGTGCTTGTTCCACTAGACCACACTGCCTCTTGAGAAAATATGCTTCAATGGTATCTGGCCAGCTGTGTAAACATGTCAAGAGACAACCGTGTAAAACTGAACTGCTCCCATTAGGCAAGTTATAGTCTATTTTATTTGTAAGCACAAATCCTAAATCCCTCCTCTAGGATGATATTTTCACAAACAAAAAGTAAGGAAATGAAAAACAAAAGTTTTACAGAAAATGTTGCTGTCTGGGGCTGTGGGTGACATGACCAAGTTCATTTTCCCTGGAAGAGTGAGTCTCTTCCTCTCTACCAGACTCTGCTTTCCAGCGTGGTTCCTGACTTGAGAGCTGCTTTTGGGGACAGATGTGTTGGTGTCCATATGGCAGGTAGGAAAGGCACCTCTTCACCTTAGGAGATTTCCTCAGCTGATGACCATCCACCCCTGCTTAAAAATATATTGCTGTAATAATCAAAGCTGTCAGTTAATGAGTCTGAGCACCCATGCTCAGTGCTGTGTTTTCTCATTCTGTCTGTATTATGACAGGACAAAACTTGCCTGGTGTAGGACATGGCCAGCCACCCAACAAGTGATCTTTATTTTTTCATTAAAATGCCTCTTTTCTGTCTGTGCATTGCAGGGTACAGAAGAACAAGGGATGTATTTAATGTGGCCCATCCTCCCAAACGCAGTTGTAGCAGCGTCCAATACAATGAATTTTTGCTGGGTTTTGTTAGAAAAAACAGAATGGGTTGCCATCTACTACCACTCTGAGAATAGAAAACAGTGGGTTTGGGTAAGTGAAGTGCCTCAGAACCTGAATGAGCTGATTCCTCTGACAAAATGTTTCAGTTTGTAGTGGGACTCACATCTTAAGAGGAACACCACTGCTGTACTCACTCCCTTGTTCACTGTTAAGGGCCCTTCTCTTGGCTGTGTAGGTGGCACCAGCATCCCAGGCCTCAAATCCCTTCCCTTTGCTCCAGCATGTGGGCACAGCTGCGCCAAAAAATAATGACATTTCTCACCTCAGTTTGGTTCTGGTTCTTGTGTTAATGCAGTTGCTAAGTGACAGCATTTCCCTGATCCCACTGCTGCACACTCTGCTCTACAGGATGGGAATGCTTTCGCCACAGGAGCAGCCTCTGGCTCTCGGCTTTGCTTTCACATATGTGTCACGTTGTTTCTGCAGTGTTTATCAGTAGTACTTTCTCTGCTCCTCTCCAGCAGTTACATGCAGAGCCAGGTTCCCCAGGGAGGTGGACCCATGCAGGGCTGGAGATCCAACCCTGTTCCTGTGCTGCCGACTGCACGGTCACAACAGGAAAGAGGAACATTCACCTGCTGTGTCACCTGCAGCAGACTTGTCTGACAGTCTTCAAGGTCCACAGAGATTTTCTGGGTCTGGACTCTGAATGACAGCAGTAAGTAGTGAGCCAAGCACTGCAAAAAGCACAGCTCATCTCAGGCTGGGGCTCTGAGCATTGATAAGGAATTACTTTATTCTTTGTTCAAGGGGGCTTGTGTTGGAGCCTGCAATCCCTACTCATGCTATCATGTTGGGCAGTGGATAATAGAAATCAAAAGGCACTCTGTCACTGGGAGAGAAATCACAGATGATTCGGAAATTCCAGGTGTTCTAATGAAGCAGGAATGCCTGGTACAGGCAGGAAGATAGTTTGAGTGTTGGATGTTAAAGAAAACGCCCGGGTTGGCAATGCTGAGAGCGGATATTTCTCACAGAGCAGATCATGGCTAGGGAGTTCTCATGACTTATTTCTTATCAGGGTTTCCTGCTGGGACCATTGCTTCCACGATTTCCCCCTTCTTCCTTGCCCTTCCCTTTCCCATCCCCAGCCCTCTCTGGGCTGGATTTCTCTCCAGGGGGTGACCCCACCCGGTGGGTGAGAAAATGCCTCCGTGGATGTGTTGAGTGTGGTACCTGCCCCAGGTGCAGAGATTTGAGCTGACAGTGATAGCAATGAGGTGGATTAACCTCTTACCTGGCCTCAGTGCACCAGCAGAGGTGTTCTGCTCCCTGGGTGAGCAGCTCTGGGTCTCTCGCACACTCCAGGAGTGAGGATGAGCTGAGCATGGGAATGGAGCCCTTCATGGAGCAGGTGAGATGGGATCCTGCTGGGCTCGCCAGGAGATGCTCCAGCAGCCCTGTCCTGAGCAGGCAGCTGTTGGCAGCTGTGTGAGGCTGCAGGTGGGTCCCTCAGACCTGAGTTTCTCACACAGGGCCTTGTCAGCTGTCCGAGGTGATGGACTGGCTCTGAATTCTGCTGACGAGGACTGTGGTGGAGGAGTTTTGCAGAGGCCTCAGCTCAGGGCAGGATTTTAGCAGGTGTTGAGGTCTCCCTGAGGCCACTTTCCAGCAGGCTGAAAGCAGCCTTTCAGCATTACCGGTGATGACATTGGATGAGAAAACATTTTTCTTTGAACGGTAGTTTCTTCAAAGCAAGATGTGAAAAGCAAAAAGTTCTTCTCAAACTAGAATTTGCTTTTGCACATCCAGAGCAGAGCACCAAAACTAATGAAATCCAGGTGCCTTGGCCTGTCCCAGGAATAGGAAAGGGAGGAAAAACCAACCTCAGCAGCATAAAAATCTACAGTTACAGGGACCTGCTCCAGCACCCAGCATGTCCCAAGCAATAGAAAAGCCCAGGAAGGACATGTGTCTGTGACATGGAAACATGGTGTGTACGGGCAGTGGAGGGGACTGGAGCTGCTGCCACAAAACAAAACAGCTTCCAGGGGCTGAACTTCTTCCAGGATTTGCCAGAAGGGGAGGGAGGTGCTGAAATCTGCTTCAGGGCACTCAGGTGCACTAAGCAAAGCCCTGATGAGCCAGAGCCTGGCCTAAAGGCCAAGTGTTGCAAAAGTCAGGTAGATGTTCAAAGTCCTTCCTGGATGGGGACAGACATGAGGAGCTGAGCTGTGACAAGCTGTGTTACACAACCATCAAACCACTTTGGCCACCCATTGCCCCCCAGTTCCATGGTGTCAGTGTGTAAGGCAGCCCTGGGCTGGCTGTGCTCCCATGGTGTGTTCATCCTGTCCTTCTGCATCATCATTTTGCAGGAAAAGCGTTGGGAGTTGAATGTTTGCTGATGGAATTACATGAGCGTGGCAGAAATGAGTCTGACACACTTTCTGATGGACCAAGGTCACCATAAAAATGTGTGCACAAGCAGGAATATATATCTAAAGTAGGTGTGTGTGCATATATAAATGTGTACATATATGTCTGTGTGTATATGGACACTTGAGCTCCACTTGAGCTGGAAAATACCTAAAAGGGCTACAAATAATTGCTCTGATGGGCAAGAGAAGAAAACTCCCCCTTTCCCTGGGCTCCCACAGCCATCCTAGCTCTGCCAAAGACAATGGCAGGAAGCCAAGGGGAAAGAAAGAGATCAGGGGGAGCAGAACCAGGCTGGGAGTCCTCTGTTTCACACTGGAAGTACGGAAACTCACAGGCTTAAGTCTTTTTTCATGAACCTTTCATCTGGACCAAAAGTGCTTGTACAAGCCTTCCTCACTAGCTGTGCCCCTGGGCTTACTTGCAGGACTGTGGGTTTTATCCAGTCCTGCTGATTTTTCTGGGTGGAGATGAAACACTGATTTCCTTTCAGGAAAGCTCATCTCTTCCTGGGATTGGTTAAATAGTGCTGACTGCACATATACCTCCTGGGAAGACTAAGGGAGGAACAAACCCAGCCAGTTCCAGGTTTTGCAAGTACTGCAGACATTGGAGAATAATCTTTACTAATGAGGGACTGATTGATAAGCACTTTGTTACATTTATTAATTAAGATGCATGTACTTGACTGATCCCAAGGTCAGGTATTTCTGCCCTGGTGTCCTCCTTCAGCCCAGAGGAGGATGCCAGATCCAGGCAGTCCCAGGTCTGTGTGTGTGCAGGATCTGCTTCACACTGATGCTGCCTGCAGGGATGGAAGGCAGCATTTGGTTTGGGGAGAGCCTCTGCACATCCCTCTGTGTATCCCTCTGCACATTCCTCTGTATATCCCTCTGCATATCCCTCTGCACATCCCTCTGCCTGTCCCAGCCAACTCCTCACTGCACCGTCCTGGCTGGGTTTTGATTAATGATTGATCCAACACCACGCAGGTCATCCAGTTCCTGCTGACTCCTGATGGCACAGCGTCCAGCAGACACATGTGTGTTATTAACACTGCAAGTCCAGCAGAGCAAACAGCTCTTCATCATATATGCTTTCGCCAAGATATTAAAGCACAATTTCCATTTCCTGGCAATTAAGTTCATCTTTACCATTCAAGAACAAGAAGCACTCTGTTCCAGGTAGGCAGGTCTGCACTGTTTGGAAGCTTTTTATTCCAAACCTCAGGAAATTACTTTGATGAAACAATTTTTCTGTCATTTAAACATAAGAAGAAAAAGCATGGAACGTGGTGCTGCTCAGCTGACTGGGCACAGGGTTTCAGATGACCTGGTACAGCTCTTTGCTGTGCTGTGGACCTGCCTGCTGTGACCTTGAGTCAAGGTCCTTGTCTCTCTCCCAGCTCTGGTGTTTGTCTCACATTGTTACCTGTGGGAATTGCTAAAGGTTAAGGGTTAAGAGTGAAACCATCCATCAAATGAGGAGCTACTGGGGAGGAAAAGGAGGCCTGAAAGTGACTGCATTTTCTTCAGCTTTGCTGCTGTCCTTCCAGGTACTCAGCATCCTCCAGGTTGGGGATGGGTACATTGGGCTTGGAATAGGCTGGGCAGGGTCCACAGATCACTGGTGGTCCTGGCTCTAAAGGAAGAGCCAAGCCCTTAGCTGCAGGTCCGTTGGTAGGGCAGGTCTGGTTTATTCACATAGGTGAGTTCAACTGCAAAGGCTTTGCAGCCAGGACTGTTTTCAATCTGGTGGCTGTGCCCAGAATAACAGGAGCAGGATGTCAGTGGGAGCCTCCAGAGTCACTGCAGTACAAATAATGATCAGTGCTTTACAGATAATGTTTCCTGTCTCCAGCTTTTAAGAGAGCCTCATGGGCCAAGGGACTGGAAATCTTCCTCTCTGTTTTACTGGTTGTGGTCGCCAGTTCAGGCAGGTATAACAGGGAAGTGCCTGTTCACTGCTCCATCAGCTCTGGACGTTCTCCAGATGCCATTGAGGAGACCTGGTGGCTCCTGAGAAAGAAAATATTCTCACAAAAGCTCACTGGAGTGATTAGTAGCTGTCCCACACCTTGGGAAGCCAGTGCTATCTGTGGCTCTGCCCTGATGAAACTAGGTACTGGATAAGAGCCAGGCCTGGGCCAAAGGGCCGGGCAGAGCAAGGCAAGGGAGCCAGCAGGAAGGAAATGAAGTCAGCCCTGTGATCCTCACCAGATGCACACTCACACTTTGCTACGAGCCCATTACCCCTGACCATTACCCTGATGTGCTGCTGGGGCAGCTGCCAAACTTGGCATGGGCCCAGCCTGCTCCCAGGGGTCTCCTTTGGGCCAGGGCAGCCCCTTCCCAAGGGAGCCGTGTGGAGCAGTGCTGGCTCCATGAGTTACACACAGCTATCCCTGCACAGCCATGGTGATCCATAGGGACTGGTGTGATCCTGCTCAGGCTTGTGTGGGGCTGGTGGATGGCGAAAGCTGAAAATGTTGGGTGGGTAATGATCACAGAAAATATTTGCATTGTTTATCAGGCCATGAAAATCATAGGGCTTAAAGGATATGTCCATGGAATACAACCAGCAAGTAGTTGCTTAAGACAGCCTGCTGCTGGGACAGGCAAATCATGGCCTCGGGACAAACTGGGAAGAAGATCCTGTTCCCAGCAGTCTGCTGGCAGCAGCCCTGCTTCTGTCCTGAACTCCTGCAGGACTGAGATGACTTTGAGTCCAGTGCTGCTGCCTGTGGCTGAGGAAGGAGGAGGAGAGCTCGGAGAGGCAGCTCCACAGGAGCTTCTGACAGCAGGAGGTGAGGTGAAGGAGCAGGAGCCTGGCCATTCCATGACTCAGTAGCACCGATTTGTTAGAAGAAGTAGCACTTGGAAGGAGAGGGAGCAGAGCAGATACAGCTGTGGGATAGGAGGCCAAAGGAGAAGCAGGCGAGACAAGGGAAGACCACAGCTAGGAGACACATTCAGCCAAGCCAGCTGCTCATATCATGTTTTGGGGTTTCTTAATTGATTTTTACACTAACAGACAAGCTGATTTTTTTTTTATGCTTCTCTAGAACTGAGTCATTTCCTGGGGTGGGGGGGTGGGAAGAAAATAGCGTTTTTCTCAAAGTTTTAAAACAGAATTTTAGTGTTTGAATTAAGGATTCTTTCTTTCTTTGATTAGTCTTTCTTTCACTGAAACAGTTAAATTTTAAAAAGCATAAAAACAAAAGCCAGCAGTTGACAACCCCTAAATTTGTGCCAGAGTTGCTCTTTGCTCAGATTGCCCATACCAGGTAGCCCAGAGCAGTGTACGGGGTGGAGAGTGAGACTGGCCAAGGCGGCCCAGCTCCAGACGGCCTTGTCATCGTGTTCACCCGCAGAGGTTGATGCTTTTTCCAGCTCCTGCACACGTCACTGGTCTTGGTGCCTGTCTGCTCCTCAGCACAGTGACCTTTCTTCTGGTTTACACATCAAAATGCACTGTTTTGGCAGCAGTTTACAGTTCAGTGTGAGCCACATGCACTATAGTGGACATAGGGAAAAGTTGCCTAAAGCCACCAGAGCTTATGTGTTAACCTGGCGAAGCCTAGGATGAAACACTGGTGAGTCTGGATCTTTTTTTGGCCAGAAACCTGTAAATGCAATGTGTTAGTTAAATCTTAAATGGACATCTGCACTCAAGCTTACTTGATAGACTTTAGAGCCTAATTAAAATGTAAGAGGCAAAGGGGCTATCAGCCTCAGAGCAGGTTTATTTTTTTGAAAACAGGAGTTAACCACCTTGAAGGAGAAGTCGCATCATCCAGGAAGCTCCAAGCACCAGCTTCACTCTGTCCTGTCTTGCCTGTGGCCTGGGAGCAGGAAAATCATTGGCCAAGGTGAAATGCACATCAAAAACTTCCATTGACATCAGTGGGTCATGGACTCATGGCATTTTTTTGGTTTGTTTGGTAAGCATGTCCTATAGTAGTTGGTTCCTGGAATGCTGTGTGCGTGGATTCTCAATGGAGAAGGAGGCAAACATTCCCTTTACTGCCTCTGCGTCACACAGCTGGCTGCAGAGGGAACAGTGCTCTTGGTGTGATTAAGCTGGAAATCAGAGTCACTGCAGTTACCTCAGATCCTGAGAGGTTTATCTCACTGCTCTGTTAGTTGGTTATCCTCCCTAAATACTGTGAAGTGAAAGAAAAGAAAACTTTAAAGGTGTGCTCATTGAATCCACACCACAGAAGATATGTTGGGACCATGCATCAGCTTGATCCAACTCTACCCTCAGTTTCTCATGTCTTTCTTTCAATGCTTGCCAGGACCCTTAGCACCACATGATGTGGAGTAACATCTGGAATTACAGACTAGCCTGGAGCACTGATCCTTGGAAGTCGACAGGCACATGGTCAACAGCAGGCGATTGTAAAATACAGCTTGGCCCTTGAAAACATCTTGATTTCTTATCCTCAACAGATGGTATTAACCCATTCTTATCTAAACTGGTGAGGAGCAGTGATTGTTTTAAAACAAAAGGAAGCTAGAGAATACTGATTACTAATTTCCTCTAAACCACGTCATGTGGGTCATCTTCCTCGTGTATTGTTTGTTTTGCTGATTAGCCTTTAGGTAGATATTCATATATCAACTGTTACTTTCCGCTGTGAATTGTGGTTTTCTGCCCAGCAGCAAGTCCAGTTTCCAGGGTAATTGGGAAGCCAACTCCTTTCTAACTACGCAAAAGATGAACTGTGTTTCCTGCAACTTTAATGTCTCTGATGTTAGTGGTTGAGTAATAGCCGGACACAACAGTGTCTTCTGTAAGGAAATATGCCAAGAGCTGCTGCTCAGAAGTGCATAAAACTTTTTTATACTTTATTTTTTCTTTTAAAAAAAAAAAAAAAGTGTTTTGAATTATTTGAAGCTGCAAAAACAACCCTTTTCAATCACAGCTGATCCTTCACAACAACAGGATGCATTGCTCCATTTAACCAAGTAATAATATTGGTTTTAGTTACTGGACCTGCGTTGCTTCCTGTTGGGAGGATTGCACAGAAAACTAATTTATTGTGTATTTGGACAATTTATATACAGAGTTGTTTTCGAATACCATCTGTGTGTAAGAAAATAAGTCTTTGGAATAAGCTAGTGTGATTTGTCTGTTGGATGTACAACATAAAACAAAATGAAGGTAAGCAGTCTCTGAAGGTCTGTGCTGCTCTGTTAGCATTAGCAAAACCATGAGTATTTGGGGTCTCCATGGTTCTGATTTCTGATGAGTCAGAAAAATTCAGTCCCTAACTGCTCATTCTAGTTGTACAAGACCTTTCACCTAAAAACTCCCAGTTGCTTAAAAGGCAATTACTGGGAGCAATGGCAAAATTTTGCCCAAGGACTTCTTCATTGCCCCCTGCTAATGGTCTGCTGGGATTCTGCCTCTCCCAGAACATAAGCATAGCAGAGTAATTCTGGTGTCTGTCATTGCTCCCTTACTTGTATTAACAGTGTATTTCATGGCTAACTTCTCATCTTGCAGAGTTGGTTTCTCCACGTTAAGCTGTACTAATGAACTGAGAACAGATTCTGAGCTCTCACTCTTCCAGGGGAAAAAGCCCAAACTCTGCTGAAATTAATGGAGTTGGTCTGCTTTGACCTGGCATAAGGAGGATCCTCGTCTGCCTTCAGGTAAATGCCCTGGGGCTTTTCTTTCAGTCAGGCAAGGCTGCTGACACTGTCCTGGAAGCAATTAACATTTCAATCATCTTTGGGTTTGAGCAGTGCAGTTCCTGTCAGGGTGCTGAAGAAGGGACTGACAGGCAGTGCCCCATGCCCCGACCTGAGAGCTGTAATGAGATCCCAGCATTTCCCTGACAGTGGAGGACAGGCTGCACTCTGCCCTGCACAGTCGGTGGGATTCTGGGGAAGGAAATGCATATCAAAGCTGGTGACAACTCTTCTGTGTGCACACAGAAATCAAGGTTTTGCTGTGCTTTTAGAGAATTATTTTTTTAATCTATCTGTATGTCAGTGAAGGATTTTCAATCAGAAAACTATCAACATCTGCAGATCCAGGCTTTCCTACATCATCTGAACTCAGACTGAACATCTGTCAGCCCAGCCAATTGTTTTACCATTTTCCTGCTGAGCTATTTGCTGCTGGGAAGAGGAAGGGGGTGTTGAGCCCCCATCTAACCCCAAGAGCCCAGTTACCTTGTCAGTGTAAATCGGGATCCTCCTTTCAGTGCAGTGGGGTTAGAAATAAAACCCTGCTCAGAATGGACCACGCTCTCCCCAGTGCCAACAGCCAAGGGGAAACTGGGTCACACTAAAGAATGCACAGATGGGGAAAAAAGAGGATCCAGGGAACCTTGTCATTGAACTTCACCTTTATCCTCTGACCACATGAATTGTGGTCCCTAAACATTTCAGCTCAAGCTGTGTTTAGCTCCTTTATCACTTTATCCCCTTTCCATCCTGTTTGTTCCTTTGGCCAGTTCTTTCACTGTCGTTAATTGACCTGGTTTCACTGATTTCTGTGAAGACTGGCCAAGCCTCCCAAGCTGGAGAAGTGGGTCACTGTCCATCATGTACACTGAGGCTTCAGCAGGAGGTTGCCTCAGCTCGTTCTTAACAGAGGAGCCTTTTTGGTGACATGTGAAGCTGCATTTTCACCCCAATTTCACCAGAGTCATGATTGGTTTCTGTAGGAGGAACGCCTGGGAGGTGCTGTGAGGAAAAGGAGGGACTGATGCCTTAATATCTGTGTGAATCATGCTTATGCTGGTTTGGATAAATTTAATTTGGAACTTACTCTGTATGAGAAACTTCAGACAGAAAAAAAACCCAACAGACTGCAATTCCCCAATGAGGGCTTTATTGCCAAATGGATGCACTGCATCAAGTGCTACAAGAAACAAATGTATCCAAGAGGGAGAAGTAATCTTTCTGTTAGAAATTACAGCAAACAAAACTGCAAATGTTGCCATCACTGTTGAAATTTGAACCGTGAGAGTGGAATTCCATACCTCAAAAAATTGCATTTTGGCCCAAAGTGGGAGGCAGAAAGCCTTCTCTTAAGAAAACCAAAAATTACAGAAGCCTAAGGATCTACCTTTTAAACACCCTTTCTTTTTAGATCAGACAACAGTTATGCTCAGACTAGTATTTACTAAACTAACTGTTCAATTCTAAAAGAACACAGTCTAGAAAACAGGAAAGTTACTTAGCTGGATGTGGACTATTCATGTCAATGGAAACTGAACTGTTTCAAGTTAAGCTCCAGATTAAGTACTTAATCAGAGCTAAAATTCATCCAATTTCTGTAAGAAAAAAAAATATCTCATTTCAGTGGAACTAAAGCAATGCATTGTATCCGTTTCCCTTTTGAAATATAGATGTTATTGCAATTTGTGAACACAGACACCTCCCTGGCTGAATCACCAAAATGCCTGGAAATGAACAACAGGGTTCAGGTCGTGATATTTGCTGTAAAATGAAAGAACCTGACTTCACCCAAGTGCTCCGATATCCTGGTGTAATGCTACTCCCTGGAGTACAGTTCCAAGTGCTTTTCTTAGTACAGTGTGAATGACTCAGACAAAAGGCTTTTTCCCTCTGTTCTCCCTGAGTGACCAATGTGCAGGAAGGGGAAAACGCTGCATTTCACAAGGTAAGTTCTCCTGTCTTCCTGAACTTGTCTGAACCTTCCTCCTCTGCTTTCCAGCTCTGCAATACTTGTCCTGCCAGCCAAGAATGGCCTTGGTCAGACTAAAAAGAGATTGTTGGAGCAGCAGATACACAGAGCAATGAGCCAGTGTTGGACCACCTCATGACAGTTCCTTCATTACAGAAATCAGAGCCCACACGAGAATGCAGCTCTGTCATCAATGCAGTCTCTGAAAGCCTTGCTGATGTGCACCAGGCTGAGAGCTGTGGGAAGGAAGAGCCATCTCTTGATAAGCAGTGCACAAAGATCTGTCAGCCTGGTCACAGCTCTGGAGGGTTGTAAGGCATCATCTCTTGTGGCATTTGTGGAATCCTTTAGTACCTGCTGACAAACATGAGCACCAAACTCTTTTTGATACTGGACAAGTGAAAACAGTGTGATATTCAGATTCCTGTGTCTTGGGAGAGTAAGGAGTGTGTGCTTAGCTATAGGATGGTGCTCATCAAATTGTGACTGTCATGGAATTGTTCTAATTACACCATCAATCCATACAGGATTAATACATGAAAGCCCAGGCAGGGAAACATATGCTGTGGGGGTTTTATCTTCAGCACAAGCCTCTAATCTTTCCTCAGGAAATTACCATGTATTTTATCAGTGCCTTGGTGTTAATTCTTAAAACCTAAAGACTTCAACCAAAAGGAACTGACCATCTACCTTTTTTTCTTTCTTATAAATGTAGTTGTTGTTGCCTCATTAACTATTTACCCAGGCAGGTTCATGCAATAAGCTGAGTTTGGCAGAACCACCAGGCTTGTAGCCCTGAAGGAAATTGTCATAGCTCTCCATATCTGATACATTTTGTTTAGCAGAGATTTAAAAGCAGTAGTAACAGAACTGTAACAAGATATATTTGGCAAGAAGATACAAAATAACTATTAAGCTGTTTTACATCTGCTTCCTTTTTCATTCATTTTTCCTTCTCTAATTACTTACTTAACATCAATCTGCTATCACAGTAGCTTGGATTATTCTCTTTGTGGGTCTAGCCTCCACATCACTGGCACTGAATTTCATTGCTGCTGCTTTACCAGTAAGTAATGAGTTTCTTTGTACTTACATACCCGGACTCCTGCAGTCAAAGTGATTAGCAGCACATCTCTTTAAACACCCCTGTCAGACAAAGGTATGAAGAACAACGAGGCTTGTTCTGTATTGTCAGCACTCACATGTGTACAGTCTAGTAATCACATATAAACCAGTGTGAGATTTTGGAAGATGGGGGACAAATCTGTGGAAAGCTTTATACACATCAGAAAAAACTATCTTTTGACTAAGTACATATACCCTGAAGTACCCCGTATATATCAGCAGATGTTGCATCACAGGTTCAGCAAAAAAAAGGAAAACAGTTATTTTTTCATCAGACGGTAAATAGTTTTTATGGTTTGATTTTTATTTTCAGGTACTGTGAGTCAAAAAGAAAATAAATGTTCTCTTTGGAGGAATGTGAGATTGCTCCTGCCTGTCATGTTTCAAAGCTCAGGAGCTGAGGGCTGTCTCATGGCATATGGGTTGGGCTAAGGCTGGCACTTTGCCCCACAGGAGTTGCAGCGTAAGGAGCTCCCAGGGAAACCTTCTCAGTCATCCTGCCTGGCCACCAGCCATGGCAGCATTTGTTCTCTGTAGACAAGAAGGGGTCTGAAAATAAGAATATCAATTGCTTCCTAAAAAGGCTGGGGTGACCTGACCAAGGCTCTGTGCTCAGCACTGTGTTTGTTTGCAGCTCTGCAGGTGTTGATTGTGTCAGAAACGGGTAACTACAACCTGATAAGGACAACTGCCATGGTCTGTGTGTTGGTAGGAATAATCAATTGCAAAGAAATGGAGTAAAGAGCCAACAGAGCAAGCAGGAGTTAGCTGGAAAGGTGAGGGAGAGAGAACTGCAGGCTCAATGGGAAACAGCAGTGTCATGCAGCACTTGAAAAAAAAAGGCAAATATCATACTAGGGTAGATCAGTGAAAGTGCAGTCTGCAAGCTATGAGCTCATCCTACTATTCTACTACCATGAGTAAGGCCACAGTTGGGTACCATATCCAGCCTGCAGCATTTGAGAAGAGTTGTGGGTCAGCTTCAGAGAGATGAAGAAGAAGAATGACTCAGAAATTGAAGAAGGAAAAAGTAGAAGGAACTGCAATAATCTGAAGAAATTACAGAACAGAGCCAATGATAAATATGTAAATAACTGCAGTGAAGAGGAAAATAAATTATTCTTAATGTTGATTGTGGGACGTTGGATATAATTGTGCTGCTTTTTTAGACATTAGGGACCAAGGTTTTCTAGGAGATTTCCCCCTAGACAATTAACATCAGGGTCTGACCTTTTGAAACCACAGTGACTAAAAGACAATTGTGGAGAAATTGAGTTTGCCCACAAAATGACTCTGAGACAGCACAGAGGACTCTCAGCTCACTGTCTCCTCTTCTTTACTTCTCAGAATTTATCCTTGAGCTAAAAGGAAAAATATTTGGTTTTAAGTGATGGTAATAGTTGTAGGCAGTTGGTGAGGACTGAAGCCAGAATGTGTCTTTTCTGCTGCCTCCTACCACTCTTTTCACAGAGAGGAGCATCTCTGCTCATCTGTCTCTAACCCTGCTGCTTCCACTGGCCCCAATCCACTGAGCCAGTGCTGCATGTGGAGTATACACTGGTTTACTGCAGCAGTTTTGGTCACCTCACCTCTTCTCTCCAGATTCACTGTGACAGGGTATCTGTTCAAAGTTTCTTCTATTTGCTTTCAGAACGTCAGGGTGGAGAATTCCAGATGAGTGCTACAAAATCAAAGATCACGCTTGGGACAGGCAGCAGTTCTTGATGCTGTGCTGTTGTTGCCATAGAAGGCAGAAAGTGCCACCAAGGTCTAGTGACTGGTAAAGTAACTCCCAGCAGCACCACCAAGGAGAGAATATATTCCACAGTTCAGTTTTCTGCTTCCTCATGCACTGATAAAAGCATGTTAACAGAACAGCAGGCTTTATCCAGGGTTTCTGGGGAGAATAGGGGAGATAAGAGCTTAAAGAGAAGGAAGGGAGAAGTAGGTAATGCTTGAGAGTTGGGCTGTCTGATTGTCAGTCTCAAATGCATGTTTCAGGTGAAAACATGTGACCTACTTTTCAAATTTGCATCTCTCAGGAAGTCCAGGAATGTCTCAGAATAATGGTGGTTTTGGTTTGTATGATTTCAGAAACCCAAATTTAAGTGATGTCAAAAAGAAAAAAAAATAGATAGATCCCCACAGATTTTAAATAATCACCATTGACCCTTCTGTGCTTGTGCTTTTTAAAAATTGAATTGAAGCTGATTATCATAAATTTATTCCAGCTGAAGAATATGGTTCAGACTTTGGATGTGAAGACTGACATGCAGTTGGAAGAGCCCACATACTCCAAGAAAGCATTGCTGATTTCTGACACACAGTAGCATGCAGAAGCCAAAATATGTTTTTCTATTTTAATTACATGACCAGTACTCATGAATGGGAGCCTGAACTCCATCTCCACTGACCTTGAAAATGCCTTGGAGGTTTATGATGAAATGAAGCATATGTTTTCTGATGATTTCTGCAAAGTGAGGAAACACAAAAACCAGTTGGTCTAGTTTTAAATTTTTTTCCATGAAAGAGTGTGATACACCATCAGAGCTCCCACATTATTGCAGAGAATTTGGCAGTTTTCCACTTCAGTTCCTGTAACATACATGGGATTTGGCAGTTGTATGCAAATGCTCAGATCAGGATTTCATATATGACAGCCTCAGCCCTGACTAACTGGACACGGGTAAACCATGTGAACAGCCATTCTGGCTCTTGCTGATAAATCAGATCATCTTAATAGCTGAATTATTGTAGTGAATAAATGTATGTCTATGCCTCAGTCACATTAATGACTCTGTAATGCTGTAGACATACACAAATTGACTTTTAATTGATAGCTTGATTATGGGTCTGGCCACAGTGGCACAGAGCTCTGCCTCTGTCCAGATTTAGTTGAGCAGTAACGCCTCAATGCCCAGACTCAGACCTGAATGAAGGCACCACTGACAGGTACACGTAGAGGTCCTCAGGAGCCTTTGGAATGCACTTGTTACCCACTCTGAATGCACGGGTGGGAGTGGAGTGTGGATCAGCTGCTCTCTGAAGGGCACCACGACAGCTGGAGCCGAGCTGCAAGGGCTGGGTGAGCATTCTGGATATATCAGCAACTAAAAATTCTCACCATGACATAGGCTGGAAAAATGGTGGACAAGGACAAACATGTAAAGCGAAATACATCTCTGTGAAAGTGCTCAGTGGGAGCTAGTTTGTATTTCACCCCAAATATTAAGCAATTGCAAGGTAGGTGGATAAAGTGGGCTTGATGTGGTTTTGTACAATTAATATTCCTTTTTTCCCCCAGCACTGAGTTTCCTATTGTCTTTCTCTTCTTTTTTTTTTTTTCCTCTGTGTCTCATGAGCTGTCTTCATATCCATGTCTTACTGTTTTTCACACTTCTTTTCCCTAAGGCTTTCACTATGCAGATTTATAACTCCTTTCATTTCCCAGGATACTGCTTACATACACAGGGTGAAAATCAGCCTTTTCCTGCCACATTATGTGGCCACCCTCCCTGCCACTCCTGAATGACTCCAGACTGCTATTCCCTTGAGGACTAAACTAGATTGGGATTTATTAAACCCTTAGTCCCTGGTTTGAATGATATATGGCCTCAGGCAGTAGGCACTAAGGTGAATGCACACTGTTTCTTTGTAAAGGCTCAGTAAACCACTGCAGAGTGCACTGCCCCAGGCATTCCTAAACTATCTTGTCCTGTGTCAGCAAGATGCCTTAAAGAACTCTCTACAGAGCTTTCATTGCTCCATTCTCCCTCTGCTCCCACCCTGTGCATTTCAATACAGTATGGAAAAGATTTCATCCTTAATTGAAATTCCTTTCATCAGCCTAGATATAGCCTGAACAAAGATACTGACATGAAAAAGCAGTCAAGAACATATCTTTAAAATGTCAATTTGCCAGTGACAGGCATAAAGTGCAGTCACTGCAAATCAAGACTCTAAACCCTCATTGTATATTATCACATAGCTGCCACTTCTCCCTTCCCCCACCATCCCTCCCATAAGTTTTGATGCTTGTACATCTTTGTTTTCCTTTCCACATTCTTCTCATACTGTATTCACAGCAAATCTGAGGATAGCTGAGTCTTGACTAAAACCCTGCAGACCTAGAAGAAAGCTATTTTAAACCCTGAAGAGTGTCATTTGTCTTAGACTCATATTTCTGAAGAAATTGATCATTCAAGCTCCATGAGTTTTCTATTTTAACCTTTTCTTTATTCATTCAGGTAAAGCAATTGATACATTTTTGTCTATATAGACCTGTAAGTTTAATGTTACAGGGGTTTATGTGGCAGAAAATTGCTACAGTCTCGCTCAGGTGCAGAAAGAGAAATAAGTAATCCAAGTTCTTTCCGCTGGCACAGTGTAGGGAAGGATACACCCAACAGAAAAAACATTAGTATGAGCCATCTACCAAAGGCTGTATTTAGCTTGCTTACCCTGGGTGATTAATTTAGGTGTTATATCTTCAAGTTTTGGCTATACAGAGACCAGAGCCTGGAGAAAAGGAGGCTCAGGAGTGACCTTATTGTTCTCTACAGCTATCTGTCAGGAGGTTGTAGCTGGGTGGGGGTTGGCCTCTTCTTTCAACTAACAAATGATAGGACAAGGAAATGGCCTCAAGTTGCTCCAGAAGAGGTTCAGATTGGATATTAGAAAAAAATTATTCACTGGGGTTGGGTTGTCAAGCACTGGGACCGGGGAGTGGTTCAGTCACCGTCCTTGCAGGTATTTGGTAGATGTGTAGACATGGCATTAAGGGACAAGTTTTAGGGACGGACTTGGCAGTCCTAGGTTAATGGTTGGACTCTGTGATCTTAAAGGTCTTTTACACCCTAGATGACTCTCTGATTCTATGATGTCACTGGCACCAGAGTGGTATGTCTCCAGTAAGTTCTTGATGCCACCTTCTGTTGCTCATTCATTCTTTTCCAGACACACCAACGACCTCCCACTACATTTGGTTCTCTTGTGTTTGGGATGGTCTTCCATTCCCAAAGCAAATTAATTTTTCTATTTTAAATACTTCCTTCAAGCACACCTTTTTCCAGAAACTGCAAAGAACTTGACAGTGATGTGGCAGATGAGAACTCATCCATGTGTGCTCATTAATAGTGGTTCATTATTTGCCCTGCACCTGAGTTTGGTAGATTTCAGTGTGTTCTCCTGCCTTTTGTTTCAGCTGACAGAGCCATTGCTTGTCAGTTCTGCTACTGCTTTAACAGGCCTGGGATACACAATTACTAAATTACATGAGCAGTAATTTGTCCAGGAAATAGGAAAAAATGCTTTGAGGAAGTTCCTAGTTTGAGCCTGTGTTTGTAACCAGTCCTGAAGCTGATGTAGTTGCAGGTGTGCAGGTATGGGGAGTGTTTATCCAGCTGTGACAGCCTCACAGTCCGTCAGCAGCAGCAGGAAGTCAGGCAGAGTTAATGTTTAGGATACATAATTTTCACAGAGCTGCTGCCAGGTGTCTTCTTTGGCTACAGTCTCTCCGTCTTCTGGCCTATTCTTTTGTCTATCCAGTGCTCAGGAAAAGGAAGTGTGGTGAAAAGTGCTCTGCCCTTGAAACAGGCATGATGAGGCTACAGGACATGGAAATAATCAAGACATAACCAACCACAGTGTGTTCTGTTTATTGTATTTGCCTTTTTGGGAGCTATTTGAAGATCTTCCCTGCTCACCTGAGGCATCTTTCTTGGTCCGTCAAAAATTACTTAAAGGCTGATAGTAAATGTGGTTTAGACAGCCCTATTAGCTCAAGGAGCAAATTCATAACACTTCCCCTTTGATTCAAAGAAGACACTTCAAATCTTTAATTTCACTACTGCAAGCATGATCCAAGGAAGGGCCAGGGTGGCACATGGGAAATATTGTCCTTTTAATTGCCTATTCTTTGGAGCAGCAATCTACTCGCAATATAACAACTTCTGCTGTCTGGCTCTGGGCGAGTCACACAGCCTTTGAAAGAGTTCTGAGGAAGGTTGGTTTCAATTGGTGCTGATGCCCAGATTCCAGCTCTTATCTTAGTTTTAGTGTGTGTGCAGGGAGAGGGACACGTAGAGGCAGCACTAGACAGGCTCTTCACAGCTCTCCTCTGCCAAATCACTTCTCAGGGTATAGTCAGACTTTTCTCAGGGTTGTATCAGTCTTCCCACAGATTATCAATAGTGTCTCTTGTAACAGCTGAGGTGAAGCTTGAGGGTGTTTGTCATCCTCAAGGAATTTCACAGGGTCCCTCATTTATCTATTCTGTGTTTTCCTATCACAGTTTGTGGAGTAGGAGTATTTTTCATCATTCCCTGACCCATACATGGTGCCTTGGCTGTCTCTGCCACCCAAAGGAACCCAGCATCAAGTAGGTGGGACACGTTTTATAACCCTGCCTGATCTCTGGACCCTGTCACCCTCCCAGTGGGACATGCCTGGGACACATGTAATTAACTGGGTATTCTCTGTCCTCTGGAGGAACAGCCTCTCCGTGCCAGAGGCCACAAGTTCAAGCTGGATGGAGATAACACATTTCTCTCTTTCATTTTTTCACTTAACAGTCAGCATAGGTACAATTATTGCTGGCTGATTTTAGCATTTCTAAAATTCCCATTGTTAGCAAAAATAAAGACTGCTGTGGATGGGGGCTGAGCTCATTTTTGACGTTCCAGTTCCAAAGACAAAGGAGCATCACACATGACCAAAACCACGTGTACTTTCTGTACACCGGTTTTGAACTGAGTTTTCAGAGTTGGCAAGTGCTACTCAATGAAAATGAAAGGGAAGGGCATCTCAGGTTTGTAACTTATTAAATGACCCCAGTCCCTGAGTTTTTGAAACTTTGTTCCTCATAGGTAGCACTTAGGTAATGGCCAACAGTAGGAGAGCAACACAAAGGGGTGAACACACTCACCACGTCTCAAGTCAGGACACTGGTTGGAAGCATAAGAATTGCAGGGTAAGTGCAGTTGCACAGGTGTAATTTTCCTTATATTTTCACTTTGGCTATGTGACTTTTTTTTTCAGTAAGCATGCACTGCTGGTTAATTAAGGACTGTAGTTATACCCTGTGTTACCAACAGAATGTTACACATAAATTTGCCCACAGTCTTTGTGCTCTGCTCTCATGGTCGAAGCACGCGTTGGAGATGCACTACCACTTATCCATGGGGTCTGCCATATGCTCTAAGCAATTTGCTAATTTATTCAATGAATTATTTGGGATACGGTTCATTACCCTCATTTTCTAAGGAAATGAGGCTTCTGCAATTGCACCGTTTTAAGTTTTCCTTGGTATCTCTTGAAACTGCTGGCAAATCCAGAGATCCTCCAAAGCTTTTAAGCTTTGGAGGCACAGCTCGCTGGGCAGCTGGGGAGCGGAGCGCCGGGCACTGCAGAGGGGCAGCTCCATTGGCATTGCTGCACAGCTTGGGCGATTCGAGGAACGACGCTCAGGGCCATGGGGACCCCTCACCCCGCTCTGAGGGCTGGCACTGTCCCGGTGTGAGCGCTCAGGGTGACCCGAGCCGGGGCTCCCCTCACGGAGCCCTCCGGGTGACCTGTGCCGGGAGTCCCCTCACGGACCCCTCAGAGGACGCCAAATGGCCCCGGCGCGCACCGCCCCTCGCCCCCTGCCCGCCGCGCACGCGCAAGGGTGGGCGGCCGGCGGAGGGGTTTGGGGGGGTCCCTTAAAGGGCCCGGCGGTGGCCCCTGTATCCTGGCCGGTGCTGCGGGACCCGCTCCCGCACTTCCCGCACCTCCCGGCGCCCCGCCCAAGCGGCGCCGCTGCGGGCGCGGCCCGGCACAGCCCCGCACCCGCCCCGGCACCTGCGGCGGCGCCGCTCCGCGCCCGTAACCCGGAAGCGCTGCGGCGGCGCGGAGGGGGAGCCGGGACATGGCCGCTGCCCGCTCCTGCCTGCGCGCCGCAGCCGGCATGGCCCTGCCCGCGGCCGCGCGCGGCTGAGCCTCGACCTTGCCTTCCCCTTTGCCTGCGACCCTCCTCATCCTGCTCCTCGTGCTGCTCTTCCTTCTCATTTTCCTCGTCCTGCGGACGCTGCCGGGGCCGGGCCGGGGGCGGTGGCGCTGCGGGGGCCCCTCGCTGCCTCGCGGGGCGTCCCGGGGGCCGGGGCGGAGCGGGTGGGGCCGCGCGTGGTGCGCTGTGTGCGGGAAGGTGCTTCCCTGGATCCTGCATGTTCCCTGCGGGGGGCCGGGGCGCCGCTCTGAGCCGTGGTATCGGGGAATTCATTTTGTAAATGTGTATGTGTGGCTCACGTGCGGTGAGGGCGGTCTAGGGTCGGGTTTTAGAGAGTTGCATTTGCTATAGCGTTAGTTGCGGCGGGGGGGTTGAGGGCTGGTTGTAGCCCATCTGTGTTTCGTGGGGTTGTGTTTTTGGTTTGTATAAGCAGTTTCCAGGCTTTGAAGAGCTGCATTGCTGTTGCCGAACTGTAGTTCTTCCAAGGTTGCCATTGTTTGCGTTCTGGGAGGGCAGCTGGTGGCCTCGCAGGAAGGCGGCAGGTCGCGCCGGAGGAGGGCTCTGGGTCGGTTCCGTGTGACTTCTTTTCCAGGAGAGGTTTAGCTTTTCTCCGGCGTCTCTGATGCCAGAACAAGGCCCCAGAATGAACGGTTTCTCTCTGGGCGAGCTGTGCTGGCTGTTCTGCTGCCCGCCCTGCCCCAGCCGCATCGCTGCCAAGCTGGCCTTCCTGCCCCCGGAGCCCACGTACACCGTGCTGCAGCCCGAGCAGCAGCAGGAGCCCGGGGCGGCGGCCGGGGCGGGCACCCCCACGGGATCGGGCACCTGCAGCCTGCACCTGAGCGAGCGGGCCGACTGGCAGTATTCCCAGCGGGAACTGGATGCCGTGGAAGTGTTCTTCTCCCGCACGGCCCGAGATAACCGCCTGGGCTGCATGTTCGTTCGCTGTGCCCCCACTGGCCGGTACACGCTGCTCTTCTCGCACGGTAATGCTGTGGACCTGGGCCAGATGTGCAGCTTCTACATTGGCCTTGGCTCCCGCATCAACTGCAACGTCTTCTCCTATGACTACTCTGGCTACGGGGTGAGCACCGGCAAGCCCTCGGAGAAAAACCTGTATGCAGACATTGATGCAGCCTGGCAGGCCCTCAGGACAAGGTAAATGGATACTGGGGACAAGGTATTTCTGTGTCTCCCTTTAATCCTAATAAGTCTGCACGGTTAACCTTGCTGAGTGGAGGGGAAGGGTTTGTAAATGGTTTCAGTTACTTTGGCGGCCTGACCAGATGTTCCATGAACAGCTACAGTGTGATTTACTGGATGGCTTCATTTGCTAAAACGATGGGCAAACCCTCATCCTTTGGCTTTTTCTAGATTTAGAGGATTATTCGGTTGTAATTTGTGTTAGCCATTGCTTCACCATTGAAAATCTCCATCTTGAGTAGGACATATTGGTTGCAGTTTGAGCTTGCAGAGTGCAGTAAACCTGTTGTTTGAGACTTGCCTGCCACTGTCTACACTTAGAGGTAACCCAGGTGAGCCAAAGCTCTGCCTGAATTTGGCTTACCAGGAAACTGCTGGTGTTGTGTGACATGTTTGGGGTTTCGTGCAAGCTCCTGCACCATAGAAGTCTTTCTCTTTTGGCTTCCAAACAACTCTATCCAATGCTTATGGTAGTGGGCTGGAAGGAAAAAGTGTTGACATCTGGAAGGAGAGCTGACGTTTCTGCCAGGAGATGCCAAGGTATGTGGCATCCAAAGGGATGGAGCAACAGTGAGAAGGCTCTGGCAAGAGGCAGCATGGTGAGTGGAAACAGTGAGCCCTTGGCTTCTAGAAAATCCTGAGCAGAACTGCTGCCTCTGGCTCCTTGCTATGACTGATGGCTGTCCCTGGGCCTCCCACTTCTGTCCACAGAAACCATGAGCTCCTTTTGCTGTTGCATAAGTGGTTCTTAAAGTATGACCTCACAGAACATGTCCTGAAACAAAGAGCTTTAAAAAGCTTAAATTGTAGTAGGCCAAGAGAAAAGAGCGATGAACGTTTTTAGTTCTTGGCTCTGACATTCATAGACAAACTTGGCTTGCATGAAATGCGTATTTAATGTCTATCTTGGGGATACGTGCCAGCTTCAGAAATAGTGACAGGAGTTGTTACTAATTTAGATAATTGGCTTTGCAAGAATCCAGGGATTGGTTAGTTGTGGAGTCCAAATGCCTTTTGACATTGCTCTGCCTAAGTCAAGCAAAGAGCAGGGGGGAGAAAGGTGTAGGGAGAAGTTCCCCTTCCATAGCATGTGTTCTGTCTGCTTGGTGAGCACACCAGATTCTGGGCTTGTTTTCCAGGACTTTAAAAAAGATTTGTTTCCTTGAATATAAACAACATGGTCTTATGTAAAGAAGTGATTTTGATATGGCGTATGCATAATAAATTATTAAGTGCCACTATAACACATATGGGTGATGTAAATAAGATTCAAGGGAGGAAAAGTGCTACGTCTAAACCAAGCCTAGGTAATGGTAGTCCTTCTCTCTTCCTTAATGTGTATTTTCTCTCTTTCACTTGATGTTTAGTTGATGATATTGTTTCATTTAAACCTTCTCAAGCTCTGAAAAAGTGCTTTCATGTCTGCCTTCTTCTGTGCTGACAGGCATTTAGTATATGGTTATGTTCTACATAGACCCAGAAACAAGGGATTCCTTCACTTAAATCTTTTAAGAAACCTGACCCAGTAGGTGATGCCACCACATGCCCAACTTGCTTTTAGAGGATCTTCAATAAATGTGTGACTGGACAGGTTTGTAGTTTTCTGTTAGTGTCCCTTGAGTGGTTTATACAAAATCTAGGCTCTGCTTTCCACCTTATTGAGAGGTTGAAATTTCCCAGGTCTTACTTGGCCATGTTTGTTAATTCCATATTTTAGTGTACCTTGAGGGTACAGTTAGAGTAGTTAGCATTGGTTAGGTTTTTAGGAGCCAAAATCCATTGGAATTGGGTGCCAGGGAAGCAGTGGGATCACCACCCTTGGAACAGTTCAAAGGGCATGTGAATTTGGCACATGGGCAATATGGTGGTGCTGGGTTCATGGTTGGACTCAGGGCTCTTTGAAATCTTTTCCAATGTTAAGAATTCTGTGATTTTAAGATTACAGTATTTTAGGTGCCCAGTAAAGAAGTTGGTCACTGTAAAGTGTAACCTTCAATAGGAAGTTAATAAATTCTATTAACAGATGACTGTGTTTGTAACAGGTATGAGTGAAACCTTTCATCAGCCTTTCTGCTGATGAATTCTCCGAGTAACAGTGTGAACTTTACAAGACTGATCATTTGCTAGTCCTCAATCCAAGTGGCTCACAATTAGTGAAATATTCTGCAGCAGAAATCCAAGTATGCCTCTTGAGGTAAAATGTCATGTTATAGCATTCCTGCTGCAGCAGCTCCTCGGTAGCTCCAGGAGATTGTGTATGCTTTCATTCTCAATGCAAATTCCTGGCATTTGGCCTCCAGTCATATGGTAGTGAACTGTAATGCAAAGTTAAAAGTGAAGTCTTAAAATAGAGGTTCACTGTGCCATCAAAAGCATTTAGTCATCTGTGCTAAGTTCCGTGGGAAGCTGTTGCTCTTCTGAATCCACCAGACGTTCCACCTGGCAGCAGAAAGGAATCATTAAAATGTTGGAAGTCTGAGACTCTTCCTTTTAAATTGTGCCTCTGAAGTACCACTGATACCTGGCAATCATTAATTCACCTGCATGTTTTGCAAGTTGCCTTGAGGAAGGTGGGGATTAACCCTGTGCTTGGAGAAAGCTGTCAAATTCTAGAAATGATGGTGAGCTGGCAGTGATGCTTTAAGTTTTAGCTTTCATATTTTTCACATTCTGTGCTGCTTTAGTGTGTAACTCTGAGCTTCATATTAAATGTTAGCAAGTTCTCTTCACAGGTAGGTAGTCAAAACAATCCTTTTCCAACCTGAGATCAAGGACAACTGTTACAAGCTCCAGGCCCAAAAAGTATAAACAACGGTGAATTGAAGAGAGAAAACATTGAGGATGGAGCTTCATAACCTGGGGCTATAATTGGACAATTAACTCCAATATGCAAATGGACCTAAACTTATGAAAGTGTGAGATCTTGTGACCAGTTGTCCATTTTGTGACCATTTTGGGTCTTGTACTGCCCCAGGTGTATCCATTAAGGCCTTTTAATAAATACCTGATTTATCCTTTAGCTCTGTCTAGCCTCTGTTCTAGGTCAGCCTTTCAAGGCATCACTTTGTTTTGCCATCATGGCTGCAGATTGTGACTGTATTCTTTCAAGGTCCTGAAACAGGGATCTTGCTATCACATACACATTTAGGAATCAAACCTTATAAAACTACCTGAAAACAGTGGATGAAAAAACAAAATCATCAAATTCTTTTGTTTAGTTTCAATTATCAGCCTGTCTTTGCAAAATCAATCTCAACTATTCTCCATTCTTTTAGTCTTTGTAAAGGAAAATTATTTTCCTTAATTTAAAGGAATTTAGTATTTCTTCTCATGAATAAACTGTCTTAAAGGATAATTTTATTAATTTTGAATTCTAACTGTCTTTCAGTCCAGTAGAGATGTTGACCTATAGTTATGTTCCCTTAGAATGTATTTTTATAGATTTTTCTTCAGAGGCTGTAATTGTAGCATTGGTTGTCTTCATTCTACTATCAAGTATTGATCAGTGGTTAATTTGGTCTTTTATATGTATTTTTTTCCACTTGATTTACAAACTTCCATCTGCTATCTTAATGTTTCTCAGAAAGAATTTTCTGTCTTATTGTTAAAGATATTTTTTGCAAGTGTTTTATTTTAGGCAGATTGGACTGATTTTGTTGTTTGTTTCAAAATCAGAACCAAATTGAAGAGAATGTATATCAGACTGTCTTATTGTCCACGTGGTTTTAAGTTGCTGCTTTTTGTTCAGCTGTGTCTCTTATCCTAATATCTGATTGTTTTAATGCAACATCTGTGCAAAATGACTTGATTGTCCTCCTCTTCCCCCCTTTTCCTGAATCCCACATGGGAAGGTTGAACTTTCTAACACTTTTACATTAAGACAATGTACAGTACTTAAAAACAGGATGCACATGTAGGGCTTGGGTTCAGTGCTCAAGCACAAAACCATGGCTGCTTTGTCAATCACATGCTATTTATATTAAAATCTATTTGTATGTTTCCTAAAAACTTGAAGAAGGTTCTTGAAGTATTTTAAAATCCCAGTCACAAGAAAGAAGGCTCTGCTGCCCCACTCCCTCTGTTTCTGTAGTAAAGTGTCAGAGCAGAACCTGTTAGTCCATCTTTTGGATCCTGAAAGGAGGTGAAGAAAATGTAATTAATAAATAGCTTAGAAGAGCTGTTCTTGTTGCATTTAACAAGATAGAGCTTAATTCATTTTTCGTGGTGCACAATATAAACTAGTATTTTTTTAAGCTTTTAATAAATGATAGATATTATTGTAATGTTTAAGTCTTTAATTCTCAAAATGGGTGCATTTGGATTTGTCTTTCAATCCAAAGGAGAGCATAGGTTCACTTTTAGTTTTCCCTATGCTTCTTGTTCAATATGGTATGATGGAAATAATTGAATTGTGAAATGGTGTAGTAAAATCCACAGGCCTTTGATCACTGGCTAGCAGATAAAATGTTTAAGTAGTTTTTAAAACTATTTTGCCAAATCTAATGTTAAAAAATGCACAAACTTTTAATTATGCAGGAATTTTATTATTTGTGGTGCTGATTATCAGGAGATTATTGCTGTTTCCTGTGTAGGAGCTGGTGGAGAAGTCTTACATTGAGTAAAATCAGGAACACACCTAATTGGATTAGGCCAGAGTGATAACTAATCTTCTGAGGTTGTGTCAGTTTAGTTTGTCTCCATTCTGATGTGATGAGGTGCTTACAGCTTTCCAGGTGAATAACAGCTTGCCTAATCAAAATAGTCAATTTCTGCTTTAATTTTCTTTGCAACAGAATCTTGTTTCACTAGCACCATATTTTGTGCATGATCTAAGCCAAGTTCTCTAGATTGGATGCTTAAAGGTTTTCATCAAAAGTTACCAACTAAATCCTGGCATGTCAAAAGACAGTGCTTAGCAGAGTCACAGTTAATAGTCCTGGAGTAACAGAGTTTTCTTTCTTCATGGAGCATCAACTGGTAGATTGTTCTTTTCAATAATGTTGTTACAAAGTCTCCAAAGGATTGTTTAAAGCTACTATCCTCTAAAACTTTTCCTGCCATGGTCAATTCTTCTTCAAGAAAGGCTGCATATAACTTTGGGCAAAAATAGATTCATGCACAATCCTCTGCTGTTGTTGTCTATGCAATGAGCAGAGATTAATTCAGATGATGAGTGTCCCTGGGACAAATACCAACAACTGTTCAAAACAGGTGCTCTGATGTTCAAAGTTATTCAAAATGTTTACTGAGCTTTAGTGTTGTGTTACGTCTTTTAGTCACTGAAGTAAAAGTAGTTTTGTTAAACATTTCCCTGTTTCTGTCAGGACTACAAGATCAAAGCTTGTTTAAAAAGGAAAAAAAAAAAAAGGAAACTTTTTGCTGTCAAGAATGTTTTGCAACTGGTGTTATTTGGGAAGAAAAATAAGCTGCCAAAGAGCCTTTGGCTAACAGTACATGCTCTTCTGAGTGTGGATAGTCCTGAAATTCAACTGCCTGAACTGGAGATGTTGGTACAAAGGTTGTAGGACCTGGTTCTCAACATCATCAGAGCATTGAACATAAACGATTCCTAGAGGAACGTCTTGTTAAACCCTCCATGCTGAAGTAACTGTCTGCTTTTTAGCACTAAATTACATGAAGTGCAGAGGAATGGCAGCTTTTTCTCTTTCTAGGTACAGAATGTCACCTTTGCAGGCTGAGCTGGTGGTTGCTCTGCCATGGCTGTTTGACCTGTGCATGTTGCTGGTAGCTCTTGGATGTGTTCAGTTTGTTCTTGGCAGGGGAGTTTGAGCTGGACTCTGATCCTCAGTGGCTTTGCTCTGAAGCCAGGGTCAGCCTCCGGTCCATGGCAACCTCAAAACCAAAAAAACCTCCAAAATTCACCCTTTACTCTATGTTACTCTGCTGCTTAGAAACATTCTGGAGTGCTGGGCTAAGTTTACGCTGGTTCATTACTTGTGAACATAAGTAAAAAGAGCAAAAGCAAAAAAAAAAGTAGCAGTGCTGTCAAGGACTGTATATAACTATGGGAATGGATAGGTGGAAACCATTTCAGGGTATGCAAGGGGTTATCTGCTGGCAACTGGCTTTATGGGAAAAGCTGACAGTCAGCAAATGGATATTTCTGTGTCCAGACTGAATGAAGACGACAGGTCCTTTTCAGTTTTCTGGGGTATTTCAGTCCTGTGATGTTTCCTCATGTGGAGATGGACTAGTACAAGGGCAGTGCCAAGTATTGGCTGTTTGGAGTCTCACTGCTGGGACTAAAGTTTGAATTCCCTATTTCCTTGTACTGTGATGTGCCATGATACTAACATGATGTGGTGATACTAACTTTCATCCTGCCCCAGGCCCACTTCTGAGTTCCACAGTTGTATTCTCTGTTGGTTTAAAGGCCAACAGTCTCAAGATTATGCAGCACTAGTAAAGAAAATGAACAAATAACATAGGGGTTTTTTGTTTTTTTCCTCAAAGCTGATAATAAATTTAATGAATAACTAAGAATCCTTTCTGCCCTTCTTCACAAATGCAAATTAATTACAAGGCTGCCTTGGAAGCAGTTGAAATGAGTCATAAAACAAGGTGCAGATGTGTTGTACCTAACATGCTTGTGTACATATAGGCTTGCTTTTCCAAGTAGCCCCTAAGAAGATCAGAAATCTTTTCCTGTGGATTAGGAGATGCTTCAGTTATCACTGAATTTGAGAGAAATTAAGGCCACCTGTGTACAAGATGAGGAACTGAATCTAGGAAAAAAATACTTTTACAATCTTGAGTGCTGATGGCTCTTAGGTGTCTGAAATGAAGTGATTAAGAATTGGTTTTTGTCTGACTCTTAAAGCTTGGGTTTGTATGGCCTAAAATACAAAAAACCAAACCAATAGACAGCATCTCCCTGTGTCTCCTGTGTCAGTTGGTGGTGAATAATTGAGATTGCTGCAGATGAGCACTGGTGAATTGAATGTTGCAGTGACCCATTTGCTGCTGCTTCATCTCGACTGCCCTGCTTTCCAGTTTTTAGATGAATGACTTACATTGGTCTTGCATGCTCAGCCTGACATCTGATGATGAAGCTCAATTTCATTCCTGACTAAAACTGAGTGGCTTGCTGGCAGTGGTTTTTTTTTTCAGTGTGTCAGGTTGTGGGAGCAATGGGAAATGTGGGGTTGTAAACCCAGGAAATGCTGTGTGAACACAGAGGAATAAAGATGCTTTTAACAGAAGGCTAAGAATGTAGAATGGGATGGATGAATAGTGCACAGTGTCAGCTTAAGGACAGAGGAACATCTTTGCATTCTTTATTCCAAGGGCTAATTTGAGAAAAATGGGTTACTGTTATTTGCACATTAAGCTCTGCTGCCCACAAACAATCACAGAAAGGTGCAGGCATAGCTGTATAATGGCAGAGTTATACTGGCATTATCTGTATCCATATCTTTACATTTTTAACCACTATGTTAGCTCTACAGAACAAAGGTTCTCCTGTTAGAATTGAACATTGTGGTTGGATTTGCTGACTATGAGACCAAATAATACAAAGGAACAAAATTGGATTAAACAGCAGAATCTGGCTCAGTGCCCACTCACCTTCCCACCCTTGGTTTCATGTCTCTTGATAAGCACATGCATGTCTTTGGGAAAATCCCCATAATCATCAAATAAATCTGTATCCTCTCAACTTTCAAAAAAGGGAATTCCATGTGGGTTAACAAATGAAGAATGATGTTGATGTGGAAGATGAGGTTTTCATTTAGTATACTTGTCTCAAAGTCTAGAGGGAAAAATTTAAATGAGAGGCAATCTCAAAGTATTGCCTCTGGTTTTTATTTTGTATTGCAAATTTGTCAGAAGAACTTTTTGTCTGCTTTTCTGACATTAATATTATTTATTGGTACGGTCTCTTAAAGTTCTTTCTAGGTGTACCTTCAAGATGAAAATTCTATTTTCAGCTGTTGATTAGGAATTGATTTCACGTTAGACAGTTTGAGCTATGTTCATAGGAAGATTAGTTTTACTGTGCCTTATTAAAAATCCTGCTTACATATAGAAACGTTACTTTAAGAACTTTGACTCATGAGAGCCTTGTTTATCAGCCAAGGCATGCTGCTAACTGAGCTGCATAGCTCAGTGTCTGGCAAGTGATCCTTCTCAAGGCATGCAGTGCCAGCCAGAAGCTCTAAGATACTCTTCTCTATTATTATTTTTTACAGAATACTGTCACATTTCTTAAGATCTAAGTATGTTAGACCAGTTAATTTTAACTTCATGCTGTAGCCTGGCCATTTTTTTCTGTATGCAGCAGAACAACTGTGGAGTAATGGATAATGGGAGCCAACAAATCTGAAAGGTCTGAGGCCAACTTCAACACTTTTCTCAGGAAAGCACCTTTAAATAGTATGACTTGAAATATTTCTCTTTTAATAAGGTTGTTTACAATGGGTTTTGCTAGATTAGAGAATCTTTCTAACTATTCCTCGTAAGATCTAGTTAGCTTTGCTATGAACGTCCTTACTGAGCTGGAAAAATGGTGTTCAACATCAGCAAAGAAGCAAAACCAGCTGGTTTTTTTTTCCCAGTGTGCAGATAAACTGAGATTAAGTTCAGATAATTTTGGCATTATTCCATGCATTTTAATAGTTCTTTGTAATAAATTAACCAAGATATTTTGTCTAGTACACTACATATTGCAAGCCTTAATAATATGCAACATGTAAAAGCCAACAACAATAAAAAGTGAACTTCTGTTGAGCACTTTATAACCAAAATGTTGTATAGAACCATTTATACTTAAAGGAAAACTTGGGAAGTTGACTTGCTGCCTTAAGCACTGGACCAATTTGGGCAGAATTAATCAATGTCCGAACTCTGTGTAGTCTTCCCCAACATCTGATGAATTTAAGTGGGATTTTAGCTATAGGACAGACTGGGGAAAGTGGCATCTTTCAAGAAAATGCTCTTGGTTTTGGAGCATGTTCTCCAGGGCAAATTTACAGAAGTTTTCTCCATCATGCTATTTGTTATTTAGAACTTAATTTCTCACAAAGGTGTTTGTATGTTTCAAGTGTTGTTTTGGATTATTTTTGAAAGAAGTAGCTAATTTCATATAATATTTACTTTGGAGGTGTTCCCTGGACAATTCTTACCTTCAGGCAGCTACTCAAGAGCCAGTCAGTTTCCTTCTTCCTCTAAGACTGAAATGTACCTCAACTTGGGTATTTAAGTTGTATTACACATTTTGTTTGTAGTATTTTTTGTTGTAGCTCCCTAGTGCAAAAAGCTTGTCTTTTTCTGATAAAGCATGGGCTTTAATGTGTGTTAATGTTACAGAAAAAGTTACTGTTTCAGTCTGGGTGCGAGCATCTCACCAAGTTTAACAAACTTTAAAAGTCCCAGCGTTGTGGGAAGAGGTGGGGTAATGTTTCAGCTGCAGTTTTGCTATTTTTATGCGTAGGGTTTATGAAGGTGTAACCTTTGCTCACACTGGTTAATAAATACTCTGGTGGTTAACCATGTGTTGCAGGCAGCACGTTGTGATGTGAGCAGCACCCTTTCAGGAGTCACTGCAGCAGTTTGAGATATCAAGTGGGGTCTCAAGCCTGTCCAGTGTGCCTGCAAGGTTTTGACTTGCTCTGTCTCTGCCAGCTTCCAACCTTCTGTTTCTCTGATAGCAAAACCGTCTGCCCTCTCCCCTGAACTCTTGCTAATTACTCATGTAATGTGATGTTCACTTCTAAAGACTGCTGTGCATAGGCCCAGTACAATTAGTTCTTTATCCTCTCTTTGAAATTTGTACTAAAAATCAATCTGATAATGTACAAATGACTATCTGTAAAGGAATACGAGGCACAAAGTTGGCTTTTAGAAAAAGAAATTGCTCTGATTTGAGTTTGCATTAATAAAAAATGAAGGTGATAAAACGTACTTGAAGATAATTTGGATCTGAATTTTTGATAGATTTTGAAAGATAATATTGTCATAAATCCCAAATGTTCATAGAGTTTTGTAGAGAGCGAGTGGGTTGTAAAGCCTCCTTAATTTATTGAGTTCTTTTTTATCCTGAGATGAAGGAATCTGGTGCCAAATATCCCACCCTTCCAAATTGGATGTCCTTCTGTCAGCTCATCTAAGATCTGTAGATCATTTTGTGTAGAGCCTTGAACAGACACTATTGACACAAATAGGATCAGGCACCTTCCAATTATTTCAGGAAATTACTCTTTCCATCCAAAAATCAACTCTAATATTCATAATAAAGAACGTGAATCCTAAGTATTGTGGATATTTCTTACCTGGATATAGTTCTAAATTTGTTGCATTTCAGCAGAGGGAGAAATGGGACTAAAGATTATTATTATCTTTGGTTGACTTTCACAACAATTTTCTATTTTTATTTTTAGTACGTTAATTTGTGTGTTAATTTGAAATAAAGGTGTTAGCTTAAACTTCCTCATTTAATTGCTAGAATTTTGAGGCACAGAGGAGGATTTAGCAGATATCGTTTGTTGTCTGTTACTGTGTTTTTCATTTTTCCAATATTCCTGGTGTTTCTGGGCCATGTGAACTATGTTCTTTCCTGTTCTTCACTGTAGAACTGACCAGACTTCCTCCTTAAAAATTTTTGTGAATTCTCATTTCATATTCCTATTTTGTCTCTCTCTTGGAAGCTTTATGGTATTAAGGAGAAAGGGAAACACTATATGTTGTAACTGTAAAATGGAACTGTGCAGAGCCAAATAGGAAAAATGTGTTTTGGGGGAGTAAGGAGTAGTAGCTTGTAACTGAAAGTGTCCATGTTGTGAAATGGTGAACTGCAGAAAACCTACATGGCCAAATGCCAACTTGAGTAGTAACACAGACATTAATACACTTCTTTTCCAAGCACTGTGCTGTTATCTTTTATTTCAAAAATAGAAACCCCAGCAGTACAAGACTTCTTTATGCTGTGCTGGTTTACTGGGAGGCAGTGAAGTGCCGGTGTGGCATGGACAGGAATTGCTAACATTTTTTCCTGCATAACCAGTTGCTCTGTGGTGATCCTGCATGCAGTCAGGCAGGGAGCCTACATGCTTTACAAGTACTGCATCAGAGACAGAGGGAAATAGGGACATGAATAACTTCCAGAAGCTGCTCTTCTCTTTTTTATTCTTTTAAATTTCAAAGATGCAGCTGCAGATCAGTTTCTACCTTTAGCATCAGCTGAAATAATGACCTTAAGTGATTACATTAACAATTGTCCTTGATCCACTTCAAGGTACTTCTGCTTCCTGTGGCATAGCTGGTAATTGCTTGGTAAGCATCCTTTTTTGAGAGGAAAAAGTTTTGACTAGCAAGAAATCTTCCACTAAAAAAGCTACAAAAGAAATTGGCCCTGTTAACTAGGTGTGTTGGCAGAAAATGAAGTCTCCAAGTGTGCTGTTTGATCATTCTTGAAACCTTTTGATTTACACAATCTGGGCAAAATGTCTTTTACTCCATAGACTCTGGTGATCCCAGACAAGACAGCTGGATAAGTTGAACAAGTACATATCACTTGGTTTCAGGACTGAATTTTATCATCTAAGTTACAAAAGTCAGTACTTTTTTAGATGAACAGATGTACTCTTCCAATTTTTTAGAATAACATTTGTTGCCTTAAGACAGATTAAGTTTACTGATGCTTAATGTTTCTACATATCATTAAATGCATGTGTATGTTTCTGTAAAAAATTACTTTTTTTGTGCTATTCTTTCAGTTTCTTAGTGAGCACAAGGCAGGTTTTATAAGCACTTCAACCAAACAGAAGTACACAGGAGAAACTGACTCTGTGCTAAATTTCATTGTACAGAATTCTAAGTAGTATTTACTGAGAGAAGGGAAGAGGGATTTAGCCCCTGGGTTTGTGGTGATAAAGGCTGTGGCTAGGAAATTTGATTTTTAAGCTCTGAACTAGTTATCTGTGGTCTGCTGTTCTAAAACATATGGTACTGTTAATCCTGGTGATTGCTATATATTTTTTTAATCATCTTAGGTTTATATTGACTGTTACTGGGGGTTGAACATTGATTGTGCTAAAAGTTCATTAAAGGAACTTGTGCAAGATGAGGATGCTTGGGAAGAAAGGAATAGATGAGTGATTTAAAAGTCAAGAGTGCCAATATAAAAACAACACAGAAAAAGCCAGAACACTGAGGTTTTCTTGTCTCTGAAAAGATACTGGATGAATCTTTTCAGGTAATAAATTGCTTTCATGAAATGACTGTCATCTTCCATTTGCCACTTATCATTCTTGGTATTTGCTGGAATATTTAATGAATCCACTCGAAAATGGATAATTGAGAGAGACAGGAGAGATGCATCAGGAGAGTTGTGTTTTTCTGCAAGGCTGTGAATTTGGCACTTTTTGAAAGCAGATGTTTAAACATATGCAGATTCATACTGTGACAAAGCTCAGTGTTTTGAGCAAATAAAAAATTGGTATGTGTTTTCTCCACTTACCATGGGGTGGGGAAAAATAGAGGTTACAGTGTCATTTATCCAAGTAGGATTTTTCCCTATTTATGATTCATGAGACATGTCTTTGCAGAGGAAGAGCCTATTGTTTTGATTCTTAAATCAAAAGAAAATACTGTCTTTCTTCAAGGCTGTGGAAATGGTTAGAGTAACTCAGAGAAACACAAAATGTTTCCAGGGAATTGAAGGAGGGCTATCCAAGCAGGATGTATGGCCTCCTGGATAACAAACTGGGACACCTCTGCGCTGGGCTTCTCTACAGAGCCCTTAGTGTGTGAGTTACTGCATTTCTTTGAGAGGAGCTCATTCTTACCTAATAACTTGGTTCTTCTGCAGTGCTTGAGCATATTAGTGTGAGTCTATAAAGGAGAGAGAAATTCTGCTGCCAGCTGAGTCACCTTCACACAATGCTGGCTGCTAAAAGACTCTTGTTCTGGGGACAGATGCCTTCATCTGCTGTTGATTCTTTTTAGGAACATTGGACCAGTTTGCTGTGATGGATCACTTTTGTATCAGGAGCTCTCTGCATTCTTGTTCTCCATCCTGCCTTTCTGATCTCATCTCTTTTCTCTTGGAGACTCAAATCACTGCCTGAGCTACACTAATGCTTCTGCATGGAAGAAATGCTGCATCCACTTTGTCTGCTTTGCATTCCTGCAAGGCCTTATCCATTCCAGCTTCTGTGTAATCCTCTTGGACTCCAGCTCTGCTGCTCTGTGGGAGAGACAGCATTGAGATTTGCAGGGGTCTTTGAAGAACAGTGTGAAAATGTCGGCTGTAATAGGATTTTGGATACGAGCACCTGCTGTTTGTGTAGACAGTTCAATTTTTTTCTTTGTTCTCCTCTGTCAGCATTATGGAGGTAACACTTGGATCTCTTTTTTTTACCAGCTTGTGTTTTATATACAGCTACAGTTGCCTGTAAGTGATGTAAGGAAAATGCTGTATCAGTGCCACATATTTCACATTTAATGGCTTGTCAACTATATCAAATAATCATAGCAAAACCAAGTAATTTAATGCTGCTAATATTTGAGAATGTGAAGATCTTAGTAAAACCTGTAAGGGAAATGCTTTTACTTAGAGACTGAAGCATAAACAAAATTACAATAAACAGATAAAAGAGCATGCAAAAGGAAGGCAAGAATGGAAAAAAGTACAAACAACAGACAAACCACAAAACAGAAACCCCACACACAAAAGAAAATATTTGAATTCAAAGAGTGGTGGGATTCATTATCTGAGCAGTTCAAGGGCCAAGTTCTACTGATATCAATTTCTGAGTGCTCTGCTTTGAATTTTTTTTGCCTAATCTTCCAAATATTAGTCTCCAAAGTATTAATTGCAGCATGAGAAAACCATTTAATGCTGCTATAGCATCCAGGCAACTAACTGCCTTCAGCCAAATTTAGAGATTTACTTCTAGTTTAAGATCCTTAGGTCAGGACTATCTTTCTTTATGAAGTTACAGTGTGTGTAACTAACCAGCTGTGCCAACCTTCTGGTGAGACATTTTTGGTGAGCTTTGCAGTTTGATCCATTACAGTCTAGGTTTACTCTTGTTTCATTCTGTGCTTATACATCGGTAGCTATTTTCAGATATTACAGCCTGATACATTGAAAGGAAACTTAACTGGAGCCATTTCTTTTTGTCTTCCCTGTCGTGGTTTGTGCACTGGAGCAGTTATTCCCTGCTTGTGAGCAGCTGGGCTGTAGCTGCTGGAAGGGGAGAGATATCAGAGATGGGTGGAACAGGCAGCAGCAGCTCTGGTCAAAAGCCACTGTGCTCCTGCCAGGAATAATCCCAGCTCATGAGTCAGAGGCTTGAGCCTTGCCTAGGTGCAGCTCATGGCAATTAGTGCCACAGCAGGGTGGCCTCTCCTCAGTGTGGAGCTCAGGTGTGTAGGGGCAAGGGAAATAAATCAAGGACTTGTGTTGGATGTGAAGAGTCCTGGCAAGAGCAGTGCTGGAGACAGGTGCCACAGGGGCTTCAATAAACAGATGGAAATACCAGAAGAAGACAGTGCTCCTGAACAAAAGTGGTTTGAGAACTGTGGAAAGCTGCCGGATTGTTTCCTCCAGGCTCGTAAACCCTCAGTTTCCCAGTGCTGAGCCAAGGCTGGTGAGGAGGGTGATGTGATGGGCTTGGGAGAGGAGCCAAAATGCATTGGCTCACTGTGCAATTTCAGCCTCAGGAACAAGGCAGGGCTCTCCAGTTTGGAAGTAGCTGAAATCGAAGAAACAGCCATGAAAGCACAAAACTTGTGGGAGTGCAAAGCCAGTATTAGTATTTGCACTCAGGTTTGCTTAATGTCTACTAGGGAATCAATTTCTGTGTTAGTTGACACATACTTGTTTTAACTGAAGTCTTTACATTTGAAGATATGTTAATGTATGTGGATTTCATAAAATATTGTTTTGCAAAACAATCCTTACTAGGTGCACAATTAGAAGGAGCAGTTTACCTTATTTTTCATGTTTTGAGTGTAGGATACCCAAAAGTGCAGCGTTTTTGCAACAGTAAAAAGATGGTTGGAGTTTTAATGACACATCAAGTGTTGTGAGGAGTAGTCATCTATCTTAAGTCTGCTGTATTAGAGCATAGGCTGTGTGTGTGCAGTTGCAGTAAAAATACCCCAGCAGGAGAGAGATGAGATTGACACTGAGGGTGAAGATTGTGGATTCCTTCAAAAGATACTATAGGCTGAGCAGCTATATGAAAATAGCTGAATTTTTTCTGCTGTCTCAGTTTATTTAAATGTACCTCAGAGAATGACTGTATAGGTTTTGTACACTGCTTGCAGTAAAGAGTATATTCTAGAAGTAGCTGATTGAGTATTTGTGAATTATTTATGCTGTGGTCATAAAGCTCAGTAGCCAGCAAAAGTTTCCAGTCTTCTGTATTCCAGGTTTATTTGTTACAGAGCATCTTAATTAAATGCAAAATACTTCATTAAAGTTAACTCCAGTGCTCTATTTTTAAAATAATTGGAGTAAAAAATTAATTTTATATGCCATTTACCTGTTGTGTCATGGGACTAAATGGTGTCAATCAAGATTGGCCTAAGAAAGCACTTTGGAAGAATCAGGAAAACTATGAGCTCCCATGTTTGTTCAAATTCAAAACTATAATCTTGTGCCAGTGCTGTCTGCAGAACTCCAGTTGGTTTTAAGGGAGCTAAAGCAAAGAAAATGGGGGCAATGGGAATTTTGTTTGAATATACCCATGTATTTAGGTCCTATTTCCATTAGCTTCGTGTATTTCAACTTACAGTGGGTTTGGTCTGTATTTGCCCCTGTGATTAGAGAAATAAAACAACCCCCAACATTTAGAAGTGGTTATTTAGGAATTAATTTAGGAAGGTGCTCACTCCCTCTCATTGCATGAGTGTGCACTGAGTTTGGAGTGTTCTCCTTTTTTCACACAGCAGTGCAATGGTGAAGGTGGGAGTTCAACAGAGCCACATTATTGCTCATTTTTCTTGGATGTTTTACAAGAGTCCTCCTTACTTGTCAGTGGCCTTCTTGCTTTCACTCAATATGAAAGAATTAATGCTTGTAGGGGCTAAGTTATTCTGTTACATCAGCATGCCCATGGCACAAGTTCCTGCTTAAATTTCAGTGCACATTTAATGAAAACTCTATTTCCTGCTTCCCTGCTATCTAGGGAAAAAAAAACCCAAACAAAAAAAACCAAAAAACCCCTAGTCAGGCAGAAGCAATGGTGTTTGTTGTTTATACATAAAATTGCTAGTTCATGTGCTAGACAAATGAGCAATCTATCATAAACCAAACACCAAAATCAGTGTCCTGGGTTATTGTGGTGGAGAAAAGTCATGTTATAAATACAGTTGAGTCCTCAGTACAAGAGAAAACAAAGGAGGTTTTACTTGTTAGTTCCTTAAGAACATAAATAGATGTGCAAACACAGATTGCCTATTTTTTGCCTGGGGAAAAGGAACTTCCTGGTAAGGGTGAAGCTGGGGGGAAAAAGGAGGTGTGGGTTTACTGTTTGAGAGCACTCGGCTTGCTCTGAGTCCTGAGCAGTTTTACTTCGGTCAGAGAAGGTGTTTCCCACTTTGAAACATGACAACTTCAGGAGCCCGTGTTTGAGGCAGATGAACAAAAGGGGACTTAAAGCTGGATTTCAAAAAGGAACAATTTTTAGACAAACTAGTATTATTTGGATTAAAAAAACAAGTCATCCAACTGTCACCCCAAAGCCACTCAGTGCAGATTAGCATAATTCAGTTCATTTAAAAGGTAATCTCATTACAGTTTGTACTGGAGAATGCCATGAAATACCATTTACCTGCCCTGGTTGTTCAGGGCAAGCTTGCAGTGGCTTCACTAGTCAGCAGTGTAGATCCCTGCTTTTGTCATGGATGCTTGAGCTCCCAGTGATACTCAATATCCTTGTCAGGTCTTGGTTGAACTGTGAGCACAGTTCTCAGTGTTTGATAACAGATCACTGATTGTCACAGGACTGTAATCAAGAACCAGCTGCAGTGATTTTATGCTTTGGTATAATTAAGTTACTGCAGGGCAAATGATCATCCTCAGAAGTGCCTGGAAGTTGCTTCTACTTGATCCATTTATTATTGATATGAAGAGAGGAGCTGGCACATCACTGGATTAGTGCTGCAGTCACAGAGTCCAGCAAGCTTGCAGGAGTGTGATATTTGCTAATAACATCCAGAATTGCCTGTAAGAGGGCATTTCCAAGAGTCAAAGGTTCATTCTGTTATCCCACTATCAGCTTATATTGGTTAGCACTGGGGTTTCTCCATGGCATAATCAAATGACTCTCTGGTGTGGTAGTAAAAGTAACAGTGATATAAAACTGTGGCGGAGTCCTTGATTAAATTTCTCTGCCAGCCATTTAAATTATTTTGAGAGTGAACACATTTGTGGAATTGCTCGTCTGCTCCTGTGACAGTGTGCTGGGACATAGGCCAGAAAAATTGGTCTCTCTCTTTTGCAGCTTCATAAGCCAGAGCACAACCCAGTTTTGGCTCTTAGCTCATGAAAATGTGAAGTGAAATAGAGTGTGGTGTACCATAACTTGAATTGCACAGCACTTGTAGTTCTGGAGAGGAACAAGGGAGAGAAGGAGGAAATCTCATGATTTAAAGTGTCAGTGTCAGTAAAACAGTGAAGAATTTTAGACCTGTGTTTGTGTGAATTCAAGGAAACTGGGGAAACTGGCACAGGGACACTTTTTGTGTGCCAGGGTTTCCTGTGAATCCTGAAATCTGATTTTTCTCATTTGACAGTTGTTACGGTTAACTCAAAAAATCCTTAATCTAATGCCTTCCTCTCAATTTCATGTTGGCATTTAGACTGAAAATCTGCTGTAATTTCTCTAATATTTTGGCTGACATGCTGGAGTGGTACTTGCTGAAGCACAATGCAAAATGCAGTGTTTTGATCTGATATTGTAAATTTCTTGCAATAATCATTATTGAATAAGTTGCTAGTGTTGATTTATTTTAATATAAAAGTCACACAACATAAAATCATACTCAATATATGCAATCTGCTGTGACTTACCTAATTGAGGATTTTTGTTTTCCTTTCTACCCCCAAAATTAGATTTTTTAGATTCATACAGGATTAAATAGCCACTAATTTCTGAAAATATATATGGATACCTTATGGAAACGTATAATGATGCTAGAAAATACCTATCTGTGGTTCTTAGCTAGTGATCTAAATTTCTCTGGATTATTAAACTTAGAGATAATTCATTTTGAAAAGGTGATAAATAGTATTTTGTGACAAATGGGTTTGTGCAAACAGGAAGAACTAGACTTGAACAGGTTATGAAGGGCTGAGTACATGTATGTTCTAGTAAAGCTACTCTAGCAGTCACTGTTTCCCCCAAACTGGGACATGATTTGTGTTATTCCTGATGTGTGCTGGATTTTCTTTGTGTCTTGAAAATGATTTATTTAATTGGTGTTTGCTGGAGAAGGGAGTGCCCAGTTTCAGACTCAGTCCCCTTGTGAGAATGCAGGAACTGGTTACCTCATTTTCCTGGCCTTGTAAATATATGTATTTTGTGTTGTAAGGAAGAACTTGCCCATCACTCCCTGCCTGCGTTTAGCAGCAGTTAAACACTAAGTCTCATAGCATTATGGAGTGGGGTTTGTGTCATCAAAATTCCCTGCATGGAGAGTTCCTGAAAACTGATTTATTGCTGTTACTGAGTACAGGCTGCTCTCTCTGCTTTCCTGTTCAGGTAAGGGGTAAAGGGACAGAAAATGTCATAAAAATTCAAACTGAAAATACAAGGTGAGGCTGACTTCATGGATTCGGTAAGCCTGGCAGAAGGACTGGCCTCACTAATGAATATGTATTTGACACTTTTGAGGACTGGCAGCTTTGGCTGTGAACATTGCAGGGTTTCAGCTGTGACGCTCTGGAGTCCCTGCAGCAGCATTCCACTGGCACTCTGCACTGAGCAAGGAGAGAGTAAAAATAGCAATGGTAAACTTTCCAGCTCTACGGCTCAAAGCTGGAGCCCGGGGGGGAGCAGGGATTCAGGATCTTAGGCTCATAATTAAAGATGCTTTGAGATAATACATGGTTTGCACATAGTGCTGTCATCCAGGAAGTCTGAGGTACTTTGCATGGCAGTTGATGCCATCATCGCTGTTGTATGAGGAAAATGAGGAGGGACATGGCCTGAGCCACAGCCATACAGCCAAGCAGGGGATCTGCTGGCATGACTGAGGTCTCTTATTACTCTGAATAAGTAGAAGAGTCTGGAGTGTGGATTCTTAATAACCAGCTTCTGTGCACGTAGTTCATGCTAGCATGGGGAGACCAGAAATGCTGGTAAACCTCATTTGTATTTACTGAGGCAAAACACAGGGAAAAAAAAACCAAAACAAACTACTGTTATTATAGACTGTGGGGTGTTTTGGGGCCTTAGCTAGACCTGGACTGAAGCTCTAGGTATGGGGAGCTTACTGCTTGTGAAGGTAACTGGAATGTGTAAGCCACACCATGTACTTGTGGTTTATTGAGACTGGAATAGGCTGGAGAACTTCGAGCTTTCCCACTTGTGTTCATGGGAAAGGGGAAGCAGAAATGCTTGCATGATTCATACAGCAGTAGCTGCAGTTCTCAGTAATGGAGTTCCCTTCTTGAAAAAAAGCGCGCCTGCCCTTTTTTCTTCTCTTCCCCCCCCCCCCCCCCCCCTTTGTCAAAGCAGGGTTTTGCATATGCCCATGGTAACTGAGCTGTTTCCTGCTTTGGCTTTGCTGAAGGCTGGTTTCCACATTGCTGTCTTGCCCTGCTTGTTTAGAACTCTCTGATGGGGCTGCACAGGAGAAGTGCCCAAGCATATCCAGAAATTTTCCTTGGCTCTCCTGCTCCCTCGGATGGAGCTCTGTTTCCACAGAGACCAAAGCTTGTGTGTTTCAAGGAAGTTATTTTTAGGGGCTGCTGTTTAGCTGGTGGAAAGACTTTCTTCCTTAATAGGAGAGCAGACTGTAACAGGATTCCTCCTTTCCAGAGTGTCTTTTGCTTTTTTCTACCATATTCTGTCCCTTTTTCTGTGTCACCCAGTTTGCCTTTCATTGCTGCCTTCTTACCCATATCTGCCCTTCCCCTCTTCTCTTTCACTTTCTGTATCACTGCCCCTGTTGTGCAAGGATCTAACACAAGGAGGTTTGCAGAGAGTGGGGGACGGACCCAGCCTCTGCTTTAAGAACCGTGTTTTAAAGATAAAGCCCCCAGGTGGGTTTGTACCTGGGCTTGCTGAGTCACCACTGGGCAGTGTTTGTGAGAACAGAGAGCATCATGGAGCCAAACCCTCAGCTCTGAGGACCTTGCCCAGCTCAATTATTCATGGCCTTTGCTCATGAGTTGTCCTGTGTCCTTTGGCCTCAGGATAAATAAATATTACATGTAGCAGTTTCTGCTGATGTTTGCTGTAAGCTCCATGTCTCGCTTGCTGAGTGATGACCTAATGGTAAAGGGCTTTAAAAGATAAATCTGTTACAGTAACTCTTCTGTCTTGTAAGGGGGAGCTGTCCCTAAATAAAACAGCCCCAGAGATTCTTTTAGTTGGTTAGTCAGTAGGATTGTAAAGCAGAAGACATTTGCTGTAATGACAGGCTAAGAGTGCACTAACTCAGTGTCTTAATACCCTTTTACAATTATTCATTTTGTCCAGATTGTCACTCTTCCTTTCTGTGGAGTTGGAATAGTTGTAGTGATGAAGGGCTACTTTAAATTTAGATGTATCTCTGGGCTTTTTAAATGATGCTATAGACTGTATCTGACTTTACTTGGCATACTGTGAAACAGCTTTTTCTCTGGAGTACCTATTGCCACAACAGCAAGTTTCTCCCCCTACAATATGAGATGTTTTCAGAAACAAAATAACATCAAAAGGAGTGAGCCTAAAGCTGATCAGTGTTGGAGAAATTTGCCATACTAAGGCAATTGGATGTGTTGAATTCTCTTGTCACTCTATGCTGTCCTGTTATCCTGTGATTCTCATTCAAACATCTGTTTCCACATTCTGCTTATATTGTAAACCTTTTAGAAATGAAACTTCACATTTATCATGATACTGCTGTTCAGGGTGGCATTGCAAAACCTACCAGCATTAATATCATTCCATGCCCACTGAAATGCCATGTGGGTGATCGTGTTCCAGTCCTGTTTTCTTGTGTATCCCTGATGCTGTTGCATTTCTGCCTGTGTTTAATATGCTGCAACAGCTGGCAGATGGGCTGGATGCATGTGGTGCCTTTGGGGTGCATGCCTCCAGCCCTCCCCACCCAGCAGCTGGAACAAAGTCTGTGATGCCAAGATTTTGTTCCAAGGTCCTGTTAACCGAGTCAGCCAGGCCCTGCTGTGTGCTGGACTATGTCTAACACTAAAACAGAAAAAAATCTGCTAAAAAAGCTGCACAACATCTCTTTAAAAACATCAGCCTGTGGCTGTGGTGACAGACTGCCAGCATCAGCTGCTGCTTGGTTACCAAGAGGATAAAATTTTACTCCTGAGAGATATTTTTATACAGTTGCTTATTCATATAACAGTAGATGCCAAAAGCACCCTTATGCTCAGCAGTATAAAAATATTAAGAAAATTTCAGTTTCACAGAGGCTACAATCCAGTCTAGTTATATTTCATCATGAAACAAGGTAGTCCTGACAGCCTGTAATTGGACGATTAGTACTGGATTATTCTTAATTTTAATTATTAATTGATCTTTCTTCTACTGTCATTTTAATTTTCTCTTTTTGCATATACCAAATAATTTAGCTGCTTGAAAGTTGAGTATTCTCCAGGCCTTGCAAGCAGCTTTGTAAGGAAATTGAAACCTTCCAGGTGTACATGGGTATAGCAGGGTTTGCTTTTCACTGTCACAGCAGTGACCACAGCACTGTAGATGGTGTAGATTGTCAAAAAGACATCTTTTACACAAATTATTTTCTACTAGAAATGTGTTCTTTTCTGTCTTCAATGGATGTGAAATATGTTGTGTTTTGGCGTTTTTGTTTTAAATGGCTCCTTCTTTTCTCTGCAGGTATGGTGTCAGTCCTGAGAACATTATCCTGTATGGCCAGAGCATTGGTACTGTCCCCACAGTAGACCTGGCATCTCGGTACGAGTGTGCAGCTGTGATCCTCCATTCTCCCTTGATGTCTGGCTTAAGGGTGGCTTTTCCTGACACCAGGAAAACCTACTGCTTTGATGCTTTCCCAAGGTATGTGTCACTGCTGCAAGGGGGGTTCTCTGCTCACCATGGTGTTTAAAAGGGACTGGTGGTGTGGGTAGATACTGAGACTTGCATTTGGTCCTCCCTGCAGGGGGGCATCTTGTAGGATCCTGATTTTGTGACCAAAACAAAGTCCCTGTCCCATCTTTTAGAAGATATTAAGCTTGTTTTAAGAAGCTCTAGAATATTATATACAACTGGTTTTAAGATTAAAGATTTGCTTTTTATGGTCTAGTTTTCACAGGAAAGCAATTGCAACAGACCTGGAGTACTCAACTGTTTGGGAATAGTAGAGGTCATGGGAGCAGCAGATATTCTGGAAATCTTTTAGAACTTCTCATTGGATCCAGTTTAAGTTATGGAAGAATATGAGAGGGGAAGCCAGTGTCTCTATAGCAGGACAAGGGGAAGCACAAGTAAAAAGCTTAGTGGTCCATGGAAGGGAGAAGATAAAACAGACACTGAAGTCTTGGTCAAAACTTGGCTTTACTTCATGAAGTCATGCTTGTGATAAGTATAGTAAGGCATATTTATTGCATTTCCTATTTCTGTCTTATTTTGGTTACAACAGATTAAAATTAGCCGCTGTGGGAGGCCATAGGTAAAAATCCATAAGCCGGAACAGCTAGAAAGAATGGTGATGAAGTAATAGTGTCTCTCACAGTTCCCATGTTTAGAATCCTTACAAACATATTATTAGTTAATTAATTAACTTGTTGGAGGTGTAGACTGAATTTGAAGCACTTAAACTCCAGCTCATTCATCATTCTCAAACCTGAAATCCAATATTTACAACTGCTTCTGCAAGAGAGGAAAAAACAAAGCCTTAAAACATAGCTCTGATTACAGAAGTAACAGTGATTAGCTGTTACAAGCCAAATCAAACAACAGCTTTAAAAAGAAAAGTGGGAAGGGGAACAGTGACAGCAGATGTGCTGTAGCACTTGAGTATTTTGTTCTTGCCCTACTGAGCTGTTCATTGCTGTCAGTCTGACTTCCCTGGTACTGGGAACAGTGAAAATAAACAGCAGTGCTCTTTGTGAGTGTGTGCAGCTCAACTGTCTGTCTTCACAGTGGGAAACAAAATAGTTCTGTGTGCACCTACAGTGAGTTGCTATTATGTGCATTTTATGTTGGGACACCATGAGAATTTGGTCTCTGTAGATTTTTCTAGCTGCAGAGCTGTGTGGCTGAGAATACTAAGTAAGGCTAATGTGCAGTTTAAATACTGCTTTATGAGTCGCTGACTTGGCAATGGGATGCCTTCCAGTTTTCTGCAAAATATAAATATTATCTGGCTTAATGGTCTGTGAATATATGTGAAAAAAATTGTTTCATTATATGAATACTGAAGTGAAAGGGATTTCCTACAATAAATGAGAACTTAGTGTCTAGTCACAAAAATTATGCATAAATATCTCTGTAACTGTTTTAGCTGATAGATCTTTTATACCAGACCTTTCATGGGCTTAAAACTTCAGTTTATGCGGCATATTAATCATAAAATATTTACATTTGACTATGATACTAATTTTTAGATTAAAATTATGGGGAAAAACAAAATCTGCATTATTCTGATGCCTCTTTTATGTTGGGATTTTTTTTTATTCAGTGTAGTTGCACACAGCTCAAGTTCCACACAAGAAAAGTGAAATAAGGCTGCATTTTAATTTTAAATAGTACCTTAAATTGCATGAAACCCAGGGTTTTTTTCACAGCTATAGAGACAGAGACAGAAATCTGTTTACACTCAGTACCAATGGCAGTTCTCTAGAATGCTGAATGTTGAGGTTTGTAAGTGTGAGGCTTAGTGCTTCAGTTTACATCTTTTTAGTTAACTTTAAATTTTCATAAAACATTTTAACCTGTTTTTAAGTCAGGGTATGCTGCCATCTCTATTTTTAAAATAATTTTAAGCAGTCTTGATATTTTTGTAAAATCAATGGTCATGCCAAAATTGCATGCCTTCCTGTTCTTCAGGAGCAGGAGAATCCAAACACCTTTTATTTGCTACCATAAAAAAATAGATTTATCCTCCCATAAAATTGAGTAGTAGCAGCACTCATTTCTCCACATTCTTGCATTTGTTGATGGAAGTGGAGCAGGTAGGAAGCTGAGAGTTCATTAGCACATGGTGTCTCTGCACAGATTTGGAATCATTGGTAATTACCAGCGTGAAATGGCTGGCTGGAAATAAAAGCTGGGGCCTGTGTGAGGAGAGTCGGAGAAAGCTGCTCCTCACTGCTTGCAAGTTCATGTGCTACCAGGATGCTTCATAATTGGGGTTTTCTGGCCTGACCCCTTCAGTGGGAAGGTGCCTTTGTCACTCTTCTGTTCCCTCAGAAGCCATTTTCCTGTGACAGGTAGTCTCGAGCTGTATTGGTCGGCTAAAGGTAGCTGGACAAAAGGAAAAATGTTACTCTAAAGCCACTTTGCAGTCACAGCTGGCAAGGAGGCTGGTTACATAAAGGAAAATCCTGTGTGATTTCTGTGGTTTGCAGTTAAATATCCCTGTGTATTGCTCTTCTCCCACAGTTTTCTATTTCATTGTTTGAACTTAAACAATCAATAGAACAGATTGTTTTCCTTTAGCTGAATCTGCCTAATTTGGGGGTTCAAAGACAGGTTTAAGCTCCATGAGCCAAAGCCTTTTTTTTGTTGTTGTTAATGAAATCTTATGACTGGAACGTATTTAATTAGTTCCTAAGCTGTTAAATTGGAAGGTGATAATGTGTCATGTGAGAAGAGTCCATGCTTGCAGAATGTCCCATGGAATCTTACTTGCTTCACAGTGCTTTGTGTGATAGATACAGTAACTCTTTTGGTGGGTGATTTTTGGGTGCCAAACTTTATTTGCATGCTGCCCACTCAAACTTGGTGCTGTTAGCACTGGTGGGCTGGTGGTGGTGGCATTGCAAGCTCCTTTTTCACACCTGTGGTTTGGGAATGAGCCTTGTCCCATTTCACTTGTGCACAATTCCAGTGGTCTGCAGCCATTTAAAAATATCCTGTGGTAACTGGGTTGTGTGTGTCAACAGTTAAGCTTGCTTTCTCTAATGATGTGAAACTGAAAGCCTCAAACTGAGCTGTGTCTTTCTTTTCCTTCCCCCAGCATTGACAAGATCTCTAAAGTGACCTCTCCTGTGCTGGTCATCCACGGTACCGAGGACGAGGTGATCGATTTCTCCCATGGCCTGGCCATGTACGAGCGGTGTCCACGAGCAGTAGAGCCCCTCTGGGTGGAAGGGGCTGGGCATAATGACATAGAGCTTTATGCACAGTACTTAGAGAGACTAAAACAGTTCATATCTCATGAACTTCCCAACTCCTGAAGAAGTCTACCTGATTTTACCTCAGTTACTGTGAACGGAAGAAATTACCTGGTTTTGCACATGCTTTAACTGGATAGCTGTAATAGCTTTATACTATGAAGAAATACCCTGTCTTGGGGGTGTTCTAATCAAACATCTGATGAAATTTGTCTTTTCTATCTGGAAATGATTCTACTAATGCACACAAATATGGTCAACTACTGTAATTCCAACAATTTTTAGCTTCATTGCCCTGAAGGAAGTGGGAATCCTAGCTGCTTATGGGGACACTTTTTACCTAGTGCTGTATTAATCGAAGATCAGTTTTCTCTGTCTCACTTCAGATCATTTATAATTCTGTCCTACAAAGACTTTTTCCCCATTGTGTTCTCGGAGTGGAGAACACAACTGTTATGAGCTACAGCTTGTTCTGAACAATCATGGGTTCAATCTAAGGGAGTACTTTCTCTGTGAAGTTTCTAGCTGTGGTATTGTAACTGGAAAGTTATTGTGATGAAGTTCCCCCTCCTCCCTTCTAGTGTTCTTTTGTTAACTTACTGATCTTCCCAAGTAAATTATTTAAATATACTTTTACCTGAAAATAAACAAACTACTATATGGGGCTAAACTCTGTAACGACCTCTCCATTAGTTGTATAAACATAACTGGAATATTCTTAAAGGATCTAGGGACAAAACTGCTTTTGTTTAAAAATAAATGTGTAAATTTACTACTAGAAAACTCATTTTAATATTCAGATTGTCTGAATAATAGCCATAACAGACATTTCCTTCTGTAAAGCATTCCTGTAGACTTTTTAAAAGTACTGTACATATTTGAATTTACATTGTGCATAGATTCTTAATTGGTAGTTTTAATTTAAGTCTAGTTACAATAAACTGCAAAATTCTGGTTTGTATATGATTGAATACATTTTGTTAAAATATGTTTTTATCCCTATATTATTTTGCTATTAAAGTTTTATAAAGTTTCCAGGACAAGAAAAAAAAAATAGAATTTACACATTTATGTTTTGATGAATTATGTAACTAAATTTTCATTGAGCTGATCTTTTTAGTTTAGGAGTAATTTGATTCTTTGACACTGGAATCGCACAGATTATGCATCAGAAATGCAAAACACTTAAAAATTGTTACACTGCTAGGATAGGTCTAATTTTTCCAAATTTAAAGGCCTTAAATGTACTGTAAGCCTCAGATTGTTGTATAAATTGATTGCGATTGATTGCAGTTTGTGTCCTGTTGCTAGAGAGCAACACAGTGATTGTAATGGAATAAAGGATGCATGGATTAGAGCTTGCTCAAGTTTGGAATCTTATTTGGTGCATAATTTTCATACATGAGGAAAGTGTAAAAACATTACTTGATAGAGTAAGCTGGGTATGTAAATCAAATGTGCAAGAGGTTATGTTTAAATGGTGTTCAGCTGGTTCTAAGAGATGAAAAATCATGATTCATTGCCTGGAAGAAATATTTGAACATAGTTGTTATGAATTCCTACAACAGGCCTGCAGTTAATTTTCAGTGCAAGTGTGCATTGTCTTTGATTATTGCCTTGGCCCTATTACTGCAAAAGAGGAAAAACTTGTATTTTCACTTGCAGTGAAATGAGGACATGCATCCTGGGCCACATCACCAGGATCCTTAGACTGGATTTGGGCATCAGTGTTGTCTAGTTGTGACTTTTAACTGTCCCAAGCAGCAAGGACTGCAGCAGTTCTCATGGTGACTTTGCCAGCCAAAATTGTCAGGTTCTGCCTAATCACCACCTCAAGCTCAGCACTTTCCCTCCTGTATTTTAAATAAATATTCAGATACTTGTCTGATTTTATATATATTTATTGTACCTTCACAAATCCACAGTGGTTTTCTTCCATTCCTACATGTGTTGTTCCTGGGACTGTAGCCCTGTGAAACCAAGCTGCTGTGTGTGGTACAGGTATTCAAGGTAATGGTGAAAGGGTCAGCCTGTCCCTGTAGTGACCTGGGGATTTTTGCCTAATTAGCTCTGGTTTTTGGTACCCACATTGAACTTTGTGTTGCTCTGAAACCTCAGCCTGCAATGTTTCTTCTCCTTGTGACTGTCTGTAGCTACCCTTTAACAAACTGCTATTTCTAACCTGTTCCCTATAAATTGTTTTTTTGATTAATACTTTTCCAACTTCTGAAGTAATTTTGTGACTTGTCTTTGCATTTGCTTTGTTTTTTGCCAGTATTGCTCTGTTAATGAGAACCCTGAATATGAATTCGGTATGTTTTTTTTTATGTCCCATGCTCTCTGCAGTTGCAGGTGCAGCTCACACAATGTCCTGGCTGAACATAGATTTCCACTTGTACTATCTTTTATTTGCCTGAATTCCTTCTTAACTAATTCTCTGAGAGGGGCCTCAGTCTTCTGGCTTCTGCATTGTCTGGTTTGGTTTGTGAAGTTCATCTGCATTAAACTAACACAGATGTTTTGCTCTTAATTAAAACATTAATGACCTATCATTGATCCACTGGTATGGATCTTCTTTCCTCTCTTTTAATTCAGTAATTTGTTTACCTGTTTTTTCCCTTAAATAATTTTCCTTGTAGCCCTATTCTCATCCAATAGTTCTTAAGTGGATTCTGGTTTTTTTTTCTGATGTATGCTCTGCACAAAATAAATGCTGATAGTGAGCTGCTTTGTATTATAAACTTGTATCAAAGTTTCAAGCATTTCAAAAGACTGCTGGTCAACCTTGGAACTATTAGTTGAAAAAGTGTGGCCAAGTCATGAAGATGCAGTTTCATCCATGACTGAATTTCAGGTCCTCATTATTTTAAAGAAAAAGATGTTTTAAAATTTTTTTAAAATATTTTAATTTTTAAACTATACGAAAGGGGATGATGTGAGGTTATGAAAAACAAATTTTGGGCTTAAAAAATAGTCTGTTCCAGCAAACTGCTAATTTAAATGTATAATGTGAGCCTTTACAAGAACTTGTTATGCATATTTTAGAGCTATCAAGGTGTCACTGTAAAAATGGCTCTGTGTGCCTGGATAAATTATGCAACGGGTCTCCCAAAGGTGTGAATGATCACTAACATTTTGTTGTTGATGGGGATGCTCTGTTCATTTTTCCTGTGTGACTGACCATTTTTGTTCGTGTAATGCAGCCACAGGTGATGTACAGCTTGTTTGCAGAAAGGTAAGATGTGCTACATCTGTTTACTCTCAGTAGTTGTCTTGTGTTTGTGCTTTGGAAAAGCCAGAGGAGAATATTTGTTACAGCTTCAAAGGTGTGGTTTTTCAAGGACTCTGATATGTATCATTCTAAAATTTATGTAACTGATACAAATTTAACTTGTGCTCACCTGGAGGCCTGTTACTTGTGTCGCCTCTGCTGCGGTTTTGTTCCTCGTCCTTCCATGTCACTCCTGTAACTTGTGCCAGCTCTGCTCGGGGTGCTGAGCCTGGAACCCCAAATACCCAAACCTGTATTTATGCTTAGCATTGTACACATCTATGAACTCTGTATTGCATTTGCTTTTTCTAAATGGTGCTAAACATAGAAGTAGAGACCCAATGTACTTGCTTCCTCTGGTTATTCGTTCAGCCGGAAAACTTGATTGATCTCGCTTGGAAAACACTTTCTTCCCCAGGTCTATTCCTGTGAAAGCAAGCTAATGATCTCAGTTAAGCCCATTTAACTCATTTCTCTATGTCCTTCTATGTAGAGCTCTCCAAACATTTTAGCTCTGCAATTTAGCTCCAGTGCTGTCGTTTGTGCTCCAGCACTGGGTAAGGGTGGGGTGGCTCTTTGATGGTGGGCACTCCACTGTTGGGAATGAGGTCAGGCACAGAAACTCCCTGCTGGGTCCGTGTTGCTTTCCAAGTCCAGTGGTAATACTGAGGTCAGATGGGTGTGAACTTCAAAGCAGGAGGTTGTACTTGGGTCTCATAGCTTGGGTACCACAGTAAAAAGCAGGAGCTGGTCCTTGCAGCAGGAGAGTGAGCCCTGCTCCTTTTACTCTGCAGTTTTGCAGATGAGTTTCTGCAGTAATCAAATTAATTTTGCAGGAAGTGTAAGAGTAACATGCCTGCTTTCTTTAAAAAAAGAAACTCCAAGAAGACCCCTACACCATTAGAAGGTCAATTATAAATTACCTTCTGGTTCCCGGAAGGGTAAAAGTGCTTTGGTCTGGGTTTCCCCGGGGGCGCTGGGGGCTGGGAGCGCATTGCATCTCTTTCTGGAGTGAAGCCGTGTGCTGGCTGTCCCTGCGTGGGACGGGGCCGCGCTTCCCTCGCTCCGGAGGCCGGAGCATCCCCGCTGTCCCGGGCCGTGCCCTGGTTGTGTCCTGGGGATCCCCGGCTGCGCTGCTCCCGGCCAGGCTGCTCCAGCGGGGCGGGGAGGGCTCGGCGGGGCCGCCCCGCTGCTGCTTCTGCGGATGGTGATGGTGGTGATGGTGATGGTGTGATGGTGATGGTGCTGGTGGTGATGGTGATGATGATGGTGGGCGGAGGGCGAGGGCGCTGCCGCAGCCCCGCCGGTCCGAGCCCCTCGGGGCGTGCCCGGGCCCGGAGCGGCTCCCGCAGCCGCCCCCGCTGCCAGCCCGGGACAGGAGCAGCGCGGAGCCGCTGCAGCCCAGCCTTGCTCTGTCAGGAGCAGCAGCGGAAGGAGCACACGCCTCTGGATTACACTGGGACCTCACCGCAAACATAGGTGGCTTGGTTTGCTGTGCCTCTGGAGGTGACTGCATGCAGTGGGTCTTCCTTTATTTTCTCCTTTTGTTTCTAGGCCTTATTAGTTTAGGAGCTGCTTTAAACTAAGAAGACATCGATCCATAGTTTTGCTTATGCTAAATGACGTTTTTGATGGCAGTTTGTTCTTGGAACTTCCAGAGCTGCTAAAAGATTTAACATCACTTACATTTCAAGTGACTCTGCTGCAGCAGTGCCATTAGGAATGCTTTGGATCTGCCCTTTGGATCTTTGCCTCAGACCAGGACCAGTGGGATGGCAGCAGTGCCTAATGTCCTCCTCTGTATGGTAAAATATAACTGCTAGGACTGAGCTAAGTAATACACTATTATATTCCAGGGATAAGTTATAGCCATGAATGTGCATTTTGATACATGGAATTCCAACATATTAATAGAATGCTTAACTAATACAATTGGCAGTCAAGCCTCTGGACCCTAAGTCGCAACTACTTGAAGTTGATAACTTTAATCTTGAATCAAATAAATAACAAACCTAAAGCTTCTCAAACATGCTGATCTGGGATGCCCCTCTAGGAAATAGAAAAACAGTCTAAAAAATTTTGTTGTCTGCTTAGAAATGAAAGGGAAGGCTTCAGGCACATTCCAGGGCTCCCAGGACATGACCTCCAGCCTTCAGCAGGATGCAGTTACATTAAAACATTCACCATTTCAAACACTCTTGGCAGTATGCCGCTGAGTTTTGGGTTCCTTGTCCCTTTTAATTATCAGAGCTTTCTTTTGTGTTTGCAGCCCTACTTATCGTGAAGTCCCAGCCTACTTATGTTGCATGTAATTGCTTTATTGATCCATTCCCAGAGTGTAAATTGAACCTTTGGGCTCGGCCTGGAGGAACGAGAGCTGGATAGGGGCACTGCTTTAGAAGAAAATGTAATCTCCGTAGAGTTCCAGTTGTCCCTTACAGCACCTTTTTATCAACAGGATGAAGTTGCTGTGGCCTTTGAGCAGCCACAACTTCACCTGGGTACATCAGATTAATGGCTTTCATCAGCAGGCAGAGTGAAAGAGCAGCTAGAAGGGAAAATGGAGCCTTTAAACCCAACTACATCTGTTGGAAAAATAGAATCTGCTGGGAATCCAGACCCTGGGACTGGACCAACAGTGCAAATGTAAAAGTTTCATTCCTTAATCAAATATAAAAAAGTCTTTAACAAGAATAACAACTTGAACAATTTTTTAAAATGTTTTTCAGAAAATTAATATGGAATAGTAAATTTTCTTTTGGTGATTGGGTTAAGTTTTTTTGGGGAGGGGGAAGGGGAAATCTGTGCAGTCTTTGAGGGTTTGTATTAATAATGAAGATAGTTTTCCTGAGCATTAAAGAAAAGAGTACTTTAAATGAAAAATTATATATAACCATTATTACATTTTATTATCTAAAACCTATTTATCATACATCTCTTGATTTGGCCTGTTGAAACATTCAGTGTTTGTCAAAGTGGTGCAGAGCTCTGTAGCAAGGGCTGCAGCAGAACATCCATGAATGTAGTTTTGTACACATATATTCTGAGGAAACAAACTCTCTGGGAGTCTTTATTGTTTATGTGTAATAGGTTCACTGTATTTATAATTATTTCAGAACATAGCCTGAATCCCAGAAGTTCTCTGTGGGACATGGATTTTGAAAGACTGTTGCCCAGTAAGAAAACCCTTCCTGGGACTGTGGGCCCTTAGAAACCCTCCAGCCTGGTCAGAAGCAGCTCTCCCTTGAGTTATCACAGAAGTTTGCTAAGTGAGACCCTGGGCCAGAAGCCACCAGAAAAGCCCTTGTCCAGTGAAGTATTCCTTAAACCCTTCAGATATATTTTAATGGATACCTCTGGACCTAGCTTGGCCTGGAATCTCTCTTGGTTTTGCAGCTGTGATCAAAATGCCAACCTGCTCAAAACTCACATTAGTGCTCTCAAGGTGATCCAGCACAAGATGTTCTTGCTATACAAGATGCTCTAGCTTTTTGGGAATATGGGAATGTTGTCTCAAGGCCAGCAGTCCATGACTTTCTCTCTGATCCAGAAGCAAATGATTAAACCAAGAAAAGTGCCAGTAAAGCCCAAAGAGGAACAAACTGGTAGGTACACAAGGAGGAGATGTGGGTTTGGTATCTCAAACACTTTCTGGTGCTGGCTGACAGGAACAGGAGGGGTGGGCATTGCTGGGTGTAGCCTGGTTTGGGTGAGTGCTGTGCTGTGCCAGGAACTGCACTCAGTGCCTGGGCTGAGACACAGCTGGGCTTGGCAGGGTCAGTGAAGGATGGGCAGGACTGCTGAAGGATGGGCAGGATCGATAGAGGATGGGCAGGACTGCTGAAGGATGGGCAGGATCGATAGAGGATGGGCAGGATCAGGGCAAGATTGGCAGAGGATGGGCAGGGTCAACGAATGATGGGCAGGATTGATAGAGGGATGGGCAGGACTGCTGGATGATGGCCAGGACCAGTGAAGGATGGGCAGGACCAGTGAATGTTAGCCAGGATCAGTGAGGGATGGGCAGTGTCGCTGGAGGATGGCCAGGACCAGTGAAAGATGGCCAGCACCACTGGAGGAAGGGCAGAACCAGTGAAGGATGTCCAGGACCGCTGGAGGATGGGCAGGACTCCTGGAGAATGGGCAGGATTGGTGAAGGATGGCCAGGACCGCTGCGGGATGGACAGGATCGATAGAGGATGGGCAGGGTCAGTGCAGGATGGGCAGGATCGATAGAGGATGGGCAGGATCGATAGAGGATGGGCAGGACCCCTGCAGGATGGGCAGGACCCCTGCAGGATGGGCAGGATCGATAGAGGATGGGCAGTACCAGTGCAGGATGGGCAGGGTCAGTGCAGGATGGGCAGGATCGATAGAGGATGGGCAGGATCGATAGAGGATGGGCAGTACCAGTGCAGGATGGGCAGGATCGATAGAGGATGGGCAGGATCGATAGAGGATGGGCAGTACCAGTGCAGGATGGGCCGGATCGATAGAGGATGGGCCGGATCGATAGAGGATGGGCAGGATCGATAGAGGATGGGCCGGATCGATAGAGGATGGGCCGGATCGATAGAGGATGGGCAGTACCAGTGCAGGATGGGCCGGATCGATAGAGGATGGGCAGGATCGATAGAGGATGGGCAGTACCAGTGCAGGTACCAGGATGGGCCGGGTCGCGGGGCAGCGGCTGTGCAAGGGCGCCGCCTCCCGGCCGCCTGCGGCTCTGCAGGGACGGTCGGCGCCCGTGTCCCCCCCGTGTGTCCCTCCCGTGTGTCCCCCCGTGTGTCCCCCTCGTGTGTCCCCCCCTCGTGTGTCCCCCCGTGTCCCCCCGTGTCCGTGTCCCTGGGGACTCCGGGCTCGCACACTGCGGCGAGCCTCCCGCTGCCGGAGTTATCCCGCGGCGCCTCCAGCGCTCCGTGGGAACGGGGTGCTGCCCAGGGGATGCTGCCTCCGTTCCTCCTTCCTTTCTCGAAGGAAACAGGAAACCGCCCAGCGAGGGAGTGTGCCCGGGAAAAAATCACACAGGAGGAACCTCCCTGCACTTGTGTGCCAGAGCTGAGTCCCTGGGCAGGGATGTCCGTGCCCTGCGAGTGAATTCCCGCACACCACTGACCCAGATTGGCTTGGTTCTCCGCCCTGGCCTTACCACGGAAATCTCAGCCATCGATATTTGCTATTGAACCCTCCAGCTGTGTTTGTAGGCAAAGCATCACAAGCACTGCCACGTGCCAAGACGCAGGATGGCCGAGGTTGTCTCGTCCCTGGCAGCCCATTACAGAAAATGACCCATTTTGGTTTGTTAGGAGAGTAAGCACAGTTTATAACCCACAGCAGCACTAGGAGGAGGGATCAGGTTGGTTATTTCTGTGAGGAAAAGTTACACCAGGCGTGCGTCGGAGGCAGCGAGCGTTAGTCATGATTTCTCATTTGCAGGTGTGGGGTTGCTCGGGAGTGTTCTCACGCTGCGGATGCATCCTGTAACAGAGGGCTGCAGGCTAAACTTCATCCTGGCGCTGCTGCAAAACAGAAATCAGCTTGGGAAAATGGAATCTAATGAGTGAAAGGGAAAGAGCTTAGCTGCTGAGCACCACTCCACAGATAGTAATGGGGGTTCTGTGTTTACCTTGATAAGAGACAGCAATTTTTAGAAAACAGGGTGATATGTTCAGTCCCTTTTATTCTGAAATTTTATTCCTCAGGACAGTGAAAACTTAATATGGAGTGAAATGGCATTGAAATCTTTCATCTGAGAGTAGTTCCCTCAAAAAAAAAAGGAATTCAAACTAGTCTATTTCTGGCTACACCAGAGAAAATGCCTTTAATGGATTTAAACAGTACTCACACCTTCAAGATTTTGGTTGCTTTTTCAGGAAAAGTCCCAGGTAAGCAGGAGTGACTTTGGCTTTGCTGATTGTTCTGTAAGGACTGCACAAAGCTTAGCACTCACCAAGTGCTTTCCACTTACCTCAGCTATTACCATGTTAGATTAATTGATTGGATTAGTTGATATCTCTTATTTAGCTTGCAAGTTTGTGAAATCTTTTGCATGAAGTAAATACTTAAAATAACAATGTATGAGATTTCTAGGGCCCTGGCAGATTTAAAAGGTTCAGGTCCTCTTCAAATTTTGCACTTCTACCAACATTCTGTTCAGAGAATTCAGTGTGTTTTAAGACAAAATACTCTTCTTTGTCTTGTCTTGCCTGAAACTTCCACCAGTAGAAAATTTTCTCTTAAAAATGGAGTGAAACCTCCTATACTTCTGGTAACAGCTCTGTGTTCCCATGACCTGCATTCATATGTGTCATTTTCAGATAAGGGGGAGGCACAACGCTGACTAATGCTGCTTTTTTGGAAGGAAAATGACAAAAGCCATTTGAGACAGGAATAGAAGTGCCAGCACTGAATGACAGATGAACAGCTGGTAGCAAAGGTGGCAGCTCTAGCATTTCCCTGTGTTTATGGAGTATTGAAACAAGGGAGTGTTATCTGGGTTTGTTTTTCTGGGCTGAATGTTTATCTTCAGGTTCAGCAATTCTCTGGGTCCCAGGACTGGGCATAAGGGAGTGGATGGGTTTTGTTTAGCGCAAGTGAGTGTTGCTCCCTCGCTGGAGCTGCTGCCTGGAGCACGGGGCATGGCTGTGCCCCTCACCCACCCCCTCTGCTTCCAGTCTGTTCCCATATTTTGCCTGACAGCACTTGCTCCTTATTAACATGACTATGGCGTCTTTGTGCCCTCTGTCAGAAGAAATCCTGCACCAGAATAAATTTCGGAGGTGACAGATTGGAACAGTTTGACCAGATGATGGCACACAAATGTCCCCGAGACCGACAGCACCTGTGGCTCTGCACCTCCTTGGCTTTGGCCCTGGGCAGCAGCAGTGGCTGCAGCCTTTGCCTCCCCACTTCTGGCTGGTCCTCCCGGGATGTAAGGCTCTGGAGTGGAGGTGAGGGATTACAACTCTGCTGTGGCTGCAGTAAAGCAGATATCTGTGTTTGTGTGTCACCCAGAAGCTCAGTCGTGCTGTATTTTAGAGCCTATGAAAAACGTGATGTTGGGGTTCATGGAAAACAAGGCAGTGTGTGACGGTCAGTGCCAGGTGAGATAGGTGTCAGGTGTGACAAGTGCCATGGTCACTGAGGCTGGAGCCTTCCAAGCCAGGAAGGCAGTGCCAGCACATGGGGGTTTTGTGTCTGTATCTTGTCTGAGGAGTTTCTAAGCCTCTTCCTCTCCCTGCAGACTCAGTACAGGTTGATGGGTGGTGAAGTGGCCAACACCTCTCTGCTCACTCACTGTCAGGGGAGCTTTTGCAGCTGCTGGGTTACAGCATCATCCATAGCTCTGCCAGACGCAGGACAGCAGAGTGTCAAACACCCCACGGGAAGGTGCCAGAGGGGTCAGCTGCCTCCCAAGAAGGACCAAGGCACGCCAAGCCCCGGTTTAGGACATCGGGGCGGGTGTTCCTCAGCGCTCTGTCCCTGCAGAGACAGCTGGCACCCAGCCGCGTTCTCTGCACGGGGCTGTCGAGCCCGGCCGAGCTCGCACAGACCCGAGGGGAGCCCGGCAAGGAGCTCGCTGCCCCCGGAGCTGGGAAAGCCTTTCCGCGCTGCAGCGGGGCATCGGGCGCCGCTCGTAGATATACGTCCAGGCTGGAGGGAACGTCCCCGGCTGGGAGGAGCCAGCGGCTGAGCCGCTGTAAACAGTGCGGGCACCGCCAGCGGTTGGGAGATGGATATAAAAAGGGAGGCGGAGGGGAGGCCGCCGGAGCGGCGGAGCGGGAGCTGCCTGCGCCTGCCTGCCCTGCCCGGTGCGGCGGCTCCGACCGGCTGCGGGCAGAGTCCGCGGTGGGCGCTGTCGGGACAGGTAAGTGCGTGTGCAGACAAGTTTGGAGCCGCTCGTCGGGCGGCCGCCGGGTTTGCGCCGCTCCGGCTCCCTCTGTCCGCGCCGCTGCGCGCTGCTCGCCGCTCCGGGCTGCGCCGAGAGGGGACGGGGCTCTGCTTTCGTCGTTGCGACGTTAAGTGAAGGGGGGAAAGGAGGAAAAAACCCCAAAACAATGAAAGCGAAACACATCCAGAGCAAAACGTTCTTTTGGCGGCTCCGTGCAAAGTCGCGGCGCACGTGTTGCGGCCGCCCCGGGCTGCAGGTAGCGAGCGGCTGCGGGACGGCCCGGGATGCGCCGACCGGGAGAGCCCCGGGGAGCCGCGGCTCCTCCTGCCCTTCCGCCGGACCCGGAGCCGGTCCCGGTGCCGGTGCCGCCGCGGGACGCGCCGTGGAGCAGCGCTCGGCCGCAGCATCAGGTCGGTACCGCGCCCTCCGCGCCCCTCGCCCCGCCGGCCCCGCCGCCGCTGCCGCCGCCCGTTTCTTGCAGGGCCTGCCCGGACGCCGCCCGCACCTCGCCCCATGGTGACCCCGCTCCGACACCTGCCCGTGGCCCGCCGTGCGCCCCGAGGGCTCCGCCGCCTTCGCCCCCTCGTCATCCGCCACCGAGGTAAGCGGAGCCCCGAGCCCGGTGCTGCGGGGATGTCCCGGGGCTCGCCGGCCGCCCATCACCTACAGCCCGCTGCGTCCTCATCCGCGACGGGGGGAGCGGCACAGCGGCCCGGAGCGCTGCCCTCGGAGCGCTGCCCCTGCGGCTCACGGGCCACCGAGGGGGCGGCCACGGAGGGCTGCGGGCAGAATTCGGTGTGCGCGAATCGCCGCGGCATCCCGGGGCCGCACGGCCGGCACTGCCGCTCCCGGGCCCTCCCGGACGGGACTCTGCATCCCGGCCGGCCCCGCCACGGCCCCGAGAGGCGCTGGGGCAGCAGCGGGCTCAGCCTGGACGGCGGCACGGCACGGCGCGGCACGGCTGCAGGCGGGGGCGCTTCCACAGCCCCCCGCGGCCGGGCTCAGCGCTGTCCTGGCCCCGCAGCCCCGGCAGGATGGTGCCCGCAGCTCTGGGACACTCGGCCGCCCGCAGCCTCACGCCGGAGACGCGGCCGCTGCTGCTGCGGGCCCGCCTGGGCAGCAGCGGCACCGTCCGCCCGCGCTACAGGTGAGGCGGGGGCGGGAGCGCAGCCACCATGGACAGCTCCGCAACGCCGGGGGCTCGGCCCGACCCGGGGCGGAGCGGGGCTCGGACGGGCGGAGGGGACCCGGGGGATGCGGTGGTACCCCGGGAAATGCAGTGAGGTACCCGGGGGGATGCGGTGGTACCCCGGGAGATGCAGTGAGGTACCCGCGGGGATGCGATGGAGTACCCGGGGAGATGCAGCGGTACCCGGGGGGATGTGGAGGGTGCCCCGGGGGATGAATATGTACCGGGCCACCCATGCCAGAGGGCGGGGAGCTGAGCCATGCTGCGCGCTTCCTCCTACCCAAGTTTTCTGCGGGGTGGAGGGCTCGGAATGTCACCGGTTTTCTCCTTCCCTGTCTCCTTCAGGCAATCCTGGGCACTGTTGGTGGGGATTCTCGGAGGGGATCGGCTTCCCAGAGCAGAAAAGATAAGCAGGAGTATCATGGGAATGGAACAACAGGGTTAGCCATGGCCCAAAGTGATTTCCTCACACAGGATGGCACCTGTTTCACTGTTTCTGCTTTCAGTGGATGGATAAAAGGTTCAGTCTTCCCTGAGAATTGCTCGTCTCCTGTTGCTTTGCCCTGCTTTTCAGCGTGGCTGCTGTGAATCTGAACGGTGCAATGATAATCATACCACAGTCTTTGGCTCGTGTGGATGTTAACAAAACTAACAAAAGTACTCTCTCTCAAAGTAAAGTTTTAGCTTTCTACAAAGAGCTGACACTAACACCTTTAATGGCCAGAGCACTTCTATCATGCAAAGGGTTATCTAGATCAAAATTAAATCAGCATGCTCTTCATCTAATTGCATGATTCTGCCACGTGCAGCTGTAAAAATAATTGATTGCTTCATTTTTCAGGTGTGCCTCATAGTGGATTTAAAGTGGAAATGTCCAAAGGAATAATTCTTCATCTGGTGGATGAGGTTACAAGTTGGTTACCTGGTGACCTGGTGCTGTCACTGCCAGCACAGATTATTTTATGCATCAGGCTGAAGAGTTTAATCTCCTTTCTTGCCCAAGGGAAAAAGGTCAAGTGAAAATTGATGGTATGAAATATTTTTTAATAAAACATATTTTTCTTGTCTTTTACATTTTACATTTATTTGTCTTTTTAAGTAGTTTTTGTCCCATAAACACAAGAGCATATATGAGAGATGAAGGCCCTAATTTTATTTTGGGGCTTGAAAGTTTCACCAGAGGCAGCGGTCCTTTGTAGCAGAATCTGGGATCAGATACTAACAACTGGCATGTCCCCAGACTTGGTGATTGCTTAAAGGAAAGGTGTGCACTTGGCCAGAATAATTCAATAATAAAAATGCTATGTGCATCCTGAATTATAAGTTTTCTTGTTTCTACAGGCAGCCTACTTTGTCTTCACATTGGAGAAGTCACAGATGGTGTTGATATGAGGGCAGAGGTTTTCTTACCAGAAAAATACTTATTCAAGGAGAAATGCAAAATTCCTGTAATGGACGATATTAACACCAGTTTTTTGATACATTCGGAGGGCACATTAAAGTGAGTAATTTTTAATTTGCTTGTAGGTGGTTTCAGATAGTTCCTTTCCTAGTTTGTAAAAAGGTGATATAAAGCATCAAATTACCATTGTATGTATGGGAAAAAGTATATTTGTCTGTAAAAAAGGGGGGAATCTGTTAGACTGTCTTGCAAAACTAGACTTGCAATGAGACATTTTCCTCACTGTGTCTCAAAAACAAGGGGATTCCCTTGGAGGGGATCCTTTGGCAGCACTGCTGTCAGTAGGGCCCATGCAGAGCTGGCTCACGAGGTGTCCCTGGAGGAATTGTGGCTCCTGCAGAGCAAACCTGCTGCCTCCCTGGCTCACACAGGTGCTGGCTCTCACCCTGCTGTGCTTTGCCTCCCGCTTGTCTCACGTGTCCCGGGTGCAGCCCTGCTCCTGCAGGGGCTCTGTGCAAAGTTTCTCCTGCACCAGGCGGTGGGAACCGAGGAGCTGCGCAGGTCTGGGCTGAAATCACTCGGCAGCAGGAGCTGCCAGGAAACCCAGCCTGGTGGCGAACGCTCCCCCTCCCTGCAGCTGGCAGGGGCGCCGTGTCTGTCGCTGCTCCCGCTAAACTCTGCACAGGCTGCCTGGCAGCTGCTCCCTGGCAGCCCCTGCCCGAGGTGTGCAGCTGCTGGCACACGGCTCTGCAGGCCCCGGGCTGCAAGCAGGGAGCTCACGCTTCCTCCTGGGACCGTCCTTCACTCTGCTGAACTATTGCCTAACGAGAGAGGAAAAAAGCCCGAACCTGTTTTTCTCTCTGTGTGCGTTTCTATTGTAATGCCTTACCTGGGTCTGCATTTGTCTCAACAGATCCCGAGGAATTTTAGCTCTGTTCGCATGTCAGGAATGGAACTGAAAAAAACATGGGGCAAAAAGTCCTGGGCAGTTATCCTGTGCATTTTCACCTGGCTGAGGATGTGGATGAGAGAGGAGGGTGTGAACATCCAATGCACCTCAATAACCTGGATGTGGATGAGAGAGGAGGACACATTGATACATGTGGATGAGAGAGGAGGGTGTGAACATCCAACGCCCCTCAATAACCTGCCTATCACCACAGCCTCTCATGGCCTTCTGGTAAGACACCTATTTTATTAGCAGCAAGTTCAGTTCTTTGCATAGCCAGGACTAAATAGCAAGAGCCATCTGTGACACAAAGATAAATCAGAATATTGAAATAAGGCATATTTTCCCCAAGAAATGTCCTGTTTTCACCTCTGTTTGAGGTAGGACTGTTCCTCTGGTAGAGCAGCTGTTTGAAATAAATGTCAGGTTCTCAGCACAGCCTAATTAATATGATCAGATAGATACAGTGTGATCAGATACAGGGAAATCTTTGCCATGGTAATTCTGGACAGTTTGTGATAATGGGAACTTTCATTTAAAATTAAAGAAGTTAAGTATAAATAGGGCTGACTGAAGCAATGGACCTTTAATTTGCAACGAGATAAAAAAGACAGGGCTTGTTCAAGTCAGGATAAAATGAAATATATCCCAAAATGTTCATGTGACAAAGGGAATAAAATATGAACAGAACAGACCCAAATGGTCACTTCAGTGCCAGGAAAGTCCTCAAGAGCTTGGCTTTGACCTAGATCCTCACAAGGGCATTCTGAACCTAGAATAAAAGGTCACAACAAAAGCCACACGTGTCCCAGTTGGAAAAGAGAGATTCCTGCTCCAGTCCCAACATGTGCAGTTGCTGTGTGCTCTGCAGGACCCTGAGTGATATTTTGGTGTCTGTGAGCATTTCCTCATTCACTGGGTGGCTGCTCAGGCTGACACTCCCTGACCTCCTGTGTTTTGCCTGGCAACTTTACCTCAGTCCTGTAAGGGCTGAAAAAGCTGTGTAAAACACAAAATAGAGATGTGAAAAGGTCCCCTGAAAGAATGCATTCATGAAAATGCAATATAGAACCTGTACAGCACAGGAACACTCTTCATGTATTCTAAACTTGGTTTATATTGTTCAGATCACTCACAATTTTTTATTGCCTTGTCATATTTGTGATTTTCTGTCTGTAGAGCCTAATTTTGTGTACAGAGTCCTTAAGTTGATGGGAGGCTTGTCCAGTATGTGGGGATGTAGTTTAACTTGCTTTCTTCTGCTTGGGTATTAAAGCTCTGGAATTGAAGTAATGTGTCTGGGATGAAAAAAAAAGAAAAGAAAAAGCCTTATGCTAATAATGGTCCTTAGAAGAATGGGGCATGGCCTTGCTCTTTATCAGAAGGGAGGTACTCAAGGGTTTATCTGCATGTGTGGGGTGCAATAGAGCAATCAATAATCCAAGTGAGATCCAGCCCATGGTCATGTGGCCCTGAGGGCTTGGAGTACTTGAATCAGTGAGAAGATTTTATAGTAAAGATTAAATATGTGATTCTTTGAAAGACTCACGTGGCTTTGATCTGTAGTCATTAAAATGAAGAGTAGTTAAAATGTAATAAGCAGCTTTGCTTTAAAAGAATTTGCAGTTCCAGAGAGCAGCATGTGTATCAGAGCAAGGCAGTTAAATAACACAGACAGGCACCTGCTTCAGCATCAGATCATGAAATTCCAGACCTTGAGGCAGAGTGAACCAGAGAGGAGGTTTCCCCCCCTCCCATCCCGAGGTTTTAGAGCCTTTATGTAATTTTAGATGCACATTGCCAGAGTGGTTTGTGCTCCTCTCTGTGTGTGGGTCATGCCTGCACTCCCTTCTCCATCTGCTGCTCTGTGCCAGGCTTGGCAAGCCAGCAGCAGCTGGGGCTCCTGGGGAGCTGGGAGCGGGCTGGGCTGTGCCAGGGCTGGGCACGTGTCAGGCAGGTGCAGCCTGTCCTGGCCAATGTGCGGGGCACAGGGGTCACCAATATCGTGTTGCTGGACTATTTATAATTCAGTGTTTAGAGGTGCCTTGATCATCTGGTGTTGGCCACAGTGTTTTGTGTGCCAGCATGAAGCGCTGGTGCTGGGGACAATGTCTCATGCTGGCACACACAGCAAAATGCCACTGTGACAGTGCTGCAGGTGGGTTCCTTTCCAGGCTTGGGTTTTCTATCAATGAAATGCTGGAATTGATCATTTCGTTCTGATGGCATGGACCCTTATCTCTGAGTGCTAATGGAAGTGATCTTTAAATCACATTAGTCCTGGTCACGAGAGTGATCTCTTGAGAGTGATCTCTGCAGTTTTGTGTGTGTGACTTTGCAGGGCTGCCCTGCAAGCCTGAAGCTGGGACTGGTCTTGTTAATTGAAGCTAAAATCTGGTTTTGGGTACAAGTCTGGCTTTTCATGCAGCCCTTTGAAGCACAATTAGCCAAACTGCAGCTAAATGCAGAAGAACGAAACCCTACAATTGAAATGCTGTTTAAAACAATGAGCAGTTTGTTGCTGCGCTTTTCTGTCCAGAGTTACTCTTCCATGGCCTCCTCCTGCCCTGCCCATCATTTGGGAGGCTGGAAGTGGCCAGGCTCACTGATCTTAGCAGGCTGGCAGGCACACTTGCATTTTTGTCTAAATCCATTTCCAGTCTGTGATTCCAAGCCCCGGCTGGCTGGGAGGGACACGCTCGGTGTCAGCTCTCTGCTACCCAACCCGCGGCTCCCTCCAAGGTGCTGCTGCACCCCTCTGTAGGGCCCTGCTGGATTTCCAGCTCTCACTCAGGGGGAACTGGGTACCCGTGCGCCTCGATTGGTTGTGCCTCATGTTTAACTCTCTTTTGGACACCTCACTGAGGCAGAAACAAGAGCAGCAGATGACAAGTTTGAGGGGGGACTGCCAGGAAAACAATGAAATCCAGCAGAGCCGTACCTATGGGGACCGTAGTGTTTGTGACTCCAGATGTTGTGTAGAGTTGCAGCCCATCAAGGGGAAATTACAGGATATGATTCCATGAAATGGATTTATTTCAAGTGTCCCTCTGTATGCAAAAATAACCAAGCAGGTTAATATTAGTTAATCTTGCAGTCTTGCACAGACACAACTGACGTCAACAGGAATTTTGTATGCCTGAAGAGGGAATGTAAATGCTGGCAGGGATCATTTGAGTACAAAGTTAAGGTTTCTGGAAGATTTAGTAACAAATAGCTGGTATTTTAACTGGCCTGATTTAGTATTTACATTTAAAAGAAGGATTTCTGAATTTATCTTCATAAGACTGTACATCAAAGGAGGCTTGTGCTAAGCCCTTTTGGTCAAATTAGGGTTTAATGCAATATCCCTGGGCATGTCAATTAATATTAAATAGACTGAAATAGTAAAATACCATCTCTACCCAAGATGATCATTACAGGAAAGAAGTGGCCCTGCACCTTCTGAGAAAGTGAATCTCGTTAATATAAATGACTTTGCATGGTGCATTTTAAATAATATCTTATTTAATTTTGGAAATGTTGCAGTCATAAAGATTTCTAGATTAACCATGCTGATTTGTTGGTTTATCACGTGAGACACATTTATCTTTATGCATCTTTGATATTTACTCCATGAGACTGAATCAAATATTCTCTCTGAGAGCTGAGGGTGTTTCTAAATCCAGTATTTTGCAATTTCCCCTTAATTATGCATGTAATCTTCCTCAGAGTAGTTTTAAGGTCAGTCCACAGTGGTGCACACTGCCTGTAGCTCCAGTCAGCTCCAGGACTGATGGAGGCACCTCTCAGTGATAGAGGGTTAGCAGTGTTTTTATACATGATCTTTATTAATTACTTGCAAAAGACGCTATCCAATGAAGTAAGACAACAGATGAAAATGCTTTCATAGTTATATCTGGCTTCTGTGTGTACCACTACTCAGCTTCCCTCTGAAGAAAATCTCCTTACTGGGACAAACATCAACATTATATCTCCCTAATCTTCTTCTTAATGGGCCACTTGGGTCTTGCAAGGATATTTGGGTTGTTTTTTCATGTAGAAGCTTCATAAATTCATAGAGAATCCCTAACTCCTGCCATTGCCCCTAAAGTTTCAAAAAACAGACCAGAAGTTTCATTTTCAGACATTTTCCAAATCTTCTTAACTTTTAAAAAAACCCCACAACCCTTGGATTTCCTTCAGCTGCATTGAACAGAGCTTGGATTTTGTGTTAATGCTCCCATATAATTCACAATAGGTTCAGCATGTGGCTCCATAAATGACCATGTCTGACATTACTAGATGGTTTATTTTCCTTAAAGAGTGTAATTAAAAGGTTGTGTGGAGTTTTAAAGTCAATAGGAGAGTTGTGGCTCAAGTCCAGGGCAGTGCTATGAAAATGTATCCCTTCCTGTTTGGTAACTGCTTAGGATCATTTTGATTTTGGTTTTTCAGGGCTGTCAGCGTGTTCTGGATTGCAAATCCAAACAACAACTTAATAGAGAATGCAGTGGCTGCTGCTCAGGTAAAACCATTTAATGGCAGAGCTGTGCTTTGCCTCCACTTCCCAAATATTCTACATTTATTTATTGATGTCAGGAGCAATAAGTTTTTACTAAGACATAGAATTTGGATATGTATTTCTGCACTCTTTGTTTCTGTTACGAACAAATATTTGCCTACACTTCTCCACTGATTTCTCTTACAATTATGCCTGGAAATGGTGTGTGATATCTCTTAGAAAATATTGATTTTTATTTATAGTTAATCGTTAAATTGTTAACTATTAGCTAATTAACTATTAAATAACTAACAAAATAACTATTAAATTATTAACTAATAATAAAATTTTATATTTCTATATATGAATACATACTCTCTCTTTATTATTATCTCTTATGTTTACCCAAAACATGTTTGTGCTTTATATACCTGTACAGACCAGTTTTCTATAAACCACCTGAATTTCACCCACAATAAATGATTTTATAACCCTTGTGTGTGCCCTGGGGATGCACTATACCTGCCAAAGGCTGAGCTGGGAGGAGCAGGAGCTGTGGCTGCTGGCGTCCCCCAGGAGCCACAAGTTGGACAGGGTCAGGTTGGAAATCTGGCCAGCACAGTGTGGAAAGCATGAAAAATAAAAATTTTCTAGCACTCCAGGGTAGCCTGTATCACTGATGGCAGTGCCCCATGTCTCACACTTGCCTCTGTATTTTAGGATGTTGGGATATGGTGTCTCTTCCCCTGGGGCCTCACCAGGCAGTCTGAGGGGGAATATCCAGAGGGACAGGCTGAACACATCCCCTACAGCAGAGCCCACTCCAGTTTCAAGGCAAGTGATGGTTTTTATGTCTCTGTCAATATAAAAGCATGGCACTGACTGTGTGTGCTGCTCTGTGATGCTTGTGGGTGTCTCACATTTTGATTTTTTTAACACTGTGTTAGGACACAATGAATTTTTGAGGGCCCTGTTTGTTCTAAATATTGAAGATGGAGCTGGGGGAGTGCAAGTCCCATTCTAGGAGCTTCAGCTGGGTGGCTGTGTGAGAGGGAACATCCCAGGCTATGGGCACACCTACTCTAAGTGGGATTTCAGGACAGACAGGCAGCACTCTCAGCACTGCTGTTGGCCACAGTGATGCCAGGATCTAAGGGGATGAGGGAAAGTAATTTGTGCCAACAACTGCTCATCACCTCTGGAAAATGAGACCAAAATTTCAAGGGTAGTTCCAAGAAAAACACTTTCCCCCAAACATATTGTTGACGTGAAAACATAACCTGTAAGGCATAAAAAGCATTGTAAACTTATTTCTCAATATTCTCGATAGAAATGGGTTTTGTTTGCTGTGCTTTGTATGTTTTACCTCTTGGTCCATGCTGCTGTAGCCCAAAGCCTGTGAGTTGGCTGCAGCAGCTCATGTTCTCTTTGGCCTGTCGGGGGACTCGTCACTTGTTATTTAAAGCTTTAATTCTTAACAACACTCTTTTTCCAAAAAGTTATCAAGAGCTTGGCAGGGCCCCTCATTGCTTTCTGCGAGGGAGGGAGGGAGAGTGGGAGTTCAGAGCCTTGCTTGGGTCAGAAGAGAGCCCAAGATGCTGATGGATAACATCTGGCATTGTGTCCCGAATTCAGCGTGCTACATCCTGTGCTCGTGTCCTGCTGAGCAGTGCCAGGAGCCCCAGAGGGAAGGGAGAGCCTGGCTGCTGCTGCTCCTGTGCCTGCACGCTCTGCCTGCCCACAGCCATTGATAAAATCCATCATCTTTGGTCCCTGTTCAAGTAATCGGAGGCGTGTGCATTTCCAGGCTGGGTTGTTTATTGGAAAAGGAGTAAAGACAACCAGAGCCTGAAGATCCCAGGGAGGATCTCACTGTGGACGATGCCAGGTGAGCACACGCTGCACAGCTCGGTGTTTTGGATACTTGTACTGCATCTTGGCTCCTGCACTGCATTTAGCAGATCATTAATGCCTCATTAGGGCTGGAGCCTCTGAAAAAAACACGCAGGCTTTCTCTGATGTGCAGAGGCAACTATTCCATAGCCATGCACTGGACTGTTTGTGTTACTGCTGGCCAAAAAGGACACCCATGCACTTGGAGTTGTGAGGACTAAGCAGTGAAGCATGTGGAAAGGATCCAGATCCCATTAGCGCATTAGTGGGTTTGTAAACTCTAATATTTATCACTAATTGCTTAGGAGAACTTCTATCTGAAAGGTGATGTGAGAGGCTGCTGAGACTGGCCTGGGATTAATGAGGAAAATAAATAGCCTCAAAGGTTTTGGTCAGCTGCCTTTTGCAGAGTGGAAGCAGGTAAATTAAGGCCAGTTTGGGTCTGTGTGAGGAAGATGAGAGAAATCAGCTGCTGCTCCTGCTCAAGCCTTGGGTTTTTCTTTCCTCCATCATACCCTATCAATATGATGTTCCCATGAGGCTGGAAGGAAAGGATGGCTGTGTGTCCTTTGTGACAGCCAGGGTCACCCCCTTGGGCACCAAGGAGAAATGTGCCTTTGTACCTCAGCTGGGACAAGCAGGAGGTGAGGGCAGACTCAGAAAAAGTAATGGTCATTTCTCCCCAAACACAGCACAAATCTACCACTAACAGCCACTGTGACAAGAAATAGCAATTTGAATGCATCCTGTGAGCAATTTAGGTGCACCCAGTTCCCAGGGAGAAGCTTTTGGCTTTCAGCAGCCACAGAAGCATTTGGGGGTTTGGGCTGTACATGCAAGAAGAGCAGCTCCAATTTCTCTGTTAGCTTTGTTGAATGAGATTCCTGAAAGTGGCTAATTGATTTTCCAACATCAACAGAGGGATTCTCAATGGGCCCTCTAGGGACATCCACAAAAGGATCTGAGTGATGGGTGCCTTGGGAAAAATGTTTTCTATGCCTCTAAATCACATTGAATCAAATTAAAGAGCAGCTCTGGGCCCATTGGTGTCTAGTGAGAAATCACCTGCTCCTTCACCTGGGCCAGAATTTCATCCTTATGAATGTTTCTTGTTTTCTGCTTTACACCAAAGCTCAGAAGTGAAATCAGGCTAATATCCTGACTCTGATTCAGGACATATCACCTCTTTAGACTCATCATGCCAATGACTGGAAGACAAAAAAGATCTCTACAGGGCATTACAGCCTCTGTCTGAAGTTGATTCCTGCATCCCTTGTGGTACATTAACTAAGATTCTTTCTTCAGGTTTTGCCCACATCAAGATGCTGATCCTGAAAAGCCTCAAGTTCCTGCCATGATTGCTGGTCTTAGTGCTCTTAAAAAAATCACCACAGGGCCAGGGCCAGTGATGGTGACATTATTATCTGCAGCTCAGGGTAGGTTACTGTTATATCATTCCCCCCTCAACAGGCATAAATAGGTCTGTGGACCAAATTCACTGCAGACATTCCTCATCATTTGCACCCTTGTATTTCCTCTGTCCCAGGTTTCTAGACAATGGAATTGGACTCACTCTGGCAAGGTAATTTCTTAAAATGGGTCTTCTATCCCTTTTTCCCCCACAGTGTAACATGCTCAAGAGTGGAAATTGAGACATTCCCCTGTTAATTAGTGTAAGACAGGAGAAAAGCTTCCATTTCCCCTCTGGACCACATCAACTCTTCTCTGGGCAGCCATAAATACAAGGGGCAATTTAGCCTTTCGTTCTCTTAGCCTCAGCATGCCTGGGGAATACATGATAATTGCTGAACATTTCCTGCTGAACAGGAGCTCCTGGACAGCAGGTTCTGATGCTCAAGCACAAAGCTGCCTTGTCACTAACTTGGTTTAGAAATTAACTGGTTTCTAAACATACTTTAGAGCAGGCTCTTATAAAGCTGAATGCACTTCTTTCCAAATTAAAGACACAAATTCTACTGTGCTTGGGGTGCAATTAAAAGTGTTAATTAATTGGTGTGCTGTGCTGCATATTTACATGGTGTTTCTTTGCTTGCAGTGGTGGGACTTTCCCAACAGACAGCAGCTCCAGCCTGGAGGTTACATATTCCATTTTTGTTGGAGAAACCAGCAACTTTGGCTCCCAGGGAGGCCAAAGCAGCTACTGGGGAAAAGGGGCAAATGGAGAACACAGAACACTGCCCAGAAACAAGTGAGTTATTCTTCTGCCATTTCTTCTTGGCGTTAGCTTAAGGTAGAAGAAAAGCCCCAGGAATTAATGTGGCTACCAATGAGTAATTTATACCAGGTGCTTAAATTATTGTTCAGGCCAGAAATAATAAGCATCCAAATAAACTCACTCTTCAGGCCAGCAGCTTGAGAGCATTCTTGACTGAATGTGCTTGATTTAGTTTTCTCCTTGGTGTATTAGTCAGTGGAGAATGGATTAGGGAATCTGACTGGTGCCAAATGGCTCTTGTGTGGTGCTTCAGTGGTGCAGCATCAAGGTGCTTGTGTTTGAATCTCCCAGGACATTCTCTATCCATGGATTCCAGATTTATCATGGGTCTGTCAGGATGGCAAATTGACAGATACTGAAAGGTTTTTCATGAAAAATCCCCCATGAAATTTCAGCCCCCAGAACAATGTGTCACAGACCCTGATGGAGAAAAGTGTGAGTGAGAGAAGCAGAAATGTTTGCTGTTAGGTGTGATAGGTTCTGAAGTTTTTAGCAGTGGTGAGAGATCTATCCTAGAGCAGGATTTCCAGGCAGAGGTGTGTGTTACATTGGTGCAATGCCATCAATTAATTTTGAAACGCTTTTCTTCTTAGTAATGAAGGTTATTTATAAGCAAGTAAAATTTGATATCCTATGCCTGGGCAGATGTACACAAAGAAACCTGCATTGGAGAAAGGTTTCACCTTGTAATCAGAACACCCAGAGCACAAGTCAGGCAGTGCAGCATTGCCAGCTGCTGAGGACCTGGTAGGGACCTGGTCTCAGAGGCTGAGAGGGTCACACAGAAGATATCAGGAGCCAATAAGCAGCAAAACAATTCTACAGAAATGGCAAATGCACTGAGAAGCAAAGCCCTGACCCAGTTTCTGAGATCAGCTGTGAAATTCCTGTTGTGCACAACAGGGACTTCCCTTGAGCTGTGACAACAGAATGGGGCTCTGCATCTCTGCCCTGGCAGAAGCTGGAGAATGCTGAGCAATTCCAGTCCTTGTCCTGGATTCCTGTAGGGTTCATGACCCCGCACACTTGGCTTTGGAAATGATGGATTGCACCTGGCTCTCTCCAGGACTCAGGACCTCCTGAGCTTTGTTCAGACGAGGTCCATAGCTGTTGGGATGTCCATGAACTGCAGTGACTTTGGCCTGAGGTTTGGCTTTACCTTGAGGAAAATTTCCATTGCTCTGAGATTGACCAATATCACTCCCTCTGGCAAGCAGAGAGTTTATCTGTCCCCTCTCTGGTGCACTTTAGACCAGAAGATTTCCTAAATAATTCTGCAAAGCAAATTAAACCAGTGCAGTGTAAGCCTATTACAAAAAAACCCCAGAAACCAAAAAACCCAAACAAACCCTAATGACATGATCTCAACAATTACTTAATAATTTAATTATTAATAATTATTAATAATTAATTATTATTAGTATGTTTCCAAGAAAATATCAGCTTCTGAAGCTGGCACTTTGCCATATATGTTTGTAAGCACTTGCATTCCAGCAATTTTCACTTTGATTCTATTTTATCTGGATTGAATCCAGATGTGCTACATCTGATTTTATACTTGTAGGATCACACACAGTTGTTTTTTTTGTTGTTGTTGTTGGTGCTCATTGCTATATGGGGTAATATATCTTTACCTAGTTAAGATAGAGCCTGTCAACCATTTTAATTAATTTTCCATCTCCAGGCTTCTTAGTTTTATTAGCCATTTTATTAGTTTTTAAAGGATGGCTAAGTACTAATTCCCTAAAGTACAATCATTTTACTGTTGTTCTTTAAGAAGAAATTAAGCATTACTGCAAGTTGTACAGTGATGACAAAACTATTAGTCATGCTGAAGGATAATTGTGTAATTAATCAGACTAATCAGCAGATTGCTTAGACGACAAAATAATAAAGCCAGTCAGGTCTTGTTTAATTCCAGCATAAAAATAACAGTGAAGCAGAACAGAAGACCTAAACATCACACTCCACACAAAGGATTCTAATTGTCTATCCATTGACAAAGCTGAATCTCACATATTATCTATCCATTTACCCATTGCAATATTATTGCTGGGCTGGTTTGTTTGTTTTGAGAAGAGTGCTTTCAGAAAGTTATTCCAAAGCAGTGAAGCAGCAGTTGGCTGTGGCCCAGCTGAGGGATCACTGTCTCCTGTATCTCTGTCAGTCAGCAGGATGTGGAGAGCCCACGGAGGGTGCCATAACCCAGAACCAAGCCATGCCCACACGTGGTGCGCCACTGCTTGAGAAGAGCTGACATATCTCTTTTTAGTCACAAAACAGCCACCCCTTCACCCCCTGTCCCTCTGAGGAGCAGGAACAACCACCTGAAACAGGGGCAGCACTCCCAGATTGCCCCAGCTCACACCCACTGCTGAACGTCCCTCTGGTCACTTTGTCCCTGCAGCCAGGAGCTCAGGGTGGATTCCATCCTACCCCATACCTGTGCCAACCCTACCTCACCTCAGGAGTTATTGCTGCCAAAGAAACCCCAGTGGGCTGTGTAGGGTGGGTTTGTGGTGCCCGGGAGAGCTCACAGGGGCTGCTCTGACCCCTGGCTGTGGACTGGCAGCTCCCATGGGACTGCAGGCCAGCCTAGCTGGGAGATGGGCACCTCCTCTTGTTGACTTTGCTGTGTTTAGCCTGTGTTGTTTCAGTGCTGGGTTCCTGTGTCACATTTGCAAACAGCTCATGATGGGAAAAAGAAAAGCAGACAGTTAGCTGAAGTCTGTTATTTCCTGAAATAGAGAGGAGAAAAAAAAACAGTCCCAGCCCTAAAGAGACTCCTGACCAAAGGGACTTGGCAGGGAGAGGGTTTGCATCACTCCAGCAGAGGAAAAGCCATGGGGACAGAGACCTTGGGGGGGAAATGAGAGGAAGATTGCTGCTGGATGAAAATGGTTTTATTAAAATTATAGTGAGATGTCTTTTGTTGGCAGCTTGTGCAAACACTTGAGTGTTACAAGAAGTCACTAATTATTGCAATGATTTCCAGCCCCTTATTTTTTTTTAACATAGAAAGTGCAGCCGTCAGGGTTCCCTGCAGCTGTGCTAGGTGTGCTGCCTTTGGACAGGTTGAGTTAGCACATTCTTAAGAGATTACAAACTCTGTCAGCCTTCAGACAGGTAACTCAAGTATCCTTTATATGTGTCTCTCAGAGGTGGCCACACCTAGTGAAAATTAGGTGTCTGAATAGCAGTGTGGTATCCAGACATGACCTGTCTCTGCACCTTCTTCTCGATCATTCCTAGCTCCATGTGAACAAACCTGAGGAGCAGAGTCTCTGTTCCTGTGTGCTCACTTGGGAAAAATAATAAAAAACCACTGCCACAGCTGTAATTGCACACTCAGTAGCACTCCTGCCCACAGTGTACCAAAGTAAGGTAACCTTGAGGCTTGCACAACAAGTGACACTGCTCATTAAAATTTCCACTTTAATTCTGACTTTCAGAGTTTTTAGAGGAGAATGTTAGAGACAAGAATAAAATTAGCACCCTGAGTGTCTGGTGCTGGATGGAAACACTGAGAGTGCTGATCAAGTGTAGGATGTACTGGCTGTGCCTTGCTTTGGTCTGAAGTGCAGCTGGCTTTGTTCTCCTCCCCAGTGCAGGGCCTGTTCTCATGTGCAACTCCAGAAGTGCCATCATTGAGTATTTGTAAAGGAGTTTTGGGCTGCTGCAAGGTGTTTATATTTTTTAATATCTCATCTTTCATAAATTAAAATGAAGGAAAAAAAAACCCCACAATAAGTTTTGGGATCCTCCTAGGCCAAGGCCAGGCAGCCTTTTGGGGGAAAACTTCCTCTGGTGCAGCAAGAAAAGATTTCAAAAACCTCAGAAATGCACCTTAAACTTCCAAGTGTTTGAGCCTCCTTTAAAGGAGACTGCCTCAGGTATTTGTTTATGAGATTCATACTTAGACAAGAAGGTGGCAGAAAATGGTTCTGGGCTTTAATTTCATTTTAAAGGCATAAAGACTTTTATTCTGCAAGTAGTTCTTGCTGCAGGGTTTGGGTTTTTTTTAAGGCAATGGACTTCCCATCCAACTCAGAGTCACAATAACCCTCCTATTCTCCTAAGCCCTTCTGTTTATTATTGTTAAAATAAAGCCTTTAAAGCCCTTAATAAACTTTCAGCCTAATCCTGCTGACCCTGATTCTTATTCATGTGCACAGTCCAATTAAAATGAGTTGGGGTAAATGGAACAAATGACACTCCTTTGGGTTGGCACTTTCCTGTGGTTATTTATGCTGTCTGCTTTGATATTCATTGCCAGCAGATTCATTCAGAGTGCTTGACCTGGAGTAATCATTTTCTTGATTACTTCGGAACTTAATCTTCACACCCTGTAATAATTTCATCTGCAGACATTAAAATATTCCACACTTTTTTTGCTGAACATCTGCAGTTTTCTTGTTTTGATGTATTTTCATATCAGGACAGATATTTTTACTTAGCTGCTGAAGAATCTTGAGAGCAGAGCTATGCACAATGAGGATAAAGCTTCTTCCTGTTATTTCTCTTTCCTAAAAATATTTTAAAAATCATGGGATATATTAGAATTTGCATGAGAGTCAATTCTGAGAATTCAAAACTTTTATAAGTTTTATGGGGGTTTAGGAAGAACAATTAGAAAAATAATGGCACTGACAGAACCGCTTAAAAGGGACATTGAAAAGATATGAGAAAATTCCCCACATAGCTAGGTTTTTCTTTCTTCATTAACAGCTGTGGTATTCCTCAGTAAATTTCATAATAATTCAGTATTTTCCTACACTCTCAGTCATCCTCTTCTTTTACCACTGTTTAGTTTATTGCTGTGTGATTTCAAACAACACATGATGGTGTGGGTGCACTTCAAAGAACCAAAATCTAATTTTTGTGGAAATATCTCCTGGGATTAAGAAATGAGAGGGAGAACCAACATGGCTGGCATATTTTCTAAGCAGAAGAGGCAAACCAAAACCCTGCTCAGACAATGGAGCTTCCTAGTTCCAACCCTATCACCATCAAAACAGAGTTTTGCAAAGTTGAATCCTTATTTTGAGTTAAGCAGTGATTTTTCACCTTATTTTCTCCTCTAGGTTGGACTGGAAGTGTTTTTTGGCAGACCAGGCCAGTGGTTGGGAAACAATGGCGATGGAAATGTGCATCTTCCATGGTGTGGGTGGCTGGGTGAGGGCATCCAGACACCTCGGAGGCGGAGCAGACCCTGCTGGAATGGGGTGATCTCTCCTGGGAATCTCACAGGTAATGGGGCAGCCCAGCCTGCACCAGGCATTCTGCTCAGGGGGGAGGCTCAGCACCTCTCACACCAAGGGTGAACAATAAATTTGGTACAATTTTGTGTGACCGCGTTCACAGGGGTTTCCAGGTGAGGGAAGAGATGAGAATGTTGACTCCATGTTCAGAAGGCTTGATTTATTATTTTATGATATACATTACATTAAAACACTATTAAAAAGAATAGAAGGAAAGGTTTCATCTCAGAAGGCTGGCTAAGATAAGAATAGAAAAGACAGGAATGATAACAAAGGCAGCTGCCTCAGACTCTCTGTCTGAGTCAGCTCTGCTGTGTCTGGCCATTAATTACAAACAACCACATGAGACCAATCACAGATCCACCTGTTGCATTCCACAGCAGCAGATAACCATTTTTTACATTTTGTTCCTGAACCCTCTCGGCTTCTCAGGAAGAAAATATCTTAAGGAAAGATTTTTAATGAAAAGATGTGTGCGACAATTCTGCTGCAAGTTGAAATCCAGTTGAGGGGAAGTTTGGTGTTTTCTCGTTCTGGGCATTTGTTCACTCTGTCATTGGGGATCTAGTGGATTGTGCTGGTGAACCAGGTTTCAGTCATGGAAGGTGTTTCTTCTCTGCTACATCCTACTTGTGTTCAGGGTGGTTGAGATGCAGACTCACACCAATTTCTCATTTCCCATGCAGAAATCACAGGCTCAGAGATGGCCTTGCCATCCTTGACATTCCCTTGCCAGCAGTGAATGTCACAGTCAAACACAGAGTATTCATGTCTTCTTAAGCTAAAAGAGCTGAATGCATTTGCTTTAGCTGCACAGCAGAGAGCAGGAGCTGCTATTTAAGTATCTAAACACTGGAATTAAAAACCCTGGTGTGTTTTGGCTGGGCAGAAACAGGATTGGGCTCCTATGAAACAGTCCCTTTGAAATAGGATTTTGTCCTTGGCACTTTATTTGGCTCTGTGTCTCTGGAGAAATAATTGTCCTTGCTCTGGCAACCTAACAGTTAAATTCAGAGTTGCAAACAAGTAGGCATTTATATTTTTATTTCTATTAATATCCTCCTGGTTATGGCACTCTCCATGGTGAGACAGTTTTTCCACCATAGAAAATTTCCTTGGCTAGGTTTAGGCAAGCATAAACATTTACTTCTCTGGGATCCATTACTTACCAGCATTTTTCAACTAAAAAGCATCCAGCAGGATGAGTAAAGGTCATATTAAATGCTTCACTTTATGGCTTTTGGGGAGGGAAATATATGTATGTGCAGGGTAGAAGAAATTGGTCTCGTGCTGCAGGGTTTGATTAATTTGAAGAGGATAACTCTTAGAATATTTCAACCTCGCTCTGATTCTCAGCACCCTTTCTGACTGGTGGCTTGTTTGTCTGATAAATTCTGAGTGTCATACTTCAGAGCAAAAGCCCAAAAGAGTGAATCCAATTATGGAGAAAGATGGTTTGCTTTGATCTTAACAACTTTATTACAAAATCTGTTTTTCTGTTCTTTTTCAAGTAGCTCTGGCAGACAAGAACTTGTATTCTCCCCTAGTGCAAGCAGGTGAAAATATCCTTTCAGCTGAAGGAAATAGTGACTCCTGTGTTCCTGCTGAATGCAGCCCAAGACAGTCACTCCAGGGATGGGCTACTTGGCATGGAAAACTCAGATCCAAGTCCTTCAGCTAACATTGCAGGCAAATCCTTTCTGAGCTAAGTGCCTGGAGTACAGTTAATTCCTTTCTGCTTGGTTTCTTTCAGTCCCATTTCATGCTCCTCTTCTCCTGGATGTAATTCGCCCAAGGAAGGGAACGCCTGGGGAAAAACAATTCCTCTGGCAGTGTTTCTGGATCCAAAAATCCTGGGGATGGGCTTTCCTGGGGTGTTCTAATCTGGCTGCTCAGGCTGACATTCCCACCCTCTGTGGTGGGTTCGTGGTGCTGCCTCCTCAGTATCTCCAAGGAGCATCAAATCTCATTTTCCCTGTGGTGGCCAAGGGCTTCCTTCAGCAGGGAGCACTCAGAAATGCCTTAGTTTGGTTTGGGGGCCACCTTAACATCATGAAATTCACTAAGCAAGAATTACCAGGTCTTCTAGTCCTCCCTGTTTGGTTCTGCAGTCTGTGGGGTTGTTGTTGTCCAAATAAGACCAACCCCTTTGCGCTTTAATGACAGCTGAAACTCTCATGTTGTAATGTAAATAAAGCAAGGCTTATTTAAAGGAGGAACACTAAATAGAGGGAAAGTCACAGGGAAATCACAAGAGCTGTCAGCACCACATCTTCTGGCAGTCTCTGAGTCACTCAGACTTCATCCCATTAACCTGATTCCCAGCCGTTGTAAAGGCCAATAAAGAAAGAAAAATGTAGAGAGAGGCTCCACAGTTCTCCTCATGCAGGTGTGTGAGATTTCAGTGGCACACAACTGGAGACTCCTTGACACCTGCAGTACTTGTTACAATGCAAATGAGACTCCTAAACCTTTTCTGATTTATATATAAATTGTAAGACAGGCACCTTGGTTACCCCCAGGCAGTTGAAGCTGTGCATTTACTGTTTGCCTGCAGATTTCACAGCAGCACATCAGGGGAGACTGAAACTTCTCTTTTTTGGTATTAGTCTTTATTAAAATGAGCAGAGTTTTTGGCAGTAGGTGCTGTTTTCTTTAAGAAGCTTAAAAAGGTGTTAGACAGTCATAAGAGACTGCCACACAGCCAAATTAGTGCCAGTTTTGAATTAAAAAAAAAAATTGATGCCTTGCAATTCTAAAATACTGTAGGAAATGATGTTGATTTTACACCTGTTCACTCAGTCACTCCATTGCTGTAGGCTTGAAGTAGAAATGATTCCATTTATGTTAACTCTGTTCTTGCAGTGAATGTTTGCACTTGTGCTGATCCTGCATCTCTGGGTTTCACATCTTCAGCTGGTTCCGTGGCCTCAGGCAGTGCCTCTGTGCCTGCCTTTGGTACTGATGCTCTCAAATGTAAAGCAAGCAAGAGATGCAGCAGGCAGTGAGGTGAGCAGTGGCTTTCCAGCCACAGGAAACTGCAGGATATCTGTACCAGGATATCTGTGGTGCTTGAGGATTATCACACTGGGAAGAAGGAAAAGCCTGTGAGATGTGTTTCAGTTCATGATGTCTCTATTTGGATAAAGAGGTTTAGTTCAAATGATGCACATCAGATGAAAATCAAAGTAGTTTTCCTGATGCCAGTGACATCCCAGCATGTCTTAGAGAAAGAGAGCCACATTTTTTTTTCTTTCTGCAAGAATTTTAAAGCCTTCACTTGGAAATTTCATCGAGAAAATGTTTTTCCCTGAGATGTTAACATTTTTTGAGCAGTCAGTCAACCAGAAAGGGAGAAGGTATGTTTTGATCTTCTCATTTTTAAGGGTTTTTGCCCCAACATGACAGCTGACAGCATGACAGGACAAAAGCAAGAGTAATGAAACAAGAAAGCAAGAAATCTTTTCTCAGAAATCAAGATTGTCATTCCAATACTTAGCATGTTGCTTATCTTCATACTCATTCTCCAGCTGAATAGCAGATCCCCCTGAATTGTAAAGAACTTACCTTCTCAGTTTCACAATCTATTTGGGAAAATTGCCATGTCAGCATGGGGGAATCTGACACATCTCTTCAGCATGAAGTGTCAAGCAGCTAAAATGACAACAATGTCCATTAAACCACCCAAGCAATTAGAAGCCTCACATTTTATAAGGTTTTAACCAGCTCTTCTTCTCCTACCACATTAATCTGTCACCATTTCTCTTATTTTAAAGTCTCTTTGTGACCCATTTTCTTTTCAAAAATTTGATAGAAGTAACCAAAAATTATGGAGGTGGTTCTAAGGAAGGTGGATTTTTCATTCTAGAAAGTGGATGAATTTTTCATTCCTGTTGACTTAGTGATGGTCCACATGGGCAAAACAGTCTCTACACATAGGATCTGAATTTCTTGATTGGGGCTGTAACCTCCTTTAGTAAGAAACATGTTCAGAGATCTGTCAGATGTACTGTTGTATTTCTATGGGACTGAAAATCACACTCTTGCTGTTTTGTACTTCTGGAGGGCATTCACTCAGTGGCCACTGTCACTGCAGGAGACCAAATGACACTCTACAAGTCATTTACAGGTAAATTTGCAATGTTTGTATAATGCATATGTGGCATTTTCCTTGTTCTAATTATGACCATTTCATTCTCCAAACATCTGTGATCATTATCCTTAATGTCAGACTTGTGTCTTGGTCCTGTGACTGGAGGAAAGTGCTACCAATAAATCTCTGACCTCCTTTGCTCATCACCTTATTGAAGCATTCTGTAAACTATTCCAGCACTTCTTTGGACTCATTCATAATAGCAAGCAGCTTAAGCCATGCATAGCTCTCTCACTCCATTTTTTTTAATCTTTACACAAATAGCTTAAAGCACATAGGAATCTTTTGTTCTTGGTAGCCTGTAATCTAGGAATCATTGGGACTCATTGAGTGAATCTCCTTCCTTTCTTGGCTTTTCATTGGTGCATTTAATTTTGTAGTAAGTGCAATATAAGTGTTCATTCCAACTGGTTTTCATTGGAAAATGCTGTTTGGAGTGAGAACAATTAATACACTGATGGGATTTCAGGTCTGAATGTATCTGATGGATCCCCTGCTCCGACCTCAGCACTATCCCATCCTGATGGGCCAAGTGAGATTGAAATGAGAGTTATTGTGTTGTGATTTATTGGTTTTCCAACCATCATTTGAATGTGAATGCAAAATAGGTTTTTCTTCTTGGTTTCATAGACAAAAAGGCTTTTTTTATCAGACTGTAAAATAATTTACTCTTTCTTGATCCATCAAGAATGAGCAAATGCATTACTGCCCAGAGATGTGGTTTGGGGTGAATTATTTGATCAATAGTTTCAGGCATCAGGAAAAATTTATGTTAATGTCATTCTGGGATCCACTTTAATCTTCCAGTATCTGCAGACACCACTCAGAATAGCTTCTCATCACTGAAGTGTAATGTTGTGAAAGGAGGAGTGGACTGAATATCTGAGAAACTTTCACAACCACTTTTGGACTGTTCCTTTGGCAGGAGACCCAAATATTTAATTTAAGCATTCAGCACGATCCAGCAGCATCCCTGGATCCAGGGATGGGAGGAGGGGTAGGCAAATGTGGTCCATCTAATGGAGATCCTTAGGAGCTCAAAATCAACACAGGAGCAGGAACAACTGCAAGATCCTTCTGGAACTAGGGCTGAACTCACTTGAATCCATAACTAAAATAAACTCACATACAAACCAACGAGAGATAGTCTGGTTTTGCAGAGCTTTCAGTTTCTGCAGACAAGAGGAGGAAAAGCAGATCTGGAGATGTGAGTGCCCTGCCTTAGCAGGCAGATGTCCTGATAGATGGAGTCTTAACCTCTCTGCTAGTCTTGGCTGCACTTGTATCCTTGTGAAATCAAAATCTGATAAAAAAAAACCTGATTCCATTTAGATCTACCTCAAAGGCACAAATTGAGTTTAAAAATAATTTTGATGGATGGATGCTCATGTGGAAGCTTAGACATTTGTGAACTACCATGGATTTCTATGTTGGATGTTTCAAGTTCTTGATGCAAAGAGTGTTATTCCACACTGTAGGAGAGTGAAGGCAGCAGGATTATAGATGTCCTCATCTGTCCTTTGTGCATCTGAAACCCTTCAGGGAAGATGACAAGCTGCCTGAAACAGCCCTGCATGCAGAGACAGATTTGTATGACTAGCTGTGCATCCTCCTTTTGCACTGGAATTTCACATGGGGGAAAGCAGGGCACTGCCAAACATTCAGCCTTAAAAGCATGTTTGCCACACGAATTTGCCTTTGAGTGATGGCAGGGCAGAAAAAGCACACAGCTGGCATGTGGATTTGTAATTGTTCTGTAGAGTTGAGCTACAGGTCAGAGGCATCTCTTGGTCCCTGCAAGAAGAGCTTTGCTGAAGCCTTGGACTTTGGTATTTAGTCTATAAGGTCATGCAGTCAGGACATCAAGTTTTAGCCCCCAGAATTTCAGCCTAGTCTGCTACTTGAGAGCAAAGATGTGGATTCTATTAGAAAACTGGGCCTAGTCCAAAGTCCATTGAAATAACTTCAGTTTTCTCTATTTTCAATGGAATAAGCCTGTTTTAAAGTGCAGTTATTTGAATTAATAAAAAAAGAGTTACTTTGTGATGCTTCCTTGATTACCCTTCTCCCTGAAGATTTTGAATAGTGAGCATTTTTATGGCATTGTACATCTCATATCTCACTTCATGGTGTCCCTGTGGATGGCTGCAGATGCTATTTCTGGTTTACCTTTTTACTTGAACTGGAAACATTTCAGTGACTTTCCAAATGTTCTGAACTCCTCATTGGCAGAAACCATTTACAGGCAGCGATGATCAAATGCACATGTTAGGCTGTTTCTGGCTGGTTTACTGGAGTGTTTGTCATTTTCCTTTCACTCTCAGCTTTACATCCAGGCCAGATGCCCCAGGATCCTGACCTTGTCCTCTGCCAGAGCAGCATTCCCTTCCCATCCCGTGTGGCTGCAGTGAGTGCCAGTAGTGCCAGCCTGTTGTCCTGCTCCAGCACGATTAAATCCTCCACTGGAATGGCAGAAAATGTCATCCTGGACCCTAGCAACTTCAACAGGTACTGCCCTATGTTGATAGAAAATGTTCTGTTTTGCAAAGCTTTATAATTTTATCAAAATATTCATAAGTGACCTTTTGATGGTCTCAGCAATTTCTGAGAGTGTGGAAGCAAGGTTTAATAGTTTGACACTAACTGATGCACAGAGATGCTTCTGCTTTCACTCTCGTCCAGCTTTTCTGATGTGCAGAGAGGTTTCTCTTTCCAGAAAGTTTTGAAATAGAATCCAAGTCAGTCCTGGCCTGCTGTCCCTGAAATCCCTCCAGAAGAGCTCTGGCTCTGGTTCATTTATTTGTACTAGTCACTGCTCACATAATTTATCTCCCATATATATAAAGTGCAGAAATGCATCAGAATGCGCACAAAACTTTGCATCTTCTGTAATCCAAACAGCACTGGAATTATTGTGTTAGCAAAACAGGTTTAAAATGTTAGGTCTGAGCACAGCAAGATTGCAGGCTGTGCTGTATTTATTTCCCATGTTTTCTTTCCTTAGCATTGTATAAAGATGAGGAATATCCATTTTAGATGCTGCTTTTTCCCTTGTAATTTTCTTCATTTTGCTTGATTTAATTTATGGTTTTTAGTGCTGTTCTTACTTTAGTGAAATTACTTGTGCTTTGCACTAGTTCCAGTTTGGAGAGAGATCAGCAGGGGTGGGCAATGCCATGGAGCACAGGGATGCTGCAAGGGATGAGCACCACAAAAAGCCTGGCCACACCACAAAACACCACAAAAACCCTTGGCTTCTGAGGCTTGTCTGAGCCCTCAGTTATTGTTAAAAACACACTGTGGTAAAGAACCAGAGGTTTGCAAGTGAAACCTGACCTGATTACACACAACAGAGGCTCGGGTTGCCAGAGCAGGTTTGAGATAGTTGGCATGGAAGAAGCAGAGGCACTGGGGACGTGAAGCAGCACGTTCTGCTGGAAACCCTGGAGGGCTCCCAGGTCCCTCCAGTATGATCCAAACCCCACACCCATCACTGCTCCTCTGGCAGAGTGTCCCTGCTGGGGCTTGGGGTAGGAGAGCTTTGGCCAAAGCTTGAGCTCTGTTTAGTTCCCCTGAACTTTGGAGCTGAAAAAAAATCTAAAGATCTTGTCCTTTGATGCCCATGGGAATGCACCTGAGAATGGCAGTGTTTCCTCTTTATCCATGCCCATTCCAGAGTGACACACACCTGGGCCTCTTGATTTAAACATCTTGCAGCTGTAGGGCCATGACTGATCCTGCATGATCAGTGTTTGAACATTCCTGTCACAGGGGAATTATCAGAATTAAATCACTTTTATCTGTATTATTACATCTTTGTGCACTTTAAGGAAGAGGAAAAGCCACTAGTAGCTCATGGACAACCTGAGTTTTGCAATTATTATCCGTCTTAAATGGTGAGCTCTCTCCTTGCTATTGCAGAGCTAAATCCTCTGCCAGGTCACTGATGGCCAGCTCACACTTGCCAAAGCTTTGGCCCACAATCTTCAGGCATGAATTTAAATTTGAAGGCAGCACCAGGGCTTTGGTGAAGTTCAGCTTTAGCTCTTGTTCAAGCATCCATTTAACTGCATTTTACTATTGGAAACCACAATGTGGTTGTGGTTCCTTTTGTCTTGTACGAAATCAGTTATTTGAACTGGGCAAAGGTTTGTAGAGTTTTCTGATCCAGAAATTGCTGGCAAGGTAGCTGTTTTGAAGAATCACAAGCAAGAAATAAACTGTAACAAAGGAAAACCACAATTTGACTTTATTTCATTTGGGGCATCTTGCTTAAAAATAATTGGGAATGAATTGAATGGCTGCTCTGTCTACACCTCAAGTATGCTGGATGCTCACTGGTGTGAGACTTAAGGCTGATGCAACAGTGAAATCTCCAGACTGCCTGGAAAAATATGGAAAAATGAGATTTCTGTGGAAGGGTGAAGGAATTAAGGAGAAAAAGTGGTTTTTGGAGTTTGAAGGAAAGTAAGTGCCTGCCTAAGCAATTTCATGTATGACCCCTACTAAGAATTGTATTCCAATGATTTCTGGAATGAAAGAAATCTCAGATTGTGGAGCCCAGAGCAATCAGAGATAGAAAACCAGACTTTTACCTGTCTCAAGTGGCTTGATGTTTTATCTGTTCCTTTAAAATTCAAAATACTGCATAACCTCCAAAAAATGTTCTCTTAAAATAGTAGCATCCGTGCCAAACATGAGATGCAAATGAAATCACATTTGGATGAACTTTAACAGCAGTCTTCTAGGGTTAATAATTTCAGAAATAACCTGAGTGAACCTGAGTGAACTAAAGCTGAAGTGTTTTCAGTCCTGTCACTGTAAGCTGATGGATGGCTGTGTCCAGGATGCTGCCTTTGCAGGCTGCCCTCACACTTCCAGAGTGATCGGCACTGGGCTGGCTAAAGGAAGGCCAGAGGGGAAATAAAGAATTTGACAGGGAGATGTGTACCAGGATTTGGATGTCATTAATGTTGGATATTATAATATTTGCATGATTAACACTTTCCCTGCATCTGAGGCATGGCAGAAAGACCCAGCAGATCTTATGCCAGTGCAGACATCTGTGAGAAGGCTGGAACACCCAGATTCCTGGGGTGGGCAGGAGCTGCTGGGGATGAATTCACATGACTCAGCTGAAATTGGCAGCACTGAGAGCTGGGAATCTTGTCCAGTGAGCTCAGAGGCACTGCTGGGGTGGGTTTGCTCAGGGAGGAGGACACCAGCTAAAGCACAGCCAGCAGCAGATCCTTATCTCAATCCTTCCTTCCTAAATTCCTTCCTAAATTCCTTCCTAAATTCCTTCCTTCCTAAATTCCTTCCTTCGTAAATTCCTTCCTTCCTTCCTAAATTCCTTCCTTCCTTCCTAAATTCCTTCCTTCCTAAATTCCTTCCTTCCTTCCTTCCTAAATTCCTTCCTTCCTTCCTTCCTTCCTTCCTTCCTTCCTTCCTTCCTTCCTTCCTTCCTTCCTTCCTTCCTTCCTTCCTTCCTTCCTTCCTTCCTTCCTTCCTTCCTTCCTTCCTTCCTTCCTTCCTTCCTTCCTTCCTTCCTTCCTTCCTTCCTTCCTTCCTTCCTTCCTTCCTTCCTTCCTTCCTTCCTAAATTCCTTCCTAAATTCCTTCCTAAATTCCTTCCTTCCTTCCTAAATTCCTTCCTAAATTCCTTCCTAAATTCCTTCCTAAATTCCTTCCTAAATTCCTTCCTTCCTAAATTCCTTCCTTCCTAAATTCCTTCCTTCCTAAATTCCTTCCTTCCTAAATTCCTTCCTTCCTAAATTCCTTCCTAAATTCCTTCCTAAATTCCTTCCTTCCTAAATTCCTTCCTTCCTTCCTAAATTCCTTCCTTCCTTCCTAAATTCCTTCCTTCCTAAATTCCTTCCTTCCTAAATTCCTTCCTAAATTCCTAAATTCCTTCCTTCCTTCCTTCCTAAATTCCTTCCTCAATTCCTTCCTCAATTCCTTCCTCAATTCCTTCCTTCCTCAATTCCTTCCTTCCTCAATTCCTAAATTCCTTCCTCAATTCCTAAATTCCTTCCTCAATTCCTTCCTTCCTTCCTTCATAAATTCCTTCCTTCATTCATAAATTCCTTCCTAAATTCTTTCCTTCATTCCTAAATTCCTTCCTTCGTTCATTCCTAAATTCTATCCTAAATTCCTTCCTAAATTCCTTCCTTTCTAAATTCCTTCCTAAATTCCTTCCTTCCCTCCCTCCTTCCTTCCCTCCTTCCTCCCACTGATTCAAACCAACTTTAGAGTGATCCTGCACTTTCTTTGCCTCCATCAAACTAGAATTCCAGTGTCTCCAGGTGCTGCAGTGTGGCTGCTCCATGGCTGCCAGCCTTGTTCCCAGGGAGAGAGGGACTGGTTTGTGTCTCTCAGGGGAATCTGTCTCTCACTGACTGATGGGCAAACACAAAGCCCTGGTGGAGACCTGCAGGTTGTGTTTCCAGGCTGCTGGGGAACATTGCAGGCTCAGCAGAAATGCCTGATGAAGCTGTAGATAAGAGTTGTCTGTCTCATGCCTGGGAGTTTCTGTGTGAGGATGAGCAGGAGGATGGGCATTGATGCTTCTGCAAAGGGATGTGCAGGGCAAGGAACTCTGAGTGTTTTGGCAAGTGAACAGGAGAGCACAGGCTGGAATTCTAATGCCTAGCAATGAAGTGTGCTCCAGAATCAGTCCAGATCTGCTGAGGGTTTCTTTCAGGGCAGAAAAAGTGTCTGCAAAACCTTTATGCAGCTTCAGATCTCCAAGGGTTTTGTCTTTTTGTTGGAGTGGTTTCCATGACTCCACCCTCTCCAAGCTGTTTGTATTTTTCCTTTCCTTGGGTGGTTGATTTGGTTTGCTTTCTTTTGGGTTTTTTTTTTTTTTTGTTTTTTTTTTGTTTTTTTTTTTTTTTGTTTTGTTTTGTTTTGTTTTGTTTTGTTTTGTTTTTTTAATTTTGGGGGGCAGTGTTGGCTGTGAGGTAGTTTTTTTTCGTGGGAGTGGGGTGTTGGTATTTTTTTCTGCTTCACAAAAGTTTGAGAATTATCTGTAAGACTTATTAAGGCTTTCCTCAAAATTATTGTCCTGAAGCACAAAGGTCCATAGAGAACATCAGGCTTGTTACAAGATGGAGGAGAGGCTGGTAAGCCTGGAGGAGAGAATGCAAAACATTAATTGGTTGTAAGTGCCTACTTTTGGGTGCTGGAGAGCAGTGAAAAGGTTGGTATTTCATACAGTAATCAAAGTCAGAAATTTAATCCTTCAATTTAATGACCCAGGCATTGTGCCTGTGCAAATTTTCTAAGCAAAGGCAAATACTATTATCAAAGGCACAGGGCTGTTCAGTAAGTCAGCCAGGCTTCTTTGTGCTATCAGCACATCTAAAGATAAGAATTATATCTCCTCAAAGCACATATCTGAAGTAATAAGTCATGTTGGTGAGGCAGCCTGAAAGCAGTGGCAGTTAGATGAAGCATTCCTTGCTTTTAATGAGAACAGGGAAATACCTTCACACGTGCTCTGCTGAGGCTCAGAGGGAAGGGCTCTCCCTTGTTGGGGCTCTCTGCTGTGGTTTGACAGGGAGAATCCAGGGAAATGTGCCTGGAGGTGTACAGTGAGGTGCACAGTGCTCTTGATGAAGCAGTTGGATCCTTGTGAGAGACTCATAAAAAAAAACAAACAGGGAGGGGAGAGCCAAATTTTGTGTCAACAGCAAACAAGAGGGCCGATGCCCATGTGAGTGCCCGGGCATGTGTTCAGCCTTCCTCCTGCTGTGCTGTTTGTGCAGGGATGGGCACAGCTTCACTGCTCAGCTCTATTTCATGGGCTAAAAACCTGTGCAGGGGCTTGTTATCAAGTTCACCAGTGAGCAATCTTAATTATCTGCAAATTCAAGAGCCCAGAATGAGCTTGTGTCTTAGCTTTTCTTTAAATATCCTGGACCTTTTTGACTTTGGGTGACACAAAGCCTCCAGGAGGCTGCAACCCATCCAGAGATGGAGATTTCAGTGCAGGGAAACTTCCACAGCCCAAGTCTGCACTCAGGCTCTGGGGGACTCATTATATTTGTATTGCCAAGGCTGTGTAGGTAGATCTTTTCCTATGGCTGATTATTCAGTGCCAGTCTGATTCATACTTTCAGCTACTTGTAATTTTTGCGATTAAATTCCTTAGCGGTGATAAGGTCTGGAGAAAAGCAAAGATAACAAGAGAAGGCTAGAATGTGCTTGTTGCAGTCTTGCCCAGTTTAGAGATATTTCCTAAATTGTTTCTTTTTCAGATTAGCTTTTCCTCTTGCTTCCCAGATTGATAAATGCTCAGGAAGGCATAATTAGTATTTCAAAGCAGAGTTCACAGTTTAAAGCTGTGAATGCTTTCTTGTTCTTGTACATGCACAAGTTCTGACCCCTCCATCCCCTAGATCTGGATGCAATACAAGGAACACCACCACTACTTCCAATAATAATAGTAAAGTGCTACTTGGGTTTCATAACCTGCCCCTCCTGATAACATCTGTGATTCAGAGTTAATCATCCACACAACACAGAAGTCAGCAGATCTATTTGAATTCCCTCCTGCCTATTTAAATCCCTTAAACTACCCACAGATCAACCCATGGATGAAAGCCACAAGATTTATGTACATTTGTTTTTATAATTGGAAAGAAGCTAGAGCACATGCCAGAACACCAGGCTGCAGATTGCAGCACTCAGTGCAGCTGGGTGAAGCCTGTGCTGGCATTGCCATGTCCAAGTGATCCGAAAGCCCTGAGGTTTTCCCTCCTTGCCTGCTCCCTTGCTGGTCTCTGCCCTCTGAATTACCAAGGACACTCTGAGGAGACACATCCTTCCTGAGATGGTCGCATTACAGCAGGAATTAGAGCAATCTGAGCATCAAACAGCCCCAGGTGCTGTGGCAAACCAGGCTGCTTGGCACTTTGCAGCCTGGCTTATGAAACATGAGGGTTTTCCCTGCTTTCACCCTTCTCCTGGCCCAGGGAGTGGGGCTTGGGGGTCTTGAGGGAGCATCTGATGTGCATCCAAGGCACAGCAGCAGGAAAATGCAAAATACACAATAGCCTGTGATGGAGAGCTTGGGAAGACTTTAAAGAGATAGGAAACGAACTGGCATGGGATTCCTCCCATGAAACATGTAGGGTGGGAACAGAGATGATAAAATGATGTACTGTGCTTAAATGCAGGAAGTTCTTATTTTTGCTTGAATACATTTGTCTGCAAGCCAAAAGCTGTCTGAGTCAGACCTTGGTTTCATGAGGATCAGCAGATCTGTACCTCAGGGCAGGATCCCTCCTGTAATTTGTTGAGCTTCACAAAACCAAAATCCATTCTTTTTGCCTAAGGAGATGTGGATAAAAAAGATTTAATTTGGATTAAGATATGGCCTATGCTTTTGAATTTTTAATGGCATTTCCTAAACAGCAGTATTTAGAAAAGGCATTTAAATCTCAGCACACCTGACTCTAGTTAGCTAAACACACACCTGAATTGTTACAGTCCCTGCAAAAAGCAGTCCTCCAGAAGAGGCTAACAAAGCCCTGGGAAAATTGGCTGGGTGTTCATTCAATAGCCATATTTGTCATTGTGGAAGTTGGATGTGTTTACTGGGCTTGAGCTGAAGGCAGAAAACTTTGAAAAAGCCAAAATCTAAGGGAAGAGGAGTGAGTGACAGCTGCAGGGAGCTGGTGGGGAATGGGGGCTCAAGGAAAGCGGCTTGAGCTGGGAGAAAGGGGCAGAGGCATGGGCAGGTCCCTTCAGCCCTTGCTCTGCTCCTCCCAGCCCCAGGGAGATGTGTGGGCAGCTCTCACTCCGCCTTCCTCACCAGGCTGAGGATGAGCTGCCTGTCCTGAAAGCAGGTTTTGTGCCAGAGGAGATTCCGCCAAGTGCTGGGCAAGTTGTTGGGAGAATTTTTGTGAGAGAAAAACCAGCTGTATCCTGAGTGAGAGCAAGAAGCACTGACCTCCTGATTTATTCTTGGGATGGGTTTGGAAGCTAAACAGGGGCTGTGCGTTTTTTATGGTCCTTTGAAGTTTAAACTTCAGTCTGTAAGAGACAAACTTACCAAAGCAGCATGTGGGGATTTCTGCTTGGTTCCCATATTATGAACAGGAAAGTTTGAAATTCCCAATTCTCTCGCTCCCTTTGAAAGTTCAGCTCACGTAGATGTTGACCAAAATGTCAGAGGGGTTGTTTTTAAATAGGAGTAATAACAGTTGGGGGAGACTGACTCACTGGATGGAACTCTCTTGTTTTTTCAAGCCCAAGGAAAAAAAGATGTAATTTTCAGTTGTACTCCATGGCATTCCCTCGTTAGTTTACCCCAGATTTTCATCAGTGAGGTCAGGATTTGGACTGTGCCCTTCCATGTTCATCAGCTGTGTGACACACCACGTCAATAAACATGCTGGGGCTGTTTTCTAGAAAAACATTCATCAGCTTAGAGATCCCCTTTACTAAAATACAGCCAGGACTGACCTCCAGGATAACCAGAAACCCCAAATGGATGAAACCCATTTGCCCAGGACTCACACTGCACCTGATGTAGCCAATATTGTGTGCTGCTCACAATACTGAACAAGTGTTATTCATCCTCTCCCAGGCAGTCAGAGCCCCAGACTTGCACTTTTTGTGTCTTTATCCCAGCCAAATCTCATCTCCAAGTTACGTGACTGGCTTTACATCCCCCCACTCGGGCCAGTCTCCCCTGCTTTGCTGCTTGATCACATTTCTGATCACATTTCTCTGGTGTCTTTGCTCCTGAGAGTTCAGGGTTGAACTGAGGAGTGTTCTGAGGGCTGTAAATGAGGTATGGATGTGTGTACGTGCAGATCTCTATCTGCCACATGTTACAGAACAGGAAACCTCTCGCCTGCTTTTCTGCCTTTCCCTTGTCCTCTTTATGCTTTTGCTTATCCCAGGAAGGCTGCTCATTGCCAAAACAGAACTTTTTCAACACTTTGTCTGAGGTTTTTGCTTTACCTGAAAGAGCCAGAACTGCAAACGCCAATATCTTGGTGAAAAAAACCCAAAGACTTCTTGGGTTTGTTTCATCCATCCATTTCCAAAAGAAAATAAGCAGGATAAACTCAATGGTAAAAATGCATGAAGTGCACTGTGGGGATTGTTGAATGACAGTAATAGAGGGGCAGAAATGTCAGGTTTTATACAGTCTGGTGTCAGCAGATCCTCAAAAATTTTCAAAGTAATGTTTGAAACAGTTGAGACCCACTAAACACTGACTTTTTGTGAGTTATATTAAGGATTCCTCCTTCAAATTCCAAATTTTTTTGTAAAAACATAAAAAATGTTGGCCTGATTAGGAACATGAATGAAAAAAAAAAGACAACTGTTCCTTATCTATAAAATGAGATGAACCTTTTCACTAGAAAAAGTTGTGAACACAATTACTTAATTTTGGGGTGCAAATACCTTAAATAGTTTAAGTTAGTTTTCTACACACATTAGTATGACTTTTATTTAAACTGGTAAGTTAGACTTTCTACCTAAAAATATTTCAGTTTGTTTTTCTTGCAAGAAACTCCTAAGAATGAAGGTAGAAGACCAAAAACTGGTCCTGTGTGATAAATAAAATGTTCCACTGGCATTTTATTTATCAAGCCTGACTTCTATCCCTTGTGTTTCAAGTCTATTTGTCTCCTTTGTTTGTGCTGGTTTTTAAGCACACAAGCCTCTAAAGATACGTATGTTCCCCCAGCCTTCAGGTAGGGCTCTGAGATTGCTTTGAATTTGTAGTTTGGGGTCTCCCATGAATTCAGTGTTTCCATTTCTGGCCAGGGCAGATGAAGATATGCATGGATCTGTTTCACTTTGGACTCCATGCCCCATCCAACCTGTGCCTGATTGCTGCTCCTGGGTTCACTGTGGGTTTTGTGCAAGCTCAAGAAACAGAAATGAAGTGCAGAACTAAATAGGAAACTGTTAAACACCACTAATTTAAAGAGAAAATAACCTCCTCAATCTTTCTAATGTTTACATAGAGGATAAGTTCTAAAACCTTTGGCTTTCTCTCAGGTCTTACCAAGCCCTTTGTGGTGGGACAGTTTTTATTTCCATCTCCTCTTCCACAAACTCCAAATGAGGTGCTTTTCATTTGATCTTTTCAATGCTGGTGTAATTGATTTCATTGTTTCATTCAGCCTGCTCACCTGCACCCTGGACTGTAGCACTCCTATCCCCAAATGACCTGGCAGCTCAGGATGGTCACAGCTGTGGTTTTTAATTTTTTAAAAATTCTTTCACCCTCTAGTTTCCATTTCTGATGCCCTTCTCATTCCTTAGGGAGGTGGCAGCCAGTGTAGCACAGCACCAAAGCTGGTTCCCAGCATCTGGGGGAGTGACAAGCTCTTTTTGTGACACTGACTTCAGGGGATGAAATGCGTAAAGCAATGCAAATCACCCTTATGAAACAGCCAAATGTCCTGGGACTCCATCCTAAAAATATTCCATGAATATGGCTCTGGTGAATTTCTTTCATTTCCTCTAGTCAGAGGCCAGATCATCTGAAAATATATCCCTTTTTGAGCTGTGCTGTTATGACACAGCTGGAGCTGGTTAAAATCTAGAGGGCAGTATCTGGCTTAAGCTGATGGGTCTTTGTGTAGCTTTGATTTATTATTTTAGAACAGCCTGTCCCCTCTCCCATCCTGTAGATAGCTTTGTTTTGTTTTGATGAAAAAAACAGAAAAAGGCCAAAATAGCTTTCCTTTATTGCTGTCCATGTGTAAAGCAGAGTAAAGGTCCAGGCATGCAGACCCCTGATTTCAGCACAATGAACTGGTTTCCCCTCATTTATTGCTCTGCAGGCAGGGATGGGTGGTGGGTCACTTCAGGGAATCCTCTGCAAAAATTCTGAGCTTTGCAGAATGCAGAGAGGCAGATGATGAAGGTGGTGCTTCCTTTCTCTAAGCCAAATTTATATTTTCCATTTTTACCAGGAATGCAGACAGCTCAAAGAACACATTCAAATCCTGGAAGGTTTTGGTGACACAAGGAAAGCAAACCATGGTTCAGGCATCTTGGTGTTACATGCCGAGCCACTTAAGAGGGGAGAAAGGAGAAAAAACCCCAAAAAGCTGATTATCTTGGTGTTTAGTTTTTCTTTTCAGGTGGCTTTCTGCTTTGCACAGCACAAGTGCCTCTCTGACAGGAATGGATGTTGGGGTCTTTTGTGGGAGATCCTTTCTGTCAATAAAAGAATTTCACTGTATCTGCAGCTTTGCCTCTGAGGCTTGTACCAAAGGTTTCTAGTTTGGAGCCTTTTTTTTCTGAAAGAGGGTGGAAATAGGAATCACAGGATGAAGGAAAGGCATAGGGGCAATTTTGCTGTAAATGTGTAAGCCGAAATTTGGGGAAACAGGAGTTAAAAGATGATTTAACTTTATCCTTAGTTATTCTAAACTGACATTGAAGAAACAGCCAGGAAGAAAATGGAAACCATAATAATAAACTTCACTGTAAAGTGGAGGAAGCAGGTCTCTTTAGACTGTGGCTCTGGTTCAAGTTGGAGATTACTTTTCTAATTCCTGAATCTGTGCCCCAGGAGAAATGTCTGCTGGATGCTGGTTCCCTCTCCTGCAGCATTGAGACAGAGTGGGTATGTGACTGGCTGTACCTCAGCCTTGCAGGGCAAGGAAGAGAAAATCCATGGTTTTAAGCCATGCTGGCACCTGACTCAAAGTTCTCAGAGGTCACCCGGGGTCCCTGGATCAGACCTCTGTAATAAGCAGCCGTTGTTTCCAGACAAAGCAAAAAAATCTGATTTTCTTTGGCTTAGAGGGTTTGTTGTGTTTTTTTTTTTTTTAGAGCAGAAAGAGAACCTCAGAGGACATTTCTTTGTTTTCCCCTGAAGTCTGTACTCTTGGCTGCAGACCATCTCTCTGTACTCAAGCCCTTAAGCGCATTTTTTCCCTTTGCCCCTGCCTGCCCTTTTTGCCAGCAGAGGAGACTGTCTGTGTGTCACCCTCTGCCATCCCAGGGGACACTGGCTGTGTGTCACCCTCTGTTATCCCAGGGAAGCTGTGTCCAGGTGGTGGCAGGTGTCCCAGCAAGGGACAGGGACAGTGCCCAGCACATGGAACTGGTGAGTGGCTCTTCCACCCAACAGGGCTGAGCCCTGCTGTGCCCCGGCTGGGCAGCAAACCCTCGGGGTCTTTTTCTTACCCCAGCACCTCCTTTCTCCTTCTCACAGGTAAAATTCAGGTCTGTCTGCCTTGCATGCTCTCCTCCCTGATTTCAGGCCAAAAAGGGTTTCCAGGCTGGAGTACCTGGGGTAGTTCTTTGCCTGTACCCAAGCTGAGATTGGCAGTGCTGCTCAGAAAAGGGCTGGTTTCTAGGCTGGACTGGGCTCCCTGTGCATCCCTGCTGCTTACATTGCAGCATGGTGTAAATATTTGTTTAAACCCATTGTACCCCAGAGGGCCATGACACAGTTTGTGAAGCTTCAACCTCCTCATATGCCCACAAAAAGAGATTTCTAAAATCCTCCCATTCTAAAAATCAGATTTTGTGAAAAAAGGTGAGCACCAAAACACTTAATATGGAGGCATGAAGACTCCTGAAACTCTTGCAGTGTCTTTGTGAGGCTTGAGGACACCTTTGGTTAAAAAAACATATTACGAAACTGTGTTTCTCAGTCAGCTAAAATAGTTAGGCAGGAAAAAAAGTGTTTTGTGGTTTAACCATGAGTCCCATGATGCTTCACCTGACTAAGCAGCTACTTCAGGGATCAATCTACAGTTGCCAGATTTGAAAATAAGATGGGATATATTTATTCATTCAACCATAACACATGAGCAATCGAATCCCGGAATGCCTTCCCTGCAAACCAGGCTCCTTGATGATGGCCAGGTCTCTCTCATCACAGGAATTGTGAAACACCAATTTGGTAATTAAATCTCCTTTTCCTAAAAAAAAAAAAAAAAAAAAAAGGTTGCCCAAATTCTGTAAACATGTTGTTTACTACTAAATAGCAGGAAAATGGTCACACGTGTGGGGGGAGAGCCTTGAGCTGCCAGCAGCCATCTGGAGCTGGCACATGCAGAACGATGGGTCTAACCTGACTCAATTCTGGCAGTGTCAGCACTTTGCTTCTCTCTTCAGTTCAGCAGTTATTTTTTTAGCCTTTCAGAGTCCAGAAGTTATGGGAATGGCTTTTTTCTTTTCCTGTTGTTGTTTTTTAGACTATTTCATGATGAGTGGGATGTTTCCCCTTCTTTTTTTAACCCCACATGCTGGATCCTTGGAAAGGAACCAAGCTTACTCAGTCTCTCTTCCAGACAAATAGAAACAAATATTTAGTTTTAAAAGAGATAGAAGGAAGGAAGAATCCCTGTATAACTCATGTATCTTTTTGATCCTGGAGCTGAACTGAGCTGTTTATACAATTTCCTCAGCCTGAATTGCAGAATGGACAGGATTGAACGCATACTTGGAACAGTTAGAAATAAAAACGAGCTCCAAAGGCCAGAAGCCCTGGCTGCCTTGGAGCTTCTGTCATGCATGGTTTGGGCTGAGCTGGTGCTGGTAACTCCAAGCAAACCTGTGTTCCCCTGCACAACAGCCTCAGCACAGCTGCTGCTCCTCCTCTGGTGGATATCACCATGCCTTGGGGGCATGGTGACGACCTGGGTGCCCATTCATGGCACCTCTCCCCCTCATTCTTTTCTTTTAAAGCAGAAAGGACTCTTGGGAGGGCTTATTTTAGAAGAGCTTTGAATTGCTGCTGTGTTTCAAACCAGCAAGTAATTCCGGTTAACAGGAATAACTGAAAAACTACAGGCAGCTTTTCTGCTCATCTGCTGTAAATTCACCCCACTGTAAATCCTGCAGAACTGTCTCAGGCTTGTACAGATCTGCACTTGATTTTAGAGCCAGGCAAAATGTGTGAAATCCATGCTCAACTTACTTCAAGCCAGAGTGTTTATCAGAGGATCCCTCAAACTGCAACAGCCCTTTTATAAATACTGATATTGAACACTTAAATGTGAATCAGGATCGCAATTTGAGTAAGGGATTCTTACTTGTGGGATCATGTATATCTGGGCATTGATAGCCAGTGTGGTTTTGCTCATGAAAACCAGTTAACAAGGCAATTTTAAGGCTGTCTCTGGTGTAATTTCAGGTTGCTATCAGTAGCACACCTGCAGCTGAGAACATAAGGATCCAGATCCCGTCTCTTGGCAGGACAGACATACAAACCCACTTTACATCTGCATTCATTAAGGTATTTTGTGTCTTACTGGATTTGAAGCAGAGGTTAAATAGGGGAAGCTTTATCTCCAAGGAAAGTCACTGCAGAATCTTGCTGAGCCTTGGCAGAAGGAAATAGGAAGTTCCCTTGGAAGGGGCAAAGTACATTGTTCTCCCTTACAATTAATTTAAGTTACTGGGAGTTCCTATTCTATTCAGATGAGGATTTGAGCTCTGAGGGGGGAAAAAAAGGCTTTTTATCACCTCAGAAGAAGAATTAACACCACTGCTCTAATGTAGAGGTAGGGGAGGAAAAAGCAAACTAGAAGCCATTGTTTACAAAGGATGTGGGGGAAAAAACAAGTTTGTTTTTCTGATTATCTCTGCTGGCATTGCACTAAAAGATTAAAAAAAACTATATTTCACTACTAAAGAGGTTTGGAACTGTCAGGTTGTCCCTGCATTTGCCTTATATCTGTCTAGACAGAGAAGGGTGACTGAAATAATTCTTGCAAGGACACTGCCAAGGCTTACAAGCCTGCATGCTACTGAATTATAATTAATGCTAACAAATGCCAAGCAAAGCTGGTACAGCATCCTTAAGGAATATGAGAAGCCAAGGTTTCTTGCTAGTCAAAAATGTATTCCAAGCCATTAGCAAGCAGGTGTTAGTGAAGGCAGCATCCTGCCCGTGGTGAAGCACAGACACCTGTGTGTGCAGCACTCATGGCACAGGTGGGGAATCCTCAAAGCTTCTTTGTCTTTTCTGAGGCTTTAATGCAAAATGTTGTTTTCCTAAGGTAAGGGCAAATGGTAAAGGGTAGTGCCTAAAGGGGGATTCTTACCCTAAATCTTGAAAGGCACAGAACATTTGGAAAATGAGGGAGGACGTGTTTTGTTCTTGTGTTGCTGAACGAAATGCAAAAGTCAGAGATGTTTTAAATTTCTGATCCAAGCTTCCCCAAGGGCTGAGTGAGCTGGCTGTGGTGTGCCCTGCCCCAGGTCCCACCCATGGCCTGGACATTCGTGTTTCCCTTACCCTTGACCCCATATAGCACTCAGCATCCTCTGACATCTTGCAGAAGTCACTTTTTAACACTTGGCTCCCACATTAAGCCTGGCCTTATATTCCCTGGAGATATACATGTTTCAGATTGATGGGATGTGAACTTCCTGGTGCCTGCAGGCTTTGGGAAACTGTGTCCACTGCAGTCTTGTGCACCCTGGGTTTAGTGATCTGACAGCCTGACCTCGCTGTGCTGTTGCTCTCCTTGGTGGAGGTTCTGCTCTCTCAGCATGGGCTGTCCCCAAGATGTTGGCAGGACACACCAGTGCCAGGCTGCTCAGGTATTTCTAAAAGTAAAAACCATGGCACATCTTGAGATGTGTAACCTGGGGAAGGAGTTCTTGCTGTAGGAGAGGAGCAAGAGCTATTTCTGCTACAGTTTCAAGGCACTGGGACAGGCCTTCCAAGAAGGAATAGTTTGGTTTGGATATTTACATTTTCAGGGAAAACAACAAAAAAAAGCATGTGTAATTTCTATTCCTCTGTCTGCTGTCTCAGCACCTCTCCCTTGCTCCATGGGCAAATCTGCTTTTCCCAGTGACAGTAATTTTCCCCACATGAAAGGAAATTGTATTAAGGCTGAACTAAGCATTTTACTCTCAGGATTCTTGGCTTCCTATATGTGTCTTACTAATCCACAGAAGATGCTGATGACCTCATTGCTCATGGTTTTGTACCCCTTTCAGAAGGGGTTTTGCTTCCTCCTTCCACTGACCAACAATCAATGATGTCACTTCATCTGTGCCAATGATACATTTAAAATTATAGGTATTTTTAATATGTAGATGTTTTCCTTGCTTGTAACTCCCTTGTGGAGGAGCAGGATCACAGTCTAAGGCTCCTCAGCCTGCTTGTATATAACCCACCTCTGCTTTTCTCACTGCAGGTAAATGGCACAGTGCTCCTGCTCACCAGCACTGGGATATTCTTTGTGGTGATGGATGAATGTTCAGGAGTCATGGTAGGCAGTACTTTGACACAGTTACCTGTGAAACCCTGCCCTTGCAGTAACTGAAAATGTTCAGACATCCATAAAAGAGAGGTAAGAAAACTGCTGAGACTCCACTTTGTGTAGCAACCTGTGGCTGATAGACAAAGAAAGGAAAATGATGTCATTTCATAACCAAACCTGTGCTCTGAAGAAATCTGGCACAAACTAAAATGCACAAATCCCAAGCATCAGCCAGATAAGAGGAGCAGCATTTCTCTCCCAGGATTGTGCAGATTAGAGCAGACAAACAGGTTTTCTAGAAAACTGGCAATTTCTTCTAAATAAGCCAGTCATTTTCCAGCATGGAGAGATAAGATCCTTGCAATGACACTTGCACCCATCCCCATGCCCAGCCACTTCCTGGCAGCCAGTGATTCAGTTTTCCATTTTGGAAACAAGTCCATTTCTGTTTATTCTTGCTGATTGTTTTTGTCTCCTGTGACAGATGAAAACCATAGGTGTGCCAGATTTTCCAGTGTGATTTTCTTGGGTGAGCCAGTGACTGCTCCTGCCTGCCTGCTGGCTCTCCTGCCTTGTGTGGGCCCTGGCCATGGCCTGGACCATCCCTGTTTGTGTCTGTCCCACATTCCTTGTGGCTTTCTGTGCTGCCACACAAACATGGAACAACAGAGATGGACAGATATATTCTTGGCTGCAGGCAGGAGCGGGTCAAGTAGCCAGAAAACAGATTTTCAGTCCAAGGCATTTCTGAGCAGTTCATGGCCAGAGATTTGAACACTGCTGAGTTATTGCATCTGCATTTCTGCACATGAGTGTGTGCAGGTATCAGATGTGCATGAAGGGACACAGACCCATGCAATGTCTGTACATTCACTTTGCTTTCCTGGTAAAATTTTGCAGTAAGGCATTCAGTTAAATGTGACTACTCCATTCCCTGCAGGTACAACTCACTGGAGGCTGAAAGGACATCTGTGAGACCAAAGATTGAAAATTGATTGAGAATCAGGGCCAGGATATAAATGGTTTCAGAGTCTCAGCACTCCCATAAGTCACAAATGCACTCACAACCATTTGGGCTTGTTTTGATGCCATGTGAGGCACAGGATTAATCTAGGATCATTTAAATGGAGGTTTAAACTTGGGAGAGCTTTCATGGGATTGAAATTAAGGGGATTTAGGTGTTCTTACAGTCAAGCATGCTCCTACATACTTTTCAGTATTGGAGCTTAAAGGTCTTGAAGATCCTTAATGAAGGAATATTTTGCATTCGTGCAGTAATTACTGTTCTTTTCAGATCACTTATCCTTGTGTGCTCTAGAAATATCACAGACCTGCTGGGCATGTCTGAAATGTCAGTTTTTGTCAAGTTAGCTTCAGAAAAGCCTATTATCTTCCACAAGGGAGGTAAATGTATTTATTCTATCATGTTTCTTTGGCTTTTTATTGCTTTCCATGTTTCTTTGGCTTTTAATTAGGTTGGAAAGCACAGAAGAATTACTGCTGTGTGTCCCACCCAAAAATGTACAGCAGTTATACAGTGCTTATCAATATCCTTCCCACCACAATATGCCAGTGTAACCCAGTGGAAACCTCTTGGCTTAGGGGTGGTGAGAAAGAGGAGAGTTATTTCAGGGTTTTGACTCCACTTTGCCAGTGAGAAGTTGTGTGCTGCAAATTTTTCATCCTGAAGGGAGCTTGGTTTTCTAACAAAAAAAAAAAAAAAAAAAAAAAAAGAGAGAATCATTTGATAAAGATTCCATCTTGAAAGTTCCAATTCTTTGTGAGGAAAAACAATCATAACCTGAAAAGTTGATGAAAAAGAAAGCAGTCTGCAGTGAAATAAGAGCTATTTATTGTTTTGGATAGAAGGATGGTGAAATCCATAGCTTGGGATAGTCCTTACAATTTTACCTTGTATTACTGCAGGAAATCCATTGGTATCATTGGTCTAGAAAATCCATGCTAGGTTTCCTACTGGAAAACTAGAGGCTATTGAGTCCAGGTTTGGATGAATAATGATGAGTGATAAGGAAATCAAGAAAACAGCCACCTAACTTGATGCAGGTTTCAGAGATCAGATGCAAAATTGACTGTGTTTCCAGCTTCTTGTTTTTTGGGATGGAGGTAGGAGAGCTGGTTGCAGGCAGCTGGAGACTTTTTCCCCACTGCTTTACTGAAATTCATATCAATTTTTGGCTGAAATTTCAAAGCTCATTGCTATGACCATTCCAGGGGAGGACAACACAGTCTTTACAGCAGAGGCAGTGACTTCATTTTGGCGCATGTTTGATTCGTGAGAAGCTGCTTCTTCTTTCATCCTTTGAAAAGCAAAAATTTGATGTTTTCTTTTTTGCTTTTGTCCTGAAACATTATTGTTTCATTCTTTCATCAAAGCCCTGAATACTTTTGAAAGGAATTTTTTTATTAAAAAGGCATCTTTTTTTTTTTTTTTTGTTTGTTTTGCCGAACTTTGTTCCCTGAACCACCTGTGCCACCCTTTTGGCTGTTTTGGGAGCTTGGTTCAGGCAGGGCCAGCACCACCCTGGGGACACTGGCTGGGGTTTTGTCCTGTCCCTGCCACCTTGGTGGCATCCTGGTGCTGGCAGTGGGGCTGAGCTGCTGCTGGCTGATCCCAAGCTGCCCCTGCTTTGCCTTTCCTAAGGGCAAGGGTGCTCACCCATGTGCCTGCCCTGATTTCCAGTCTGGGGAATCATGTTCTGCTCATGAGCCTCCTCCTGCTGCTTCAGGTATTTGGACTATTTTGACTTCACAGCTCCAGGACTGCATTTCAGGGCAGGCTGGAGCATTTCTCCCAAGCACACATTGCTTCTGCCAAGGATAATGCAAAAAAAAAAACCCCAATCCTCTCGACCCCAGCGGGATCAGGATTTAGGGTCTTGTTTCCTGGTTTTGCAAAACTTTATTTAAATTAGGAGTGTTTACAGGAATAGTCTCGATCCAGCCAGCTGCAAATAGCCTTGGGAGCCTTTGCAATGAAAAACATAATATAAACACAAGACATTATTATTAAAATGGAAGAATACATAATGCCTTTGTACTTTGGGACAGCAGAGGACCAGAGAAGAGCTGACATGAGGGATAGTCAAGGCATAACAGGATGAAACAGATGTAAACTAATAAAAGAAGGATTCAAAGTGTCTAACCGTTTTCAGGTAGTCAAATAAGTAGAAGTAACAGTGTTATTTAAAAATACAGAGTAAAACAATATTTTTGCTAACTGACATCTGGGTACCTGGCTTAGCTTGCTGAAACACCCAGCAGATCCATGAGGCAGCAAGTTTACAGTTTCAGTGAGGCTCATTCCCACTTCCATCCGCTTTCTCTCTCCTGTATGCTCTGTAATTTTAATTCAAGAAATGAAAGAAGGGCTAAGAAAGGTCCATGATGTGTGGAGGGATCCCAGGCTGTGCTGCTGGTGAGTGAACTGCCACACCCAGAGGGTCACTCCTCTCCCTGTGTCTGTTTTTCAGGGAGTTTTGCCAGGCTTGGCTATAAAGGACAAGCCAAACCATCCTGGATTAAAGTCTTTAATCATGCTGGTTATCAGAACTTATCTTCACCATTATGTTCCCTTGAAGCTGTAAGAATATCAGTGTCCTGGTAATACTGTTGAGCCACTAAAATTTGCTTTTTCTCAGACCTGCTTGGAGCACATCCCTGCAAAGGCTGGGGTGCCCCGGGGCACTGCTGGGGAGCACCAGCCAGGCAGAGCCCAGCAGCACCACCACCACCAAAACCTGCTGTTCTTCCTGGATTGTACCAAACTGATGTGTTCGCTTGTATATTTTATAACCAATAAATATATTCTCACCTGGCCCTCTGTGGTAGAGCTTTATTTTTCAATCTGTGCCTTACAGAGAAGAAAAGGGGCAGTCTGTGGGCTGCCCTTCCCTGGGGGAAGTGTTTAAACATATCTGTGATTTGGGATCAAAAGGTAAGTTATAAAGGCAAGAGTTGCTCTGTGGTAACTGTGGGACTACAAATGAAATTTGGCGTGGAAATTTAGCAATTCCAGGGAAATATAAGCAAAGGTAAGGAATTTTCCCTTCATTCCTGCTTTTACCCATTAATGTCTGCTTTTTGAAAAAGGTGTCCATCTGCTGTGGCATCTTAGGTGAACTCAGCAACCTCTGCTTGGTCAGTGTGCAGTGACCTCATGGCAATGTCTTCTAATCAAACTGAGCACAGAGCACAACAAGGAGTTACAAATGTGTTTCTGTCTGAAGCTAATGACTACTCAAATGATGTTTGTCTAACTGATGTGAGCACTTAATTAAGGGCCTACAGGAATAAAACCCAGGATGAAGTATGTGCTGCTTAAAGTTTTGTGTTCCTTTCAGGCAATGCTTGTGTTGGCTTTTGGCTCCCATTGAGGACTGAAATATTGTCAGTATTATTGGTTAATTCTCTTTGCTTTATGTTTATGCTGCAGATGTTTGAAGTAAAAACAAAAATAAGAGATTTATATGCAAAGTGAGAAAAAACTGGTGGCCTCACTGACTGCAGCTAGGCACAAGGTGACCCTGAAATGATGAAAGAGTCACTTGGGTTTGAACATGATGCTTGGTGACAATAGTGAAGGGACAGGTGATTTCAGATCATCCTTGAATAACAAGGGCTGCTCAAGCAGGTGGGTGAAGGTTGTGTAACTGATGTCCTGTTGTTTCTCTGGCATTCTCAGAAATGGCCAAACAAGTTGCTGCAGGGAAAGGTTAGAGTTTTGTTGGCCAGATTTCTGCTGCCTGGTGAGTGATTGCTCTGGCATCCATGTGCTGGCCAGCTGACTTGTGCCTCTGAGTGGGGATGGGACGCTTGCCTCCATCACACCCATTCTGCCATGGTCCTGGGATGTGTTCCGAGAGGACAGCCAGAAGGTTTACAGGCAGAAAAGGAAATTCTGGCTCCATCCCCACACCAGGTGGGAGAGGTGAGAGTTGGGTTTGCCTGGCTTGCCAGAGAGTGTGAAGAAATCAGTAATGCTGCTCCGTAAAGGTAAGATAAATCATGATGCATGGGACATCATGGGGCTGAGAATGGTACAACAGCCTGAGCAGCTGGAATTGACCCTCTAGGGAGATCCCTGAAGTCCTTTGGAACTCCTATTAATAGCTAATTGTTGTGATTTCTGATGCTGCACAGGGGGAAAAAGCAAGATGTTTTTGGCTCATAAGCATAAGCCCAGCACTGGAACAAATACTCACAGAGCAAGCTTTTAGCTTCTGGGAGATTTATTTGATAATCTGTGACATGTCCAGACCCTGGATCCCAATAAAACTTTGCAGAGCTCTAACCCCAGGCTGAGACTAAACAATTGGCAAAGGAAGAGCCTGGTGAAGGAAGGAGAGGAATGTGCCTAAACCTCTGAAAAATCTCTATTCCTCCTCCCGCCCCAGAAGGAGAGCAAATGGCAAATGTCCTGGAGAGGAAGGCGTGGAGTCGTGGCGAGCCAGATGCAAACACTGAAGTACCACAAAAGCAAAAAGAAAAATATTTACATCCTGATGCAGTTATTTGGGTAGTTAAAAGCAGCAGTTTGAAGAGGATTCAGGATGCTGTGATCCTCTCCAGCCACAGCAGTCGCTTTCCTTACCTTGGGAGGGACACAGCCCTGTGACCAGGGACGCTCTGCAGAGGGTACTGTTCCTCCAGGGCCTGCAGGGACATCCAAGGGGATGTGTTCAGAGGCTGCTGCTAACTTGGCACGCACCAGGAGCCCGTGTGAATGAAGCTGTGGGGTAAGTGCTGCATGCCTGTTGTGTTGCAAGGAAGCTGCCCTGTTCCTCCTGGGGTTTCCTGAGGATATCCAAACACTGTGCTGGAGTCCACAGGGACTGTGTGTGTGTCCTTGCGGACTCACAGCTAATCCAGGTGTGCATGCAGGGTGTGTGGCCGTGCTGGTCATCCCCAGGGCATTTCTGCATTTCTGGCATCCCCTGGCAGCACAAGCTTGGCTGGCAGCAGGCACAGCAGAGCCAGTGCACCCTGAGCCTCAGCAAACGGGGCTCAGCTTCCCACTCCTCCAAACTTCATGTGCTGGAGGAGGGTTTAATTCAGTGAAATGCTGAGCGCTTCGAAAGCATGTGAAACTGGGACTCAGTCAGCCTCGGATGGGTGGAGTGATGGGAATTGTAAATGATTTTTGTTTAAACAGAGCCAAAAATTGCTTCCTTTCCTCTTCAAAGTCTGTAAGCCTCTGAGAAAAAATAAAAAGTAAATTCTTCAGAAAAGTATAGCTTTAAAAAAAGTAAATTCTTCAAAAAAAAGTATAGTTTTATTTTCCCCCTTTTATTTCTGTCTCAAAATAGCTTGCAAATATTACAACAAATTAGCCAACACCTTCTTTTTCTTTAATTTATTCATCATAAAAACTTCCTCTAACTCCTGCTCCGCATTCAGAATCTATTTTTATGGACATTAGGAACCAAAGAATTTCCAGCGATGTTTATACAGAATATGTGAGCAGAACCTTCTTGTTGGGAAAGTTATTAGATAAATTTATAAGAAACCAAGGTTCACTGGGAAAACAGTCAGAATGTTGCTTTTGACTCCAGTATTGATTCATTGAGAATTAAAGTCTGTTCCTGAGTTTAATCCTCCTCCTCTTGCTAGTAAAAACGAGCAGCTGATGTGTGGGTGGCAGGCAGAAGAAAAAGATGTGGAGCAGAGGCAGCTTTGCTCTGCCATGCTCTGGGACTGAACAGCATTTCCATTAGCAATCCCCAGAAATTCCTGTGTTTATTTTCTGAAGGCTTTAGCTGTGCCTGTGGCTGGGTGTGTGAAAATCCCCTCTGTATGTCACTGTAGCAAGGGCTGGCATGTTCTCAGGTCAGAAAAGCAAACGTGCACCTCAAATCCATCTTCCCAGCTGGGGCTAAAATGCAAAATTCCACGAGCGGGGCGAGGGGACCTGCTGCCATGCAGTGTCAGCAAGGAGGGAGCAGAGGCGTTAATTCAACAGCTCCTCCCTCTCTCGGGAGCAGCTTCCAAATCTATGTTGGCCTCCCTGCATATGCATGAGGAAAGATGCAGCAAGGTTTCAGACAGAAACTGCTGCAGCCTCAGCATCAGTGCTCTGGGCTTGGTGCACTGTGGCCCTGGCACTGACCCCTCAGGGTCTCTGGGAGCATCTTCCTTGCAGAGGGGCCCTTGGGGCACTTTAGTGTCTGCTAGGAGTTCACTCCCCATCAGGTAAAACGTTCCTTTTCCCTGTGAGCTTTTCCTGTCCTCTGGGGATGGTGCTGGATCCCCACTTTGCCCCCATGCAGCTTGGTGGTCTCTTTCACTGGGCAGTAGCAGCAACAGGAGCCACATGGTTTGCTGCCCCCATTTGCCATCTTTTTCAGGAGAGATCAGGTAACTGCTGCTTTTTTCCAGTCCTTGCCTCATTTTTTAATGGTTTGTGAATGATCCCTTTATGTCCTGCTTGACAAAGTGAAAGGAGCAGCCTCCAGCAGATGCTGAAGGTGCATCCTCCAAAGAGTGTCAGGTCAGTCTTAAAAAGCACTTCTAAACCAGTATTGGGAGAAACCAGTACTTCTCCCAGTATTGGGAGAAACTTTAAAAAGTTTTGTTTCCAGGTTTGGGTGGTTGGTCCAGAGTTGTGCAAGGGGGCGAGTCACGGTGTGTGTTTCTGAATGACCCTGGAAAGCTCTGATCTGACCCTTCATATTCAGGGTGTCTGTGTGACCCCACCATGTGAGGATCCAGCTTCCTCAGAGCTTTTCTTCACCGTTTTGTTCTCAGAATTGTCCTCAGTGTGTTTCCTCCATGGGCAGGGTGGTGGAAGGGATTCCTCTCTGCAGTGTGCTTTCCAGTGCAGCATCGCTGCTGACACCTGCCAGCAGCCAGCTGAGGACTGATGGTTTCCTGCATCTACTTTTAGCATTGTCTGCTGCTATTGTTCACTTTTTTGGAAAGGTTCAGCAGCTGGGAATCATTTCAGAGAGTCTGCCTTGCCAGATCCAAGGATGTGAGTCCCACTTGCCATTGCCAGGCAGCTTTTAATGGCTGGATAGAAAAGCTTTTCTCGCCCAAGAGAGAACTCCCAGATGGTATTTGAGGAAGGCTGGAGATGTGAGGCTCAGGCAGCCACTTGCACGGCCCTGAGAGCCTGCAGGGAGATTGGTTGACACTGGTGGTTACATCAGAGCTGGAGCCTGCTCAAGGATGTGTGGTTGTGTCCCCTGGGCTCCCAGTGCTGAGCCAGGGAAGCGCTGCCTGGCAGGAGATATCTGCTCCTGAGCCTGCTCCTGCTCCTCAGGGACCAGGCAGTCACTATCTCTTCCTCCTCTCATACTGAACAATCAAACCAGACATGCCTGGACCCAGTGTTTGGGAAAGATGCTGAATGGAGAGGTTTGGAAGGAAAATTCCTGAGATTATCCTCCGAGCAGCATTTTTCCAGCCCGCTGTTAGTCAGAGCTGAATCAGAGGAGTCAGATCCTCTTGGCCCTCTTGGCTCCCAGCCTTTCCAAGGCAAGTGCCAGTTCATACTAACACTGCAATGAACTCGGAATCAAACACCCTGCCTCAGTCACAGAATAAGCAGGATATTCTGTGGACTGGGGCAGATCAGACACTGTGAAAACATCAGAGCCCTGGCACACAGCTGATGCCTCTGAAAATGACATGTCTTCCCAGTGTCTGATTACTTGTTTTGAGCTCTGCTGATGAAGATGGATGCAATCAGGGAAGCAGTCCCTGGTGAGCAACAAGGGATATAAAATCAGAAGCCATTTTCCACAACCTGATGGTGAGTACTGTGCAGTTCCTGGCTCTAAAGAAAGCAAAGCCTGAGAAATTTCTTGATGTAGTTTCCTACTAGTTTGCTACAGGTCTGTGCCAGAGGTAAGGTTTCAAAAAAACTACTTTGAGCTTTTAATGAGCCAGAACAAAAACATTTCTTTGCTACCTGCACAGCAATAGGAGAGCAAATGCATGCCACTGTCAAAAAAGCAGTCCCTTCTTTTTATCCCTGTGAAACCTTATATCATCTGAGAATATTTTATGGGCAAAACCTCACTGATTGGAATCTGACTTTATGGAGCACTAACACACAGTTGTGTCCACACTGTGAGAAATGCTGTTTATCTGCAATGACCATCCTGTGGTATTACCTCTTGTTTAGTTCTTCCTCAATCATTCCAGCAGAGCCTAATGACTGGGTCTGCAGATCAAGCTGTGCAATAATCACTAATAAATCCTGGCATTTTAATGGTGACTGCTGTACTTTGGGTGTACCTCTAATAGTGTTTCTTTGAAAGAGCTCTGGCTTATCCAAAGCTGATGGTTGATGCTGTTAAAATGTCAGACACGTGCAGCCTGGCTCTGGCACGAATTCCATGGCGACGGCGCTGCTCTGATAATGTGCATTATTCAAAGTTATAGCACTGCTAAGTGCATTCCTCCCTTCCACTGCTCTCTAACAGCATTTCAGCACCTGATAGACTCCACCAAGCCCTGGGTCTATGCTGCTTCCAGAGCTCAGGGCTGTCAAACACACTATACCAAAGCAAACAAACATTTCCCTGGCAAAATATTTCCTGTAAAATCTGGTCCTAGAGCTGTTTGTACTGCAATCATTGGGTTACATGTTTTGAACCTGTCATTGTACTTTGAGCTGTGGCACCTTTATGAACAGTACAGATGTATTTTACATATACACCACAAAATTTGCTCCAGAATAAATCCTGGCTTCTTTCATTCTTTTTCTTGTGTTTTTGTTGTTGTTTAGCTTATATTAACAAGTGACATGGAAAACAACATTTGTTTTTGCCCTAAAGGGATTGGAGTACCCTGGAATTGTTTTTCAGTGTTCTTTCTTTGTGTTGAACTAAACTGTGTGATGCATACATTTATCCAGTTTCAGCAGTGGGATGTGACATGACAGCTACAAATAAATGTCTTTGATATTCCTCAGACACTGGCTTATATGATAAAACCTAAAGACTCCAAGGACTACATGTGAATTTTAAACAGTGCCTTATGAATACAGAAGTGGGTGTCCTTGCCTCCCTGTGAATACACATGTCAATAAATTGTCATGAGCCCAGGGCAGAGCTGCAGAATCAATCACTGGAGACCAGAGAGAATCACATTAATTCTAACTTTGACTTTCATGACACTGCTTGTTTGTTTTTGCTGGGGGTTGGCTACGGAAGAAACAAAAACAACATTAGGTAGACTGGTTTCAAAAGCAGCTTTTGGTTTTTGCAAGAAAATTCTGAGCTGGCACACTAAACAGACAATATTTTCTTAGATCTGAAATCTAAGAAACTGCATGCTTCAGGTTGGAAGTGTGAGTACAGTTTATCTGGGGGTTACACAGAGCACCACTGCTAAAAATGTGTGGGTATTTCAGGGGGGAGAGAGGTGCCACTGAAAGGTTACTCCAGGAAAATTTGTCACTCTGCAAACGCCTTCTCTGTTGTGTTTCATTACTTTCTAGCACATGTGAATATGCAGCCCCAGAGAGCCCTGACACTGGATGTGTTTATGCCACATTCCTGAGGCGTTTTTGGTTACAGCTGGTGGCTGCTCTCTCAGTGTCTATTTGGATTCCCGAGTGGGTTGATCCTAAACCAAACAAAGGGTGAGGAGCTGCCCATGGCTCCTTGCTCTGCTCAGGCTGGTCCTAAATCAGTGCAAAGGTGTTTTCAGCCATTGAGCTGAACGGGAGTGGTTGTGGTCTGGCATAAAACTGGATTTAACCTCTTCTTTCTTTTTTTAATTTTTTGTGCAGTGAATAAGCTGAGGAAAAAAAAAAAAGTGACATTTTCTTGATATTCTTTTTTCACAGTTATCCATACAAAGAATTGAAAGTCCTGAAGAATGGCTCTACCTACCTCCAAGTGTCTGGCTGGAAGTTTGGGGTTTTTCCTGTTCGTAGTCGCTTCAGTAAGCACAGGTAAGTTTTCTTGCCTCGGGGAAAAAGCTACAGTTTGTAATCCTATTTTTAATAGGTTTAAATTGATCAGCTTTTCACTCTTTGTATAAAATCAGTCAAGGAAAGAGTGAAAAAACTCAGGAGAAAAGCAGTTTCCTGGTGTGCCAATTTACCCAGTCAAGGGCAGCTGGAGTGGCAAAGACTGAAATTTCTGGGCAGGTGAAAGTACCCTCAGCAATGCCTCAGACTCTGCCACACATCCTTAAGCCAAACACAAACCCAAAAAACTGCCACAAAGAAATAGCAAGAGAAACCTCAGGTCTAATAGCTTTGGCTGAAGGAGGTGAAGGCAAGCATTCTCCTGCATTCCCCAAGCCCAGATGCGGAGCGCAAAAATCTCTGACCTGGGACATCCCTGTCCCTTGGGTTTTGTCTCTTCCAAGCTGTTTTGTCACTAAGCATTTTAGGGAAGGGGGAAAGGGGAGCTTGATTTACATATTCTATATGCAGCTGGTTTGGAGGTTTGTATTTGTCTGGAACAAAGAGCCCATATGTCCTGCCCCAAACACTGCAGCTGCATGCAGCAACCTCTCATTGTCATGCTCAGGCCCTTTTGGTCAAGAAGCAAACATTCAGCTAATTCCTTGTGCTGGGCAGAATTTGCCCTTTTATTTAAAAAAAATGACAATGAAGGCAGTAATCAAGCTGTCAAGGTAACTGGACCAGCTGGCAGAAGATGCTCAGCCTGATGGTGCCGTTGGCACAGCAGATGCTGGTGATGTGCAAAGTTCCTGCTACAAATTGGTTAATGAAATTGGGAATTTGGGTCCTCTGCTTCTGGTTTGTTGGCTTTTGCTGTTTGTCATCCCAAACACCAGCCTGAATTCCTCTTGATTTCCCCTTTGGCTTCCCTGTGTGCCTCTCTGTTTCAAAATAATGAGTTTGGGGGCACAAGTCATCTTTTGAGACTGCAGGAAGCTCCTTGCATAGCAGCATATTCAAGCAAATGGAAAAATGAACAAGATTTTTGTCCTTTACATTTGAATTGGTTAATTAAGGTATAATTGATAAATTATACCTTTACATTTGAATTGATTTTCTTGGTTTATATCACTTCTCATCAAGAGCAAATTTTTTCTATTATCCTTATTCTCAGGGAAATAACAGACCTTTTTTTGTTTTTAATTGTTGTCAGTGTGTATTGCAGTTATATTTGAACATCTATTTACAATGCAAGCCCCATTCCCTGTCTGAAATATTTATCTTTTCTAACTTTTATTAATTCTGTGTGGCTTCTGGTAGGAACCCAGAAACACCTCCTCATTTTTCTCAATTACTGTAAATCAGAGGGAGTGCCTCTGACATTATTAATGCAATTCCAGCTTCCAGCTGGCACAGTGGTATCAGAATCAGCTCCTGAATGTTTATCTGACTTGCTGCCAGGTAGATTATTGTCCCTCTCTGATTTTCTTCATGTATATGGGAAAAGTTTGCAGAGAGACAAGTCTACGCAGCCCACAGGAAACATCCCTCACTCACCTTGAAAATTGATATTTATTGGGGCTCTGGAGACTTTAAAGCCATGACTGGTCCAATCCTATTGTTATCTTAAGATATGAAGCTGGTGGAGGAATGTGAGGGGAAGCTGAATGCAGATGGACAGATTTTGATTTTGTTGCAGTGGAATTACAGATGTCCTTCAAGTTCCACAGTGTCAGCACAAAACAGCTGCCTGTTGACTGCAGCAGTTGCAGGAAATGTTTCATTGCTTGGATTCACATCACTGTCCTTCCATTACCTGTTGGCTTTAGTCCCTGTGGGTCAAAACCCACCCAATTTACCATACCAACTTCCAGAGACATAACCCTGCTGAGGCCAAGGTGTTAATCCCATGCCCATCATCACTGATTTGTTGGTCCTGTACTTTTCTCCATGGTTTTCATTTTAAAGGATAAAAACTGTAGAGCTGGTGAGAACTCCCAGCCCTTTCTGAAGGCAAAGGGTTCATTGTTCAAACTTCCACTGACCTCATCTTCCAGGGATTAGAAAGGGTTCTACCCTCAGAAAATATGCATCACACTTGAGACCCTCACTCACAGCTTTGTTGATTACAGTAAGACATACCATATTCGTTGATTAGAGGCTCACATATCAACTTAGGTTGTACCAGGGAAATATTTTATCTGAAATAAATAGTTGCAACATGAGACTCTTGCATGTGGTATGAGAGCTGTTCAGACTAGCACGTCATGGCAGCCCATCATCAAATTGGTGTGTGGAGACTGCAGATGTGTGACCCCAAAGTGAATGGATCCTTATTGCTTCTGCCTGGAAAAGCTCACAAACCCAGACACACACTCGTGAGGTTCCTGCTGCTCTCTGTTACTGGATGTACTAGTAATTGGTGCTTGGTGCTTCCATGTTGGTTTGATCTCCTTTTCTTTCTATCTCCAGTGAAAATATATAATGCAAACATATTTTAGCATTTTTATATTAAATAAAATATTTTTGGGGGGATTTTTAAAGGTAGTAGTTCTATCCTTTTATCAACACCTTCCCTGAGCTTTATGTAGAGATGGTATGAACAGAGCTACATGTCACTGCAGGAAAGGCTCAGTGAAAGTGCCTTTTCAGTACTTTTCTAGAAACTGCATTCCCTGCAAGGCTCCTTTGCATTGGGTTTTTCCATTCTTCCAGAAAACAGAAAGCCATCAGTTTAAGCTGTTGTTTGTTTTCTTTTGGTGGTGACCCACATGTGCCCTGGTGCACTGAGGCACTGCTGTGCTCCAGGGAGTCAGCCAGAGGCTGATGCTGAATGATACTGTAAAGATGCCCAGGTTCAGAGCTTCCTGTCCCCCTCCAAACAAACACTGACTGTCCTCTCTCTCCATCTTTGCCCAGCAGAAGCAGCTGTCACATGTCCTGACAGAGAGCCTGAGTTGGAAGTGTGGAACCCAGGGCACAATGAAGAAAACCGCGTAGAAATCCGCAATGGCAGGAAGGTGCTGCTCTCTTCTTCTGCGACTGTGCACTCCATCCACATCACTGATGGAGGTAAAACCTGCTGCTCCAAGGCTGCCTGCACTCTGCTCTCCACTGGGACTGCTTAAATCACTGGGAATCGTGCTGGGAGAGAGAAGGGGGTGGTGACTGGGCAAACACACCTCAGTACAGGGCTGGGTGGTAGCTGAGGTGCTGAGATTCTTTAGCCATTGTAACCAGCCTAATTTCTGTCCTGTCTGGAGAATTTACACAAGTAGCTCAGTGTAATGATCAGTTCTACTTCTGCAATTTGCTTCAAAAGCAATTTTTTAACCAAAGCACTGGCCTGATAGCATCATACTGCAGTAGTTGTGTTATCAGAGCCTCAGGACAGGGCAGATGCTTATGTCCCTCTTTGTCTCCAAGGACAGAGCCATTGTGCTGCTGGCATGAATAGCTTTCATTCATCTTAACTCTAGATTTCTTAGTTTTGAATTGGTCCTCTTCCATGTAAATTTTATTTACACTCTTCAAGAACTGGACTGAATAAAAACCAATGTTTTCAGGAATTGTATTGAGAGCTGTTTTGGGGTGTAAGAAGAGAAAAACTTCAAAAACTGAGATGTCAGTTTAGCACAATGATACCACAACCTCACATGAGCTGCTGGGTGATAAAGCAAATGTCATAACCTTCTCTGTTTAGGAAAACTGGTGATCAAAGATGATGTGCAGCCCATCATTCTGCGTACAAGACACGTCCTCATTGAAAATGATGGAGAGCTGCACATTGGCAGTGAGCTGTGCCCTTACCAAGGCAATGTGGCTATCATCTTATATGGGCGGTATGTATGCATGGTAAAATACTACCTTAGAACCTTCTAGCATCTCTCTCCCACGTCAGGGAATGAAAATGTTCCTTAAAATTGCATGTTCTCAGGTATACTTATCATCAGTGCTCTGTGGAAAGTTCAGTAGCTTTTTAAACAATTTAAATGGCCCACAAAATTGATGCAGGTTTGGGATTTTTTCTTTTCTACTGGGATATGAACGCTGGGGTGTTTGGGCATGCTAGAGAATCAGCAAGCACCTTCCCACAGCTCAAACTGATTTTCCAGAATAGGCTTAAAACCTGATGAGTTGTTTTTGTCTGAAAGTTCTCCTCTCTAAACCTCCTTTCTTTCTGTCTGGGAATTGTGAGCTGAAGGACAATACATTTGTCTTGCAGATTGGTATAGGATCTCTTAAAATTTCAAGGATGCTAAATTAATATTTAACAACCACTGCACCTCTTAGCTCCTGGCTAGGGTCTTGCCTACCTCCAGAATTCAAAAACACAGAAGTGCCATTCAGTCTGGGCTCCAGGCCTCCTCTGGCCTGGATATAATGAATATAGCGTGTATAAGCTATGTTCCAGATTGATTTTAGTCCTTGATAGCTGCTACGGTTTTTAAAAATAATTTATTTTCTGTAGAAGGTGGGCAGCTCCTGATTCTTGGAATACCTGAAAGAAATGCACAGCAAACTTTGAGCCTTCTCTCCTTGGGTCATGGCAGCACAAGGAGAGGGTTCCTTGACTCAGAACAAACCCAAACCTGCTCCCTTTCCTCCCTTCCTGCCCTAGAGCGGATGACGGCAGCCAGCCAGATCCTTACTTTGGGCAGAAGTACCTTGGAGTCAGCAAAGGCGGCACCCTTGAGATCCACGGAAAGAAAAAGCTCTCCTGGACTTTCCTCAACAAGACTCTCCATCCTGGTGGCATGGAAGAAGGTGGATATTACTTCGAGAGGAGCTGGGGCCACCGGGGTGTCATTGTCCACGTCATTGACCCAAGGACAGGGGCAGTTGTCCATTCTGATAGGTGAGAGACCCTCTGGCTGCCTGGGTGTGAGGGTCTGGGGGAGCAGGCTGGGGACAGCACCTCAGCAAGCTCAAGCACACACATTTCAGCATCTTGTTCAAATGTGTGCAATTGCATGTCTGTACAATTCGTCCTAGACCACAGAGTGAGCAGTGTTATACCTTGCAGTTTGTCAATTAGGGTTTAATCAATTTGGTTTCACAGACACCCTGCTAGACAAGTGCTTTTGCAGCAGGGTAACATTACAGATTACAGTGAGCAGCAATACAAAAGAGTACTTTCTTTACAGCACTTGCTTTTCAGTACATAAAGGTGTGGTGATTGCTGCAGTAAATGTTTATGGGTGTTTTTGATCGTTTCAGGTTTGATACCTATAGAGCAAAAGAGGAAAGTGTCCGCCTGGCTCAGTATCTGGGGAGAGTTGCAAATGGCATGATCCTGTCGGTCGCAGTGAATGATGAAGGATCCAGAAACTTGGATGACTTGGCCAGGAAAGCAATGACCAAACTGGGCAGCAAGCATTTCCTCCACCTTGGGTTTAGGTATGTGCCAGTCCTGCCAGTTCTCCCAGCACAGAGGCTTTATTATGTTCCTGAGATGTCCAAATATTTCCACTCTTTCAAAGTCACAAAGTTCTTTCACATGGGAAAAAAAAATAAAAAAAGAGGGAAACATCTCAATGTGCAGTTTTAGCAGTTAATTGGATAGTTTCAGATGCACTCAGAGTCTATATTGGGTATTTTTATTAGCAGATTGAGGAATAGCATATGATTCACATTAAAAAAGATGGTTTTCCAAGACATTGTTCCCACAGGTTGCTTATCCAATTTATTTTCAAGCCATCCCCCAAAGATTTAAGAGGCATATTCATACACACAGAGAGGATTAGATGTACTGAGCATTAAGGAGGGTACAATAATTGCTGTGTAGCCCTGGCTACATACAGACACACATACAGCACATTCCTCTGCTTGTCCAGTACAGGTCTGGGGACTGGTGCAGCACAGAAATTCAGCAAACATGGATTTATGGTGTGGACTGTAAATACTTCTGTGGCCAAAACAGTGTCTGTGTTGGCACACAGGCTGTTGAGAATATTTGCTATTTACCCAACTGTAGCCATTATATTTTCTGTGTTTATCTGAATTTATGTAGGCTTTTTTTTATGAGGCACTAAGAGAGCGTCTGCAGAACACACACACACACAGAATCTGCCTTGTAGGGAGAAGTGTTTCAATACAGGAGTTTATGGAAAGAGACATCTGTCAGCTGGGCACACACAGATGGAGCAAGATCTGGGGTGGGTGATGAAGAGGTTGTGTCAAAAGTTGCAGGGGCTCCTGGGCACCAGACAACACATTTCAAAGAATCAACAAGGAGGGCAGAAATTGTCTCCAAAACCAGGCTCTCTCCATCAGTGCAATTCTTACTCTCAAATCTAGACCCCATATTAGATCCCAGTAGCCTGCTGGGTGTTTTTTCAAATGCTGGAATTAAAGAAACAGAATATGAATTTTGAAAATTATACTTTTTTTCCCCAATGATGCTACAGGAAGGAATTGATGGGTTTTGCATATGTTTATAAAAGTAAATAGCACTTGATATTTTTAGGCTGCTGTGGTGTTTTAATGCAAGTTTCTCATCATTTTACCATCAATGTTTATAACGGAAATACTGCAGAAATTCATCCATGGAAGTGTGACTTTCAGTGTTGCTATTGTTTACAGTCAAAAGGCTAATCCTTGCCATGCTGTTATCTGAAATACCACAAAATTGCATTCCATGAATTATAGAGACGTGGATAAATAATGAGGTAGTAATTGGCCAACGCTGTCTTCCACCAGCACACTGGCGTGTGGAAAAATATCTGGTGCATTATTTAAAAGAGCATATTTTGTAGGAGTGTTCTCAGAGTTTAAGTTCATCAATTCTCAAAACCCACATTGTCTGGATGGCAGCTGGGGCCTGACTTAGAAAGGAGTTTGATTGGCACAGTGGAACACAGGCAGCTTTAGGTGTGTCCAGGCTTTTCCTCTAAAGCAAATTGAACTTTCCCTTCAGTGTAACAAGATTCAGATTATAGTGGTTTACGTTTCAGGTACATCCATGACTATGAATAAGGATGTATGCACTTGACAGGTGCTTTTGGAAATTTTTTTTCAGTGCCTTAGAAAAAAATTGTTTGGAATGAGAAAATTACATGCGTGTGTACACATTTCACCCTCTGTGGCCATGGCAGGCTCTGACTGAGCAGAGCAGATGGATTTTTATTTCTAACACTCCTGTCAACACTCCCTGCCCAGCACTGGGGTTTGCTGGCTGCTCCTGCTCAATCCTGGCTGTCAAATCTTCCCAGCTCCCGAGGATGGCTGGGGCTGGCCATGGGCATCCCTGGGAGAAGAACATTGCGATTCAGTCGTAGATTGTGTTGGTTTCTGGAGGGGGTGTTGGTGGGGGTTAATGGGCAAATTCCTGTCCATCTCCACTTGCTCAGTGCTCAACCAGATTGTAAAGTTGTGCAACTCCCCCTTGCTGTAGCAGAGCCGATGCACAATGCTGATTTATTCAGAAATGTTTCTGTGCTCCTGGAATCTCTTTTAATCCCTATTTGCTGAGACCAGAACATTCATTAGGAATGAAAGGAAAATCTTGCATTCCTCTCCTATTGTTTTCCTTCTGAAAAGTGTGTTTACTCTTTCACTGTGTGCCATTTTTTCCCCCTTTTACTAATAAATGAAGAGAAAGCCTTTTTGCACTTGATGACATAGTTATTCTCTTTGGAATTCCACATAAATATCTCCTGCTTGGCTCTGGATTTCCTGGTCGCTTCATTTCATACAGCCCAAACAGATCGCATGTGTCCTTATGTGTCAGGGTTGAACGACTTCAAAACTATTTTTAGTGGCAAAATAACAGGGAGAAACAAGTATTTTAACACACGAAATGGGGCCAAACCTTGAGCTGCAGAAGTGAATAACTCCTTATTCTTCAAAATTTTTTTTTGAGATTATTTTTGAGGCATCATAATATTTTGTCAAATTTGGTTTACCATAATAATAATAATAATAATAATAATAATAATAATAATAATAATAATAATAATAATAATAATAATAATAACAACAAAACCATCTATCCTGAGTGCTGAGTGATAGAGTGTCCTTCCTGCTCCCATCCCCCTCTCTCCCTGGATGGAGATCACAGCCTGTCAGTGCCTTCAGCAATTGGCACAAAGGCAGATTTTCCAGCAGGAGCATCTGGCTGGCTGGCAGCTCCTGAGGCAGTGGTGCTGGCAGCTCCCACCCAGCCTGGCCAGGGCTGGGGCTGAGGATGCTGCTGGGACAGTGTCCCCTTGAGCAGCCGTGTCCACCAGGGCCGTGGCACAGCCTGGGCTGCCCCAGAGCTCACCCCGAGCCTGCCCCTGCTGCCCCCAAGGCAGCAAAGCCCAGCAAATCCCAGCTCATGATTTGGGTGTGTTTTAGTGGCTCTCTGTCAATGTCTGTATGTGTTTTATTCTGGAGTTCCAAACCACTCTGGTTTGGAACTTCACTTGCACCAATGTAAGGTGACCTGCAAGACTCATGATGCAATTGAAATGACCAGATGTTTATAACTATAGAGACATGACCTAATCCATGGGAGTTTTTGGTAATTCAGGGCAGTTTTCCTACCACCCTAAAAGCATATTTTTTATTCTCTTACTCATTAAGAGCAGATATGCCCGAACTACCTCTACTTTGAAGACAGAAATTGCCCCTGACCCCTCCTAATTGTGTTCAGCCCCAAGGCTGGGAGACACTTTAGTCCCTGTCTCCATTGTTTTCTCATCCTCCAGGGTGGCTGATAGCTACTGAACCCTCTTGATCAAAAACCATCAGAAGATAATGAACTGAATTCTGGCTTGGGATCAGGTTTGAATAGACAATTCAGAGCTGTAAACCTTTATCCTTGTTCAATGTTCAATATTCAAAGAAGGAAACCAGATATGCAGAGACTATCTAAGAATTTTTACTGTCCTTTGCCAGCCAGTCTGTCTATTAGAAATTCTCATGGGTCATTCCAAAGACAATTGTCATATACAAGGTTTCAGCATGAGCTAAATTTATTTAGGCAGAAGTGGCTTCTTTTCATATTCTTCAGTGTATACACACGTACACACACACAGAGGATTTATTTTCAGGCTCCCCAAGGAGTTGTCAGTGTCTCTTGGGTCTGTCATACACAAGTTTCTTCAAACATTCATTTAAAAAACAAACACACTTGTTACAGGCATGTTTTAAGTGGGTATTTGTCTTCAAATTTGCTTCTCTTCTGATATATTTACTGAAGAAATATGGAGTGTTAAGATAATATTAATTTTAACTATTCTGCCTGTGACACTAATGAGACTGTTTTGGATGTGGTGCCTCTGAGAAATTTAGGAACGTTGGGCTATAAGAAATATCCATCTCATACTTGACATTACTTGATCATTTCTCATTTTCATTTTCCAGGCACCCCTGGAGTTTTATTACCATTAAAGGAAATCCCTCCTCTTCTGTTGAAGACCACATTGAATATCAAGGTATTTAATGCACAAAATTCTGTCTTGACGTGATGTCTGGGAGTTACTGGAGTTATAGCTGAGATTAATTTGGTCAATGGTGTTTTTTACTTCCCACTGCATCACATCAAAGCTATGAGCAATTGGTGCTTTGACACATTTAATTGAATGCTCTCTTTATATATTGCTTCTTCCCACTAATGCATCTGAAGCAGCTGAGTGAGGGATAGCTTGGGTTATCCAAACCTCTAGATAAAAGGTGAGATCCTGCACCAGTGCAAATCCATGTAACTTCACTGAGCTCAGACTGCCTCTCTTAGGACACAAATCTGTGGAACAGACCCAGTTCACTCACACCAGCTGAAAATTTAATCAGTGTATCCTGAATTAGCAGCCTCAAGTCCTCCTGTGAACACTGTTGACTCTTCTGTCTTCTTATGACATGAAAAACACAGCTTGCTACAACATTAAATAAAAATAACAATGTAATAGTAATATATAACAAATAATTGTGGGCTTTATCCTCTCTTGATTTTTGAAAGTTTTTCTTCCTCATTATCCATGCAGTTACAAAAATGTCTGAAGCCTCCTTGAAAGATTAGTACATTTTTCTGGAAGTTGTGCAGGGTAAATTTTGAATAGTGTAGTCAAAGCATGCAAATAAGCACAGAGACGATTATTTTCAGTTCTTACTCTTATCAATTGCACTCAATGATTTTTCCAATTGATTTCAATGATTTTACTAATGTTTTTGTTTTTTAACAGGTCACAAAGGCTCAGCTGTGGCCAAAGTATTCAAACTATTCAAAGCTGAGAATGGAGAACATTTCAACGTCTCTTCAACGAGCGAGTGGGTTCAAGGTGAGGGGTCTGTGGGTTATTTCACTGGGTGCTAGGCAGCTGACAAATAGGGTGAATCATCCTTTTTCCTGCAATCCTTTTCCATTTGGGAAGAGCGGCCTTGCCAGCTGCTATTTATGTCATCACTAAACCAATTAATGAACACTTACAGATTCTTCCCCCAGTTGTCTCTAGGACCCTCTGAATAACTGGGATCCTTTTTCCTTTTCTGCACTGGGTATGAAATTCCATCTCCTTTGGTCTCAGAGATGACACACAAACTCTTCTTTTCCCTGCACAGTCATCATGTCCATGTTTCAGATAAAACACAGTAGCTGGTGCAACTTGATCTGAAGATCAGAGAAGGCAGCTAAGGCAGACACAGATCCAAAATCTGTATCTATTAATAATGCTTACAGTGCACACGCCAATTATGAAGCTTTTAATAACTCTGCTCTCCCCTGGCTGGTTGCACTTCACAGCATCATTAAAAGTGGCTGACAGACTGGCAGGAAGAGGCATGAATCAGATCATCAGTGAAGAAACTTGTGAACGATATCCGAGATCGCATTTATGCTTCGTGCATTTTTGCTGCACTCATTAAGCTTGGCTTTCAAATGTCTATACTTGTTTGCACTTGTCTCCAGATGTAGAATGGACAGAGTGGTTTGAGAAGCCTGACAAAGCGAGATCTAAGGACATGGAGAAGCTGTCTGACTTCAAAGCTGCTCATCCTGACAAAATCTGCAGGCAGCCCGTTGACATCCAGGTAGGCAGGCTAACCACTTGCTTCAGAGGGGCAAGTCTTCTTTGCACTGGCACTGAACTCCCAAAATAATTGTGCTTGTCAGTAATTTTTGTTTCTAAATAAAATACACCCATTATTTTACCACTCTAATACATAACCCATAAGATCTTGTATACAGTCTCGTGTTGTTCTGGGACAAATTTGATAGAATTGAGTTCCTTTCAGTAAATTCCAGCTCCTGGCATGAAAAGGTGCACAGATGGGTCATGGACAGCACAGATGCTATCATGAAATATGTGGTTCCCTGCTGGAAGATTAAAAGGAGAAAGCACATGAAAATTTCAAAGGTTTTAAATGGTCCTGGAATGGACCCGACCTAAAAAATTAATCACAAAATGCAACAAGATAGTGCAACTACCAGCTGTAGCTGGTGGTCAAAATTATTGGTGAGCTTTCAGCCATTTCTTGAAACCAATTGTTTTATCTCTGTGGAAAGAAATTTGAATTCTGTTTGGAGCTAAGCATTATAATTACGCCATCAGGCCAGCACGCTGAGGAGCACTGAGATATCTTTTTGTGACACTGCATAAAACCTCTTTAAGGACAAAAAAGCCTAGCAAGAAATATGGGTATTTTTTTGTATGTATTCACCATATACTTTTTATGTCTACCTGGTAAAAATACTATAGCAGAAGCATTGCCCAGAAAAAGACAATAAAATCCTTCACATCTGTGTGAGGCTGAGCCCAAGGTTCCTGTGTGCTCTGAGCCAGTGGAGTTGTTCTTATTCACAAGAATGTGGCTATTGAAGTAAATGGGAATGCTGACTGTATGAGTGAAAGTTTCCAGGGCTAGATGTTATAAAGGATCTCTCTTGAACAGAAAGGAAAAAAACTGCCCTATAATTTTCTGCCAGGTCTTACCAAATCCACATTCATTTCTGCTTCCATATACGTGTATTAGAAGTGACAACTTAGTTCAAAACAGGGGTCAGATGTTTATGATACATCCCCTTCTAGAATGCATGTTAAAACAGAAAGAAGATATTCTTCTGCTCTAGAAACAAACCTTTTTTTCCCCTCTTCTGTGAAATAAGTTGTTTTTTTCTTTTTTCCCTCCATGTATATTAAAAGCGAGACATTTTTCAGTTTATCCTGCAGATCTTAGGGCAAATCCTTAGGTACCGTAATCTGGTGCTGCTCATTGCTTTTACAAAGCTGCACTGATTTATAGCAGCTGGCCTGGCCCAGCTCTGGAACATGGGAGAAAATTGAAGATATGATGATGATAATAACAGCAGAACAGCACAGCCAGAGGCACATTCCTCCAGCTGACGGTGCTAATTTCACACATGGCAGCAGGGGTGGGTTCATTAATAAGGAAAGCCTGCATGAGTGAGAGAATCAGGATCAGCCCCTTCATGGAAAGATGGCTTTTCTCCTGCTGCCTTGCCAAAATGCACGTGGTATTTGGATTGCCCCATGCAGTGCAACACATTTTTGTGAAAGGGTCGAGAGAAATGCAAGCTCTGGAGACAGAATGTGAAATTTGACATGACCCTGAGACGTTGCCCCAGCAGGAACAGCAGAGAGGTTTCATATCTCACTGCTTCTTGGCATGATACAGCTTTGAGAAGATAACAGCTTCTCAAGGCAGCTCTACAGGCTGGTGCTTGCCTGTGAGGAAAGGCCACTTTCTCCTTGTTTCTTTTGGAACAGGCAGCAGTGTTGCAGCACCCTTGGGGTTTTTTTGGGAGACTGATCCATGCAATGGAGAAATGAAACCCCTAGCCCCTCTCATCTGCTGGTTCATCCAGAGCCTTTCCACAAGCAATGGAATGAGAGCAGTGCAGAGGCTTGAAGCCGTGGGTTCATCTGGGTGCAAGCATCCGTGTTCAACGTTTCCATCTGCCCTCAAAACAGTGGCAAGAGAAAATCCAGGGCACCGAGGCAGCTGTTTGTGAAGCTCCCAAACTCCTCCCAAACAGCCCATGGTCTCATAAAGACACAGGAAAAGGCGTGCACCTCAGCAGGAGCTGTGTGTGAGCAGCAGCTGGAAGTGCTGCCTGGAGGGCACAGACACAGGGGTTTGCTAGGCAGTGCTTGTGCCACCACCCAAAACAAAGCAAAGGCCTCTTCTGATGGCTCAGATGTTTTGGGCAAATCCCTTCACCTCACAGCAGCACCTGAGTTGTATTTCCATCCCTTTTCCAGGCAATGACTCTTGATGGAGCAGATTTAACCACGGAGGTTTTCTACAAGGGCGGCCACGATTACCAATTCCTGTGCCACGGCAAGGACCAGACAGGAGAGGGCTGCCACAACTACAGAGTCAGGTTCCTGTGTGGCAAATCTGGTACGTGCCCCATCACTGAAAGACAGAACTGAGAACAGCAGAAATCCCTCACGGCTGGCTCCTTCTTGGTGTCACAACTACTTCTGTAATTTTTCCAAGCTAAAGCTTTGGGCTGGGCTATGGACACGAATTCAGATAGAATAGCTGAAGATTTATCTCAGGAAAAGTTCCTGAGCGCTAACAGAAGCAGCAGGGTGGTTTTTCAAATACCCAGCAAGGCTGTGAGAAATGTTTGACAAGTTCTTTCCTGTAAATTCCTTGTCTTTTTCAAAAACATTTTGGGATGACGTAGGATTAGTCAATCAGAACCTGTGAAGACACAGGGCTTGAAACTGTCATTTTGTAGTTAATCATTCCAACACTCCTGTCCTTACCCTGGTCATTAGACAGGTCACTAGGATATTTGGTGCTGGCAGGAAAAGAAGGGTGGAAAATGTGTTGTTTTGCTGGAAAAAACCATCATTAGGTTAGAGACCACTTGGCTGCTGTAAACAACAGCACCCAACGCCCACAGGAGCTGCTGCTAAGTAGGTGCGGTGAGAATGAGCCACTAAGAGCTACATTTAAATTTATCCTGGCGTTAGTGGAAAATCCACCTGCCTGCAACTGAAGAAAAGTACTTTCCTGTTTTCTCGCTTGCCAAGCCAAAGCCAGTAAAAAACATGTTTGAAGGAGTTAACTTTTTTTTTTTTCTTTTTAACATGAGAACATGAGAAAATAATAATTTTTGGTGGCGCTCCAAGGAGGGGTTGTGGGGGAAAGAAGAAAGGAAAGAACAAGCTTTTTCTGATGAGATTGTCTGAATTGCCCACCATGCATTTTGGGTTTTCAGTGAAACCGAAGCTGACGGTGACTGTGGACACCAACGTGAACAGCACCATCCTGAACCTGGTGGATGATGTGAGCTCCTGGAGCCCTGGGGACAGGCTGGTGGTGGCCAGCACTGACTACTCCATGTACCAGGCTGAGGAGTTCCAGGTGCTGCCCTGCAGAACCTGCAAGCCCACCCAGGTCAAGGTAGCAGGTGAGCTGCTTCATCTTATCACTCTGGTGTTGCAGTTCACAAATTCTGTCATTTGCACTGAGATAGCTCCAAGAAAAACTGAAAAATGTTGAAAGACGCCTGGATTTGATGGCTGGTTGTTAGATGCTTTTGGGATACATAACTTTCATGCTTGATAACAACCTAATTTGATTTTGGTTCCTTTCTGCCTTCTCTTTTCATAGCTGACTCCATTTTTGTCCCCAAGCGTGCTATTGAGTGGGTGAATTCACTTAAGAGGAACAGATACAGGTTATGAATTTGAGATTTGCAATAACTGCATTTGAAACACCACTTTCTAGAAAGCAGATGAGCACAGCTGATGGGAAGAGGGAGCAAGGGCAGGAGCAGCCTGTGAGACACTGTAAGGCTATGAAGTAATTTCCAGCTGGCTGCTTTCCTAAATTCTATTTAACAAGAACTGTAATCTTACATTTTAGAAACACTGTTTTGTACTGCTGAAGCTACTGTTTCCCGTTCAGTGTGTCTCCAGAGAGTATTGCTTAGAGGTGATGCGTTAACCAAACATTTCTGGCAGGCAGTGAGTTTTCCTGAGCCTCTGCCCTGGGCAGATGGAGTGCAGGGTGCTGCCAGGGCCAGCCTGGGAAGGAGGAGTGGGAGCCTTTGTAGAGCCCCAGCATTTTCCTCTTGTGGGTGACCATCTCAAATGCAAAACAAATTGCTTTTGATTAATGGATTTTGTAGTCCAATAGTTGTAGAATGGCCTCTGGAAACAGAATCCAATTAAGAAGCATAACTACGATGAAGCACAGACTATTACCAGCACGAGCATGAAACTAAAACCCAGAGTGTGAGATTAAATCTTCACTTGAGTCTGTGAAGTTGTCTTTCCCTTCTAGAACTTTGTTTTGGCACACTGATAAGCAGAGCATGGAAATAGCACATGAACTGCCCCTTATCTGAATAGATGAGAATTATTTTGCTACTGTAATTTACAAAAGCAAACATTATTTTACAGTGTAAAAGTCTGTAGTAGATGAGTCTGTCTTTCAGAGGCAGGATCTGCCTGCTGGTAAATCATGGATGTGACTTTATCTTTGCTTGCATGCTGGCTGTTGCTCTAGGCAGAGGTCTTGCTGCATTTACAGCAAGACCTTTCTGAGAAACCATGGGGGCACTTGGAACATCCAATGCACCAGGGAGTTCACTTGGTTCTCTGAAATGAACCACTTCAGCATTATCTCTGATGCAACCTCTTCTGGCAGGTACCAGCACACTTCCTTTGGCAGCTGCCTCCCCACAGAGCTTTGGCCATCATTGTTGGAGATGTGCATTAGGCCAAGAAAAATGTTATTCACAGTCTGAATGTATCATGGTCTTATGACTTCAAATGCCTAGTGCTTTCAAAGAAGATGCATTTCCAAGCTGAATATTTTTCTTGAGCAACTTTTGAGCTGTTGGATTCAGATATGGTACAAGTCACATAGTGAAGATGGTCTTGAAAGATTGCCAGTGAAAATAAGGATGGTGTAGGAGTCCTGGGCTTCCCATAATCTGATGGATCTGTGGAATTCATGTAGTTGCATTCATCTTCTGCAACAGTGGCAGCTAGGTTAGTTTAAGGAAACAAATAATGGATTAAAAACAACAAAAAAGTTCATGTGAATTTCAAGCAAAGAAGCAGTGGAAACACTTGTTAAAGTGATTGTGCTCTTGGTCTCCAATTTCTCTTTAGCAGAATTAGGACATTCCTTTTATTACCACAAATGACATGAATACCAGGGCCAAAGTCTCTCCTCTCTTATATCCAGGCAACTCCATTGACGTCAATGGGATTTCACTGATTTATAAATCCAGGCAAAATTTAGTCCAGTTATAAAAATCACTTCCAACTTTCTTGTAGCAAAAACACATTCACACTAGAAAACAAAGTAATCTGCCTGAATCCAGGTTCAGTCCAGATGAAATACAAGCTGGCAAGGCTGAGATGTCCCCTGCCTTAGGGTCCCTGAGCTGCTGTGCCTGGCCATGGTGCCTCTTCATCCCCTGTGCCATGGCAGGTAATAAGCCGGAATAAGGATCACTAATGGCCCCTGCTCTTAGCACAGGTGTAATTGGGTGTAGAATAACATTAATCATAAATGTCTGCCTGCCTTTTGCTGTGGAGGTAGGCAAGATTGCTTTGCTCCTCCTGAGAAAAGCCTTCCACACGTACATTTGTACACAGGATCTCAGAGGGGGTGTCATTTGTAATAAGTGAAAAGGCTTAATTTTCCTAAGAGGTTTAGTTTAGCAGCTGAGAACTCCAAAAGTTTGCCCTTCGAAAGACAAATGATAAAACCATTCCTACCCATGATGATTTATTTCCCTTTTAATCTTTAGTTTTCTCCTTTCTATTTATTTTTAAAATGAAACGTAAATGTCAGATCTGAACTACTTAATAGTCTCTTTGTTATAAAAAATGGGAGAAAATCTCTGCTTTGTGGACAGCCAGTTTGGTGTGGCAGCCACTTGGCATACCAAGGTTTAATATAATTTATGCTCTCATAATTTAATGGTATTTTAATAGACATGGTTTAGCATATTGTGCCAAAAAAGTCAAACTCATTAGTTAGCTCATGTCCTATTTATATTTGATACTTCCTGCTGAAACTCGGACTTTCTTTACTGCCTAGAAATGGATTGATTAGAGCTTTTCAAAAGAACTTAAGGGAGTTAATACTCAGTTGCCGTCAGGTTCTAGGAGGATTTAGTTATTTAACTATGGACATCTGCAAATCTCAGTGCAGAAAGTGAGGGAGGGCACACAGGCTCTGATCTTTTGCACTTTTCACTGGAGTAACTGCCCTAATGTACAGACTGTGTCTCCCATGGGTAAATGTGGTTTGCATGAGGACCCAGAGCTGCAGGTTCTGCTCCCAAATGCTCACTCCCTTAAATGGAGCTTTTCCCTCCATGTGCTTTCTTTGTTTAACTCTTTTTCTTTTTTTTTTAACTCATCATTTTTTGTGCCTAGATAATTTTCACTGTGGGAACAGATTAAAAGTGTTTGATCTCCCAACTTCACAAGGTTTGGGGAGGGACCACAGCGCAGGGCAAAGGGAGGGAGGAAGGAAGGAAGGGTTGTGTTGTTATGATAGAACTGGATAGTAGGAAAGATCAAGTATTTTGTCTAGTTTCTCTGGGAAACAAGTCTTATCTTCATCTTGGTTGCTCTGTATGAAGTTTCTACTAATGCTGATAAGTTTCACCATGGAACAGAAATGATGAAGTGCTCTTTTGTGCTCCTATATGCTCTTGATAAAGGATGAAAAAACTGTTTGTGCCTGGCATAATTACTCCAATTATCCCACATGCTGGGGAACCTATGAATTCAAGCACACATCTCTTCAGTCCTGCTTATTGGGTTGCAAATATTAGAGAGATAAGGAGTTTACTGTGATCTTGTTCATACAGAGGACTTTGAATTAAAAGTATAAATATGTAGTTGTCTCACAAATTCACAGCCTGTGTCAGCATTCATCTGGTGCTGTAAGGATGGGAGAATTTACTCCACTATCAAAATTCAGATATTTTTAGAGATTTAGGGTGTTCTGTTCAGAAGTTGGCATCATTTTGGCTGGAACTTGACAAAGGCTCTTTTTTTAAGGCAACCCTGGTGCTTGAGGGCAGGGCAGGGAATCTTGTGAAATTGTAATTTCCAGCAGTCTTTCAGAGCTCTTTCTACCTTGGGGCATTGCCTGGGAGCTGAGCTGACAGAATCTAATTCAGGTTTACATAGGTGTTAATAAGGGTAGAGTTTGTACCTGATTGCTGCTATGTCTATTTGCTGAAAACCTAATTTTCCATGTAAAAGTTATGAATTGGAGGAATATTTGCTGATTAGGACATCAGGTTGTGCTGTGTGGCTCAAGGAGCCAGCCAGCTCACCCAAACCATGCTGAGTTACAGCCCTGTGGCTTAGGGATGCAACAGCAAACCCCAGCAAGATAATTCAGAATAATGAGGATTTGAAAGATGCCAGCGTGAACATTTGTTTGTTATTAAATATAAGCCATAGGGGCATTACCACCAGTGATGACAAGTGCTTGGCAAAAATGATAAATCTGTCAGATCTGGGCTGGCATCTGCAATGAGTTGAACTGACATTAAAGATGCCTTGAAGGAGTCGCTGTCACTGGATTATGGGTTGAGCAGACAAATTGTGTTTGGAATTTGCCTTAAAAACGTGATTAGGAAACATCAAAAGACCATGAGGTACTGGGTCTTATCCCTAGAGAGCCCAAAGGAGAAGAAAAGACACTTCAGAGAAAAAAATAAAATACTCCAGGAGAATCCCAGCTTTACTTATCTTCACCAAATCCAGACCTTCAAGTGCTGGTTTCACTTCTCAAAGGGAGATTTAGCAGTTTGGGCCATTTAGAGTCAAGGGATTTAGGAATGCATGAGTGTACCTCGGAGGGTTTTCTGAGAGATCTAACCCACCAGATCTGAGCACTCTTCCACATTTGCAGCAGTTGAAATAGTTTCAAAATCCCACCCTTCCCAGGTTTGATAAGGCTCAAGACCCAGGTTTTATGGCAGGTTTTCCTTTGTACCATTTGCTTTGAATTGCTTTGTTGACATAAGCATGCCCTTGCTGAGTGGATCATCTTATGTTTATTTTAATGTACATTTCCTTTTAATAATTACCCTATCCTTACCAACAACTGACTTCAATAGTCACTGCCTTGAGTAATGAGCGCAGGAATGTGCTCATATTTTGCTGAATCAAGACTTCCACCAGGCAAGCCCATGTATGAAGGAAGTTTTCCCTGTGAATTGACGTTGTGCTGACTGGAGGCACTGCTCTGACACATGCAGCAGCACAGCCAGGCTGCTTTTCCTGTGGCTCTGTGGTGGGGAGATGTGATCTGTGCCACTGCAAGGCTGTGTTTGGGTTAGATTACAGCATGGCACAAGGCTGGCAGGGCAGTCTCTGATCTGTGCCACTGCAAGGCTGTGTTTGGTTTAGATTACAGCATGGCACAAGGCTGGCAGGGCAGTCTCTGATCTGTGCCACTGCAAGGCCGTGTTTGGTTTAGATTACAGCATGGCACAAGGCTGGCAGGGCAGTCTCTGTCCATGAGGGATGCAGCAAACCCTCACCCAAAGCAGGAGAAGGTGAATCAGGGGCCTCAGGGCTTGGTGGTGGTTGGGAAATCACAGCGCTGCCTTTGATGCTGAAGCAGCAACACATCCCTCCCGCTTTCAAAGCACAGGGTTGCCTTTTTAGCATCAAACCACTTCAGTGCCCGTTTGCAAACCCCTGGCTGGGGTTTGCCCGTGGTCAGTGCTGAGGGTCTCAGATCTCCTGGCTGCTCTCTGGGAAGGCCCCATGTGCCAGCTGGGAGCAGCAGCCAGACTTCAAACTTGTGGCTGTGCAGAGTGAGATGGTGTGAGCTCCCTGAACCCACCGCAGAGCAAGCAGACTCTTCTGTGGGTTTTCTCCCTGCCCACCACCAGACATGCCCCTGGCAGTGCCACGTGTGTGTAAATGCCCCTCACAGTGCTCCAGGTCCCATGGGAAGTGCCCAGTGTTGTAGTGCTGGTTCCCAGCACTCATTTACAGCACACAAGGGCTCCCATGCCAGCCTCTGTCTCTTTTCAACCCTGTTTCTGCCGGGAGCTTGAATTTCTGTCTGCCTTGAGAAGTGGTTTGTTTTTCAGAACTCTATTAAAGGAGCTATTATTCAAAATCCGCTTTTACTCTGGAAGGGGATTGCTTTCCGTCTCTCCTTTTATCTCCAAACATGTCAAATCAGCAAAAGCATGGAGTGAAAAACATGCACCCAAGAAGTTATATTTAGAAACTGGTTAGTCCGTATTTAACATTCCTGTCAGTGCTTACCCTGTTTTGCATGTCTGGACTGGTGTTAAATTAAATTAAATACATGCAAGCATGACATTTATTATTCTAGAGCTCAGCACAGGAATAACAAAACTGCCTATCTAATTTCACTGCCACAAATCCTGGAGATGTGGCTTCAAATAGTATGTTCTTATGATTATCTAAAATCCTTCCTGCATTTCAGTAAATCAAGGAGGGGTCAGCTCTGGGGAAAACTGAAAAATAACAGCTTAAAAAAAGTTCCATAAGGAGAAGGCTGTGCTCCTTTGCAGATTCACTCAAAACTCCAGCATGGGGTATCCTCATGTGGAGGGCACTCACTGCAGTGGCTTTTTTCATGTATATGGATAAAGGAAGCAGAGCTGCTGTTTTTTGGGTGGGTTGAGTCTGGTTTTGACCACACACCTGATGAGGCTCACTGGCTGCAGGGCAACAACACAGGCATGGGGAAGTCCAGTTCTTTCTAGGGAGACAATTGAAAAAGTGGGAGAGGTGCAAATCCAGGGTCCCTTGCAGCCCTTCATTTCTGAGATGAGCAGGCAGCTCTTTGGCCACCATCACTGCCCTAGTTAACAGAGAGTGTTTTTCACAAGATGAGATGGTTTTGAAGGCAGAGGTGCACAGGCAGAGGGCAGATGTTGTGGTGTGAACCCAGTCCCACAAGGCAGCAGTGGGAGAGCAGGGTGGAGCACTCACCCTTCCCAAACCCCAGTATTGCCATCAAATTACACTGCTTCCAGCTTTAGGAGAGGAGGGAGTGAATGGTGTTTGCTTATCTTTTTCATACATTCATAGCATCATATTTTGGTTAAAAATAATATTGGTTCAGTGTTCAAAATCCTCCCCTTGACTTGGCGCTTCTGCTGAAGCATAAAGTGCTGTGCAGGGATAGCCAGGCTTCAGGCTTGCCATTTGTTTCTAATTAAGGATTTGAACGATTCAATGGAAATTAAATACATGCAAGTGTAGCATTCCTCAAAGTTCAGTGTTTACTTAAAGAGTTTATTACTTATTTTTACTGGAATAATACAGAATGGAGTCAGTAAGGTGAACCTTTTCCCAGCTGACTTTTCTCTGCAAAAACCTGCGGAAGGAAGGAGGTAGTAGGAATATTTTTGAATGAAATTACAGCAAAGAGATACTTTGCTTTCTAGACATCCCCACTGCCTGGACTTCCCCCCTTTTTGGTCAGGCCAGGGAAAGTTTTCTGTGCTTTTAATCCCTCTGTGGAGGAGGGTGTGTGTGGAAGATGTTATTAACAGCTTTGCTTGGCAAAGAAAGGTGTGGCTTGGGGTAGATGGAAGGTCCCATTGACTCTGACTGCACTAGGGCAGGAGGAAGCCTTGGAGCAAGTTGGAGATGTGAGGGTAGATCTAAAATGGAGAGGTTTGGGAGGCCAGGGAGTCTGAGGTTTTACAGCCCACAAACTTGGTGCGGGGCTGTGATTGTCACAATTCCTACAGGGCTTTCTGCCCACTCTGCTCCTTGCTGGCATCAACAGCCATGGTGTTAGCAGGATCTGGCTGATGCCTGCCCAAGAGCAGTACTGTGGGGTTTGAGCAGCTCCCCGTGTGTCACTATGGGAAATGTTGTGCTTACCTTGGTGATTTAGACTTTCCAGCAGCTGCATCATCAGGGCTTTTTTGCACTTGATGTTCACACACAGCCACTTGTAATCCACAGTTCCTTTTCAAGGTAGGAAATGTGTTTTGTCTAAGAGACTGTTGGTTTAACCCCCTGGACAAATGAAGCAACCCAAGACCAAAAATCCCACTTCCTCCATTGCAAACATCCCACCAAGACCTTGGGTGTGACCTGTGCTCCAGCCTTTCCTCCTTTGAGGTGTCAGCCAGCACCTTGTGCTGACTCGGCTGCTCCTTTCATGAGCCCCACCACGGGAAGCCCAGGGAAGGCAGCAGCAGAGGCAGAGTAACCCGAGAGTGGATCTGGTTCCTTTAGGGAAGGCCACGTACCTGCACATGGGCGAGGTGGTGGACGGCGTGGACATGCGGGCGGAGGTGGGGCTGCTGAGCCGCAACGTGCTGGTGATGGGAGAGATGGAGCAGCAGTGCTACGAGTACAGCAGCAAGCTCTGCTCCTTCTTTGACTTCGACACCTTCGGGGGACACATCAAGGTGAGCCTGGAGCCCTTGGCTTTGTCCTTTCCTCCTTCCAGCCACGCCTTCACATAGCAAGGGAGGCGAGACACGGGAAGGGAAAAATTCCTCATCAGCCGTTGAGCAAACAAGCTCTCCCCACAGTACAGCAGATCCACCCTCTGGCTGCTGCCTGTCCTTCAGCTTCGAAGTACATGTCGTGCCCCTGCAGACATTGAGGCTGATGATCAATACACCTGAGATGAATTCTCTACATCCCAATCCCAGTTTTCCCTAGATTTTTGTGGCACTTAGCCCAAGAAGTTTGATTTGAACCCAGCTGGCTAAAACACATGGAAAATGATAAATATAAATTGCTTTCCTTCTACAATTAAATGTGTCTGAGGCAGCAGTGGGGAAATCAAAGAGCAGCTCTGGTCTCCTTAGCCACCCTGCCCTCTCTCCCTCACCCTGCAGCCCCACAATCCCCTCCACACAGTAAATCCTTCAGCAGATACAATGCAGCCCTTTCTATGCCTGTGTTCCCTCTCTTTGCCCTCAACAGATTTTTTGTGTTTCTTGACTGCTGTTCTTTTGTTCTCCAGATTGGTCTTGATTTTAAGGCTACCCACATTGAAGGTCTGGAACTGAAGTACATGGGGCAGCAGACAATGGGGCATTACCCCATTCATTTCCATATGGCTGGAGATGTGGATGAGAAAGGAGGCTACAACCCTCCAACCTATGTGAAGGACACCTCCATCCACCACACCTTCTCCCGCTGTGTCACAGTCCATGGATCCAATGGTTTACTGGTAAGAAGTTCCAGTGTCTGCCTTTGAGATGAAGACAGCAGGGAAAAAACTTCCTCATAGCATGAATGCAGCTTAATTATTGCAGAATGATGTGTTTTATTGTTAGAGCAAAAGCCTGGCTCTTCCCACCCTGCATACACAAGGAGTATCCCAAGCTGCCAGTGTGGCACTGGGGGCTGTGTGTGACTCAGAGTGGGCAGAGCATTTGTCTGGACACTGCAGACCAGCCCATCCCTAATGAGTGGTTGCATCTTTCTGCAGACACGGAGTTTGCTATTTAAAGAGGATAATCAGAAGTTTTAAGTGTGTGCCTCATCTTTCCTGTAATAGAGGTTTGGGCTTGTAATGCCAGTCATAGCATTAAGCACTCACAGAGCTGTGATTTGCTGGAGTTGCACTCCATAACAAGAAATCCTTTAGGATAAATCTCTAGAATGACTGATGGATACTAGACAAGACACAGCACATCAGAAATGTCAAGAACATGTTCAGATTCTCCCCAGATCTAGGAGTGGCTTTGTTTTTGGGGTAAGCATGCTGGACCTGATGTTTGTGAACAGAAAGGGACTTGTGGGTGATGTGATGGTTAGAGGCTGTCTTGGGCATGGTGATCACAAATTTGCAGATGTTTTCTATTCTTGGAGAAGTAAGGAGGGGGGGGTCAGCAGAACTGCTGCCCTGGATTTCCAGAGGGCAGAGTTTGGCCTGTTTGGGAACCTGGTTGACAGAGTTGAGAGGCAGGTCCTGAAGGGCAGAAGAGTCCAGGGGGAGTGGATGATCTTCAAGAAGCAAATCTTTAAGGTGCAGGATTTCTCTGGGCAAAGGACTCTCACCAATTTAGTGAAATGGCAGTGTATTCCGAAAGAAAAAAGTATATCCAAGCCTTGAAGAGGAGAATTTGTACTGTCAAGAGCCCTGCTGCTATATATAACAGAATTTTAGTGGAAACGTAATTGGCAGTTGCAACCTGGATGGTGCATTAGGAGTTCATACCTCTAGAAGTGCCAGCACTTGAAGGGAGAGTCTCAAGATAATTAAAATGCACAGAAGTTGAACAAAGGGCACTTAAATTGCAGTTCCAGAAGCAGACCAGCTTTTATCTGCTATTTATGAATCTGAGGTTTTGGGTTTGACCTCTGTCCTTCTAAGTTTATAACGTGATCTTGAAAAGTTACCATGAACATGCTTCTGAAATGGAGAGACATTTTACTGTATAAATTATATAAGTCACTCAGGGTCATGTGGCATTTGCCCAGTCTGAAGCTGCCAGTAGAGGGGCTTGGTACACAGTGAATGTGCAGAGTTGGTTTGTGCCAAACCAAATACCCAGAGCCTGGCATTTTTCTTGTCAGTCAGAGGGATGGGTTCATGCAGAGAATTTGGAAATAGTTTTGTCCCTTGTGCTTTCTCTGGGCAACAACTGTGCCATGGGGGATCTGTGGTATAGGAGTCCATGTGCTCAGGCTTTTCCAGCTGAGGTGGCAAAGTGAAATTCAGACAGGCTGATAGAACTGATGAAAGTGACCTGATTCTGTTGCTGTTATTGAACAACCACAATTCCCTAAATGATCATACTTTGCCTCTGTGACAAGGCACCCAAGAGAAATCTTGTCATTTAGGACATTATTTAGTCAATATAATCCTTCTTGATTTTAGTTTCTCAAAATGTGTGAATATGAAGCTTTAGCTTTACTTGTTTTGGGTTTTTTTAACCTCATCATTATTGCTGATGGCTGAAAAGAAAGCCTCAGTGAATTAAAGCAATCTGATCAAGTTTGTTCAGTTGCATCACAGAAAATGTGCTCCAAATGTTGCATCACTTAGGTATTGTTCCATGGCTCTGATACACATCTGCAGTCAGCAGCTCCATGCCTTGATCCATCAGGTGATCCTACCACAATCTCCTCATCTGCTTTCTGACTCTCATTTCCTTCCTTTCCTCTTCCTTCTGCGCCAGATATATTCAAAGACACCCACAAGGGTTTCTGATGACTACAGTAGTTATTGTACACATTTCCCAGCTGCCTATTGTCTTTTCACTTGGGCAGCACCAGCTGTTTTTACATGCAGGAGCACCACTCATGCAAACAGAGATGAGCTCTGTCTTTCTCCAGGTATCATCCATTCCCTCTGAGATCAGGTAGATCCAAAGTGCCCTTTGCTGAGGGAAAATTTGCCTTTATGATGTGCACACTTTGGGAATAGCCATAAAAATTCTAGCTGGATTATTAAACCTCAGCATAGCACAGCACTGAATGATGTCCTTAACACTGAGCTGTTGATTTCAGAGCTGCTTCTTGCATGAGTGTTGTACAGCCCCTGTGAAAATGTTTTTAATAAATGGGAGAGGGGCATCAGTTGTTTTATACTGTCATTAAAGCAGGCAGGTAATTTACATACAATTTCTCCTGCTTGCTTTGCTGTTACTTTTCTCACGTCACTTCAGAGATACTCATAGATTCTGAAAAGTCTAGGAGAAAAGAGTATCCAGTTATTTCTGATGACAGGTATTTTTCTGTGTGTCTGCACAGTCTGTTAGAAGTCTCTGTCTCAACATTAGCTCTCCTCGTTGATGGGTTGCACTTGCCTGTAAATTCATGTTAGCTGAGAGGCACAGAGTCCTTGTCTGTAGAAATTAGTTTCTCACCATAATTATTGTTTTAATATGCAATAGTTACCCAATGTTTTCTGCAATATATCGGCCAAAAAACCACCTAGTTTCACCACTGCAATCCCAGGGATGGAACTTTGCTCTGATTCTCATTCTCCATTGGATCCCTGTGTGCAAGCTAAAGTAGAAGCAGCCACTGGGGAAGGAAATTAAATGGGGGTCAGTAAAGTCTGGCAGGATCCAGGGGAGACCTGTACTGCATGGAATAAGAGGTTGTGCTATCTAACAGCTTCAGTGGTGTTGCTTTTACTAATCCAGCTATGCTTCACAGCAATTGTTTTGCCAGGAAGGGCATTATCTGGCTCTAAATTGCTCATGGTTAATGTAAGATTATGGACTATTAGCAAGGTTTTAATCAGAGAAAAAATTAAATACATTAGAAGAGTAATTTTGGAACAAGCATCTTGTTTGCTATGCAAGCATTTCAGCAGTGGGCTTGTGCATGAAACAAATCAGAGGTGACTGAGAGATGGCCTGTGGGGAAATAATTAATCAAAGAGAAGGTGACAAGTGCCTAAGGGACCAGATCCCTGGCTCTAACTCCCTCTTGTTCTGTGGACTTTCAGGGATGAGTTAGGAGAACAACAGGCATTTGCTGGCTCTGAGCCTCTCTGCCAGTGCCCAGCCCTGTCTCACCCTGCTCTGTTCTCTCTCACTGCTCTGGGAGATGTGATTCCCTGGGATAGCATCCCTGCTTGGCCCCAGCTGAGTCTGGGCACTGCAGGTTTCCCTGTCCCTGTCCTGGTGCAGTGTTGTGCCAGCTGGAAAGATAAATGGCTGAAGTGGCAAACATTTCTCTAGGGAAACTGCTTCCATCATCTAAATGTCCCAACACCATTGCTTATGTGTCTTTTTTGTATTGCTGTCCTGTGAGAGAAAGCTGATAGGATTTGGTGGCAGTTTCTATGGAATTCTGAGATCTCTGTGGTTAAAAGACTTCCTCTACATGCTGGAAACCTTCTTCAGAATGGTTTCACTCTCTTGAAAAGTTCTGTCCTGTAAACCTTTATCATAACAAGGCTGGGATAGTTCATTCTTCTGAGGGGGTACCATTTAGTATATATGTTTTACACCTAAATAAAGAAGGCTAAACCTTGCAAAATATATAATTTATTAGAATGGGAAGTTAACAGTGAATTTCAGTGAGGTAGCTTAATGGAATGTACCATTTTGCGGGTCATTTTAGCAGTGTTTAATTGACTGTGATGACTTGTACTCAGAGATTTGAGTATTTACACTGGAGCGTGGATGCTACATAATAGAAGTCTGTGTGGTTGTAAACCAGTAATAGATTTGGCAAGCAAAGTGTTTGTTCTCATGTGAAAACATATTTGTAATCATTTCAACACTAATACTGGGATTTTATTTGAAATTGGTGCTCCTTGCCCCAGGAATGAGGTGTGAAGGTGACAAAGAAGTCTCAAGCCTGTTTACAAAAGCAATTCAAGAACTTGGATGCCCATGCACTTGGTCTCTCCAAGTGACACCATGATGAACAGGGCTTCTATCATGGTTAATACTGTCCCTTGTCTCCTGACAATTACTCTTTCATCAGAAGCATTTAGAGGAACACTTCTGTGGCAGATTAACCTTTGCTGGGGAGGTTTCCTGAGTCCAAGGTGATTGATGAGTGGTGACTGATGGGAACAGCAAGGAAAGAGCCCAGGAGATCCAGACCTTGCCCTGGTCAATGGAGACCTGACATTAATTTTCTATATCCCAGATATATCCACTGACAACTGATGTGCTGCTTCCCATCTTGTCCCATCCTTATGCTTCAGACTCACATTCCTGCTCTCAGATATTCCAGTGGTGTGAGGGCTGTTGTTCTGTCCAGCCAGCAGTGTCCTGATGTTACCAGCATCCAAACCAAAACCAGAGCAGCACTGATTAACACCAGCTGATTTGTCTCAGGGTCAAGCAAAGCTTCTGTCAACAGCTTGAAGAAAAAGATCACATTAAACATAAAGCAAGCCAGTCTGTCTGGAAAACAAATTTCTGCCTCTCTGATAGCCTGGAAAAATATTTTTCATCTCAGCTGCATTTTTGAGCTGCATTTTATGTAGCTGCCCATGTAACTCCACATGAAGATGAATGAGCCCAGATGTGATTTGAACATCTAATTCCTCTCCTCATCCCCCACCCTGTGTTTTTTCCAGCTTCATGCTAAGACAGTCTCTGATTTCTCAGGCAAACAAAGGAATGGAATGAGCATTTCCTAGGTGATGACAAATTCTAATTAAGTGTTAGAGTTATTGCTTTGACTATAAGCTCTGAAGGGTCTGAGAGGAATCTTGCTTTTGGTTTTGGTTCTAGATCCTGAGTTCAAAAGGGAACTGAGGCTCCTATGTGCCATCACACTGTTCTAATTGTGCAGTGGCTGAGCATAAAACCTCAACACTGGCCCTTGTTTTGTTCATGCAGGTGAAGGATGTGGTGGGTTATGATGCTCTGGGCCATTGTTTCTTTACGGAGGATGGACCAGAGGAGCGCAATACATTTGAGCACTGCCTGGGGCTGCTGGTGAAGCCCAGCACTCTGCTCCCCTCCGACCGCGACAGCAGGATGTGCAAGCTGATCACTGAGGGAGCCTACCCGGGCTACATCCCTAAGCCCAGGCAGGACTGCAGGTGAGTGAGAGCCTTCTCCTCTCCTCTCCTCTCCTCTCCTCTCCTCTCCTCTCCTCTCCTCTCCTCTCCTCTCCTCTCCTCTCCTCTCCTCTCCTCTCCTCTCCTCTCCTCTCCTCTCCTCTCCTCTCCTCTCCTCTCCTCTCCTCTCCTCTCCATCTCCATCTCCATCTCCATCTCCATCTCCATCTCCATCTCCATCTCCATCTCCATCTCCATCTCCATCTCCATCTCCATCTCCATCTCCATCTCCATCTCCATCTCCATCTCCATCTCCATCTCCATCTCCATCTCCATCTCATCTCCATCTCCATCTCCATCTCCATCTCCATCTCCATCTCCTCTATCTCCCTCTCCTTGCAGGACTTAGCCATAACAGACAGCATTCTGTGTATGGGATAATGTAGATATCTGTAGGGATCTGGGCTGTTTGCCCCAAATGTGGGAGAGCATTTTCCTTGGGGTCTTTATCCTTGTGCTATTCAGATGCCTACAGACCTAAGGTGTACTTTTAACTTTTTGTTTATAAAGTCCATTGAGATGGTTCCCACCTAAAATATTGTAAATCTTTGTTTCAAAGTGTGCAAGCCCTGCCTTGTGCTTTGTAGAGTCTTGAACCATAATTTTGCTGATGGCTCAGCAAAAAGTTGCTGAGTTCAGAGTGGGCCACGTTCTGACATTTGTGCTCATCTCAAATGGCAGCTGATGTTGAAAATATTTCAGTATCACCCATTTTGTCCTCAGAACAGCTGAGGTTTTGTTCAAACAGAGATATTTTTGACTTTTAGTTTGGCAAGGGAGAGAGAGGAATTCATGCAATGCTCTTTTTCACATCTGAGTTTGTTTATAAAATACACCTAGTGTCCCTATTCTTAAAATAAGGGTTAATTAGCCAATATGCTCATTTTCCACTGATAATTTGTTTAATAGTCATAGGGACATATTTTTTTTTGTAATTTTGAAGACTGTTGCATGAATGAGTGCTTTCTAATGGAAAGGTGTTATGGTACTTTGATCTGCCCTGTCTTCCTTTATAAAAGAATTCAAGACCTGGTCAGAAAAAACAGCTCAGCTTGTTTTGCACTGGGCTCATCCAGCCTGGAAGTGCATGAGTACACCAACACTAATCCCAGTGCAGAGACGGGATGAGCACCAGCTGTGGCTCCATCAGCTTGGGAGAGGCAGGCAGGGAGCTGCTGCTAGGAATTCAAACAAAGGATTGTGCCAAATGACTCTGTAACCTGCCCAATCCATGTGGCTCTGAAGAACAGATTAGGCTGAAAGGCAGGTTGCTGTGGAAATACACTGTCCTTGCCCTTGCCTACACAGCAGGAGGTGGTCTATAAATAATCCAAATTTGTTTATTTCCAGGCCAGTCCCACGCTCAAAATAGAAAAATTTTGCTGTTTTCATCATAAAGTCAGTCAAACGGAAATGCATCAGCAAAATCAGTTGGCCTAAAGCCCCTATCCTTCAGGCAAGATTAAAATAAACATAGGGGTTCCACAGGTTTATATCCTGCAGAAGGGCAAATCTCACCCAGCAGATTTAGGGACCAATCTGCTGGCTGTAAGTGCTGGATGTTTCCCTGCCTGTTGGTTAACAAATTCTGTATGTCACAGCATGGACAGTGATGGATGGATTGATCTGTCCTCCTTGATGGGAATCTTTCAGTTGAGAGTCTTTTATGTGCATTAGACAAATGGAATGCTTTTGTCCCAAAAGAAATGTGCAGGAGGGTGGGAGCAAATAAAGTTAATCAATCACAGCAGCTCTTGGAACAGTCAGATGGGGGGTACACTTGGAAAGCCCTTAGTGGGCAATTCATTGGGTTCCTTGATTAAACAAGTCTCTAATGAACCCAAGGGCTTATGTGGGGGCAAAGTTCTTTTCTGTGACTTGTGCAACAACATATTTACCTTATCATAAACCATGATTGACATCTGACAGCTTCATAGCAGGCTTGGAATTGCAGTTGAAATTCCTCATTTAATATGTGGTGTTTTAAAAGATAAGGCCATGTTCTCTGTCAAACCACAGAGGACATGAGATATGAGAAGAGAAGGGAAAAACACATTCCTCTTGCCCCTGGGCAGGGCCCCTTATCTGGGGAGGTATCAGCCCTGTCTGCACTGGGGGAGTTTATGGGTGACTCTGGTGTGTGCTCAAAGTGTCATTTTCATGCCATTCTTTGTTTTTCTGACCTGCAGTGCTGTATCAACCTTCTGGATAGCCAACCCACACAACAACCTTATAAACTGTGCAGCTGCTGGATCTGAAGTGAGTGCACAAGTTTCTTATTTGGTAACAGCCTAGGCCAGTGACAGTCCTGCAAGGCTGAGGGAGGCTCTCACTGGAATAAAACCTGCTTTTGTGACACAGACAACAGACATTTTAAATTTGCTTGACTGAGACACACATTAATGTGGCTGGTGCCACCAATAAAAAGAATGGTTTTACTTTTGCTCCAAACTTCTTGTCACTTGCTGTTTCTAGAGCTGGATTTAACAAAATTCCACAGTGTGCAGCCTGAATAAATTAAATTAATGTGACTGTGGAGTCTCAGAGAAGTCTTTGGCAATTATATTGTTGATTGCAGCACAGTAATGGTGCTCTGAAATTTCAGGCAGCCCTAATGCCAATTCCACAGACATTTTTGGTCACATCAGGAGCCCTTATTGTCCTGAGAAGACATAAAAACAAGAAAACAGAGAGGTGTGGTCTTTCCAAAGCTTTCAAATCTTGGGTACCTGTATTAGTACTCCTTGTTAAATTTTTAGGCAACTAAACAAAAATTATTCGATTTTTAAGTTTGGAAAGTCTCACTTATGCTCCAGTATTGATGCCAAAACTTAACCCTGAAGATCAGAAGGGTGAATATCGATGTTCATGTGCGTTAAACTCTTACATGGGATACAATGTTCTTACATGTTTATGTGTGTTAAACTCTTCATGTGTGCTAAACTCTTACATGGGTTACAATGTGAGAGCAAGTTCGTGTGTGTTAAACTCTTCATGTGCGTTAAATTCTTCGTGTGCGTTAAACTCTTCCATAGAGCGTTACATGGATCAATGGCTGTGGTTTGTCCTGAAATCCCTGGGCGTATGTTCTTGTCAGCAAAGTCTCAGCTGTCCCTTCTCTCTCTCAGGAAACAGGCTTTTGGTTTGTGCTGCACCACGTGCCCACAGGCCCCTCGGCAGGCATGTACTCCCCGGGCTACTCAGAGCACATGCCCATGGGGAAATTCTCCAACAACCGCGCGCACTCCAACTACCGGGTGAGTCTGCAGCAATGGGAATGGGAATGCTGCCCTCAAAACAAACCCCATCCCTCCCTCCAGCTACACAAGCTATTAGTGCCTGTGCCTTCTGTTTCCCTTGGAGCTCTGCAGCTCTGCTTGTTTGTGGCTCAGATAAGGCAGCTCGCGGGAGCGCTCGCGGCCAGCCGGCACCTGCTCCGCTTGGCGCTTGGGCATCCAGAGCCGCTCTCCCCTCCGCTCAGGCTGCTTCCCTGCTTCTGTGCTCCTGAAATACTGCCTCCAGGAGCATCTGCTGGCAGCCTGTCTAATGATGCACCTCAGCTGCCAATGCTGGCAATTACCTGAACAGCTTCTGGAGGGATAAACACGGCTGCTGTGTCTAATCGCTATCTCTGCTGATTTGCTCCTTAGCGTGCCATGTTGTGTTACTGAGGGCTTTAGACTGAAGCTGAAGTTTAGGTGTGTGGGAATACATGGAATTGTGAGAAAAGTGCAGCTTTGGAAATTTGCAGCAATTTTGGGGGGTATATGCAAGTCTGGGTAGTCCTGGCAGCCCTCTGTTTCACGTGCTATTGACAGAAGCTGTTCTTAGCATCATGGGGGTGACTTTGGCTTAGAACAATTGGGGGTAGAGTCTGGAGATTGAAAGAGCTGTAAAATTTATAAATATACTGTGATAATTGCATTTCTGTTTTCCTTTAGGCTGGAATGATCATTGATAACGGCGTTAAAACCACTCCAGCCTCTGCCAAGGACAAAAGACCTATCCTGACTCTGATTTCTGGGAGGTAAAGTGTTTTGCATAGCTTGATTTGGAAAAGACTTCTCTAAAACACTGAAAATTGCCCCAGGGAAGCTCACAAGAATCATTGCAATGCCTTTGGGGTCGCTCTTTTTGAGGGAAGGTCTTCACTTAGATACACCTTGCCATTTCTGACTTCATCTCTCCATTCTCCTTTATAAGGGACCCTCAACACCCACACCTTTCTGGTTTCATCCTTGTTCTTTAGCTCTGAGCTGAGCTGGCTTGGATATCACATCTGCTGTAGGGTGTTCCATTGATTTTTGAATTTTTTAGATAAGGAAGAAAATTCACTGCCTGGTCAACAGTCCCTCTGGGCAGGAGTTGCTGCAAGAGCTTCTTAGGAATAAGAAATTTGAGTATTCCTTGGGAATGCTATTAATTTTGTTCATTCTTTTAGAACCTGCTTGAACAGGGAGTGCTTATGCCATGCTTTGATTTCAGATTTCAGTCTAGTTCCAAATCTGACACTGCAGTAACAATCACGATGAAATACACAGAGCTATTCTCCATTTCTGCTGCTGTGCACAGCCTCTCTGTGGTCCAATGAAGTAATTTAGAAATAATGGAAACCTCTCTGTAGACTGGATCATATCAGCAGACCTAGTGTGGTCTGGTGGCTTCTGAGAACCCACTCTCTCCCCAGAGCTGGCCCCAGAGGAGGCTGATGAAAGGGCTGCACTTGCACCCTTATATCTCATCAGAGGTTAAGTCTGGCTCTTAGTTACCAACCCCCAGACATGTAAAAGGACTTAAATACTCTCAAATGTCATTGTTTCTTTCCTAACAGACAAATTGCCTCCAGTTGCACCCTAACTTACATTCCCCCACAACTGCATTTCTTGACAGAAGAAACCATGTAAGAAATAGAAACCTGCTGAAAGCCTCTGCTCAGCAGGAGAGAATGACAACTCTATCTCCTTCTCATCTCTGGGGTGTGGGTTACCCAGACTACTGTAGTAAGCATTACTGGGGTGGGATCCATCTTCCTTCCCAGGAGAGCCCAGCCAGGAGCTCAGATATCAGTTATCCACATCACCCTGGCTAGCAGCTGATGCTAAAAGATGTTCAAAAGGGAATGTTATTTACATTATTTAAATGCTCAGTTAATTGAAGTGATTAATTCAATGGTAAAAGTAGCTGCGAAAAAAATAATTTAAGAGCAGCCTGCACTTGGGAGCCTGATGCTGCTTTTCCAAGCAGCTGAACACGTGCCTTGGGGAGCTGCCTGCTGCCACAGGCACAGTTAGTGGTTAGAAAAGGCAATTTCTCCCCTGCCATACAAGGGCAGGAATGGCCCTTGGAAGGCAAACAATTCATAATGCACTCATGGTTGTGCTCGGGGATTACCCAGCAGCACAAACTGCAGCTCAGATTATTTATTCCATTTTCCACCTTTCACATGACAAGACTGAACTGAATAAATGACTGAAGTTGGGCTGGCTGGAGCAAACTGTGAGCTAGGCTGGACAGTGACAGAATTGGAGAGATTATTCTGCATTCAGTAACAGCATTAAATGTCCAAGTCAAATTCTGGACCCTGTAGTTATCATGGATGTGAATGAAATTGGAATCCATCTCAAAATATGTGTACTTAACAATGCCTGGGGAATTCACAAGAGCTGATACTAAATCTGTCTCTGAAAGTAAATTCACAGTGATGAAGCTGCCAAAGCAATATTCATTTATTGGAACCCTATCAGCCTGATGCTCAGTTTTAGATTGATATGATGGCTTATTAAGCAAAGCAAAGTGCTATTGAATATCTGTTAGCAATTTGACAGCTTGGCCTCGCTTTCCATGGTGAGGAATGAATTTTAATCTCTGGACCATCCCTTGCTGGCACTGAGTTGGATAGTCATCTGTCAGGTTTTCTAAGCTGTGCAGTGTGATGGAGGATGCTCCTCCAACAGCAGAAAGGAGCCTCAGGACAGGGGAAATGACAGCCAAGCTCAGCATCACCTTGCTCAGATCCTGTGGCCCAAGCAGTGGCTGTCAGGGAGCAGCTGAGGGCACACATTGCTGCAGTTTCTGCTTCTGTCTGCTTTTTTTCACCAAATCAGGCCAATATTTCATCATACTGAGAACTTCAGGGTCACTAAATCTTGTACGTGTGTCCTGTGTAGTGGGAGTAGTGAAGGACATACTCTCAGCCCCTCTCCAAGATTTTCAAATTCCTTTCCACGGCAAGAAAAATTTGGCAGTGGTACTCATGGCCACACTATAGCCAGAGTTAAGAGATAAGAATGCTCAAAAGGGAAAACAAAAGGATATTTATCTAAATAACAGGAACATGCTAAAGGATAGCTGTAAGAGATTAAAAATAAATATATCTGGAACTTTTGGGAGCAATAATAAACTTTCCATGCTTTCAGCAATATATCAGCAATACAACACCGGAATGGTGAAAGGAAACTTGGAGCAGGTCTTTACAATTGCCTTGCCTGGACCTTCCTTCCCTTGGCAGCTGGGCCTGGCCACCACAGCTTGAGCAGACACGCTACGTGGATGGAGAGTGGTCCCTAAGCTGTTCCTGAGTTACCATGAAGCAGATGTTAGGCAGCAAGGCCACTTTCCCTCTCCAACCAACCTTTCCTCTCTCCCTCTGCTTGCAGGTACAGCCCCCACAAGGATGCTGATCCTCTGAAGCCCAGGGAACCTGCAATAATTGAGGGCTTTATTGCCTACAAGAATCAGGATCACGGGGCCTGGCTGCGAGGTGGAGATGTGTGGCTGGACAACTGCCAGTGAGTTTTGCCTTATTTCAACTCTCAGAGTTCAGCCTGGTGTTTATGGCGAGCATAGCTGTGGTTCAGACTATTTATGTCGCTTTGCACCTTTCATATGGCCAGGATTGAAATGAAGATGAAATGTTAAGCCACCACAGGCATTATTTTACACAAACAAAACCTGCTTTGTCTGAGCTGAGGATGCCTCAGGTTGTTTCTCTTTGTGATGCTGACCAGCAATAAATCGTCACAATACAGACACACAGATGTAAATAACTAAAAATAAAACCTAATTTTTTTTAAATATTAAGGATGAAGTGCTTTGAAAAGAAAACAGTGAAATGCACCACCTTTCCTGGCTCAGGCTGGTCACAGATCAGGATCAGTTTTATGTGGTTCAGTGTAATGCTGAATAAGCAGGTACTGATGGAGCAGACATAAAACTATGCATCCCAGCAGCAAGGGAGAGTCTGGGCAAGTGTGTGTTGTGCTCTTTGAAGGCCATTTCCTGCCCTGGCCAGAGCTGATATTTGTTTTGCACTTGAAAACAGATGATCTGCTGCAGTTTCTGTTTCTGAGCCAGGCTCCTGATATCAATCCTAGCAAAGAGGAGAAAAAGGAAAAAGCCCCTTTAGGAGGGGTATTGTGATAACCCTGGTGGGAATGGCTGCCACGCTGATATCTGGTATCCAGTTCCCAGACAGAGCTGCCTTACCTTGGAGTGACCCAAACCTCCTAAAGCAGCCAGTGGGATAAGCTGGCAGCAGAGACCTGGTGAGAATGGGGCTGTAGCAGAACACTCACAAATGTCATATTGAGCAGTGCAGTTTGTGTTTCTTATGAGCCACAAGAATCCACCAGCTCCAGAGCCAGCAAGTGTTGTCCTCACAGATCCCACTCGGGTCACTGGGACATTTGCATTGCTGAATATCCTTTGCCAGGGTGCTAAAACACCAAGTGCTTTATGAGTTTCCAGCAGCAAATCTCTGAGCGTGTGTGAATTGGAGGAAGCAGCCATCAAACTGTAATTGTCTTTATAGCCAGAGCCATTTCCTTTTCTATGGCTAGAATCTAATTTATGTGTCCCATTAACAGGGCCAGCGTTAATGTGGCCTGCAGGGAAGCAAGGAGGCCATAGGGTGGGAAGGGCTGCCACCTACAGACAGCAGCACAGTGAGGGGATCTGCTCCCAGCCACTGCCAGCATCAGTGACAGACGTGGGAGGTGACGCTGGTGTGAAGACACCATCAAGACTGACTTGAACTATCAGGTCATAGTGGCATTTCTCTAAGCAGCAGTCAAGGACCAGCATCTGTGATTTATCTTATGCTGAAATTTCAGCAAAATAGAAAGATATTCTAATTTTTTTGTTGTTATTTTTAATAAGGAAGCTCTGATCTCTGTATTCCTGTTGAGCAAAGAGAAGCCAAGCTGCTCTTTTTTTATCACCTTGCAAAGCTCTTTTATGGAAGCAGTTTGTGAAACACGAAGAGAGGGGAACATAGTGTGTAAGGCAAAGCACCATTAAATAATAAAAGCTGGTTGGAGTTGGAGATAAGCATGATTGTTTTATCTACCAGAGAAAAGCGTGTGCTCATTAGACAAAGGGATAAAGCTTTATCAGGCAAGTAAACTATGGCTAGTAATCACCATCTTAACCCCAGCTGGAGCAGTCAGGTGTGTGTCTGCTGCTTCATGTGATCTGCAAATTCTGCAGGATGTGCCAAGAGAGAAACATCTAAAACTGGAATGGGAACAAGTCTGGAAAAACCCAAGTCCCCCTGAGCACTGTACAGTAATTAATCCCTGCTATTCCCCACCAGTTTACTTGTTGTAGTTTGACATGACAAACCAAAGCGACCCCAAATCTCTTCTGAAGCGTCTCTCTTCTCTTGGCAGGTTTGCTGACAATGGCATTGGGCTGACCTTGGCGAGGTAAGGGTGGCAGGGCTGGGTGGCAGGGTTGTGTGGCAGTAGGCAGGGATGTGTGGCAGGGATGGTTGACAGGGATGTGTGGCAGGGCACAGGGCTGGGGCTGGCTGTCATCAGCCCTTTCACCTCCAGCCTTTTCTTCCCAGCGGTGGCACCTTCCCTCACGACGACGGCTCCAAGCAGGAGATCAAGAACAGCCTGTTTGTGGGTGAGAGTGGAAACCTGGGCACGGAGACCATGGACAATGAGATCTGGGGGCCTGGGGGCCTGGATCACCGGGGCAGGACCCTGCCCATCGGCCCGTAAGTTCCGCTCAGCACATCAAAGCACTCACTCACAAATCCAGCCCAGTGTGGTTTCCTCAGCGCTGCTCAGTTTAATAACCATTACACAGAAAGGATTTAATTTCATGTTTCCCAATCCCAGGGTCCTCACTGTGCAGCTGCTGCTGGCAGGTACATCCTTGCTGGCTGCCAAGACAGATCAAGCTCTTCTTTCCTTCCTTTGCAAGGGGATTTGAGAGGACAGCAAGAGTACTCTGTGCTAGCAGGGCACCTCTGGACGTGTGATCAGCAGTGCTGAGCAGTGAGCTGAGCTCCATCAGCTGCCAGGAAGGTTCATAGAAGCCCCTTCCTAGGCTTGCATGTGCTCATGTGTGTGCTCAGTGCTGTTACTACAGCCCCACAGTGAGCAAACAGCTCAACTGATGCTTTTCTGCCATATTGCAGGCCTCAATTTTGCTGTCAGCAGTGATGCTGGAGACTTATTATAAACTATTCCAATAATGAAAACCCATTCTGCTATGACTCTCCTAATATCCTTTACACATATGTGGACATATCTCATCTTGGATGTTGTATGCAGAAACTCAGAACAAATGCACTGGAGCAGGCAGGAATTCTCTCATGGATCATACAAGGAAGGGATCAAATTTATTTATCATAAGTGAAATTTGAAATGTCTTATCTCTTAAAGATCTTAAGCATCTTGTTCATTTAATTGGTATGAAAATGCTGTCTTCTTTACCTTGCAGCTGATATCAGAAAAGGCTGGTAAAGATTAATTAATGTGCCCTGTTAACTCTTCTTAGCTCTATAGATTGTAGGACCTTTCCTTGTTTTCAAAAACGTTTCTTTTATTGCAGTTGATTTGCAATGCTTCTTTCCAAATCCCTTTGAAAGATGTGGTGGGACTTCTTTTAGCCCCGCCATTACTCAGCCCAAGGAGTCTGCACAGCTCTGCAGAGTTTCAGGTTTCAGTGCTGCAGAACTCATTTCTGATGGCAAACACAAATTTATTCATCTTTAGCTCAGTCCTTTGGCATTGCTGTTACTTCCTTCCCTGGAGAAGTGCAGGCTAAATAAAGATGATCTGTTCAACACGAGAGAACTTGAGCTGAACTTGCAAGGATAAGAGAGCTGAAAAGAAGGGAAATCCCTTCTCTTCCAGAGCAGGAACTTAGGAGTCATCCTACGGCCTGCAAGAATTGGAAGCTCTGTGGGACTGCGCGTGTCTAGAACACATCTCCTGACGCTAACGTGCCATGACCAAGTCTCTCTGAATGCATTCCAGGGATTTCCCCATCCGAGGGATCCAGTTCTACGACGGGCCCATCAACGTCCAGAACTGCACGTTCCGCAAGTTCGCGGCGCTGGACGGGCGGCACACGAGCGCGCTCGCCTTCCGCCTCAACAACGCCTGGCAGAGCTGCCCCAACAACAACGTCACCGCCATCCGCTTCGAGGATGTGCCCGTGAGTCCCCTCCTGTCGGGATCCTTAGCTTGCCAGAATGACCCTGAGATTGTTAAAAGTCTCTTTTCCCAGCCTGGCACTTGAAGAAGGAGTCAGAGCTCCTAATTTCTCAGTCTTGAGGTTGTTTGTTGTATCTTATCTATAAAAAATTTTCTCCTGCCCTGCCGAGGTCCATCCAGCAGGACAGTTCCAGGCATTCTGCCTGCCCTCGGGGCGGTGTTATGTCTTTATACTAAAAACTACATATAAAATGTTTGCAATTACTTTCCAATACCTATCACCTATGTTAGACAGTGAGCTTCTACTCTAAACCAATCCAAAAGTGCCAACATCACAGCAGAAGATGGAGGCCAAGAAGGAGAAGGAGAAAGGCTGGACACACCCAGTTCCCTCCATCTTGCCTCCTGAACCCCCGTACCAGAAACCCTAAAATCTACTTTTCCACCCCATGATAACTTCATTAATATTCTACCTAAACTGTTGTGGCTTGCTGATCTTCATGTAAGGTTGGTAATTTGCTCCATGGGTCATAATCAAACCCCCAGGTGTTTTGGGCTCTGTGCCAGGGCTTCTGAGCCCCCTGGCAGGTGTCTTGGCTGTCCTGGATAGCCAGAGGAATGTTCTGGGTCCTGACACCCTCCCAGACAGCCTTCCCTGCCCTGGAGATAGAGCTGTGAGCAAAAAGCAGAAAATCTTGCCCATTGTCTTTGCCAGAAGTTTAATAACAATTAAATGTGACGGGTGCAATAACAAGAAGATCCAAATGTATCCATCAGGTTTGCAGCAAAACAGATGCAGGGATTGTTTAAAAAAAAAACCCCATAGCAACAGTGAAGTGAAAATAATTTCCATTTCTGTACGGCTCAGAAACTGAAGAATCAGCCCCCCTTTATTTTCAACAGTGGTATAATATTAAAGTAACAGAAGGAAGTCTGTTCTGAAAAGCCTGACTGACCTAGAAGCAGAAAATACTGATTTTGGGGAACAGCCAGTGAAACTGAGCTGATGCAGGATAATTCTGCAGCCCTGCACACTAGGGTAATTCCAGACTCCAGTTCTGCAGACATAAATGAGAGCAGAGTCCAGCCAAAAGGAGTTTGCCAAATTTTGAATTACAGTATGAACCTCTGGGTGCTGGTCTGACCCCATCCTGGGGCCTGTTCTTTTGAGTTATTTTTGTATTTGCCTGCACAAATACATGCTAACTGTTTCACTGAGGTTCACCTTTAGCAGCTGTTAAATCCAGCTGCCAAACATTACAAACAAATAAATAAATAAAGTGGTTGGGCTGAAATGATTTGTGTTGCCTAATTTTCAAAAAATTAGCAGGCTTGCTCACAGGTCAAGAAAAGTGCTGACCAGTGCCAAATATGATGGGAAAGGCAAAATTCCCCTAAAAGTGTTGGTTGGTCACTCTCACATTGCACAAGGCAGGCTGGTGACATGACATTTATTTATGCTGGATAAAAATATCAGTCAGAAGTTGCCTGAACAGCCATTTCCCAGGGCTGACTGTTTCCCACATTGGTATGACTTCACACGGCTTGGAACTTTGAAGCTGTGTTAGCAAACAATGAGTGAAGTGGCTCTCGCGAAATTGCCCCGAGTCCTGAACCTTTGTCTAGAATTTTCAAATAAACCTTCCCAGTGGTGAGGCTGAAATCGTGATTTTTGTTTAGCCTTTCCCCCATGGTCAGCAGGGAAATGTGTGTCTGCTCTGCCTAACAAGTCAAACACACCTTTTAAGTCAGAAAATGGGTAAATTGAGCCAGTAGTGACCAAGGGCATCCTTTTCTTGTACTCTAAGTGATGAATTCCTTTCTGGAGATGTAAATTTGTTCCACTGTTTTGTTTAGATTACCTCAAGAGTCTTCTTTGGAGAACCTGGCCCGTGGTTCAATGATCTGGATATGGATGGTGACAAAACATCAGTTTTTCATGATGTGGATGGTTCTGTATCGGAATACCCAGGCTCATACCTGATCAAAGAGGATAACTGGTTAATCAAGCACCCTGACTGCATTGATGTGCCCGACTGGAGAGGCTCCATCTGCAGTGGGCACTTTGCACAGGTAAGGCTGCTCACCTTGCAGTGTCATTGTCACTTTGGTTTGTTCAAAATTTTGTTGGCACTTTAAAACTTGACCTGTAGAAATGGACTTTCTTCAGAGTGCTCAGTGTTTGTTTATCAGCATGTCTGCACAGGTGGCTTTGAACATGGGAAATACTGTGGTGTATTTTCTGAAACCTTGGTCTTGGCTGCTGACAGCCCCAACAACTTCTGCCTGAAGCCTCCTGAGAGCTCCGTGGGCATTCACAGATTAATATTCATAAATCCATGGGCTGTCAGCTGGTTATTTTTCCCTGATTTATGGAAGGAAGTGTTGCCCACAGTGTTATGGGAAATGTGCTGATGAGTCGAAATTAGACTTCAGCTTTCATGGTCTTTCATCCTGTGTGTGACCACCAAACCATTCTTCCCACCACAGGAGCCCTGAGTGCTGCTGCCATGAGAGCCCTCACTTTCCTCTGCTGAGAGGGCCTGGTTTTGTCTTGTGTTTTGCAACAGTTGGGGTTTTTTTGTGTGCAGTGCCCCTACAGCCAATTTCTAACCACTGAGCTGGGTTTCAGGCTTCTGAAAGCCAGACAGAAGGATCCTTGTTCAGCACAAGTCAGATGTCTGAGGCAGATACTGTCCTGCTGCTGAGGGTTGCAGGGTGCTGTGGAATATCTCAGCCCTGTTGCAGCCTCTGGCTCATCTCAATGGATGAGGAAATGAGTCTTATTTTTTTTCCTGAAAACAGTTTGCTTTGTTGAAAGGGAAGCCTAAGAAATTGAACATAAGTGCACAGCCCACAGGTTCCTGCCCAGCACACAGGACATGCTCCAGCTCACATCTATTGAGTATCTGAACCTTTCACTGTAGCTCATTAAACTCTTGGTGATCTCTTTTTTTGTTTGGTTGTTTTTTTGGTTTTTTTTCCCATCCAGATATACATCCAAGCCTACAAGCCAGCCAACCTGAAAATGAAAATAATAAAAAATGACTACCACAATCACCCACTCTACTTGGAAGGGGCTTTGAGCAAAAGCACTCATTACCAGCAGTATCAGCCAGTTGTAACTCTGAGGAAAGGCTACACCATCCACTGGGACAAGACAGCCCCTGAAGAGCTGGCCATATGGCTCATCAACTTCAACAAGTGAGTGAACTGAGTCCCAGCATTCCAGCACAATCGTGTAACTGCACATTTCTGATGGGTGAGGTCATCACCTCATGAGCTCTTCCAGAAGGAACATGCCTGTTCCAGGAAGTCCATTCAGTTCATCTTTTCATGAGCCATCTCAGGTTCCTGTTTCCTCCCCCAGGAAGCTCTGTAAGATAACTCAGTTCATTTTTGGAGGTTCAGAGCTAATTCATTCCTGGTGCATGGAAGTCACAGGTGTAGAAGGCAGGAGCAGATCTGCCCTACATTGCTTAACTAACACATATTTGTTATGTCTAATTTGTTTTGCATTAATCCATTCTAAACCATGAAAATTTTAACTGGACAGGAAAAAAACTTATTGTAAATTATTTAGTTTGGCTTCTAGCATGCCCAGGAAAATAATAGTTATGTTATAACTTGTTACAATGTGGGTCTTTGCTATTTTTAGGAATGACTGGATCCAAGTAGGGTTTTGCTATCCTAAAGGGACAACATTTTCCATTCTCTCAGACATCCACAACCGTCTCTTGAAGAAAACATACAAAACTGGGACCTTCTACAGAAGCTCCCAAATGGAGAAACTGGAGCACAGATACCCTACCAAGGGGTACTACTACTGGGATGAGGACACTGGGTAAGACAGCAGGCCTGGCTGGTTTGGACATTGCTGCTTTGGGAATGCTGGAGCTGGGAGCTGTTTGCCTGATGCCACTAGTGGGGACTGAACCAAACCAGGAAGGTTTTCTGGGGATGTGACCAGTGTTTAATTTTCCTGGGCCTCCCAGGCCTGCCAGTCACTCACAGCATCTGCTGCACTGCCAATTACTCTGGGAAATGCTTTTCCAAGTGAATACAAATTAGAAAAGGAAAAAAAAAAAAAAAGAAAAAAGCAAAGTGCTGACCACAAAACTTAACTGAAGACATGCACAGCCCTTATTGTTTTGAACAACAACTGTTTATGAATACCATGACAGGGATGCTCAGGAACTAAGTGCAAAGCCTGTTATTTTAAAGGATTAAAATAATGGGAAAGAAAGAAAGACCTAAAATACAAAAAATGTATTTCTATATATGTGTGTCAATATAGAATAGAGCTCAGAAGGTGTTCAGGTGCTATCTGATTTCTTTGTTTTACTTTCCATGAGTTCCTCATTTCTGGGATGAGTTCGCTTTTATTTGCATGTGAGATGTTGGGCACTATAAAACACAGGGACGGGGCTGCAATGAAAATGATTGCAAACCATAGAAAAGAGTCCACCAAAACAATATGTTTTTGCACAAAATGTTTGAAAGATGCTGTTTGTTTTTTTTTTTCCTGCCTACAGGTTGCTGTTTCTGAAACTCAAAGCTCAAAATGAGAAGGAGAAGTTTGCTTTCTGCTCTGTAAAGGGCTGTGAGAGAATAAGAATCAAAGCTGTGATCCCAAAGACAGCTGGTGTCAGTGACTGTGAGGCCACAGCCTACCCCAAGTACATTGAGACACCAATAGTGGAAGTGCCAATGCCAAAGAAGCTCTCCAGTGCACAACTGGTAAAACAGCTGATTTCTTATCACATAATCACTGCTCATGTAAATCTGGCATATATTGAGCCCACAGATTTAGTAAAACTTTGTGCCAGGGTCGGCATATGCTGTGCCTGATTTTCTGGAATATTTCAGGCAGGTGAAATAATATGAAACAGATTCTTGCAGTATGTGGAGAGCCATTGCAAGATCTATGCTTGTTCTTTTGGGGCTCTGATGTGATGTGCTGTTTTTGAAAGCACAGGGTGAAAACTGATGAGCTGGAAGACAGGTTGGTGATTTTGGAAGGAAGACAGTGAATGTGATTTTGGAGCCTCCAGCTCCTCCAGGCTGTAAGGACAGCAGTGACACACAGGGGACTGAACAGTAAAGCTGAATTATTCTCATTTATATCATGCATAACACAGTCTCCAGTATCCAGTCTGGTTCTGGGGGAGGAAGTGAGGTATTTATCTGTTATTTGGGTTTTTTCACTCATTGCCCTTGAAACAGGAATACACAGCAAAGCCTTGGAGAATTATGTGTCAGTTCTGCAAAGTAAGAATCACTCTGCCATTCAGTGAAACAGCTTAACTGGTGACAGAATGAGCAGAGAGGTTACCAGTGTGCCCAGTTTCATTAGCAATTTAATTTGGCAGGTCGGTGCTTATTATGTAGCTTCCTTGTTGATTGAATTGCAGGGTTTGAAATGTTTTCAATTCAAATGCAGCATTCAGGTAATGGACATTCTCACTAGAAAATCTGTTGGTTTTTTTTTTTTTTTTTTTATTGTAAACAGAAGACCAAGGACCACCTAATTGAAGTGAAAATAGAAACTTACAAGAAACAGTACTTCCACCTGAGGGATGACTTTGCATACATTGAGGTGAGCAAATCCTCTCAATGAACTTAATGGGGTGCAATTCTACACCATTTGCTTTATCTTCATGGAAAACTTGCTTACAAAGTTACCATGGAGAGTTAAATTCAAGTAATTTCTGCTTTGTATTTTGGGGGAAATAAAAAAGGGGTGTATCTTCTCCTGATAGGCAGGATAGCAGGATCTCAGAGAGCTGGAATTCTGCCCTTTGAGGCAAACAGCAGTCCTATGACTCAAGACTATCAGTGCTTCTCACAGGTGGTTGTTTGCAATTGTGTTACTGTGAAATGAAGGATGTTTTTCCCCCTGCCCAGGTTGATGGTGTCAGGTTTTTCCTCACTGAAGAGGGAATCCAGCTGGTAGTGATTGATGGACACCATGGAAAAGTTGTTGATCGAGTGACATTCAAAAACTCCATTCTACAAGGAATCCCAGCACAGATAGAGAATTATGTCAACAACATCAAAGATCAGTGAGTAAATAATCTGTTCTCACTAAGGTGCAATGTACAAGAATGCTGCATAACACTCATCTTTTTCTTGGACTTTATCACCCAACATGGGCACATGTTGGATTTTATCACCCAACAGCAGAGCAATACACCCAGTGTAGTTTTGTGCCTGATGGCTCCAAAAGAGCCCAAATGTGTGCAGGGCATGCAGGCAGCAGCAGGATGCACTCTTTGATTCAGGCACTGATTGAGCCCCAGATAATGTGCAGGGCTGCATGTGATTAATAAACTGCAGGGCTGCATGTGATTAATAAACTGCAGAGCTACATTTATGTTGTGGGTTATAGACAAATTGCAGAATTAAATTCACAAAGCACTGATCCATACACATGCACACAGCTTGCATTTTTTTACTGCATGTATGCTTTCTCAAATTGCAGATAATTCCACTAATAAAATACATTTCCCTTTGCACATTCCCTGCCCAGGCCTAAAGGCTGGATTATTTTGTATTTTAAGTATGGGCAGCCAGAAATGAAGAGTTTTGGAAATAAGTGATAAGTAGCCAAGAGATGTTCCTGCATTCTTGGAGGACAATGGCTTCTTTTGCTGGAGGGAGAATTGGAACCACATCAGAAACCCCATTAACCAAAGGGGTTGTTCCCACATTAGCTTGTGGAATGCTCGTGGGAAGTGAAGATATTTGTTATTAAATCTGTTTGGAAATCTGATTTAATAAAAATATGAGTGCTTTGTTGACAAATGATCTGAAATAGCTGTGGGCAGATTGACAGGATATTGTTCTGGCATTTACTCCAGAGACTTGAGGGAAGCTTGAGCAGAGTGCCATGCAGGTGCAGGCAAATGTGTTTCTACTGTCTTAAATAATTCTAGAGGTTTCAAAAATCACATCACATAGTTACTTCAAGGAAGCATGGTAATTTCTTCCTTTTTTCATATAAAAAATGTGTAGTCTTTTCAGAGAGGCCATCATCCTGCTTTACAAAAATCTCAATCCTGGCTAAGTCCTGTTCCTGATCAGGAATAGTAGTAATAATATTAACACAATTTTTTAAAGAGAAGCATGCTGAAAGGAACAAAAAAGTAACGTCAACAAAAGTCTCATGGAAGTGAATTTATTCAGGTTTAATCTGCTAATGAAGGAACAAGAAATTGCTTGAGACTTGCTAAGGGCATCCCAGGGAGAAGATGGGTTTCTCTGAGCAAAGCAGGGTGGAACTGCAGGTTGGAAACATTTAAATCATCCTAGAAAACCATGTTTAAAAAATAAAATAAAAAAATTACTTTTGTCTGCTTTCTAATGGGTTTTGCATGACTGGAAAAATAATCTATGACCAAACTGTTGGAAAGCATTGAGAAGCATTAAAACTGAAGCCACACAGAGGCAGGAGTTACCAGTGCTCAGGACAAACAAGTGAGGAAGGTGTTCTGACTTTTCACCCATTTACAAACCTCTTTGTTCCCTTCAGCTCCATAGTGCTGGTGACATCTAAAGGAAGATTCATTTCAAGAGGACCATGGACTAAAGTACTGGAGAAACTTGGAGCAGGAGAAGGTTTTAGGTTAAAAGGTAACCAGTTTTTAAAAACTCATTTCTGACCTCCCATTATTCCAGTAAAGGGACCGTTTTTCTGCTTCTAAACTTTGCCTAGCTTGTTTCTATCAGCATGTGCTCAAACATCCTGGAACCAGTAATTTATTTATTCAGAAAGGTTGCATCCACTGCAGCTTTGGTTAACATGCTCCGTTTAAAACTGTAAATAGAAAAAACATACTAGCAGTTTTTCTTAGAAGTAAATAATTTATGGGATTTCATTTTCCAGATTGAGTTTAGACAAAAAGACCTTTTAATAATGGAAATATTGAGCTTTTTCACCCACTAAATGCCCCAAACCAGGATTTTTTACTTGTCTGAACTTGTTTTTAGCTGGCTTTCTCTTGAAACATTCTGACTTGATGGCACAAAGCATATTGATGTCAGAGCATCACATATTGCATTAGAATACAGCTCCACATGCACATTGCTGCAATCAGCTCTAGGAGCTTTAGGGATGATTCCATCTGTGCGTGTGTGTGTCACACACATGGCTCTTGTGCACCTGCAGCCCTCCAGCCATGAGGTGTGGCCATGCACACAGGTGGTTTTCTGGCACACTCCAAATGTATTTGCTCTGATTTGCAGAAAAAATGGCTTTTGTGGGCTTCAAAGGCGGCTTCCGCCCCGTCTGGGTGAGGCTGGCCACCAGTGAGGACTCAGCTAAAATCTACCAAGCGCTGCCCATTCCTGTGGTGAAGAAAATGAAGTTGTGAGGACACCTTGCTGTGCCTGCTGGCCGCCAGCACCGCCCCGTGGGACGGACAGATGGACGGACAGACGGACGGACTACTGACCGCTCTGCGCAGGCCTCGCCCGCCTGCATCGCCAGCGTAGCATTTTGTTGTTCTTGTTGCTGTTGAAAAAGAAATCTCACTGTAAGTAGTAGAGTGGCCACGCGTGACAGAAGAGTCACATGTGTGACCGGCGTGTGCTCGGGGCTGGCCAGGCCAGGCTGGCTCAGGGGACACTGAGCGAGGCCTGGGCTGTTCCTGCAGGCCCTGCTCCTGGCACAGACTGATCCTGCTGCTGCCTCTTGAAGGGGAGCTCTTGGTCTGAAGACCATCAAGGGTTGTTGCTTCCACCATCCTCTCTGAAGACCATCAAGGGTTGTTGCTTCCACCATCCTCTAAGTTGACTTTTCCTTTCCCGTAGTGCAACTAGCTGCTCGCGCAGACATGGGATGCCAGTTCAAAGACTGGTTGGCAATCAGGTTTGAGTGATTTCCTGGATGCTGGGAAGTGGAACTGGACAGCAAACACTTCCCCATAAGCTTCTGTGAGGTTGGATCAAGCTCTTTTGGGGTGTGTGTTGTACATGCAGCCCACGGCACATAGCTGGGGAAGAAATGACAGAAGGAGTGGACAAAACATGCCAGCAGAGACTGAAGGAACCACCTATTCCTGCTTCCTCAGAAAACTGCGTTTTTCCTATGGATCGAGGTGTTTTAATAGTGGCTGTGCAAATATGAAATTTTCCTTCAACAAACAGCTGCAGGCTAGAAGGAGAGCAATGTCAATTAGCACATGTATTTTCTCAGCCTTTCCCATTCAGCCTTTCCCTCTGTACAACAACATCCAGGATCAGTTTATGGCTGCCAGCTAATGCCATCCCAGTTCAAACCTTCCAATTTTTGACTAGGAATACTGGGATTCATCTTATTTAGCATCAAATAGGGTGAGCTGCCCTCACCTTTCCCAGGACATCAGAGGGAACAGGATCAGCCTGCTGTGTGCTGCTTTCTGATCTTGTCTTCAGGCTTAAGATATTATGTCCTGGTCCTCCTGTAAGGGTTACATGAGACCTGGATGAGATCTTTCCAGGTGACCGAAGAATCAAAGTGGGAATCCCAATGCACTAGTTGGATGTCGTGTACCTCCTTTCCCCCTGCTTCAAACAAAGACCTGGGTAATGATGGCAGATCAGAGTGGATCAGGACTTTACAGGGGCATCTCTTGAAGCTGGGATGTTAACATTATATGGTAAAACACTGGTTTTAAAAAGCATTTCTGGTGTTCAGTGCTATTTCTGTCAGTTGCCCCAAAATACCACACAGGCGTTTCTGGAGGCTGTGGCTGTTCTTAGAAATCTGAGGGCAGGGGGAAGTGTGAAAGACATCATGACAAGCTTTTAAAGAATGTCAATCTTGCCAGTAAGACTTGGGTTTATTTCCCCACTTTATCTCTGCCTGTCCCTACAGCCACATAAATTATTCCAATTGCTGAGGGCTACTTTGTTTATTAATTAGGTTTTGCTTTTTCCCCACAATATCAAAAATACTACCTTGAAATTAGACTAAAAATCAAGGATTTTGTTTGTCATTCCAAAGGGTGTGCAGATACTGGTTTAGATAAGTTGCTCTGATTGTTAAAGCAAGCATGAACAAAATTTAAGTATACTGTAGGTTACATTCCACTCAAGCCTCTCCTGGGTTTTGAAACTGGAAATGTTCTTTTCAGTCTTACTACAAAATTGTTTTGAATTCACTGAATGTCATGTGTATTGTATTTTACAAGGAAAAAAAAAGAAAAAAGAGCCAAGTGTTCCTTCCCAGCTTCCCAACAAGAGCCTGGTAATGAATGCTCCTTAGGCATTTGTGCTGTTTGCAGAGTGAATGGGCAACATTTGTAAAAGGCAAATGAGCTGGGTTGTTTATTCCTGAAAATTCTTATGATAGTTTGGGGATTTTGCAAATTATTCTATGAAAGAGTCAGTCTCACTGGTGTTTCAACTGTGATCATCCAGAACGTTTATCTGATGTCCCATGATGGCCACAGCAATGCCAGATCCATGAAGTCAAGGGAAGAGACTAACAGGAATTCCCTGGGTCTGTCAGTTTGGGTTATCTAAACCTTTTCCCTGCCCTGAGCCAGTGCTGTTGATTGCAGCAGTTTTGGTGGAACACACTTGCTTCCAGGAGATGGACCAAAGCAGGAATATTTCCTTTCTGAGCACTTAGTAGATGGTGGGCAGGAAAGCCAGGCTTGGGATATGCCTGGAGTGGATTTGCTTTGTACAAGCCCCATTGCTGGGGTTGCCCTCTGCAGTGCTCCACTGGCCACAGCCATTTCCCCTTTCCTCTAAGAGTGCAAGAACCTAGGAGCATCCCACCAGGTGGGTCTGTCCCCTGGACTGCTTTGTTCAGCTTCCAGGAGCATGTTTTCTTTGTGCTGAAGTGTGGCTTCTGATTTTGCTGTTTTGGGACTTCTCAGGGTGAAAGCATAAGACTTGGCTCTAGGAAAGAGCATTTTCTTTTCCTTTCCTAAAAGATCTCACCTTATTAAGAGAGAAAACTTCAGCAGTTTGTGCTGTGATGCTGAGCCTGGCAGGTGGGGCCTGTTTTGGAGCTGGGGAGGGTCCTGTGCTGTGAATTCCTGCAGGGAATCAATCACACAGCCAGCAGAGCATCCTGGCTGTGTGCAGGGAAATGCCCAGGGCTCCTGGTGACAGGTGACACCCTTGTGTCCTCTGGAGACAGAATGGAGCCTGGTGCCATCCCAGTCACAAGAGCTCTGTGCCAAGTGACTCCTGCTCAGTCTCTGCACGTTCTAGAAGCTGCAATGAACTCTGACCAGTGAATTCCCCAATTCTCATCCCCTGCACGAGCTGCAGTGACCCTCTCTGTAAGGTTTTATTACTGCAGATGTTTTCATGTTTGCCTGCACAGTTGCCATTGGTGGAGTGGGGTTTTTTTTGGCTGCATTTTGTTTGTTTGTCTCTTTGTTTGTTCGGATGTTTGGGTTTTATTGCCTCTGTTCAGTTGCTTGTTTTACCTGTCGCCGAAACAGCTGGTCCTTTTTCGGAGTTAGATGTTTGTACATTTTCTTATAGACTTTCCAATGAAAAAAAAAAAGATATATTTTCTATTAATTTATTACAATGGCACTAAGACAACTAAATTGCAGACATAAGAAGCATTTTTACTGGAGTTGAGCATTGTCCAGTTTGTTAAGGAGGTTGGCAATGTGTCTTTTCTGATAATCTGCTTTGCACTTGAAAGCTCTCTATGTCCACAGACCGTGGTGGTGCATTGACTGTCAGGTTTATGATGACAAGAGCTCTTGGGACGTTGTTTCCAAAAGATTGTGGCTTACAACTGAAATAACACGTAGTTGTTTGGAGTACACAATGTTTATCAAAATAAATATTCTGTGCAAATTTCTTATTTTATGTTGTGTTGTGTTATTAATTTCCCCAGTTATCCCCCCATGTTATGTATTTTCCCCCTGCTTATGTACAAATGGTTCCTGCCATCCCTGATTTTCCCGCCACTGCCTCTCCTGACAGTTGGTTTCCCTGGTTACCCCCTTCCCCCTCAACTGCCAATCTCCCTTTGTTATATAATTTCCCCTCCACTGTACACCTTATATGTAAGTTTTTCCTCCTCCCTGGGCCCAGTTAATCACCCCCCACTCCTCCTAGCTTTCTGGAAGCTTCGCCTCTCTGGGGGCTGTGGTTGGCTGTGGTCCCGGGGCCCCTCCTTTATGTTGTATTAATTGGTCAGTTCCTTATGTCAGTTATGTTTGTGCTTCTCCCTGGTTGGCTAGTTGGGCTTCCCTCCTCTCTCCACCCCTTCCCTTTAAAAACTTGCCTTCCCCACTGTTCGAGGCCATTTGCTGGTTGGCACTTTCCTTCCAGGTCTGTGTCATCCGACCCTTCAATAAATCGGAGTTAGCCCCCAGCTAGTGGACGCCTCTTTCTTCGTCCTGCTGCGCTTTCCATCCACACCGTGCATCCAGCCCAGCCCAAGGCCAGGACGCCGAGGGGGGCTGGCAATACATGCGCCGGGGGTGTCGGCCACCTCCCTCCCGCATTGCTAGCCGGACATTAGGGCCAAATACGCCCCAGCGCAGGTTGGCGCCCAACGTGGGGCCTGCGAAGTGGACACTGGACTCGCTGGACCACTGACCGGACCCCGCGGTGTGGATTTTATAAATCTCCTGGCCGTCAACCTACCCCAAGGTGGTAGCAGGCCCGTTTTAGGGCAGCGCTCCCTGGGGACCGGAGTCGGGACTCCCTAGCACCCACCGGGACAACTCCAGGACGAAGACCCCCCGCCTTTTCGTTGCCGCAGCAACCGGATTGGTAAGTCTGGGCCCCTTTTCCTTGGGGACTCTCCGGACTTCTCCTCCACCTTTTTAAGACTTTCCCCTAGGGGTACGGGCCCTGCCCTGGGGACCTGCCCTCCACCCTCTTCCCAAAACCCCAAACTTTTGTTTTCGCTTTCCCGTGGGAGCCGGACTCTCCCCGGACGCGGGGGCCGGACCCACCACCCTATTTCCTTTTTCCTCGCACTTTCCCCCGGACTTCGGGGCAGTGGGAGGGCGGAGGCCGGTCGTGTGCGGTTTGCTGTTTTAGTTTACGGTTTCTCCCCAGGCGAGAGGGGTGTGACATCAGCGACCTTTCCCCCTTTCTAGTGGTAAAACTTTTGCTGCTAGAAAGGTGCCATGGGTGCGGGCTTGGGAAAGGAGCAAAAAGAGGTTTATTATACTGTTAAAGGTTTACTGCTTATGGGTGGGCCTAAGGCCCCCCAAGTAGGAGTTAAAGTTGTTGGTGAAGTGGGTTTTTTCGAAGTTCCCCAATGTCTCCCCAGAAGTTGTAAAGCAGCCACGTTTTTGGGTAGCTGTTGTTGCAAAATTAGAAGAATCTGTGAAGTCTGGGGAGACGAAATTAGTTAACGTGGCGTACTGGGCTGGTAGTGTGCTTGCCATTCTCCGCCCAGTAGGGGAGCCTAAGAAAGGACCCGCAAGTTCTGTGTTATCTCCTCGTTCTCTTTGTTCGCTTGCCCTTGTCCCTCATTCCGCTCCCTCTTCCCACAGGCAGGAGCCCTCGAGGGGGACTCTTAAGGCCAAAAAGAAGCAGGGGGTCCATCCTGCCCCTGCCCCTCCTCAACCTGCTCGGCCTCCCCCTTCGAGGAGCCCTGGCCAGGCTTCTCTCTTTCCCGACCCCACTGTCCCTGTCCCTAAGTCCCTGGTTGTTAAGCCTAAAGTTCGATTTGTTGAAGGTCATCAAGATGGCTCCCAGGGTGCCCAAAATGGCGGCGACCACATGGCCGTTCCCGCCAGGGCCCCTTCTCTTCCCCAGAACCCTTTTCTCCCAAATCCCAATCCCTTCCTCCCTCCTGACCCAACCCCCCAACCCTTTTCTCGGTTGCCCCCTGCTCATACCCTTCCACGGTCCCTCCCACTGCTCCTCCTTCAGCTCCTCCCGTTTCTCCTCCCTCAGTTCAGCCCCCTGCTGATCCCACCCCTGCTCCTCCCACGCATTCAGCTCCTCCTTCGGCTCCTCCCATTTCTCCTCCCCCAGTCCAGCCCCCCGTTGATCCCTCCCCTGCTACTCCCACGTATTCGGCTCCGCCCCCGTGTTCCACCCAGGGGGCGGAGAGGGGTGGTGTGCCGCGCCCACCCCCTCATCCCGCCTCACTACCAGGCCCCGCCTCAACCTCTTCCAGTTCTGATTCCCACGCCTTCCCTTCCGGTTCCCACGATTTGTGTTCCGGGGGGGGGAGGGTGGATGACCGGAGGCCGGGGCAGGCACCCTTGTTGGAAGCCGCCCCGGTCTCGTACACCCTAAGCGGGGAGGGGAGTCCTCTGGCACAGTGGGTGCCTTTAGCACCAGCCTGGATCAAGGAGCTGTGCAAGGCGCAGAAGGACTACTCCCGGGAGTCAGAGTACTTCCGGGGGTTGCTCCGTAATGCCCTTGCACAGGGAGATCTGGTGCCAGCTGACCTGAGGGCTCTCTTCTCCAGCTTGACAAGGCCCATGGAGTTCTGGGTCTAGGTGGCGGAGTGGAAGAGGGAGATTTTGGAGGTTCTCCCAAATCTTTGGGGGAATCCTTCAACTTCTCATGATGTGGAGGGCCTGATAGTTTCGGAAGAACATCTGTTGGGCGAGGGGCAGTGGGCGACCGGGGCAGCCCAGGCTCGGGCTCTTTTCCCACAGCAGTTAGTGGAGACGGCTCAGGCCGCGGAGAGGGCCTTTCTAAAACTCGCAGTCGTCACCTCCCAATGGGAGGAGGACGAGGTGCGGCAGGGCGTTCAAGAGCCATACATAGCTATTATCGAGCGCCTCTACCGCTTCGTGGAAGCACAGGAGTCCAGGGACAGGGAGAGAGAATGTATGCTCAGAAAGATGGCGTACTATAACGCCAATTCTGAGTGCAGAAGAGCCATCAGGACTCTCCCCCGAAATCCCCGGCCCACGGTAGAGGCAATGATAGAGGCCGTGGTGGCTCACGTCCCTCTTTCCACACACCCACGTAAAGCCTCCGTAGCCTTTGCCGATCTCCCCGAGCCCGAGCCATTCGACCTTGAGGCTGCCCCCGCTGCCGGACCACCAACACCAGGGTCCGGCAGAAGAACAGCAGACACCCACCCCTGCCACTTATGTGGCAAGATAGGGCACTGGATGCCCCAGTGCCCTATGAGGTTAGATTATCTAAATTATAGGAGGCAGCGGGAAAGGGAGGAAAAGGCCACAAAAAACTAGGCCCCGAGCACAGCCCCTCCCTGCACGCAGACAGAAATGCGGCGGGCAGAATACCACCACGTGGGGAGGAAGGAGAAGAGGGAGCGCCGCCGCCGACTTTCGCTATGCCGGACTTGACCTACTTTTCGGATTTGACCATTACCTGTGATGCAGTTCCTGCGCTTAACACCTTGTCCTCTGCTTCCCCATACAGGCTGCAGCTAACTAGGGATTTTTATATCCCTAGCAGTAACATCCAGCTGGTGTCTGTCGACCTTCAACATCCGGGTCGTTGGAGGAAACTGGGACGTTGCAGGTGGACCATCGTCGGTGATACTAAGCACACGCCGCGAGACGTGCACATCGTCCCCGGTCTGGTCACTACCGACCGGGATCGTTTCGTGGTAGGGCTGTACTGTGTCCGACCCCCACTTCTCCTTCCCAAGGGACAGGTCATCGCCCAGGCCATTCCAGTTCCAGACAAGGACCATTGGAGCAACGCCGCGGAGAGGACATCGCCTCCGTCAGTGGCCTGGGCACAACTCGTAGGGAGGGAGAAGCCCCGCCTGACATGTGAACTCTCGTTGGGCGGGGATCAAAAGGTCATCAGGGGTCTCTTGGACACGGGTGCAGATGTGACGATCATTCCCTCTCGGGAGTGGCCGTCACATTGGGATTTGCAAAGCGCAGCAGGCACGATTTCAGGTGTCGGGGGCTCGCAATTGGCAAAACAATCAAAGAGCATTGTTCAAATTAAGGGGCCCGACGGGCAATTGGCTTCCGTACGCCCGTTTGTATTAGACTACACCGAGCCTCTCTGGGGGAGAGATCTACTAGCCCAGTGGGGGGCCAGAATTGACCTACCAAAGGCTCCCCAGGTTTTTCGGGCAGTGGCCACTGATGAGCGCCGGACCTGGAAGCTGGATTGGCTTTCTGATAAACCAGTACAGGTCCAACAGTGGCCACTTAACAAACAGAAATTGAAGGCGCTCAACGAGCTCGTGCAGGAGCAGTTACTTAAGGGCAATATCGAGGAGTCCATGTCACCATGGAACTCCCTGGTTTTTGTCATCAAAAAGCCCAATAAAGATAAGTGGCGGCTCCTGACCGACCTCCGCCAAATTAACGAGTTGATTGTCGACATGGGATCTCTCCAACCAGGGATGCCCTCCCCAACAATGCTCCCCCAAAATTGGAATTTGGCGATAATTGATATCAAGGATTGTTTCTTTCAAATTCCCCTTCACCCGGACGATGCCCCGCGCTTTGCTTTCACGGTTCCGTCCATCAACCGTGAGTCTCCGGCCAAGCGCTATCATTGGCGGGTATTACCACAGGGCATGAAGAACAGTCCTGTGATCTGCCAATGGTACGTCGCTTCGCTGCTGTCACCCCTGCGTACAGCCCTCGGGGATGCCGTCATCATCCACCATTATATGGACGACATCCTCGTGTGTGCGGCCGACCACAGTCTGCTTGCCCATGCGCTTGACCTGACAACCAATGCGTTGGTTGCTGCAGGGTTCGAGCTCCAGCAGGACAAGATTCAGCGGATGCCACCTTGGAAGTACCTGGGCCTCGAAATTACAAAGCAGACCATTGTTCCGCAAAAATTGGCCATTCGGACGAAAGTCCGGACCCTAGCAGATGTTCACCAACTGTGTGGGTCTTTAAATTGGGTGAGACCCTGGCTAGGCATTCCCACCGAAGACCTATCCCCCCTTTTCAATTTGTTGAAAGGGGGAGAGGGGCTTAGTTCCCCTAGGGCTCTCACCCCAGAGGCGGAGGTGGCTTTGGAGAAGGTCCAGAAAACTATTTCGGCCAGGCAGGCCCATCGGTACCATCCCGGCCTGCCATTCAAATTCATCATACTGGGAAAGCTGCCACACCTCCATGGCATAATCCTTCAATGGGACCAGGACCTGAAGGACCAGGGTCTGGGTCACCCCCTCTTGATCATAGAGTGGGTGTTCCTCAGCCACCATAGGTCCAAAAGGATGACACGGGCACAGGAGTTGGTAGCCGAACTGATCCTCAAAGCGAGATCGAGGATCAGGGAGCTGGCAGGGTGTGACTTCTCATGCATTCACATTCCAATCAAATCGGAAGCGGGCCAATTAAAATTAAAGACCTTTGAAGAACTGCTGCAAACTAATGAGTATCTACAGTTTGCGTTAGACAGCTACACTGGGCGCGTCGCAGTTGATCGGCCGGCCCACAAATTATTCAATTCGGACTTCAAATTGTCTCTTACAAAGGTTCAGAGTAGGGAGCCGCTGGATGCCGTGACTGTTTTTACTGACACGTCTGGAGCATCCCACAAGTCTGTCATGACTTGGAGGGATCCTCAGACTCAGCAGTGGGAGACCGATGTTGTTCTTGTGGAGGGTTCTCCACAAGTTGCTGAGTTAGACGCAGTCGTCAGGGCATTCCAGAGATTCCCTGGACCTTTTAATTTGGTGACAGATTCTGCGTACGTTGCAGGTGTAGTGTCCCGAGCAGAACATGCAGTTCTTCAAGAGGTCATGAACAAGAGATTGTTTGAATTATTAAACAGGCTCGTCGAGTTGGTCTCCCACCACGAGCACCCATTTTATGTGATGCATGTAAAGTCACACACGGACCTGCCTGGGTTCATAGCGGAGGGCAACCGCCGTGCCGACTCTTTGGCCGCGGCTGCCGTTACGCAGGGCCCGCTCCCAGATGTGTTCGGCCAGGCTAAGATTAGCCACCAACTCTTTCACCAAAATGCGCCCGGCCTGGTTCGGCAATTCAATCTGACGCAGGACCAGGCCAAGGCGATCGTGGCCACATGTCCCCAGTGCCAGCAACATCAAATGCCCACCGTGGCGTCGCGAGCTAATCCTCGAGGCCTGGCGAGCTGCAAGGTGTGGCAGACGGACGTAACACATGTCCCATCTTTTGGCCGGCTGTGTTACGTCCACGTCTCAGTAGACACCTTCTCCGGAGCTATCTATGCTTCTGCCCACACAGGGGAAAAGGCAGCGGATGTTCAGAGGCATCTGCTTCAGGCATTCGCTGTCTTGGGCATCCCTAGGGCCTTAAAAACTGACAACGGCCCTGCGTATACTTCTAAGGAGCTGCGGAGCTTCCTGCAGCAATGGGGAATAGTCCATAAGACCGGCATCCCCTATTCCCCGACAGGCCAAGCGATGGTAGACAGGGCCCACCAGAGCCTTAAGAAGACCCTGTCCCGCCAGCAACCGGCGATGAAGGTGGAGACCCCCCACGTCCGGCTGTCGAGAGCCTTGTACACTCTTAACTTTCTTAATTGCTCTTTCGACAGCCGGAATCCTCCAGTGGTCCGGCATTTCGGCAGCCACCAGCAGCTGCAGCCTAAGGTCAGGCCTCCGGTTCTGATCAAGGATCCGGAGACCTGGCGGACGGAGGGCCCCTTCGACTTGGTGACCTGGGGGAGGGGATACGCTTGCGTGTCTAGCCCCTCAGGTCCCAAGTGGGTTCCATCAAAGTGGGTAAGGCCCTTCGTCCCGAAACAGAGGACAAAAGCAGGGACTGTACCACAAGTTCAGCAGGCGTGTTGGCGGCGACGGAGGAGGCACCACCATCTACCATCCGCTCCTCCGGACCTCCCCTCGGTGGAGGAAGAGCCTTCCCCTCCAGCCTCTCCTCCACCACTGGACCTCCTCCTTTGTGCCTCTTCCTGTTCTCCCCCTGTTCCTGATTTATCACCCTGTATGTTTTATTTAAGTTGGCTTTTCGGGGAGGAACCATACTTATGATTCGATATACTTTTACCATTTTCTGTCGTTTCAGTTACGTCTCCCCAATGGCCCCCATTACACCACTGCTGGCCCCAAACCTCAGGATGCTGTTTGCCCTGATAATAACCTGCTGGCTCCTGATGCCACCTACGGAGCCGTGGGTTGTCCCCCAGCCCAAGGTCAATGTCTGGCGTGCCTTGGCTCAGTTGCTCGGACAAGACAGCATCTGCCTGGACACCGGCGCAGCAGAGGACCCGATGTCGTCTTGCCTTGTGGGGATCCCTTTCTCTCCAGGCGAGTTCCCTTCCACTTTCCAGCGTTCCTTTTATCCCATTTTGGCCCAGAGCCTCATGATCCTCCCCAGTTTTGACCCCTCGAATGCCTGGAGAGACGGAGTGTTCAGGCTGGTCCCTGCAACCTCCGAGCCCACAGAATTACATTTACTCGGCTCCGCCAACGCCTCGGTTTGTTTCCAATTTGATTATACTATCACCCCCGTAGAGAAGGGCAGTGAGGTGGTCTTGCAGTCAAAAATTGAGTACCAAGCTAAGCAGTGGTGTCAGGCCGTTTTAAAAATCCTCGGCCCCACCACTACTGGCCGGACCCCTTACTCCCTTCCTCGGGGTGTGTTTTTAATTTGCGGAGACCGAGCGTGGGTCTGGTCGGAGAGCCATGCACCTTTGGCCGGCTGACGCTGTTTACACCTAACATGTCCCAAATTATTGATTGGAAACGATCAAACATCACGTCCAAATTGGGCAGATCAAAAAGAGATCTTAAAGATCTCACCGGGGACTGTGATGCCGAAATCACTCATTGGTCTCACTCAAAGTCCGCCGCCTTTACCATCCTATTGCCTTGGGTATCGGTGGCGAAGGCTCTAGGAGAATTGGGCCACCTAGAATGTTGGGTGGCAAAACAAGCCAATTTTACATCAGCCGTGCTATACGACCTCCTATCAGACAAGGAAATAACAAGGAAGGCGACACTCCAGAATCGAGCAGCAATAGATTTTTTATTGCTGCTACATCACCACCACTGCGAGGAGTTCGAGGGCCTCTGCTGCTTGAACCTGTCCACCCGGGCCGAGGACGCCAGACAATCAATCCGAAAACTCCAAGACCTAGTCCACCAAGTGCGACAGGAGACCTCGGACTGGCTGGGGGACCTTTTTAAGGGTTGGGGCCTGAGCGGGTGGGCCACTTCTATCTTAGAATCTATTATTAAAGTTGTTTTGAGTTTGATTAGGTTTTCAGTTCTTATCATGGTGATCCGCGGTCTGGTCCAGAGACTGGTATCTAAAGCCACCTCGCCCACCATCAACCATGCCGCAGTGCCCGCCGAAGAGCACATCGAGCTGGGGGACCTCTCCTCGGAGGCCGAAGAAGCTGCAGATGAGGAGGGGTCAACTGTGCCGCCCACTGACCACCCATGGGCGGACGAGCCCCAGCTCGAGGAAGGCGAAGATTGGCCGGACAAGCCGCGGGTCCCCGAAGTTTAAGTTCATATGAACTCTTATGTTCTTTTTATTTTATTTGTTAAGAAACGGGGAGATGTTGTGTTGTGTTATTTAATTTCCCCAGTTATCCCCCCATGTTATGTATTTTCCCCCTGCTTATGTACCAATGGTTCCTCCCGTCCCTGATTTTCCCGCCACTGCCTCTCCTGACAGTTGGTTTCCCTGGTTACCCCCTTCCCCCTCAACTGCCAATCTCCCTTTGTTATATAATTTCCCCTCCCCTGTACACCTTATATGTAAGTTTTTCCTCCTCCCTGGGCCCAGTTAATCACCCCCCACTCCTCCTAGCTTTCTGGAAGCTTCGCCTCTCTGGGGGCTGTGGTTGGCTGTGGTCCCGGGGCCCCTCCTTTATGTTGTATTAATTGGTCAGTTCCTTATGTCAGTTATGTTTGTGCTTCTCCCTGGTTGGCTAGTTGGGCTTCCCTCCTCTCTCCACCCCTTCCCTTTAAAAACTTGCCTTCCCCACTGTTCGAGGCCATTTGCTGGTTGGCACTCTCCTTCCAGGTCTGTGTCATCCGACCCTTCAATAAATCGGAGTTAGCCCCCAGCTAGTGGACGCCTCTTTCTTCGTCCTGCTGCGCTTTCCATCCACACCGTGCATCCAGCCCAGCCCAAGGCCAGGACGCCGAGGGGGGCTGGCAATACATGCGCCGGGGGTGTCGGCCACCTCCCTCCCACATTGCTAGCCTGACATTAGGGCCAAATACGCCCCAGCGCAATTTTATTTTTGTCTCCCTGCTTATTTCAAAAGACAAACCCAAGGGGCCAAGCAGTCCCTGTGTGTATTTGTTGGCCAGTCCACACAGACCACAGCACCTTTCACTGCCTGGTCACAGCTGCAGGATCTGAGAGAGGGGGACGGGAAGGGAAGGAGATGGGAATGGGAAGGGGGATATTGCAGCCATGAAAAGGCCTGTATTTGGGGCACAGTGGGGTGACAGGCCAGGAAAATTGAAATGCACCCCACTCTAGGGACTCAAAAGGAGATTTGAAGAGGGTTCCCTCCACCTCAACTTCTGCCAGGACACAGGCAGACATCACTGCTGCCCTGTGTATGTGTGTGCATATATATCTATGCGTTTGGGACCAGGGATGGCTGAGTGGATCTGTTACCTAAGATCAAAAAACATAAAAATATATTTTTTTTCATAAACTATAACATGATTTAACACTTAGATTACATTATAAAGAGAACATAAATTATTAAAAGAGTATTATAGACTAGAAGATAATGGAATAGTTTATTTTGGAAAAGACCCCTAAGTTCATTGAGTCCAACAGTCATAACCAAACGTTCCAAAGTCCACTCCTAAACCATATCCAGAAATGCCACTTTATAATGTATTATAATTTATTATATTATATAAAAGATCATTAATATGATATAATGTAATATAATATAATATAACATAATGTAATGTAATGTAACGTAACGTAACGTAACGTAACATAATATAATATATCTTATACATTATAATTATAATTATATTATATATTAAATACTATATCATAATATATAATATATAAATATAATATTATGCATAATTACATTATGTAATATATAAAATAAATATTTTATATATTATTATTTATATATTATTATTTATATTTTATATACTATTTATATATAATATATAATTGAGTATAATATCATGTATATAATTATAAAGTTTATTATTATAATGTAACAAATATATTAATTATATTATATTATATTATATTATATTATATTATATTATATTATATTATATTATATTATATTATATTATATTATATTATATTATATTATATTATATTATATTATATTATATTATATTATATTATATTATATTTTAATTTTTCTATACTTTTAGCCGGAGCAGGCCGTTCCCTGTCCGCGGGCGCCCTCTGGTGGCCGCGGCCGGTCTCGGCTCCCGGCGCTCCCGGTCCCGGCCGAGCCCTGATGTTCCTGCGAGCCTCTCCCGGGCACCAAGGGCCAGACGGAGCTGTCACCGCTCCTGCTGCCATCTGCGGGGTGCAGGGGTGCTCCCTCCGCTGCCTCACAGAGCTTTGGTTATTCTCCCCAGCGCTGTGGAGCACAGGAATGTCTGTCTGTCCGTGTCCCCAGATTTAGCGCTGTTTATGCAGCGCTTGCGGCCTTTGGGAGCAGCCGGCCCATCGCTGTGTCCCGGCTTTCTCCGCCTGGATCCCGGAGCTCTCTCAGGCGCTGTTCTGCCACCCCCATCTGAGTAAAGGATGGGGAGGGATGTGCACAAAGCAGGGCTGCAGCCACACCTTTCCTCCTTCACAGAAACCCTCCAGGAGCTGCTCCCTCAGCGCGGAGCTAAACCCAGCCCGTTCCTCACTGAATAACCTCACCCACAAGGCAACAATAACCTTAACAAAACGGCAGCGAGAGCTGCAACACTTTGCAAACGGATCTATTCACAGTTTCACAGTGTAAGGCTCAGCTGGAGTGTCTCAGCACTGTCAGGACATGGGCAGGGGCCTGTGATAAGGAAACAGTGACAGGATTCAATGGGAAATTACTCAGGAGGAAGCTCCCTACAAATATTTCTCTCTCTTCCTTTGCCAGAGGTGTAATGTGAGATCACAATGAAATTACCAGCCCCACCATAACCCCATCTCCTCTCCTCCTGTGTTGGTGTAGGATTAGTACAGGATAATGTTTCTTAAAGCACAGATACCTCACCTGAAAGCAAGGGGCCTGCCAGCTGATAGCAACACCTAAGGAAATGAATGCAGCTCATTTATTTCTGCTTTCCTGTAGAAAGCTCCAGTATTCAAGTGCTACAGCTCTGTCTCTTGAACAGAGACTGCTTTACAAATCTAAAGTTGATTTTCTCATCACAGACTGTCCTGGCTTATTCACTACTTCCAGAAATAACAATATGGCTAAAATAATTTCAGGCCTTAGTTGGGTTATCTGAGCACTGAGCAATATGGCTTAAATTCTGATGTTATATGGGAACAGAGGCTGAGAGGAGTGGTGATAAAAAGGAAAGTGGTCTTGCCCTCATTAGGTTGCACAGCTCATTAGTTCACAACAAACTACCTGTACCAACATTAAAGGCAAGACAGTTGTTTTTTCAAGATCTTGTGCTCAAGTGCTGTCTGAAATGCCGAGGCATTTGCATGTCTGTGCTTCCATTAAGGTCCTAGCAACTGCATCCTATTATAAGTGCAATTATCTAAAGTCCACCCAGTGATTAACATGCTGTACAGCACCTGAAAGACAGCAGCTGACTATCAAGGGTTGGCAAGGCACAGGGTATGGCTGTGGAGACAACTGGCAGGATGAATAATAAAATACTCATATAAAATTCTCATATAATTTCAAATATGTACTATTTTGGACAGTTCTGAAATATCATTTTAGATGAGGGGATGAAAACGGACTCATTTCTAAATTTTTTGCAAAAAGAAGTTGAATGAAATGGAGTTGCAGGAAGGACAAGTTAAAAAGAATCCCAAATATACAAGATGGCCTTCAGGCATGAATCTCAGAAATAATAGCAATTGTCACATAAATACAACTATTAAACCTTTTTGTTTATTTTTATATTCACTCAGCAAGAGCTCAACCATGACCTTGTTTTCAGTCTTGCACTACAATTATTCGTGTACAATTCAGTCTTCCTTACTAGAGAGAAAACTTTACTATATATAAAGTTATAGTAAGATCCAGCTCACTTCATGGTGTGTTCAATCCTTGCACCTTGCAAAGCAAATTCCAGGGCCTTGCTGTTCACCTCTTTCCAATGCACACAGAGCCCTGATGACATGTAACTCTGCCACCAATTAAGGCAGCCAACTAATTTAAATGTTAATGATTTAATGAGTGCTCAGTGCTCTGGTCAGTGCCTCCCACAGAACTGGTGGGCAGGGTGCCAAGACCAAAGTCCAGCCTCTGTTCAGACACAACTGATTAAAAAACCTGATAAAAAAAAAAAAAAAAACTTTAAAAGCAGCAGATGTTACAGGCAGTAAAGATGGGCCCACAGTTTTTTTTTAGAGGTACCAATAAATTATCTAAGGGGAAAAAAGTTTGGGTTATAAACTCCATGAATTAGAGCATTGCAGTTGCTCTTCTGCAAAAAACAAAGATGTCTCTTGTCCCACTTCAACAGAAACACAATTCTGGAGTAAGAAAGAAAAAAGGTTCTGTTTCTGAGAAGTTGTAGCCTTTGTCCATAAAATGGGGAAAAGACTGAAGCTCTAACTGCCCCCTCCCAAAATACCAATGTCTATGTAATAATAAAAAATAAATGAATGAATAAATGAATGAATAAATAAATGAATAAAAAACACCTATTAAAAATAATTATTACTGTTAATTTAAATGATGTCTAACAGATCTGGTTTTCCTATCACACTGATATAATGCCACTGGCAACCCAGCCAGTATCAGCACTGATCTGTTGAGCAGCATCACACCAAAAAGGAACAAAGCATTTCCCATCTGTCCCTGGCTAAAGGCTGGCACTGTGCAATGCCTGATTGTTGTGTGTTACAGCAGCTTTTTAAATGCTAATCAAAAACTGCTCCAGAGCCACAGTGTCCAACCCCCTCCACCACCTGACTACTGCAGGAGGAAAAATACCATCATCCAAAAATCCAAGTGGAGTGATTTTCCTTCTTTTCCTTTCTGGCAATTTGGTACTACCTGAATTCAATGGGATTTGTCCTGTTAAAGGGGTACAGTATAAAAGATAAAAAATACTGATATTCAAAAATAATTCATTTTATCCACTATAAGATAAAATATTCATTTTGTTCAATATCTTAGAATAAGAACTATCAAATAGCAGGGTATGATGGACCTAGTGGGATGGCAATCTTAATAAATAAAAACATGACAGTACCAATGAATTAGGCATTTTAAAACCAGAGGCATCCCCTCTATTTAGGCACTAAGTTCTTTGAATTTCTATAAATATCCAATGTAATTTAAAATAAAAGCTCTGGAAAAGACAGAGGGGAGTAACACTTTTTCATCAGTGTTACTCCCTGATTAAAAAAGGAAATGAGCCACATGTAAAAGAATGGAAATAATTTATAAGTCTTACCAGCAACGCATGGAGAACAGTAGCCAAATATCAGATTAAAGTAGGTTGCTCCATAGCTTTACAAAATGGTGTTTTAATTTATGATTTCCTTTTTGGGACAAAACTGAAAGAGCTCAGAACAGTGACAGATAAGTAGATTCTCTAAGAAGTCAAGGCTGACCTGACTGTTCAGAGAAGTGCTTTGACCACTCTAAGTTAAGATCAGAAATCCTGTTGTAGTTTGTGTCAGAGCAGTTTGAAGAAAAACCCAAATCAACAAAACTCAGAATATTTTTTCCAGTATTTTATTACATAAAAAATTGATTGTCCATAGGAAATTCTTCACAAAGTGCAACCACATCCTGTGTAGCATCACTGACAAACTGTTTTTTCTGAGTAGGACAGCTGGGTTAAAAATTTAACAGTAGCTCAGAAAAGTTAGTCCTAGCACTAGAACAGAGAAGCCACTATGCTGGGAGGAGAAAGGCAGCAGATGTTTCACTGTCATGAAAACAGATGATTTTTCCATGTACCTCTGTATAGAAATGGGAAAAAAAAAAAAAAAGGAAATAATAAGAGCTATAATTACCACCCTACAGGCTGAAATTTGTTTTAAAGGAGGTATCTCAATGTCCTGTATGTGGAACCAAAAAATCTGTTATTGAAAGCCTGATAAGCCTCCAAAGAAGAATTCATCTTCTGAGGTACTCATGGAGCATTCCTGAACTCATGTAACTTTTTAAGGATATTTATTCATATATATATATATGTGTGTGTATATATATATATATATGTATATATATATGTGTGTATATATATGTGTGTGTGTGTATATATATATATATGTATATGTATATATATATATATTCTATGTATATATATATATATTCATGTGTGTGATAGGGTTTAATTATGTAACGCTGTCCCAGGACAAGTGCAACTCTCTCAAAGACTTTATCAGTTTCAAAAGGCAATTCAGGTCATTCTTGAGTAATGAACTGTGATAGCAGAGAAAGATTGGCTGGGGTAAAGCAGCCAGACTGCCATGTTACACTTACTGGTATATTTCAGTATTTGTTTAGTGTATGTAAAGCGTGAAAAAGGGAGAAGAAAAATGGAAGAGTAAAATAAATTTATTTTGTGAAGGCAGCATTTTGTGTTTTATATCAAAAAGCAACTGTCAAGTCATCACACAGATGAAAACCTAAAAAAAAGAACAAATGAAAAAAACCACCAAACACTTTGAAATTTGATTAAGCTATGTGGCACAAGACCCACCTGCATTTGGCATGAGAAACTGACCCAGAAACAACCAACCAACAAAAAAAAGTGAATTGGCTGGTTCAATTTCAACAAAGCCCCTTTTAACTACAAAGGGGAAAGACCCAATCTACTGTAAATGTAGATTTATGAATGACTGAAGTACCTGTACTCAAAAGCTGGGCTATAGCTATAGTGTAGTAATTGTTTCTCCAACAGTCTCAAACCAAACTTGATCAAAAAGGAAATAACATTAGGAGGAATACAAAACTGCACTTCCATGTCTTTCTGATCAAAATCTGAACAGTCACCTCTATACCATAACTTTGAAAAGCAAAAAGTCATTAATATTTCATTTTTATAGTTTCATCTGACCCTGTTCTTTGTTTACAAAAGGTGGTGCTAATCCAGATGATAAATTAGTTATGCACAAAAATTGGACTGCACAGCTCGACTATCCAAGTATCACTGAGACTGTTCTCAACTCTGCTGCACATCTGCATTAGTAGTAGAATGGAAAAAATAATAGTTAATCCTGAAGAAAAAAAAATTAATTTTCCACTCAAACAGGTACAGACCTGTTTAATGAAGTGTAGCTGCAAAGGTTTCTTTAATCTAAATTCATACAAATATAATTAAAATTAAATAAAATGAATCAACTGGAACCTTCATCAACATGATTTAGTCCTTTCATACAGAAACCAAAGGTGAGTTAGTCTGCCTCTTGAATACAGAACCAAATGCAGATCTATTTAAAAGGTTTTACTACTCCTCAAAACAGTAAGTTTAGTGACATCTTTTATTTTAGAACAAGGACTCAGTTACAGTTTCATACTTTTGATACTGAAGTATTCCACAAGATCAACCATTATGGTTCAATTAGGACTTTTTATCCAAGACACTTGGATTTTAGCACCTTAAAGAAAAAGAAACACCATACCAGTATTGAATGAGGACAGCTGGTACTGTGCTCATCCTCTGCACAATGATGTGGACCACACTACTCGGTGCCTTTTGTCCCTAATTGGTAGTAAGGCAGAAGGGAAACAATTCTAAGCAAAGCATTTGACTGAGTACAATTTGAGTAATAATAAACCTCCTCAATTATACAAAGTATTGGCTCATACTTCATTAGTATTTGAATCAAATGGTCATTTACAATCAATCAAGTCAGTCAGGAATCTGTACCAAGGAAAAAACCCACCAAAATCTAACCAGATCAGCATCAGTAAGTGATATGTCTGACTCAAAGTTTAACTCTGTGCTAGAGCTTTTTCAAATATTTAAACAAACCATTAAATCAGTAAACCAAATTAACTTCAGAGCTAGAATGTTCTTCTTCCAGCTCACTGCCTGAGTAATGGGGCACAGGAACAGGTGCTTGCACAGGCACAGTCCTTCAGCAGCAGGAGCAGCCTGAGTGCCCTGGATTCATCTTCACTTTTCACCCTGACACTGCTCGTGCAGGTGCTACAGTTCCATTCACCTCTGCAGGGCACAGAGTGTCCCTCCTGTACAGATCTGGAGTGCATGAGCAGAGCTCCTACCTAGCATCCATCACACTGCTAAGCACAGATTTCCTGGGACACATGGGTTGAGTTTATTTTAAAGAAACAGGCAGTCTAACCAAACATGTCCTAAATCCTGTAATTTCAGGCATCTTTGGCCACTATTCTTTGCTACTTTGGGCAGTTCTGTGCCAACTATGTCTATCAAACCATCATCCAAAAGAATCTTTTCACACTGCACTTGGCTCTCAGCAGCTGTGAATCCATGATTTGTACACCCAAGATGGGCACAGCTACTACAGATGAATATCAGTGTATTCTGAGACCATAATTCTTCTTTGCCACTTAAATTAAGTTTGTGATGTTAGACAGACAGATTTGTATGCTAGTTTTAAACAACAACAAAAGCATAAAAAAATTACAAACTAAAGCAGTCAACTGCTGCCATGAAGCATTACCTTTCCTGTAACTAAACAAATGGCCGACAGCAGTGAGTAAACTGGTGAATTTCAACATAAATTTAAACTTCAGTAGTCTCTGCTTCCTTCCTCCCCAAAAGCCAGGACTCATCAGCAGATTCCCTTCGAGGAGCAGCAGAGCAGGATTCAGTCTGGGCACCGTGGCTGTCATAGCTCCTCTCTCTGGTTGGTGGCTCGGTTGTCCTCTTTGACGCCGTTGGATTTCTTCTCTGTTTCTTTTTTCTTCTTTGCTTTTTCAGGTTTTGTTTTGTTTTTCACTTTCTCACTTCCGTCTGCTCCTTTGCCAGGATAAACCTGACCTTCCAGAGTAACATCTGCACACCTTTCCTGACTGATCAGGAAGTCTTTGATCTCCCAGGCATAGCCACCATCCCGCAGCATGAAGATGGCTCGATTGGAGCCAACGATAAACCTACAGGAAAAATCCAATTTTTTTCTGTTAACTCTGTGCTTTTCAAACACTTCAGCATTTGCTCAGAGAGCCTCCATCACTGAGGCACATGTTTAAGAGCAAAAAGCTGGTCCAGTTGTTGCTTGGGGATGGGGACAAGAGAACAATCTTCTATGACATTTAAGAATAAAATGTATGAAGTATATCAATAAGTAACCAAGAAACTAAGAATAAGGGAACAGATTTAGAACAAATTTAGCACTATGTAAAATCCACTAATGATTAAATATGCTTTATAAACTTATTGCAACCCTTCTCAGCCTCAATAAAGAGCACAACATTTTTCTGTTTCAAAATTATGCTTTCTCTCAGAGAGAAAAAGTGTCTCATTTTTAACAGGGGAACAAAATGCCTTTTGTGATGACAAGTCTTCAGAGTGTGATGTTTCCCATCAAGCACAGAGGCAAACTACTGCAGCTAGAACTGATAAATAGCTGAGCCATAGTGACATAAAAAGAATTGGGGCTATACACACACACACACAGTGCACAAGCATTGAAGAGGTTTCTGCATCACACCACAAATTTTGTCACAACTGACAAAGAAACAGAAACAGTAATGAATTATGGAGATGGAGAACAGCAAAGGATGAAAAGTTGAAAAGGTTTTCAGGTAGAAAGAAAAGGTTCTGCAAAGGCAAGAACTTTATCCTTGTGCACAGCTCACCTTTGCACGTCGTAGTTTGCGTTGAAGAGGCTGCCCTGCCACAGGCTGGTGATTTCTTCTGTCTCCTTTTCTGTTGGATCTCCTGACACTGTGACAAACATCATCAAAGTCTTCCCCTTCTTTGTCAGCTTCAGGATGCTTTCAGGCTTGCCTGGATCTATTTTTGAGAAATCTATTGGTGCTGGAGGCCTCTTGTGTTCAGGGAGATCTCCCTCCTCAATGTCATCATCTTTCTGTTTTGAAAACGACAAGAAAGCTTTAAACTCAACTGTTCCACAAATATATTTTGGGTCTATTTTTTTTTTAATTTCTCTTTGTTTAGAGAATAACTGTGCTTTGATAAAATATTTTTTAGCTGAATGATGGAGATCATGAAACCAAAAGAAATAGTGACTGTTGTTTCAAGATACTTCACCAAGAATGCTCTTTCCATTTATAACCCTCCCCTGAAAATGATGCACATTTTCATACTGACAGGTGGAATCTCATTTTATCACATACTGAGAAATATTTCAGCCTTAAGGCTAATTCAATACAAGTCCACCAGTGAAACTCATAAAATGGTATTTTTTTTCTTCAGTTTCACAAATATTTATTATGCATGCAAGTTGAAATGGGAAAGTTGCAATAAAAAGCCTCATACACACATATATGGAAAAACATTCATCTGATGCTGCTTTCAGAGGTCAAAACTCACTTCTGGGAATCATGTGATTGCTTGAGAATTTAAGTTCCCTTACTTTGTGTCTTTAAACAATTAAACCCACAAGAATTCAGATCTTCTGTGTGCTTATGCCACAGAAAGACTTTGATTAAAGGTTTCGTGACTTTTCTAATGCACGGATGCAGCTCCCAGCCTGACAACATAATCACCCAGAGTAAATCACTCCCACAAAAAAGAAAAAAATCAATCTCTTGATGCCTCTGCTGAGGCTGACAGCCATTTAAATATTTGGAAAGGCACAATCAAACTGCTGCCCCTTAAAACAGTTCACAACTCTGAGCTGAATATGGTGACAACTTACATGAAGCCAGAACCTGATTTCTGTAACAGCAAACTTTAAAGTTTATGCACTACAGAACAGAAGCTGTAGGAGGCTTAAATTTTATCCTTTCTTTCCTTACTAATTTTGTCTTGGTTTCAATTTTGCAAGACTGAAACATGCTTCAAGTAGTTCACACGCCTTGAAATTGCTGAAATGAGTGAACTGGGAGGAAAGGAGAGCCCAAGAATGTTCCTGCCCTCACTAAGTGGGAACATTATCTTACAAGAGGCCAGAGAATGGTCAGATTGGTAAACTACAGTGAAAATACAAATCTTGTGTGATTGACTGAAAAACATCCTCCACAATTAAAAGCTTAAGTCTGGTTTTAATACAGCAAGCCAGCTTTGCTCTACTCCACAGTTCTGAAAGAAAAAGGCAGAAACATTTCCAAATACTCTGTGTAAAATACAGAAACTGACTTTGGATTTAGTGACAACATGAGCTACTAACATGTATTACCTATTTTTTTCCTAACTATTCCTAACTAAATGCTCCTGAAGTTGTATTCTTTCACTTTGAATGGAAATATTATCAGAAGATGCCAAGAGCTCCCCTAGATGGCATTTATTATTTCCTGTACAAAATGTCATGCAGCTGTGCTTAAAGGTATCTAAAAGGAAAAAAGTGAAGGAAAAGTGTAAGCTTTTGCTTTGAAAAGTCTAGCAGACTGTCCTGGTTTAGGGCAAATTTGGGAGGAAACTTCCTAAGGGGTGCCTCTAGAAAGCAGATTCAAGTGGCCTCTCTCTACTGGTTCAGGAAAAGATCTCCTTGGAGAAAAGTGGAAAAAAACTATTTAAGAAGCAAAGTACTCACAAGCATAAAAATTAATATTAAACAATGGATCAACTCACTCAGTCTCCTCTCAGTCCCTCCTGCACAGGAATGCAGTGTCCCAGGCCCTGGTGGTCACAGGCCTGAGCTCCAGTGTTTTCAGCCCAGAGCAGGACCAATCAGTTTGAAGAAAAAGAAAAACCAGTCTGGGGAACTTCTCTGCCCCAGCTAGCTATAAATTAACTGAGAGCAAAGGAGAGCTCTCTCCTGTCTGTGAGAAGGAAGGCTGAAACTCTTATCTCTGTGTTTTTGAATACAGACAACCCACTGCTTCTCCTTCTCCTTCCCCCTTCAGTCTCAGACCTTGCATTAAGGGTGCAAAACTTATTTCTGGGCTAAACAGATGAATGGGGATACAACTCAGCATCATAAAGTCACCCCAGGACACAGACTCACTCACTTAAACAGTAACATGAGGTTCCAGAAGAAAAGCATTACATAGACACAGGAAAAACTGCATATTCCTTCACTTGCTCCTCTCCTCAGCCCCCATTTTCAGAAATTTCTCATAAATGCCATGCATTTTGATTTTTAAAAGCATTAGTAACATATCTCACTTAATTGCTTTGCCTATTCAATGATCAGAGTCAAGCCTGAGAATCCCTGAGCTTGTAACAGTCATGAACTATTTAAAGCACTTGACATTTCAATAACTAAGAGTCCTCCAGCCCAGATTCTCAGTTCTGTGTCCAGCTCCCCAGTACTCCAGGCTTCAGGAGAGTCTCTTTGCACGAGGAAAATCCCTTGGTGGCTTCCTCCAAGCTCTAGCTGTGCAACTGAGCTGCTGAAGCTCCTCTGCCTCTTTGCCCATGCCTGTTTTCCTCAGATCCCTCTCCTGGATCAGTCATGCACAGGGTGCAAGGGGCAGCACCAGACCCTGTGCAGAGGTGGCTGCTCCTGCTGGGGAAGCTGCAGGAGCCACACGCACAGCCTTGCGGCTGAACCCAGGCAGGTCAGAACCACCATCCTCCAATGGTTTTAGACTAATTGCTGTGGAAATAAAATATCCTTGGAGCAATTTCATTCAGTTGAAAGCAACGACATTTGATTCTGTGCAGATCATCCCTGTGTCCCTCACTCCCAAGTGCAGTTCCTGCTCTTACCCGAATTCACAGTGGCCCCTTTGTTTCCCATCCCACTCCATCAGTGCACTCGTGCCCTTTCTTCTGCTCCACCACCCCCTCGAGCCTTCCATGTTCCCCGTGTGTCCTGACTGCCCAGGAGACCAAACAACCCCCAAGTGTTGAGCTCAGTCCCTGCTCTGCTCCGTGTGCCTCTCCCCAGGGACACCCCAGCCCCAGCAGTGCCTCCCCAGCTGCTCTGCCCCATCTGCATTTGTGCAGCACACCCTGACCTGGAGCAGGGACCTGCTCCAGCTGAAAAGGAAAAACCCTCCAGAGCCTCCTGACCTGCCCACTAGGGCTGGAGCAGAATATACAGTCAAGAGTTACAACAGCATTAACTTGAGTCTCCCTTTCAGCCATCTCATTAATAAGAGATGCTCACCTTTTAAGGTTTTTTTTCCTACAAGGCCAAATTTGGTTCAAGTTGGGCAATAGGAAGCATTGATTTTTGGAAGCTGGGCCTGCTGGGTCCTTGGCTGGTACTACTAACAGAAAAGTGAACTTTGAGCCTTTTATTAATTTTATTTCAAATTTTAACTCAATTTTCTAAGCACTGCCTTTCCTAAAGGGATATATGGAGTAACAATCCATGGAATAAGCAAGTCCATAACATGCCAACCAGGATCATAGCAGGCATCCATACTTCCTTACTTTATCTATAATTCACATACAAGACACACTTCACCTTGACTTACAGCTGCAACTGGTGTTACATAAAACACAAGTTTTCTCTCTATTACTTCTTTCAGGTTTTTTTGCAAAATATTCCAGGAAAAATCCTCACGGGAAAGAATAAATGACAGTGAGGAGTGCTCTGGCATTTATCAGAATATGATGGAATAAAACATAGTGAAAAGAACCCAACAGTGGCATGACAACCACATGGAGAAAAGAGTGATGGGAAGCCGCCAAGGAAAGTTAAGGCAGCGGGCTGATAAGGATGCAGGCAACGAGATAGAGCTGGAATTAGAAGTTGTTACTATGAGGAAAGACAGGAAAGAAACACCAAACCAAAACAACGTATCTACCCTGTAAACGTGAAATTAATAGTCCTTCTGGTATCCACCCCTCAGTCACACAATGTGTATCGCTCAATACTTGGAAAGAACCAGACTTTTCAGGCAGGCGAGGCTGCTGGCAGACACTGAGCACCGGGCTGGGTGCTGGGGCTCCGGGAAGGCGGGACAGGGCCGGCCGAGCAGGGCAGGCTGAGGGCCGCTCGCCCGACTCTGAAACCCCCACACACGGACCCGGAGCCTCGGAGGGAGGAACACGGCACCGGCCACCCTCCATTAGGCTCGGGGCTCCCTCCCGCCCAGTCCCGACCAGGCCCGGGGATTCCCCCCTGCCCGGGACCGGGCAGAGCGGCCGCTGCCCCGCGGAGCCGCCCCGGCCCGGCCCCGCCGCCCCCCGGCTCCGCGGCGCTCCCTCCGCGTGCTGCGGGCGGACACCGCCGGCCCGGCGCCTCCCGCACCTCCCACTGCTCCAGCAGCCGGGCCATGTCCGCGTCGTTGTAGTCCCGAATGTCCTTCTTCTTGGGCGGCCGCTTCCCCTCGGAGCCGCCGGTGGCGGCCGCCGCGCTCAGACACAGCGCCAGGGCCAGCAGCGCCCAGCCCGCGGCCGCCGCCATCTTCTGCCGCTGCCGGGAAGGCGGCCCCGGCTCCCTCATGGGCGGGGGCAGCGCGGCCGGGCCGGAGGCGGAGCTGGAAATGGAGCGGGGCAGGGTGAATCGGGCCGGGAGGAGGAGCTGGAAGGGCAGCAGGGCGGGATGGATCGGGCCGGGAGGAGGAGCTGGAAGAGCAGCAGGGCGGGATGGGTCGGGCCGGGAGGAGGAGCTGGAAGGGCAGCGGGGCTGATGGAACCGGGAGGAGGAGCTGGAAGGCAGCGAGGAGGATCGGGCCGGGAGGAGGAGCTGGACAGGCGGATCGGGCCGGGCTGGGCGCGGCCCGGACCGGGTTCCCGGCGCGGCCGGCGTTGACGGGCACTGCCGGCCACCCCCGCCGCCTCCCCGGGTGCCGCTGTCGCCGCACCAAGCCCCGCTCCCGGCGGAGCAGCCCCCGGTGCGGTCCTGCAGGGCCCGGGCAGCGAGTGAACACGGCACTGAGAGGTTTAAACGAGTAAATAAATGATAGGCCTGGCATCTAAACTGTGTGGTTGCTTCTTTTTTTAAAAAAAAAAACAGGATGAAAAGTATCTGGGTTTGCTGATCTGGGCCCATTGCATCAGTCTTCTGATTTTGACTACTGTCTCAGCAACATTAAGTTTCTAAAAGAAAACTATTAAAATGAACGCTGTTTGCTACTAAAATACAATTCAGAACTTCTGACCACCACAACAACGTATAAGATACGGGTTTTTCTTTGTACAGGCTGTTTTTCCATTATCTAAACCAAATTACATGCATGGATGTCTGCACAGCCTTATTTCACTCCAATCTTCATTTTTTCCTCATGGCAGCATTTTAATTACAAATAGCACAATCTTCTCTTCTACCTTTCACCTTGGATTCCAGTAAGTTTAAACTTGGGAATTCAGGGAAGCATCACAGTTATTGCTGCTGGTAGATATTAAATGCAGTCAGGCTGATTAGTGAAGAGGCTGCTTTTCCATTTCAGCATTGAAGGCAGACCCAGGTTCAGAGCAGAGGAACTAATTCTGTTGAGAACTCTTCAGCCCCAATTCTGTTACTGTATCATGGAATGCTGTAATTATAGAATGGTTTGGTTTGGAAGGGACTTTAAGGATCATTAGTTTCAAACACAGATGATCCAGTTCTGGTCGTGTAATGAACCAGGAGCCCACTGCCTTTATGGGCAAGGTGTGCACAAAGAAAACAAAAGCAGTCAGGAGACAGAGGTGTGGGTTTGGGGGGCTCTCCAAAGCCTGGCTGACTCTTGAAGCGAGCAGGGGGAACACCAGGGAGACACAGCACCTGGAGGAGCAGCTTGCCAAGCACATGAACCATGAGAAACAGCAGAGGAGGATGTGGGATCCAAGATTTCAGCACCCCCAGAACCAACCAGCCTGGGCTGCAGCCTCCATGTGTTTTATAACGTTTCAGATGCGCTGCCAGTGCCTGAGGAACAGGAAGCAGCCCAGAGCTATTCGTGGAGCTTGTTAAATGTACATAACTGAAACAGGGTTTAGACAAGTACTTCTCACAGAGCTGTCCAATACCAGAGCCACTAATGAGCACATTTGCTCGGTGATCTCTCATTAAATATAATGAACATCAGGTATACTATATCAGATTGCTGTGATTAATGAGGTTTTACTGAAATAGGTTTCTGCTAACTTTTGTTATTACTGGATTGTGCATACATTCACTGGAAAAAAAAAAGATTCTATCTTGGAATGCTGGACTTGAAGTGTAAAATATTTTCCTTGAATTTCTACTAGGAAATATTTTCTTCAATTCTGTTTTTTCTTGTTAGAACAAACTAAGCCAACTTACTTTCTTTAATATCTGATACTACATTCAGATATGGATCTCAAAAGTAACCTGATTCCCTCTGGTAGGTGAACATGTTGTTCAGTATAGCCAGCACTGCACCAACAAAACGATACATTTCATTGCCGTGCCAATAAAAGCTTTAATTTGAAAAGGAGATAGTTTTCATTCTTGGCTCTGACTTTGCAACTACCTCTGTTCAGGCAAAATTCTGTGTCTGGGAAGACTCGTTCAAGTCTGCTGCTTGTGGGGTCAGCTGCAGGACAAACACCTGCTCAGCCCCTGCCCTCTGCTCTTCCTCTTTCCATGCAAGAAACAAACACAACGCAGCACCACCACCAACAGCAGCAAATTAAATTGCATTCTCTTTTTATTGAAGCACAGTGTGTTTTGATCAGAGCATCTACTGAATCATGCCAATATGCTTTTTATAGCTTAAGCATTTTCACATTTCTTAACAGTTTCTATAGTCCTAGCAGCTAACACTATTAGGATTGCAATACAGAATTTCAGAGAATACATGGCTACTTTCATTGTAGATTGTGAGGGTAAGGTGGTAAATACTTTACCTTGTAGCTGAAAGTCCCATCTGGTCATGCCAGGGAAGGTCTCAAGCAGTGACTGTCATTTTTGCTTCTGCAACACTCAAGTTTAATTAGTATTATACTTAATTATAAAGTTATATTTTACCAGAAATGCAAATTTACCTTCCCTTGTAAACTGTTTTCATTATTGAGTAGGGCTGGGTAAAGCTGTAATATGAGAGGATTCAGGATGTTCTGTTAATGAAGTTTAAATTATCTCTTTTCTCCTATTTTTGGGACTATATTTGTGCAAAATGTATTTTCCACACCATTCTTTCTTATGAGTTCGGAGAAAAATATGAATTTTTAACTGCCAAAAGCTCTCTCAAGTCTTAGCTGCTGGTGGACTTTTATATGCAATTCTCTATTTTAAAGTGGATTCGTATTTGTCACATTTTACTTTTCTTTGCAAATACAGTGCAGTACAATCTTAAAGCTTGTTCCTTGACAATCCTTGGAATTAAACCCTAGAAAGAACAGAGAACTTGACTTCATTAAGGAAAAGGCAGCGCCTGCCTTCCTGGAAGGACACACAGACAATTAAGACAGAAGATCAGCCCTAAGCATGCAGAAGGGACAATCAACATGCAAGGGCTGCCTGCTATCAGCATTTGCTGTGGCTGGCAGAATCAATTAATTTCAAGAACTCTACTGGCACAGAAGGATGTTTAATAGAAGCCCACATGAATCAAGTGTTGTGCAAGGCAGCCTTGCAGTGGTAATTTTGGATGCAAGTTTTGAGATGTCCCAGCATTCAGCATATTCTTCCCTGTTTAAAAGGACTACCATACATTTTACAGAATGTCAGGCTGTTATGAGTTATTTGCAGTAAAACATTCAAAATTATTGTTTTCATGGGTCAAATTATCTCAAGTACCTTAAATGTTCCCCTGCAGAGAGAATCTAATGCCCGAGCTCTCATGCACAGACAGTGCATTTGTAATCCAACCCTCTGAATTTACTCACAGGCAGAATTAAACTTGAAGAATCAGACCTGAACATGCTATCTTTAAAAGCAAGAAAATGTCTTGGATAAAAAGCAGCACAGCAAGCAGAATATGCTGTCATCTAGAGCGTGAACATTTGAATAATTCAGAATAATTTCAGTCCTCAATTTAATTTCATGCGTAAGACAAGCACACTTACTTGCCATCTATTAAAAGAACACACATTTTTGTTCCACAGCTTGTCAGATCTTGAATTCTTGAATCCAATTAAAAAACCTAAGTCTTTAATTCAAAATTTTCCCAGATTAAGGATTAACTATGATGATTCCGACATGAAATTCTAATTCGGGTACTAACCTTGAAATTCAGATTCTGACTTGAGCTTTGAACATAAAATAAATCTTTACCCTGAATTTGTGTTATCCTCTGCACATGCATTTTATAAATTAAAATTCACTGATGGGATGGAGATGTCTGATAAATGACATCACAGCTTTGTGTCATTACCTACCTGCTGGGGAAGGGGTATGATGCCTGACTGTCTACTCAACTACATTAAAACTATGCAGTGTGATCCTTAAATTCAGAAACACCACAAAATGTTCCTCTTAGTACTCATCTTAATGCAAGATTTGCTACAAATCTGTGCTGGTTAAAACTATGTACTAGTTACACAATTTAAAGTTATCCTATTAAAAGAATTACATTAAATCAATGTCAAAGAAGATTTACACAGCTCCCATAGGAATTCCATTTATAGTCTAATTTTCAGAATCTAAATGAAATTAATTTTGTAGTCCCAATTTCATTTTAGGTTTACAGGTCAGTTTTGGCACCTACATCTAATGTAAGTAATACATTACATGAACTTCAGATGAATTAGAGGTGCTAAGCTTAAATTGTTAATGACCAGCAGCCCTGCTCAGAGAACACAGAGAGAGGCACAATGAGAGCAGTGTAGGACCAGAGGCTCCTGTGAAAACATCTATTAAACTTCTCTCACAATACATTAAACAGGGCAGGGAGGGGAGAAACCCAAACCCTTCTGTAGCGTATTACAGCTGCAGGACAGAACACACAACCAGAAGTGCAGTTCAGGAAGGGTGGGCCCTTGCACATTTTGTTCAAAATACCATGTTCTCCTTTGATGTCAAAAAAACCCAGACATAGGAGTCTAAGGGAGGGTCCTGGAGTCCTGTTTGTGCTGGACCACTGGAACCAACAGCATTTGGCATTCTTGCATTGAGTGCTCCTGAGTTTCAAGGCTGCAAACGTGCCTCTGGCCCTTCTCACCTGCTCCAGGAGGGAGAAGGGACACAAGGAGCTGCATGGCACCTCCTGGGCACCAGCCCTGAGACACACGAGGTGCAGGATGGATGTCTGCGTGTGCAGACGGCAGGCAAGAACAAGGAGCAAAAAGCCATTATTGGCTGCATTCACATAAAATATGGCACAGCTGTCCATTCAGTGCAAGAGGAGTTTTGTAGCTGCATTTTCCTTTTCATAAATATGTGTCTCTTCTCCGCGTTGATGTATTAAATATCCATGGTAACAGCAGGGGACAACCAATTGATTATATACAGCAAGTGGTGAAAACAGTGCAATAAACAATGAATAAAAGGACAACAAAAGAAAACCTCTTTTGCTGTATTACCTTTCAGCTGAGAAACAGGAACTGACCAGCATCCCACTACTGGGATGTTTACATTAATGTTGTTTACATAATAAATTTGTTCTTACCTTTGATACTGTGGTTTTGACTATGCCATGTTAAAAAAAGAACAAACACAAACCAGTACATCAGAACACCAGATTAATTAAACCTGTATGTGAAAGCCCACCCACTATCCTAAAACCAATTTATTTATAGACAAAAAAAAAACCAACAACTTGTAACTGTGTTTGCACTTTGCTGTCTCAAGTGCCTAGTTAACCGTTCCTCCAGATCTGTGTTTTTGGCTACAGGCAGATCAGTTCTCAGGTGCATCGACCATGGCCACCTCTGCAGACCCCAGACAGACCCAGACCCCACAGCTTAATCTCTCATGAAGTAATGGCTGTAAGCACTGACCACAAAACACTTAGCACCAAAGCATTTACGACAAAATAGATCTCAAGAACAATAAGCTGGTCATTCTTGGAAACGTGCCTTTCCTTCTGTGTGACTTACACTGCTGCAGAGAGGAAGGCCCATCTTCATCCACCCTCTTCTGCAAACTCTGCCTTGGTATTGGAAGTATTTCTTCCATCAGTCCCTGCCAACTTTATCCTCCTCTGATTTTCAGTTTACAGCCTGACAAACCAGCTGCATCCCTCAGAACTGGAGCTGTCATTCCTGTAATTACCACCTCATGGGTTTAGTCACATACAGCTGACACAGGGGAACCACTGAATTGCCTTTTATTCCTTCATCAGCTAGCTCCCTATTAGGTTGGATCAATACATCTATACAGGAAAGTAATATAAAGAAGTACAACCCACCATATAGTAACTTCCTCTCACCCACCTGGCCACATACAGCGCTCATGAAATTATTACAACTTGGTATTCTTCAGCTATTACTCAACACTGGCAAAAATCAATTCCTCCTTCACAATAAAATATTTTACTAAGCAATAAAAGGGCCAAGTCTTTTCAGACGATTCAGGAAAGAAGACTTCAGCCTCCAGATTCTGTTGTACTAAGCACAATGCAAAATAAAGATCAATGTGACAAAAGAAGAGCTCATACAAGTAAGCCAATCTTCTGTACACTACTAAGCCACATTAAAAAGCCTTTTAATCCCTTGTATCTGACAATGCCTGCTGGTTTGAACCCCAGAGAGTTAATTCATTCAGACTCTGTCAGTGAAATCTTTTCAAAGCCAAACATGGCCACCTGATTTTCACATTGTCCAAGTTTTTACACCAATTCAGTGAGCTGCCCAAGCCCTCTGCATCACCTTTGCACTGAAATAAATGGGTATGAACACATCCTCCTTGAAAGAGATGTGCAGAAGACTTTTGAAGGAAATACCCACCCAAACATCACTGGGTACACATCTCCTCATCCATCACAGAGATGCATGTACTGGCACTTTAAAGCACATACCTTGCTGAGGTACCAGCCCAGGAGAATCCACTTCCAAGGCTGCCTTTTAGAATGAAATAGCACGTTCATGGGACACACAGACTAAGAGGGACTCCAGCTAGGCCAGGAGTACCTGGGCAGCAACCCTACAGTCTGCAGGATGGATCTCACAGGGACCTGCTCCAGGAAAAGCCACGTGCATGGTAAAAATGACTAATGAAGGTACTATTTTGGACATTATTTTTTCAAAAAGCAAAAGCCAAGTCACTCTTCCCCAAACATTTAATATGCAGAAATACTGAACACCCAGGCTACTATGGGAGGACAATGGCATTTGGCAAGACTTCCTTGGACACTGTTCACATGAAACACCTACTACAGGACAAAAATTACCAGTCTTCCCCCTGGCTAATAACAAGGCAGATAAAGACTGGATCAACCTGGTGGATGGGTTATCAGAGCTAGAAAAAGTTTGCTTTATACTGTAGCAGTTCCTAAGAGCTTTGGTCTGCCTTGGTTAAGGCCCAGCTGGGTTTCTGTGGAGGGAGACTGGTGCAGGAGGCACTGCAGGACCTGTCCAAACCAAGGATCTCTCCCCTTTGTCCTTGGGGAATGGCACAAATCACACAGAGCATCATGGCAGGCAGCAGCATCTAAAAATGGAAAAGATTATTAGGTCATGTAACACTTCTTCTAGCCAGGGATGAGACCTACGTTTTCTAAAATGAAATCTTTCAAACCCTAATTAAATGTAGTCAATCCTCATTAAAGATAAACTAGGTTAATATTTATGAGAGACATTCCTTGTGCTGCATACTATCTAACCTCATTTAAGGATGTATCTGGAAATACTTTGAAATACAGTTCAGCTGGCTTCTTCTGCCCATTGATTTTTATTTTTCAGAGTACTCTGAAATCATTTCTATTTATACTTTTGAAAACAAGTCGCTGGCAGTAAGCCAAAATTGTTTAGGCCCAAATCATGACCTTCCTTGAAACTGCTATAATCTGACTCAAGTAAACAGAATTTCCCTCACACTGTTTTTGTGAGAAGGGATGGGTGGAGAACTGCCCTATTTTTGACACACCCATAGACCAGAACCTACCCCTTTCCTCAAGCCTGGCTTTATGGCAAGGGCTTCCCTTGCCCCCCAAATATGTACATCCTGTTAATCCCCCACTTTCACATCTCTGTTCATCCTGCTCTACAAGGAGAAGGCCAAAGGTTCTTCTAGCTAATAGCTAAGATTATGTGCAAATAAACTTGTCTGAAGCTCTTTAAATGTATGGAATCCATTCGGTGGGCTCTGTTTGTGCCAGGACATGGCTGGATCTGACCTGCAACTGCAAGTGAGGAATCTGGTTCAATTTCCATTTATTTCAAGGTCACTTATACCCCTGCAGCAGTAGGAATGTACGATGTTAACTGTGAATTGGGACAGATGTACTTCTGGAGCTCTGTAACATCTGTAACCAATGCTAAATGAATTGTAAATGCCTAGAATTAGGTAGCTGACTTAAAAAGAGAATTCTGATTTAAAGGTGCAAAATAATGTTATTATTTAGCTGCAGCTTAAGCTACAGCAAAATACATAACAAATGTAGGATGTGGCTTCAACATGGGTTTTGATTAATATTAATGCAGATACTGTGCAACAGGACAGAATGTGATGTGTGCCTAAGGTTTACTAAGCCTAACATCTTGCTTTTGACAAGAATCATCTCAAAAAGTTCTCGGTGTGCTGCAGAATGGAAACAGATCAGAGGAAGTCTTCTTTGTAGAGCTTTCAGTGCACAGCAGTGTCAGTAGGTTTACATTTTCCCTGCTGAAGTCTAATAAACAGTAACCAGTGTTCAAAAACAGCGACAGAAACGGGAGAGCAACAGACCAAATTCGTCTTCATTGGTTTAAAATCTGGGTCAAGGCCTGTGCTGAGAGCAGTATTTGAGTGTAAAGAAAGCCGCGGCAGTTCCCCATCCCGCGTTCCAGCACGGCCAGGGCGGGCCGGGTACCGGAGCCCGGGAGATGAGCGATGCGGGCCCGCGCTCCGAGCCGCGCCGCCCGGGGCTCTGGCTCAGACAGGAACGGGTTCTGCCCCCCGGCCCGGGACAGCCGCACGCGGGCCGGGAGCTCCGAGCCGAACGCCGCACTCACCTGGCGGGCTGCCCGGGGCAGGGAGCGGCACCCGGGCCGGGCCGGGCCGGGCCGGGCCGGCTCCTCGCTCTCCGTATCCGACCGCTCCGTGCGCCCCGGGCCGCGCTGTCCGGCTGCCTCTCGCCTTCCTCCCAGCGGCCTCTCCCTCGGGCACCGCCGCTGTGTGTGTATTGCCGGAGCCCCTCCGGAGCCCCCGCGGCGGGGACGGGGACGGGGCAGCGGCGGGGACGGGCGGGCGGTGCCGGCGCTGCTGCCCCCTCCGCCTGGGAGGAGCGAGCGGCGGCGGGCGCGGAGCGGCGGCGGGGGGAGGGCAGGATTTAAACGAAGGGCGGTGACACCGCACAAAAGATTTCGATAGGCTCAAGTGAGGTTACAGCAAAGGCAGCGGGGCGGGGGAGCTCCCCCGGAGCCGTGCAGCGTCTGGCTGGCAGCGCCGTCGTAGCCGTCGCTTCCCAGTAGTTTGTCTGAAAGCCTGAGAAAGGGAATTTAAACGAAGATTTCCTACCCGTCTTTTTTTTTTTTCTTTTTCTTTTTTTTTTTTTTTTTTTCTCCCTGGGAGTTGGCCGCTCAGCCAGGGAAGATGGCAGGAGGAGCGCAAGGCCGGGCGGGTCGCAGCATCCGCGGCTGCAGCCCGCGGCCACCACCCTTGTTTGCGGGAAGAGCCTAAGTTGGTGCGGCGGCGCCACCGCGGGAGCCGGCGAGGAGGGCCCGGGGCGCAGGGGATGGACGGCGGCGGCGGGGAGCGAGCGCGCAGCGCCCGCGTGAATGATCGCGGCAGGAAGGAGTGAGGCAGCGGCAAAGGAAGGGGAACGGATCCGCCCGCCCGCCCCAGCACCCGGATCCGGTGGAGCTTTTTTTTTTTTACCCCCTCCTCTCTTTCTTCTTTATTATTTTTTTTTTCCTTCCCCCGCGCTCCCCCGCGTCCCGGCTCCCCGCCGTGCCCCTCTCCCCTCCCGGGCCGGCTCCCCGCGGGTGCGCGGCGGGGCCGTGCGGGGCGGGCGGGCCACACCCTCCGCGGCGCTTCCTGCGAGCCGGGGCCGCGGCGGGCGCCGGGGGCGGCACATGGTGCGCAGCCGCCGCCCCTCCGGCCCCTGCGAGCTGCGCCCGGCGGGCGCTCCCCGAGCGGAGGCGCCGGGGGCGCGGTAGCAACTTGGAGGGCTGCGCCCCTGCCCCAACTCCGCGCGGCGGCGGAGCGTCCCTGAGGTACCGCGTCCGCTAAAGGGAACTTCGCGCAGGATCCCGCAGCCGGGGAGCCGGACGAGACGGTGGAAGGAAGGCGAGCCAGCGTGCGAGAAGGAAAGGAGAAAAAAAAATTACGTATTTGTAGCTAAAGGATGCCAGACCGGGGCCCGGGGGCGCCCGGCGAGCGCCGCCCCGCCGCGGGAGCGCCGTAGGAGCGGAGGCTGGCGCCGGAGCGGGGCGGGCGACCCGGCCGAGCTCGCTCCCCGAGCGGCGGCAGCCCCGGCGCCCAGAGCCTTTTCTTGCCTCCCGGCGATTAATGGAATGATGTTGCGGAAAAGGCAGAGCGATCCTGCCGGGCTCAGTCGGGACTGCTCGGGCGGCGGCGGAGGCGGCAGCAGCGGGGTAGCGAGCGGCATGCGAGTGCCCCCCCGGCGCTATGGCTAGCGGTGGCTCCGGCAAGTCCAGCAGCGAGGTGTCCGGCGGCGGCATCCCCAGCAGCAGCTCCCTGCAGAGGAAGAAGCTCATCTCTATCTGCGACCACTGCAAGATCAAGATGCAACTGGTGGCCGATCTGCTTCTGCTGTCGAGCGAGACCAGGCCGGTGAACACCGAGAGCCTGTCTGTCTTCGGTGAGTCCTTTGAGAAGTGCAGGGACACGATCATTGCCAGGACCAAAGGACTCTCCATCTTGACCCATGACGTCCAGAGCCAGCTCAACATGGGACGCTTCGGGGAGGTGGGAGAAAGCCTGATGGAGATGGGGGAGCTGGTGGTCTCCCTGACCGAGTGCTCTGCCCACGCTGCCTACCTGGCTGCAGTGGAGACTCCGGGTGCCCAGCCTGCCATGCCTGGCTTGGTGGATCGCTACAAGGTGACCCGATGTAGGCATGAGGTGGAGCACGGCTGCGGGGTCTTGAAGACCACCCCTTTGGCAGATATGAGCCCTCAGCTCCTGCTGGAGGTTTCTCAGAACATGTCCAAGAACTTGAAATTCCTGACAGACGCCTGCGTGCTGGCCAGTGAGAAATCCAAGGATAAATTTGCGAAGGAGCAGTTCAAACTCAGTGTCAAATGCATGAGCACCAGCGCCTCTGCCCTCTTGGCGTGTGTCAAGGAGGTCAAGACCTCGCCCAGCGAGCTGACCAGGAACCGGTGCGTCTTGTTCAGTGGACCTTTGGTGCAGTCCGTCTATGCTCTGGTGGGCTTTGCCACTGAGCCCCAGTTTTTGGGTAAAGCTGCCACCATTAATCCAGAGGGCAAAGCTGTGCAAACTGCCATCCTAGGAGGAGCCATGAGCGTGGTATCTGCTTGTGTGCTCCTGACCCAATGCCTCAGGGATATCGCCCAACACCCCGAAAGTAGCACCAAAATGAGCGATTACAGGGAACGGTTGAGGAACTCAGCTTGCGCCGTCTCGGATGGCTGCAACCTGCTATCTCAGGCACTAAGAGAAAGATCTTCACCCAGGACTTTACCGCCAGTGAACTCTAATTCTGTGAATTAACCCCCACATCTTCTGTTTAGATCCCAGTCATTGCTAAAGGAAAATAATATCCCACCTCCTCACCCCTTTTTTTGTATACCAAAGAATTTGCTTGGATGAGCCCAATCCTTTGATTTCATGTGGTGAAGAAGCAGAACGTATTCAAACTATATGTACTAATAAAGGTAGCCAGTTTTGGCTTCTTTTTATTTTACTTTAAAGTTAAGCAAGTATCTGCCGATAAATTTTCCTTTATTCAACAAGGTCTTCACACAAGTGGTAAAACTGTTTCAAAGTTTTTTATATTTGGGGAGGTGGGGGTATCTTAGAAAAAGGAGAAAAAAAAGAGCTTTAATCGCGCTGGGTGCGGTTTTTAAAGTTTGTCTTGTCTTGTCTTCTGAAATTTCCCTTCTAAATTTTGCTGTTCGGTTGTGCAGGAAAAAGGTTACCTCAGTTCTAACTCATTTAAAAAAATGAAAAAACCCAACAACACATAGATGATGGATGTAGCTACTATTTTGTTTGTTTTTGTTTTGTATGACTTTTTTTTATTTTGCATCAAGTGTTAGGTTAGAAGTGCATTTGGTGTGTAGGAGTGGAAGGACTGGAGGTTGTGATTATGTTTTCCATGTGTTGATTTCCAAACTGGGGGAAAAGCTACTGTGAGTGTTTAAACAAACAAACAAAATTACACTATAACAAAAGTGATTTTTAATTTTTTTTTCCAATGTCAGTTTTTATCTTGCATGTACTGGAGTATTTATTTCATCTATTAAAATGTTATGTTTCTCAGATGCTTTTCTGTGAATCTTTTAATACTTGAATAATTGAACAACTAGGCCTGTTTGTATTGTATGTCATTTCCCCTAGGGAATGGGTGGTACAAACGTAACTGTAAGTTCTAGACAGCAGCATAGAGGCTTCAATTCAGTTCTTTTATTTTCATAAATACTGTTCCTCTCCCAGTACTAGCCCTAGCACACAGAGCTGCTCCAGTTGTACTGTGGGCAGCTGGGCAGTGCTGCACACACTGGGATTGCTGTGCAGAGAGAGCACTGGTGATTGCTGCAGCAGGGCACAGCCTGGCTTTGTTTGTCTTTAGCAGCATTTGGTGTTACCTCTTGAGAAGGTTTTGTATTTTAACTCTTGCAGGTGTTGTGGGCCATCTGTGTGTTAAATCTATGAGTTTCAGTATGATTTCTTAGAAAACTTTGCTGGTTAGCCTGGCGTGTGCCATGTGTCTTCTTGGGACTGTGAAGGTTTGCTGGAGTGGGTACTTTAATTTCTCAGAGGTTTGTGTTGGAGCTCCTCAGTAGAGATTTCTGTCACAGCAGTTTGAGTTTGGTGTTGTAGATTACAGGAGACCATGGCTGGCTTTTGAGGTGCAGCTGACCTCCAGTTGAATTCCTTGGGAGGTGTGAGTGGGGCTTTGTGCATGCTGCAGTAGTTCCCAGAGCTGTAATGATGGATGTTGTCAGCCTGGCCCTGCGAGATCTGTTGCCTTCTATATGTTCTGTTAAATAGAAGAGCAAATCTTCTGGAAAGGAGGTTTTGTTTCTCTGTCCTGTTCCATTGCATAATTGGGTTTTTAAATAGGTCTGCAGATCGAACCATGTTGAAAGCTATTGGCACCTTAAAATGTTACTGTGGCTTAAACCTCAACAAATACTGTCCTGTTTATTCCTTTGATGAAGGAAACCTTTGGGTGTGGAATGGACCTGGAGTAGTGAAAGGTCTTTGTTTTATAGCATTATTGTTTGTCTTGCATATGATGCTTTTACTTGAGTGGACCATTACTGGGTAGAGGGCAGACACATCTGTTGGAGGAGATAAAAGCTACATCCATATCTTCAGGGTTAGAGGGAAATAATTCCTTAAGTACAGTGGACCTCTGTGTTAGGTTTTGTTTATATTTGAATGGAACTTTTCTGACTTCAGTGAATTGTGTGAACAATTCTTTGCCATAATCAGCCTAAGCTGCACTCCTGCAGGGTGTGATGTTTTTGCCATGCAGCGAGTGCTGCAGAGGCATGGCTGCCCACAGCTATGTGGTGAAGTATAGAAGTCCTCCCACTTCCATACTCCACCACATAGAACACAGGTTCTAAGTATTTATTATTCTTATTATTCTAATTATTTATTTTAATAAGTACATCTATGCACACAGTGTTCTACCTTTGACTGGGATGTCTCCACAGGTACTTGCCGAGAGGCTCTCAGGTGTGCACACACAAACCTTTTCCCATCAGTGGGGCAGGAGTCGGGATGGACTCGCAGGAGGCCAAGGCCATCTCCAGGGAGGTCCCATGGCTCCATGCTGGGTGCACATGGCTCTGTGCTGGGTGCAGTCTCTGCTCAGCTCTCCTTGGCTCCATGCTGGGTGCAGTCCCTGCTCAGGGAGGTTCCATGGCTCCATGCTGGGTGCAGTCTCTCTGTGCTGGGTGCAGTCCCTGCTCAGGGAGGTTCCATGGCTCCATGCTGGGTGCAGTCTCTCCATGCTGGGTGCAGTCCCTGCTCAGGGAGGTTCCATGGCTCCATGCTGGGTGCAGTCCCTGCTCAGGGAGGTTCCATGGCTCCGTGCTGGGTGCAGTCTCTCTGTGCTGGGTGCAGTCCCTGCTCAGGGAGGTTCCATGGATCCATGCTGGGTGCACATGGCTCTGTGCTGGGTGCAGTCCCTGCTCAGGGAGGTTCCATGGCTCCATGCTGGGTGCAGTCTCTCCATGCTGGGTGCAGTCCCTGCTCAGGGAGGTTCCATGGCTCCATGCTGGGTGCAGTCTCTCTGTGCTGGGTGCAGTCTCTGCTCAGGGAGGTTCCATGGCTCCATGCTGGGTGCAGTCCCTGCCCATCTCTCCTTGGTCTCCCTCGCTCGCGTGTGTCCGTGGGAGCCGAGGCGCCTCCCCAGTGGCTGTTCTCCTTTTCCTTTCCGCCGGGGCTGTGTGGAAGGAGGAAAAGGGGCAGCGTTGGTTCAGGATGTGCTATCGGCAGACAGGAGGTGAGGAGCCCGCCCCACCCTTCCTGTGCGGATCCCGGTGGGGCAGGATCCGTGCGGGACGTGCAGGGATGGGCTGGGAGCTGCAGGGCTCACCACAGCAGCATCCTTGAGCTCCAGGTGCTGTCACCTCCATGGTGGGGCCTCCTCCTGCCAGACACAAAACAGACAATTCTGAAAAAAAAAATTTAACGTCCCGCTGGCTCTTTTGATGTTCCTACTTATTAGTTTTTGGTGCTGCTGAACTAATTAGATCCTTTTTGATTCATTTATACATTATTGAGATTATATGGATCACAGTACAGCCTCCTTATTACCTCTGCATATGAAAGGCACTGTGTTATTAACGATGATAACGCTGATTTTTGTTGTGGTAAGATCTTGTTTGAAGTGGTTTAGTTCAATTTTTGTTTTAACAAGGTTACTGTAGATTCTTCCTCCCCCTTCTTATTATATTTTTAAGTGAGGTACATGCATACATATATATAAATAAGTACGTATCTTCTTCTTTTTTTTAATACTGAAAGAAACCAGACTGCCTTAGATGTCCCTTTCCTTTTGAACTGTGTGAATTCAGGAAAGATTCAGTTTTATAAATAAAGTGGGAAATGTAGCCAGGCCATGATTTTTTAACAGGCTGATAAAAAAAATAAATATACACAAATAGTAAATTCACCAAAGCAACTTCCTGTAACGTTTTAAAACAGTAGTAATTTTAACAGGTCAAAACATTCAATCATTTCTTTTGAGAGTACAGCTCACACAAATGTAGGCACACGCTGCACCCTGGTCTCAGCTTAACACTGTATCTGTCAAAATCTGGCTACTCATGTAATTAGCACAGCAGAGTTGAAAAAAACCCAGGGTTTTGATGCCAACAAGCACAACTTGCACATTGTGGCATTTTTCTGAGCTGAAACAAGTGGGGTCCCACTACTAAGTGTGAATATATGAATCTATTTTAAATTTATGTGGCTGTAGTGCCACATTCTATAAGGACAATGTATATAGTGATAATTTGTTTGGCATTTATTCCTATAGAATATTTGTTCTGACAAGACATTAGTTCAGTAGGTAGATTCATGCTTACTTTGTACTCTCTGGGGCAGAAGAAACACAAAATGGATGAGTTTTCAGGGTGCACTTGCAGGGCCCATCGAGGTCAGTGATTATCACTTGGCACCATACTTAGGCTCCTGTTCCCAAATCTTCCTCACCATTTCAATCAGCAGGTACTGTGACTGTTGGATCATGGGCTTACACAAGCAGGAGATGTTTTCTGATGTGGAGCCTTGAAGGAAAACAAAAAAAATTTTAGGGTGCTTATATCACATATGTCATAGCTAAATGCATTCTTAATAGTGCATTTAATAAAATGGTTAACTTATTTCTAAAGACATTATGCAATGCACATCTGTAGCCAAAAACAACGCTATCCCCACCACAAGAGAAGTAAGCTTGTTTTTTAAATGTAATAATTTTTTAACTGGGAAGAAGCTGCCACCTTTGTACTGTCTGTAAATTTGATACCATCTTGTGGTTGCTCCTTCAGCATGGGGAAGGTCATTGTTGATGTAATAATACAGCAGCTGAGTTCGAGATCAGAGCAATGTGTTTTCTGATTCTAAAAAAAGTAAGTTCTGTAAGGCAACCAGTAAACCAGCAGCAGAATGCTGCTGGAAAGCAAGTACACTATTTAAGGGAACTTGCAAATGTAAAGCCATGTTATTTTTCAAAACTAAGAAAGAAAAAAAAAAAAAAAAGACCCTGGGTCAGATAATTCCCTTCACTTTTTACCACAGGAAATGATCAAAGTAGCAGAAAATCTGCTCTTTTTGGCCAAACTTCTGTCAGAGACAGAAGGGGTCCAGCCAACACATGGTGTATGCAGCCTTGCAGTAATAGGGGATGTGGCTGATGGGAAAGGAGGTGGGACCAGAGAAAATCTGTAGGGCAATACCTCTTATTAAACCCACAGGAATTTTCCTATGCTAGATAAAGCAGCGGCTGATCCAATAAAGCAACTCTCAGCCAGCAGAGCCTTTCTCTCGGGGCTGGCAGGAGGCTGGGAGGGTTTGGGATGCTCTGTGCTCAGCAGCTGGGCTGCTGTGGGGAACCAGAGGTCTCTGGGGTGGCCCTGAGAGATGTACAATCCAGGCACAACGTGTACCTGCCAGAACAGTTTGGTGGGAAACGAAGGGGTTGGGTTTTATCTTTCTTTGCTTTCTTCCCTATCGGGCTCTCTCCAGGCTTCACAAGCAGAAGCAGATGGTAGGGGCCAGTACGTTTTACTTCTTTGTTCTTGCTGCCTGTGAAAGGTGCCAGATGGGCAGTGATAAAGATAGAAATTCTCTTCCTGTAGCCCAGGGATAGCGGAAAACGCAGAGCTTCAAGGCTGCCCTATCCACACAGGATCACCATAACATGTTTTTTTGGCCCCACTGTTTCACTGTTTGATTTTTTGCCAAGAACTGACAGAAAATCCCAATGGCAACTTGACAGGGGCATTGAGGACCAGTTAAATATTTCCCATATGACACCAAACAACCACCAGGTTTGGATCATTCACAAATGATCCAAAAAGTGGATGGGCTAGGTATGAAGTGCAAGGCCAGATCTTACACATGAGTAACTCAGAAAATTGAATACTGTATGCTCTGAGGTGTTTACTTACTTGGAAATTATAATTACCATATTTTCTATATGTAAAACTAGTTCCAAAAAGTGTATTTAATTTACATAATTAGCAGCATTACTCAGAACCATCTTCTTAATGAAGACAGACATCTATGGACATGAAGGGCTTTTTCCATGACTTTAATTAAATACTGATGTTTTCCAAAGTATGTTCAAATATTAAGGGTTGTTTTTTGTGTAGCAAAGTAAGGAATTACATATTGATTTTCATTAATCTGAATATTTTCCTGGAGCTGGTTTTATTGTGCTTGAGTCCTTTGAACCTAAGAGGGTTTTTTATTTTGTTATTTTAAAACCATGCAGAGTATGATGCTATATTCCAACAAGTCAAAAGCAGCATTTCAAGATTAATGCAGAGATTCCTGGGGTCTTTTGTCAGCTTGCCAGGCTCTTGTTCCTGTTCTAACGTAATTCTTTATAATTTCCTTTTATGTTAATAAAGACTTCTTGTGGCTGTAAAAGTTGAAGTTGTCTCACTCCATAGACAGCCTGGTTCTTATGTAGATACTATTTAGATTATTTAGAAATCCTGCTGGTTGCCAGATGGAGCTCTTCTGCGTTTTATGTTAAATACTTGGAAAGCTAAATAGCTTGATTTTTCCTCTCCTCCCTCCCTCAATAAAATAAATACTTGAAAAGTGATTACTAACAACTTGCTCAAATTCAATTTTAAAATCAAATTATTTTCAGCTGAAGTGACTGGAAGTACGAGATGGCTCAGAGTAGTTGGGTTTTGGTCTGACTTGCCTATCAAGATCTTAAACCAGCAGTTTTTCTGCAGTTTTGTTTGGGCAGCAGGAAGCTGAACTTTGGTCTAGGGATAGAGAACACAGCCCTGAAGCCTGTTGGGCACTGATGAACTTGTGTTTCATCCTGAATGCACACCAGGTGTCCCCCAGGTCATGCAGAAGGTGCTTGGGAAGCACTGGGAATCAATGTCCCACTAACCATAATTCTGTTGTTGTCAATTTACAAAATGTCAAGAGAGCGATTCTGGCCCTGAGGGTTACGGTTTTAAGCACAGAGTAAGAAATTGCCTTTTCCTAGTCAATTTTTTCAGTGTGTATTGATTCTGTCTGGTTCACATTACATATAGGAAGTCTCTCAATTGGCTGTTCAGGTGCACTTTGGCCCCTGTTTGCATTCTGACCATGCACACAATGGAAAAATGTGAGAAAAGTCATCTTGATCTGTATGTGCAGAGTGACAAATTATAGGCCCTGCAGCACTTCTGGATTGGTGTGCAGTTAATGCTCTGGTCTTATTTAAATGCTTCAAATTTAGTCAATGTTTAAAAATTTACTTTCTGTTTAAAAATTTACTATGAAATCAATCTGTTCTGGCTATATTAGATTCATAGTTCAAAAACTTTTTCCTCTTTCATCATCTTAAAGTAGTCATTGGTCTAAAACTCTTCAATCTCTGGGTCTGGCTTAAAAAACAAAAGGAAACGGAGCCCTGTGTTTCAGTTTTAGTATTTTTGAAAGCTTTAAAGCTAATGAGTTGACCTATTTTTAAATTACAGAGCATGGAAAAATAATGGGTGTATTCTTTTTCATGCTGAAGTGAGCTATTGTTTCTCTGCTCATAATTAAAAACTCACTTTTTAGAAACTCAGATAGGTCCTAGGCATTGCAAGAAAGTCTGTAAGTGAAACTGCCTGCATGAAATTTCCTTAATACTGAGTTTAGACGTGGATTCATTCAGGATCTGTAATCTTGTCTTGTCTTGTGACTGGCATCAGAGGAGTTTGTGCCTGTAAATGCAGCTGGTAACACGTGAGTGGGATGAAGAGCAGTTGTTGAAGTGAGTGCTACATGCTCCAGAGACACCAGCACTATCTCTGAAACTCCAGATAGATGCTGCTGCCTGGACACTGCAGGTTGGGATGCTCCCAAGAAATTACAGTGAAATATAGCACTGAAAAAAGCTGTGAGCAAGAGAGGCTCAAAGGGATGACACAACTTGGGGGTTTTTAAGGGGGGGGAAAAAGGAAAATACTTGGTCAGAACTATTTGAGTATTTAGGGGCTTAACTCCCACTGATTTTCAGTGGGAGGTGTGTGTCTGGATGCTTTGTGGGCCTCGTAATTTGTGATGAACTTTGAATGCCTGTGGGCTTAAAATTAATTTAGGATGTTGGGTAGACTCTTAGTGAAACTCTGGGAGGCTGGGAATTTGCAGTTGCAGTACCAGCATGGGCCATGATTGTGTTCTGCCATCCTGACCCTCCTGCATGCGTTACAAGCTCTTGTTATCCTTTAGGCACCCTGGCTGGCAGCAGCCCAAGGCCCAGCTCTGCCTCATGTGTGTTTTATGGCTGCCAGATGCCAGCATTGTGCATCTTGCTTTCACACCAGAACCACAGATTTCATCTCTGTCCCTCCACCCTCTGCTCCTGGTGCAGCACCCAGATGTGGGAGAGAGATCCCTTTGTGCACATTATCCCTGCAGAGGCCACGTGCATGAGGTAGGTCCTGGTGGCATTAGAAACATCCCTGTTCTCTCTGGATGTGAATGCCAACCACCTCCATGCCATGGACATCCTTCCAAAATGTGTCTTAAAGAGTTGCCCCAGATCTGTGTTCCCTGGATCTGCATTTCACACATCTTGGCAGAGCTCTAGTGCTCCCCAGCAAGAAGGGTAATCTGCTTTAGGTATTTATGAGGTGATTTGAGCTGGGGGGGAGGCAGGGGAGCTGGATAGTAGGTTAGTGGCCAGCTTAAAGTTATAGCCCTTAAGGTGTCCTTTTGGGCTTTTGTATGGCATTTTCTGTTTCTATTTTACCTAATCCTGCTGTTTGCTAACCTTGTGTATTAAGTTTATTTGCAGCATTGAGTTCAGCAAGACAGAGGAGGCATCTGAATTTACACTGCTCTGTAATATCTATTTATTGAAGAATCTCCTAAAACTTTCTGATATTGGACCCTGAGGCTTTTTTTCTTATCTTGCCATGAGTGTTTTGTTATGAAAATTTCTTTAGGTTTCTCTCCAGTGGCAGAAAATAACTCCAAAGGAAACCCTATTTGGTGAATTTTTCCAATTCCTTACCTATCTTCCTTTTATGGACAGTTTCAAGATAACTAGATGAAAATTACTTTCTTTGAGAAAGTAATTTTACTCCCAAATATCAAAGTCATAGTCTGAAACTCGTGAGCATTTTCTTTTGTATGTGATTAAACCCACATCTGTTCATTGGGTAGAACAGAGGCAGAGCCATGCTTTTCTCTCTTGGTATGTAAGACAACAAAAGACCAAATGTTCTTGTTTGGTTCACTTTCATGGCTGTTCTGTAGCACACAGAAATGTCTGGCTGCATCAACAGTGCTGGTTTGGGCACTGAGTGTCCTTTGATTACAGGCCCAGCACTTTGCAGACACTTGTACTGGGGGAAAAAGAAAAATATGGCAAAGGACCACGTTAGTACATTATATTGTTCTGTATTAGGTTTGGTTTTGTTTAAAACAAGGAAGCTCAAATCAGAATTATGTGCCAATTCTTTATAAGATCCCACTCATTTGGCAAAGGAATTGCATTAATTACCTCTTGTTTTCTGTACTGTGTCATTAGAGAAGAGAGAGCACATGCTGCACTTGTGAATGAAATAATTCACTCACATCATTGAAGCCTTTGCTGTATTTCCCCCTTTTCCTTTGAAAATAATGGTGGTGTGGAGAAGACTTTCCCTGGATGATAAATATACTTTACAAATGTACAGTAGTGATCGGGAAGAAGCTTGAGTAAAACAGACTTATAAAATCTAGTAAATCTATCTGCTAGAAACATTATTAAAAAAGAGTCAAAGTACTTTTTAAAAGCTTCTCCCAAAGGTGTATTACCTTAGCCATAGCTTCTCCTGGGTTGCTGTTATAGCTGGTTGCTGTTACTGTGGACATCTCCTCCCCATGAGATGATTTTAGAAGATGGACAGGTTTCACTTGTGGAAGATGCAGTTGCTCACTGGGTTTGGATCCTTTTTAAGACTGTGATCTCTGAGAGGTTGCAGGTTCTTCCTTGTGAGACTGCATTTTACTGGAGTGATCTGGAGTTTCCATTAATCACTGATGTCCAAGGAAAATCACTCCTGTCAAGAGAATGGAGAAAAAAGAATGGTCACAGTACAGCTGTAGGAAAAATGCTGTAAGATGGTAAGATGGACATTTCTCTTTCAATAACTCTGAACTAGCCCTTCTACCTCAGGACTATTCATTCCAAAATATAAAGAATTTCAGCTGCCAAAAAATTTATATCCTACATGATTAATGAGAGCCTTCCTTCATATTTTGCTCTTTTCAAAATCTACTTATCAAAAACAACAGGTTAAATGTTGGGGGGTTTATGCCAAAAAATAGCAGGTTTTTTCTATCAATGGGGAAAAAGCAAACTGCTTTAGTTTACAGAAATGGGCTGAAAAACAAAATTTCTTTTACTCATTCAGATGCTCTGTAACTAAGTTATTCTACTTCTTACATCCTTCTAAAATAGATTTTTACTGTTGATTTGCATTGACATCCTACAGTTTTATTTTAGAAAAGTGCTCAGCTTGTTAATGTGCTTCAGTGATAGTGACTATATCAGAACCAAAGAATCCTGGTTAGTGACAGAGTGAAATTATTTTAAATTTGTTTCTAAGGGAAGAAGCTAGCACTGTGCTGAAGTCAGATGGATGATAATTTCAACCTAGTCATTTTAATTGCTGCTGTATCTGTAGTAGTGTTTGAGGACTTCTGAAAGCCTGAAGCATTTTATTTTCAAACTGTTTAATTTCACCACTCCAGAAAGTACAGAATTCTCAGACCATTTTTAGAGGGGGAATTATAGCCCTTTAGAATGTGCTTAGCAAAATGTTCCTATTTAGGTCTAGTTTGCAGAGTGAGTCCTACCTGCCAATATGGAACTGGGATTTACAGGTTTAACATGTTCTGAGAAGAGGTTTTTGTACTCTTAGTGAAGACCTGCATTACATGAGGTTTGGGTATTTTGACTTTTCAAAGAAACACTGATTTTTTTATTATTTATAAGCAACCTTTTAAATTAGCTTTTTGAGATGAAAGCCCTAGAAGTGTTTAATTAAATGTCTCACCCCTCCGTAGTTCTTGTCAAATAGTTCCATTGCTTATCTATTTATTTATTTTTGTAAATACACAGCACAGTACCCTGTGCAAATATGAAGCATTGATGTTGGCAGCAAATCAGCTTCTGTTTTCAGTGAGGACAGAGTTTATACCATGATTCTCTTCACTGGATAAATCCTTTGTGTCTAACATCTCCAGATAGACAGTAGATCTACCAAATTACTCCTAAATACTCATTAAATACTAAGTAGTTATTACATTGCTAAAAATCTGCATCAGAACTAGCAGCTAGTTGAGGAACTATATAAGCTGGGGCCTATATGAACATATGTTTGGTAATAAGGTAAATGCTTGTCATCATTGTGCCCTGCCAGTGATTTTGAGTCTCTGCATGTTAGGACTGGGAAAGAAGGTGGAAACTTGTTTGGTCAAACAGTACAGCTCAGTTCTCAGGGCATAAAAAAAGCCCTTGCAGAGTTGGCTTGGATGAGCTGATAAATAGGGAGCTGTAGCTTGTGATAACTGAGGGATATGTAGAGCAAATCCAGTCACAGGAACTGCTAAGGGCAGTTGGGCCAAGTCTGCTCACAGTGAACCTTTCTTCTTCATCAGAACAAAAGCTCTGTTGTCTATCCCAGCCTGTCATGTATCTTCACCTTTGGGGACTGTGCCTTTTCTAGAAGCACAGATAAAAAGCAATGCACCTGCTTCCCATGAGATATGTCCCAGCAGTCATCACTTTTTTGTGGCTGTCTTGGTCCTGAGCATGGCACTGTGTGATACTGTCCAGTGATGCTTTTCTCCCTTGCTTTTTACACTGTCACTCACATATTCCTTAGTGCACATCATCACACTAGAAGCCATAAATCACCTCTGTTTCTATTTCTTCTCTAATGCTTCCTAAAATCTCTTGTACTGACTTCTAAAAACAGCTGGAGCTGCACCATCACTCCATTTTAAGCTCTGAATTGTGTTAGCCATTACATTGGTTCCACACGCTGCTTGGGTGGAGACATCAGTTAAAATTCCCAACACGGCCAGGAATTCCAGCTTTGTGTAAGTGGTGGTGACTTTCTAATTTTTAACTACATTACACTAAAAAAAGAGGATTTTTTTTTTCCCAGAGCAATTTACCAAGAGGGGAAAATGGAAATACTGTTTGAGGATGACCTTCCACCCCGGTGATCTGGGGGTGGCGTTGGCTGACGTCTGTTATTGCTCAGCTTTCCTGCAGTGCTTTGTCACTGCTACTAAACAAAAAACTCCTGAGCTCACTGAACAGTTTGGGAAATGACAGAAGGATTTATGAAAGCAACTGTAGAACAAAGTATTTCTCAAGTTTACCTGAAACAAACGTGGGTCCTTTTTGAGCAGATTAGATTGCGTTGGTTCTAACAATTTCTTCACTCTGAAGTGCTATTCCTGACCACAAGATCCTGAGAAAAAGAGAAGGAGAGATAAAAAAAGAATGAAATTACTTTGCAGCACTCCAGCATGAGAGCAGAAAAAAGTGTTGTTTTGATTGTCTCCAAAAGAGAGGCAGTGCTGTAATTCTGTTTCGTTTTCGTCCACAGAACTTGAAAAGATTTTTCCTAGAAATGTGTAATGGGACTGTCAGAAAACAGACCCCTCCCCTTCCCAGTAGTTTCCTGCTGAAGTCATTTAAGGCCTCTCACAGCTTTCATCTGTGTAGGCACTGAGAGCTCATGGGCCAAGATTTTTTTTTTTTTTTCAAAGGGAATACTAGCAAAACTGAAGCAGTTTTTAAAAAGTCGTTAGGAACAAAAGTTGGAAGTTTGTTGCATGTGAAGCTGGCTCTCCACCTAATCAGTTTCTCATTTCCGTTCTGTTTCTGCCAGCCCCACTGAAGTGGCTGTAGGTGTTGTTCTTGTTTTAGGTATTGCTAAAGGCATGTCTGAGAGCTGCCCAAAGGGGCGGAGGGGGAAGTTGTTCCTTACTTCACTTCTGGGACTGTCTGTTCAGGGCTTTACACAGGAGGTGACTTGGAAAGGCTTGTGAATTCCATTTACTGTGCCCTCAGACCTGATGATCACAGTAGGCTGAGCACACAGAACCTGCTCAGCAGGCAGCAGCCCTTATGCAGTAGCTATTTAGGAAAAAAAAAATCCCTTTGTGGAACTGGCAGATAGCCTGCATTTGCAAAGATGGGAATTTTTGTTGGTTATATATACAGTGTTTAACACAATGATCAAGGCAATACGCTCTTAGAAGAAACCATTACTACTCTGACTAAATGGATGCTACTCAGCATGCATTTTCTGGTTGGACTGAATTCAAGCCTCCCATTCTGAAATGGATAGCTTTTTTGGATCACATTCACTTGTCTCTCAGACAAATCTGTAGTGTGGATTTGTTCCTCAGATGAATGATACACATTTCATCCGGTTTCTTTCAAGCTGAACTCTGCCTGGCACAAGAATGATAAATGTTTTTTTCTTTCTCCTTCTGTTTAGAAGACCATGTTGCATTGTGAAAGATGAACTTCATTCCCAAGGGAGATGAAGTGCATTCAGGGGTGGATTTACTGGTACATGTTTGTAATGCTACAGCAGTGCCACAGGCACCTCACCAGACAGACACACACTGGGGTAGTCTTGAGCCTCAGTCATACTGCACATATCAGCTCTTCTGTAAAGCTTTCATTGGAAGTTATGCGTCCTTAAAGCCTAGAGGAGTCTTCTCTCTAGGGAGTGAATTCCCCTATCTTGTTTTACTATTAGTCTTTGGGGGTAGTACAGTATACAAGTAAAATATACAAGTATTTCAGCCTTGGAGCAAGAAAAGCTTCCTGATGTTACCTGGCTATTATAAATTGCACATGCATTTAAGAGAAGAAAATGCTAGTATTTAAGTAGGCCACCAGCATGCTGTTAATGCAATCCACTGCATTCATATGACATTTAAAGTGTGTATTTGCATTTGCTATGAAACTGTGCATACTTAATGTGTAATTTTTGGGGCTTTCCTTGATCCAGTGGATAAAGAAGCTCTGTGAGTTGAGTACATGGTTCATACAAATTTACTGCTTTGAATTAAATTCCTGATCAGATCTCAGGATCATATTTGTGACTGCTGAACTAATCAGTACACTTGGAGAAAAACTAAAGTTCACTTCCAGCATCACACCCTTATCCTGCAGTGCGAGCAAGCCCTGAGCGTTACCTGTCCCAGTCACCTCCCCACAACCCATCTGTCCTTGGGATGAGACCATAAGTTTGAGGCCAGCTAGACAAGATGTTCTATGGCCTGAAGTGAGAACATGGCACTTTTAGATATTCAGGATTCAGATTGTCTGCAAGGGCCACCTGGAAAGGAGAAATTAGGTTGTAGCTCAAGACCTGTTTCTAGGAGTGGTCTTCTCAAGTACAATTTAAGCAAACCAGTTTAATTTGCTATGGTTCTGTTTGTGCTGACAGCTTATCCAGCCCTTCCCAAGGCTTTAGATCTTTACCTGCTTGCTAAGGTATTCTTGTTTGTCTGTCTTATTACTGGAGTTATTCTTGTTGCTTAATTACAGTGTTGGCAAAAGTTCTTGTCATACTGAAAACAAGATTTGAACTGAATCCAAAGATGTGGAGTTGGTGCTGTTGTACGATGGGGAGGAACTGGCAATGCTTTCTAAGATTTTAAAATATTAACCATATAGTCAAGGAAATGGCATCTGAAATGTCCTTATCTCAGGTGATAACTGATAATTTTCAACAAGTGCAGCTTTTGATTTTTATTACAACTTCTGTTGAGAGGCTAAGACTAGCCAACCCTAGCCAACTAGGCAACTCATTTGTGAGTTAGCAATGGTAATTAGAAATGCCTGGTCTACTTTACAGTGATATGTACATACTCTGGTAAAGATTGATAATAGGAAAGTGGTTACTCAGAAGCCATTCTGCCAAAATGTCTGTCTGCTGTTTGGCCCCTTGTGTAACCAATGGTGCCAGGCACCACAAGTCACCGGGGGTGACCTAATGACCAGTCACCACTAGTCACCACCTAGTCTCAGGGCAGCAGCGGCATTTTTATACAGAATTCCTTTCTGTGAAAACCCTTCTAAGAATCAGCAGAACAGCTGGCTCAGTAACTGAGGCACACAATGCACAGGGGTGACAAAAAGCTGTACAAGCAATGTAAGCCTGCCTTGTGAAGAGCAGAACAGTCAGAGCTGCTGCAGAAAGTGCTGAGAGTGTTGGTGGCTGCCTAGGTTAGGGGAGGATGGGGTGTGTTTGTTTAGGTTTTTCCTCCTGGGACTGCTTTAGTATTTCAAGCACGTTTGGGAACTTTCTTTTCCCCCAGTGGTCTGAGATGTGAACTGGACAGTGTGTACGGATCTGAGAGAATAAGACTTAGCAATGCTTCAGAAAAAGCAGTTGTATATCCTATAATGACAGCTTTGTTTCTGGGTGCCTGTGTAGACTCAGTTTTTGTTTGCTGACTTTTCTTTCAGCTTAAAATACACAAGAAGATGCCTGTTGGGGGTGAAAAACCCTGAAGATACACAGAACTGCAGAGTAAAATGGAGCTGAAGCCAGCCTTGTCTGGGGAGTCCCTAAGTGTGCTGTATCAGAGGGAACAGTTGGGGTCTGCCACTGACACCATTATGAAACTCACATTACTTTCCACCTGACTGTTTGTTTAGTGGGAATGCCCTGTACAGCAAAATGGAGAGCTGATGCTTGTTTCTTTTTTACTCAGGGTCTGTGGGAAGGTCATTTAGAGCAGCATTTGCCTAAGTCACTTTGTCACAAGCCCATTCAAAAGGCATTTTGCTCCAAGATGAGGAGTAGACACAAAGGGACATACCTGTACAAGTTGCTATTCAGAGATCTTGAAACATAAAGACACATAGCTTTGAAGGAAAAGGCCAAGACCCTGAAAATGACTGGCCAGGGTAATGGAAATTGTTAAAAGAATGACTGGGAGCAGCCACAGCCATTTCCAAAATCATTACATTCATCAAGCTGAGAAATGAGCCTGGTGGTAGCAGCACATCCAGATGGCCAAGGACTCCAAGCAATATTGGTAATCCACCCACCCATTTGCCTGGTTGGGATCTTGTCCACACACCAGCTCAGGGGACACTCCAGAGGGGCTCCCAAACCCCAGGCACTGAGCTGCAGGGACTCAGGCTCCCCAGCAGTGTGACAGTCACTGAGGGGGCTGCAGGTGCAGGGAGCTCTGTGTGCAGACCTGGCAGGGTGATGTGAACCTGGCTTGTCCAGAGCCACCCCAGACCCTGCACTGCAGGGCCTGTGTGTGCTGCCAGTGGGGCTGGGTGTGTGCCAGCAGTTGGGGACCCCAGGAGGACTCTGGAAACTGATGTACAGCTCTCCTTGCAACACAACTTTTCCCAGCAGAGTGATGGCTGTAACTGGGAGGGAGCTTTGCTCTGTGCATGCTAAGCACCCTTATGTCTCAAGTGCCCTAACATAATTCGATTAAACTAAGAGGAATTGGACCTAATCTTGTCTCTGTCTTAGATTCTGCCACTCCTTTTCAGACCCAGGAAAAGGACCTTGAGTCCAAAAGCCTGCCTGTTCTTTCCAATTATATTAACTGGCCTAAAAAATTTTTTTTGGTGTTCTTTTTCTACAAACTGTTTCACTCTTTCTATGACACAATTGTTAGTTCCATCCTGAAATGATTGGCATGTATGTAAATTGGAATAAAAGGATCTGATCTGAACTGTTAACTAAGTTTAAAAAAAAGAAAAGCTATGCATTAGTGTCATTAAAGGGGCAGTGTTTTTTAATACAATTAAAAGTCAAATATTATGGTTACCACAATATTAAGTCATTCTCCCCACAATTCACCTGTCCTTTTAATTAGGACAAAACTTTCTCCATAAAGCATCTACTTTATTTTTAGATAAAACCGTGGCTATTTAATGTTTCATTTCAAAAACTACTAGTAAGATAGAGAAAACAGATAGTGGCACTACAACAAAACCCATTTTTTGGTTTGTTTTCTTTGTAACCTTTTCCATGATACTTATATTACATTCTGGTTTTTTTTTTAACACTGACCAGCATCCTCATATACAACTGCAAAGATTTGATGTGGTAACACTAGAATAATTGAAGCTATCATAGATGTCCCCTTGCAATGCATCAGCACTATGAAGAGAGGTGTGTGTCTCCTGCATTAGCAAAGTAAAGGTGCCAGGGACAGGGACATCAGAGGATGTCTCTTCTCCTATTTAAGTAAATATTTAAAAGACAAAAAAACCTCCTCTCCAGTATAGAACTGAAACTGAAATGTGCTACAGAATGATTCACATCAAATAAATAAATGCTTTTCAGTTGCAATCATTCCCTATTGAGTTGAAGTGGTATTACGCTGTTTTAATCTCATCAGTTCCAGAAAGCATGCACAAATGAAAAGAAGTGATTTTAACACTGTAGGAGGGGGAATAGCAGCTTCTGCAGAGCATCCAGCCAAAGGAAGAGGAATAATTTTACAATGACTGACCTCAATTTTATGCCAGTTTATAAATTCCACTACAATTAATTTCATTATAATTTCTCCACTTCATTCCTGAAAAATTAACCCTGCATGGTAACCCATCATTCTTTAACCTATCCACAGTTTCCACACTTTCTGCCACACGAGAATTTAAAACACTTATAACCCTTTCCCAGTTCCATCTGATTGCCACTCCACCCACCTTCACAGGGAAATTCATCTTCTGCTGCCATCTGCAACAACAATCAGCCCTAGAGGGTATCAACAAACATAGGCAACAACCTTTTGGAATGGTCCTTTTGGGCTCAAATGCACACACAGGAATGCTCCCTGCCTAATCCTGAAACACAACCACCTCTTTGGTGAGCAGCATAAGTAATATGACAGCTTGTAGCAATACTAAATAATCATCTACTTAGCCTAGAGCAAAAATTGAAGCAGTGGGAATGTATAACATTCAAATCAGCATTTGTTGGGGAAACATTTATCTTGTGGCACAGAAACCTTATTGACTACAAACATCCAGAAATTTCATAGTGCAGTACCTAAAGCTGGTAAATTCAGCAAAAATTACTCCAGTAATTTGTTGACAGTACCTGTGCACTTTTGGAAAGATCTCTTCTTACAAACACCAGACTTCTTTGGGAAAAATTTTCATTTGTACAACAGGAAGCTCCAGTCCTGCAAAATGATAATATTGTGATTAGATTATAGTCAGAGACAGTGCAATCAATAGTCACGACACTAATTTGTCCTGCACAGCTAAATGTTCTGCTTGAATGAATCCCTCCCTCTCCAGACTCAGCTCTGTACTGCAAACACTTGGTTTGAGGACTGAATTTGTTCTTTCTTTTAATACTTCAATACTCCTGGAGAGCTGATGCTCCTCTTCATGTGGAATAGCATCTAATTTCCCAAGGTGTCCATTGGTTTGAACAGGATCATTTGGTGTTAGACATACCATGGAGATGTTACAGATAGCATTTCTGAGGTTTGTCTATGCTGAAAAACAGTTCTGCCAAGGACCTTGCTCATTAAAGAGCAGGGAAAAGCAAATCTTGGTAACACCTGAGTGCATTTAAGTTAGTATGCTTAATAAATGTGCTTAAACAACAGCAAAAAATATGTAGGTGATTTTCCTATGCTATTGGTAATAACACAAAGGTGTATTTCTAGCTTCATTTAAAATTCAGTTTTTCATTAGTTTTGGAATGTTCTTAATACAGAAAAACAAACAAAAAAAATCTCTATTTTCCCAGTGGTGCTCATTACAGATGCAGGCTTGTCAAATTGCCACTACACTGCAGAAAGGTACACAAATCAAAAGCCTTCATACATTGGAAATTTTAACAATTTGGCAAGCAGAATATACAATTCATATACTTAAGAACAGAGAGCAGGCACCAAAAAAATGGAAATATCTGGTTGGTTTGAGAGCTTGTTATTACAAGAACATTGTCTTAAAATATTATTCATATGTACTGCCAGGTTATCTGAATTCAGTCCTACCAGCATAGCTGCCTTCTTCTTGGAAAAAATATTTGCTAAGCCATTGCAATTGACTAAAAACTTTTTTAATTTGAAAACTGCACAGAACTAATTGCAACTGTAAAATTTCAAACTGTTTAATTCTGTAAATAAAAATTATATAAAATTATCAGTGTTGAAAAATATAACCAGATCCATTTTGATAGCAGCCAACTTCTCACTAGTAAATATTCTCCACCTCTCTGCTAGGAAGCAGCAGATGAATTCTTGCAATTCTCTTTGTAACTCTGATCCAAGTCCTTCTGAAGCCAGTGGAATGATTTATATTAAAACAGCTTATTAGATCTGCATTTTACGTGTTTGTCTCACTGAAATGAGTGCTTATTTCATCTTGATATTTTAGAGCTTCCAAACTCAACTCCACAGTTTGTCAAGAGCTGGTTTTTATCTTGAAACTGAGATAGTATATTAAAAAGAGCACTATTGGATAGCAACAGACATTTGTTACTGGTCCATGGCAAGATACCAAATTGTATCAATGCTAAGAATATAATTTCAATAAATTTTGAGAGAAAAAGTCATACTGACCTCACAAAATGTCCTTAGGTGACACCCATAATCAAGAAGTCCCTTTTGATAGGCTGCTCTTGCTCTTGCAGGTGTACTCTCATAAGGCTGGGAAAGTCTTTATTTTTGGGGGTTTCCATGGTAATGCTGGCAGTCCTTAATGGAAACAAAAATATTTAAAAGGAGATGTTAAAAAAAAAGCATTATTCCAATGTGACTGAAGTTTGTATTTTTCTAAGAGTAGAAAGCAGAAATGTTGTATATGGGTTTAAAAATTCTACATAAATTAAATCCCAAAACAAATTCAGACACATTTTTATAAACTCTTTTAGGTTTGGCATCATAAAAGACTCTTTAGAGGCAGGCTTTTAAGAATCTGCAAAATCAAAGTAACTCTTTTCATGTTTTTTCTGAACCAGGCAGCCACTTTCTACAACCTGAATTTCCATACAATGGAAATAATCTTTGCAAGGGTGCAAATGCTTGCTCCAAAAGTACATAACACAGAAGTCCAAGCAGATTTCATTGAATTTTAGAAATAGAATGATTGGAATGTTTGAAGCGAAACTTAGGCTGCCATCTTAAAAAGAAGCCTGCGACACTGGAGAGATTTTTAGATTTACTTTTTGCTGCTGGCAGTGAAACCTTGTGAGTGACAGGGCAGGGCTCGGTGAGTGCTCCCTGCCATGCCCTCCATCCTCCAGCCCTGGGAGGCTCCAGGAGGAAGGTTCTGGAGCTGGGACCAGCTCTGCACTGTCCCCTTTAAAGAGCTGGAATGATGATGCTCCAGGAGGAAGGTTTGGAGATGGGACCAGCTCTGCACTGTCCCCTCTTTAGCTGCAGTGTTGATGCTTCAGGAGGAAGGCTTAGGAGATGGGACCAGCTCTGCACTGTCCCCTTTAGAGAAGAGCTGCAGTGATGATGCTCCAGGAGGAAGGCTTAGGAGATGGGACCAGCTCTGCACTGTCCCCTTTAGAGAAGAGCTGCAGTGATGATGCTCCAGGAGGAAGGCTCTGGAGTGGGACCAGCTCTGCACTGTCCCCTTTAGAGAAGAGCTGCAGTGATGATGCTCCAGGAGGAAGGCTTAGGAGATGGGACCAGCTCTGCACTGTCCCCTTTAGAGAAGAGCTGCAGTGATGATGCTCCAGGAGGAAGGCTCTGGAGTGGGACCAGCTCTGCACTGTCCCCTTTAGAGAAGAGCTGCAGTGATGATGCTCCAGGAGGAAGGTTCTGGATTTGGGACCAGCTCTGCACTGTCCCCTTTAGAGAAGAGCTGCAGTGATGATGCTCCAGGAGGAAGGCTCTGGAGTGGGACCAGCTCTGCAATGTCCCTCCAGAGAAGATCCAACAGCACACATGTGAGGGCAGTCCTGGCACGGCCTCAGCAAGGCTGTGGAGGTGGCACAGGTCCCCAATCAGCTCAGTGGGGACCAGGGAAGCCTCCTCCTCCCTGCTGTCACTGCAGGCTGGGAAGGAACATGTCATGTAAGCCTTTGCCTGTGTTCCCTTTGCCTTTTCCTGCTCACACTCAGCTGGCCCAGCATTCAGGCAGTGCAGGGACCTGCTGGCACTGCTATTTATACACCCTGCTTGAAAAAGAACACTTGAAAGTGCCTCTCTTATAAGGTCTTACTTGTAAAAAAAACCCAAGCAATTCCACATCTGTGAAACCTTCCAAAAATTGCTTTCCTCAGTGTAGAAGCCGGATATATATTTGTTGAATTAGGCCCTTGATTAGGTAGGACACAAAGGGCTTTCTCCCCCTGCAATATTTCCTGCCCAACAACATAGTTCCCCCTGCTAACCCTGGGAACATTTCATAGGGAACATTTTTTTGGTGTTATTATTGTTTAATTCCACTATAGAAATCAGCATCTGAGCCCTTTTCTCCCCCCTTCCCCCACTCCCATTTTAATTTCAGGGGTTTTTTCCAGGCCAAATTTCTTCCCACTTACTTGGTCTGATCTTTTCATTAAAACAAGTTCTTCCAATGACCCCCAATCATTTGCCCTTCCTGTCCATTCTTGGTTATGCCAAAACTGTTAGTTCACAACAGGAAACCAATAGCTTGTGCTATCGGGAGACATTTCCTTCACAGCACAAAATGTCTGAATAATAATTTCAAGAAAGACTTCACCCATTTCCTGTGAGTGGAGGGAAGTTTGCCTATCCCAATCCCTCAGAGCTCTTTGTTTCCATCCCTCCATGATGTAATGCTTTCTGCATAGGCAGGATGGATCATTTTCCCTTACCAGCACTGAATTCAATGTCCTGTGCAAAGTTTTGATAAAGCTCTTCAGCAATAAAACATGTAACATTTACAAATAATAAAAAGTTAAGCTCTAGTTTATACTTGTGGAGTCTCTTTCAAAAAAACAAACTCAGCTTTTGGTGTCTGGAAAATAGCTATAATGAAAACACAGAGGCTAAATACAGTCTGGTTTATAAAATGTGTTACTTGCAGGCTATTTAGCACTACAACTCTACTACTGAGTATCCTCCCAGCAGGTAGGAGAGCCCATCTGGGATAAGGTACAAAAATAATGCAGATAGATAAACTTAATCATCAATTAAGCACCGCTTATTTTCATCCCTACATAGCAAAACAGGCGTTGACCAAATAGTGAAGAGTGACTGACTTTTTAAAGTGATATTATACATCAAAGCCTTATTAGAAGGGCAATGCTAAATTGCAAAAAGGGGAATATCAAGCAATACATGTTAACTCTTCAGTGCTGAAATATTTAGGATGCATATTTTTAGGCAACAAGTGTGTCAAGCTATTCTTTATATTTTATTCTTTATATTTTCTATGCCTACATTTTATTCTAAAAATGTAGGCATAGAAAATGCTATATGGGAGCTACTTTTTCCCATTGGACCCTAAACTTATTTTTGTTAAATTATGCAAACTGGAATCAGAATATATATTTTATTTAATTTTCTACTTTTATTTAAACAAGCTTTATAAGGGCTTGCAATTATGATTTTTTGTTACATCATATGATTTTTTTTACCCACTGTTGGGGGAAGCAAGAAAGCTTAAAAGGAGAATTTGTCAAAGAGTTGGAGAACCTTAAAAATAGCTCTTGTCACACTTGTTTTTATAGTGCAGTCTTAATTACGGCATTTTTTGTCACACAAAAACCATAATAAATATCCTCAAATATCAAATTTTTATTACAATTTTGTCCTTTCTGTAATTTGAAATGTTCAAGTCAACATGAAATTCTACGTCTCTTATTCTAATTCACTTGTTCGCATCATAAGACTGAGCTGAGTCAAGTCCCTGTTTCCATCCCTCCCTTTACCAGCACTGCCTGCACATCCTGCTGCCTGTGTCCTCAGCTGGGATGCTGCAGGAGGCAGGCACCTTCCTCCTCACACATTCTAGTCATGCTTGTGGTAGGTAAATAAACTGATTTAACACCTCTGCACAAGGAGCTGTGTTTAAGAGCAGCAGCTCTGTTTCGATGTCTCTTGCTTGAAAAGCTGGAATGTAATTTTCTTGCTGCAGAATGGCAGAACCTTTGCATTTTGTATTTTCCAGTCCATTTCCAAAAGTGCATTTCAGCAGATTTCACCCACCCTGACCACTTCAGTCCTCACTTTCCCCATCAGTAACTCTAAGATGTGAGACAATGTCATTCTCTTTGTATTTGTTTCAGAGGAACTGTAAGGATAAATTCTGTTTCATTTCACTTTGGAGCTGAGGAAAGTGTTTCCCTCTCAACGTCTTGGACAGATCAGAAAAATGTTTCTGAAGGAAAAAAATAATCTGTAAGATATTATTCAATCCTTTATCCAATTGTTCAACCTTAAACATGGACATCTTGTTGAAAACAACCTTTGAGGGTGATGCCTCAAGACTATTGCTGCATTTTGTTCTTCTTTCTTTCCCTTCCCAGTTTTGAACCCCTTTTCATCTGGCCATTAAAGTATGACAAAGTCACATTTAATTGTGCACTAAAACCTCAAGTGGTTGTTCATTCATCAGTTTGTAAGGCCAGATCTGGAGACCCTTTCTTTTGTTCTGGTCATCTGTATCCAAAGCAGAATAGCAGGTGAGCTGGGGAAAAAGCAATGCAAACACCAATGCCCAAAGACACCAGCTCCTGAATATGTCTAACTCTGCCTAGTGGCAAGAAAAGCTAATGGCAGTGTTATTCTACTAGCTATTAGAAAATACCAATGCCAAGGTATAACCATGCATACTTAAAACAACAAAAAATCAGGCCAATCATGAGAGAAACTCCCTGTCAATCCCATGTTTTAATACTACAGAAAGATCTTTAATGGCAACTGCAGGGACACAATGTCCTTTTCAGCTTGTAAAACTGCATTTGCAAAGCACTCTGAAAAGGTCTGTGGGTAATACCACAAACTGTCAAGAAGTGACATCTTTCTTCCTATTATTAACTTGTATAATACTTTATGTACTCGAGTAAACTTCACTAAAAATCCAGCATGAATGGGGGTTTGTGCAGAGTATTTCTGTTTTGCTATGACAAATGACATAGCAAAACAAATGCTAGATGACAGAACTCTGTACATCCATCAAACACATGAGAAAATGAATGCTTAATCCTAATTGTCTAGTTGGTGAGCTTGGAAAAACTAGGAAACCTGATAAAGGCTGCCCAGAGAAAGAAGCAGCTCACAGTCTGTGAGCCATCACAGGGGCTGCCACTGCACATGCCAGCTTTTGGGACACACCACACAGTGCTAATGTGCAGAAGGTTCTAAAATTCTCTATAGGATAGCTATCACAATGGTCAGAGCTGTCTGGTGCCCTTACTGCAGCTGCAATGATGCTGCCTGGCATGGCTGCAGGGGAAGGGAGCAGAGGTGCTTCAGAACAACCCCAGCAAACAAGGCAATGCCAGGAGCTGGGAATGATCAAATGATCTCCCTGCTAAACTCACACAGCTACAAAAGGAGCTAATAGTTGACATTTTAACACTGGAATTTTCAGGCAAGTGAAATCATAATTTTATCAGAATAGTGATATCAACATTGTATCATATATAACTCTTGGCTTAAAAGTCCTGGTAGACAACAGAGCAGTTCTGGAAACTTGATACCTTTAAAATCCATGTCCCTTAAATAGGTTAAATCCCTCTAACACCTTTCATGGCAACATTTCTTCTGCTTGGACCTCAGGCTCTCATTATGTTTGACATTTTATTTCCACTATTGAGTTGTCTTTTCCTTGTTTTTGCTCACTCACGGGGCATGCTGGCCAGCCTACAAAAAAGTAATTTGAATGTTTTAAACTAGACTAATATATTTTGACTGTATCCTCTCTGACACAGAGGACTGTAATGCAGCCAGCTGTTCATTGTTACTATGTTAAATAAAGTAGAACTCCCTTGTGGCATTCCATATGCTAACAAATGATGTCATGAAATTCTGGTCATGTGAAAATTCTATCATTATACCATCCAGAATCCTCCATGAGCACTCAGAGGCAAACAGGCTTCCCTGAAAAGCCCCATTAACACATCCTCCTTACAACACAGAGCTGCAACTAGGTTAACCTGATGTGCTGCTTGTTTTCTGTGTGCCCCAGTAGTACAAATACACTTTTCTCTGTATTGGTGAAAAGGTGCACAAGACAAAGACAGAAAACTTTGTTAACATGATGTTAACTTTGTTAACTTCTGTAAACACAGGGTGTGGGGAGCTGATTGCAAGAAATGGGATCTACAAGTGGCAGGTGGGCAAAGATAGAGAGGAAGGGAGAGAAAGCCAAGCAGGGAGAGAAGGAAGATGAATCCTCTAAGAGACCTTGGTGAAGTCAATTTACCAAGTTTGTTCTTCCTCTCTTCCTCCCTCCCTGCCTCAGTAAATGTTGTACCATTTCAGTGATCTGGTTTTTAACACAAGCCCACACACAGTTGTAGGATCACAGCTAAAGAAATAAAGAAATGCTGAGTGGGAGTAAGACCAAATGCCAACTGTTAAAGTTTTACATCGACACTGAAACCAGCTTTCAGAGAGCTGTGCCTGAAAGTGTGAAAAAAGAAGCAAGGATAAGAATGAAGGAAAAGAAATAGATGAGCTTTACCTTGGAAAATGTGGCTACAATTTAGAAATAGAAATAAAAACTTTGATAGAAGTTTTAACCTTGATTTAGGTGATTCTGGGTCAGCTCTGTGACTTACTAACTTGAACCAGGGTGGCAAGAGGAACAGCTCAAATGGGCTGGAGGCAGCTGAGGAAGCAGGAAAGGAGATAAAAGCAAGCACAATGTTTTTACCAGGGGAATTCTCAGACCAGAGAAACCAAATAATAGCAAACTAAATTTAAACTTTTAGAAGTTGCAGGTGAGTGATCAGTTCCTCAAATTAAAATCAATATGTGGGGTACCATCCAGCCAGTCACATGCTGCACAGGAGATTTGGTTGTGGAACTGAGTCCCTGAAATCAGCCCATCAGCCATGGAAATTGGGCACTGCAATACAACTCTGAATTCCCTGGAGATGCACAAAGCCATAGCCCTGTGAATTCTGTACTTCTATTATATTTGAAACATGTATCTTGCCCTCTTCAGAGCCCACAGAACCCCCTTTTGGTGGGCAGCAGGGGCTGTCTGGAAAGCAGGGAGGTGGAAAGGGGAAGAAAAGGACTGAGAGCAGCCATTCCCAGTAAGCACTGGGGCTTCCAGGGCAATCCTGCACAATGCTGGGCTTTTTGATCACCACAATAGGATCTCTAGAGCAAGAACAGGAGCACTGCATCATACCTGGCTGTTGGATGACTGTCTCTTGTATCAGAAAGGAAGATATTGGGAGATCTCCAACTCTTCTCATTGCATGACCATAATTCAGCACTACTAACAACAGTATGGGCTGATTTTTCTGGTGGGAAAGATGTAAGTTTGTCTCTGTGAGTTTGTCAGTTTGTCAAAAGGAAAGGCAAATATAACTTGAAGCATTTACACAGACTAAAAAATTTTAAATGAGAAGAAATCCTGAGCATGTATGAAGACAGCAAAGCTCTGCCCCACAAGGCAGAAGAGTTTTAGAGTTAGCTCCATTGTCCTGCAGCAGACAGTGGGGCTGTGCAGCCCAGAGTGTGGCACACAGAAGTAGCAGCACATGACAATTAGTTTTATGCAAAGCCCCCCTGGCACAGCTGTGCTGGCTCAGGCTCTGGAGGAAACTTGCTTGTAGCCAAAACAGGTATCTGTACTGAGCAATGCAGACATACCCCAGGAGCCACTAAAAACAGGTTAAAGCAGCCTGGATGCATCTCTGACAGCCCTGGGATGTGTTTCTTTCCATGATTCCCAAAGGACAGGCAGGAACAGTAAGTCAGCAAACACCAGTCCCATGTAAGCTTGGCCTGATTAAGGTTTTCAGAAGAGGGATAAAGTCTCATCTGAGCTTGAGCCTGGCTAGGCTGCAGTTTTGTCTTGGTGTTTATCTGTTCTTTCCTAGAGAATTCAAGGCAAAAATGTCAGCAGGCTTTCACTGGCAAGGATGGGGAGGAGGAAGAACACCATATGGCATTTCCCAAACGTGCTCACATGCCTTTCACGTGTTTACATTTCTTGACCATGGTCTGAATCCAACCTCAAGGTAACCTTGAACCTTGAAAACTAAATACAGCCCTGCTAGTGCAGCTGGAACAGGTGAGAGAGGCAGATAGCACTAAGAGAGCTTAATCCAGAGTCTTGAGAAAAGAAAGAAAAAATTACTCCTCAAAATCTGTGCTGCTAGAGCCACCCTTGTTGCTACACTGACAACTTTTTATTCTGGAAATAGCAGTGCAGTATGTTCACCACCACATATCATGATCTGAATGAAAAACCCTACAGTTTTATTGCCTAAATAGAGCACAGAATAAGGACACCTTAAGGACAGAGACAGACTGCTGACTCACCCACCCTTGCTTCCAGCTGAGCAGCAGCCTTGGGGAACTGTGCAGCAGAAAGGCCATTATACAGATCTGCTCCTGCTTGTATTCTGCCTGAAGAAAATAGAGAGATGTTCCCTTCCTGGGCCCTGGATGGTGTCTGTGAGCAGAGCTAAAGCTGTGCCGCTCCCTCAGGGCCCCATCTCAGGAGAGCTGCTGACCCAGCTGTAGCACCTGGGGGAATATTGTGTAAAATTCCCACCAGGGGATAGGACTGTGAAGCTGTGGGCTGTGATCCAGGCTCTGAGCCTTCCTGAAGCAGTTTGATTCCTGCAACATAATTGGTGATGTAAATGAATTGGCACTGAAACACCAATAAAACAATTCTTAATTCTCAACATGGCCTCAGACTGATGAATCATAAAATACATGTTATATAATATTTTTTTTCTTTTTAAATTCACTTTTAAAAAACCCCGAACAAACAAAACTTATCTTCCCACTTCTCCTGGGAGACAAATAATATTTTGTGAAGTATTTTGGCAGAAGACACAGATTATTGTATTTATTAGTGACAACGTAATGAATTAAAAGAAAAAGGGAAAAAATAAAGCTATCACAAAGAGGTCAAATTCCAGCTATCTGTCTGGAGTAAGGTTCAGTTTTGAAGTAATTTTTCAAAAGAGATTTTATAGTTACAATTTACAATGAGGTTAATTTGAAACTGAATATGCTAATCATTGGTTTGATACCCTTGACACTGCAAATGTATCGCTTCCCTTGGTGTGATAATGTTATTTATCATCTTTCTTTTGCTACTCTGTCAAAAGAATAATTTCAATTTCAGTCAGAGGCTCTGACTTTCATATTCATGGAAGATTTTGCTGTTCCATTATCTTAACACTGGAAAAAAACCATCTCTGGATGAATCACAACAATTGGAGTTGGTAAGGATGGAAAATAGGATGCTGCCTGCTGAACACTGTCCGTTCAGGATTACAATTCATAGGCTGGGAGTCTTCCCAGAGAACTGAGCATGAATTCCACCTCATCTAAGTTGTTGGTCAGTTTGTTTGGGGTTTTTTATATTACTTTTTTTCCCTGTGACTTTTGTGTTATCGTTTATAAAAGAACTCTCAGGAAGTAATGAGTTTAGGCATTTTCAGAATTTGCAGGTTTTCATCCCCTGACTTTGAAGCCCATATGAATTCTACAAGGCAAAAAATGGGAAAATAATGGTTTGCCTTCCACCTGTAGGCCACTGAGCTGAATCATGGTGCCTTGTAAGTGCTCAGCAGCATACTTGAGTGGTGCTTACACCTTAGAGTAACTTAGAGTTGTTAACAACATCCAAACTTCTCTTCTGTCCAGCCCTACACAGCCCAAGTCCTCTGGCAGAGCTTAAAAAGAGTGAGAATTGAGAGAGGCAGCAGCCCTAACACAGATGTTTACTATTCAATTAATTAACTCTGTCAGTGTTAGTCACTGCACATTCAACTCAGAGAATGGAAACATGCTGGGTGGACAACACAACAGAAAAAAAAAATCACTAAGAAATGAACCCATTTCAATATGAATTGGGCAGCAAATAAAACAAAGATTTCAATCCAAAACCTGTGTGCTCTGCCCACAGCTCAAAACTGACAAAACCACCCTGCAATATTGTGGTTTCCATGTTTGTTCTGCAACCCAACACACACAGAGGCATTGCCATGGAGCAAGTCCTGTGAACACTGAGGGTGAACAGTCCTCCTTCCCTCCTCAGTGGATGTTCCTTCCTGCAGGGCTTCACCACTACACAAAATCCCTCTTTTCCCATTCCCAACTCACAGGAACCTGTGACCACCTCTGAATTAGCCATCATCCCTTCCACCCACCCCTTTTCAGAGGCCTGGTGAAACACACGGGTCTACATGCTTTCCTGTTTTACTGTATGGACCAAAGTGTTCTGAGCTGCTGCTTCTCAAACTGTGAGAAAATAGCTAATGCAATACAATGTCTATCTCCACTCTAAAGCCTTTGTTTTCCAAAACCACAAAGTGACTACATGGCAGCCAAGTTCCCTATTTTTAATCTATATTTATGTATATATGTATATATTTATATGTGCATTACAGTATATTTACATTCAACAAATGGATAACAAATGATTCTACTGTTTTATATACAAATGTTGGTGTAGGCCAGTTTAGATGCAGGATACAGAACTCCATGAATTTTGTTGAGAGGAAAAAACATCAAAAATATCTCTGCTACATAGTTAAACACACTTCTGAACTCTGCCTAACCAATTACTTTTGTACAAGGCTTGAAAGTACAGCTGCAAGCTGTACAAAGGAAATGACGACAGGATATAAAGGACTAGGGAATATTCAATATTTACTAAACAAAGATCTTACTTTGAGCATGTGTTCAGTCACACCATAAGTATTTGACAGAAACAGCTCTCTGTGCCTGGATAGTTCAGACAGTCATTGCTGTCATTTTTGCAGTGCACATACAATAACTCACTTTGCATTAAAGGTACGTGCAATAGCTGACTTTATCCTCCCCTCTTAAATTATGAATTCAATCCAAGAAGGCTCTGGCAAGCTAAAAGTCACTGATAAATATCAGAACAAAACCTGGAACCCTGAAAGACCATGAACTTTTTGAGAAATTAATTTCATATCTTAGTTGTCCAAAGGAACTCTCTTCAAAGGAAGAATTTCCAAGCTCAGACTTGAAGACAGGTTAAAATCACACCAAGTTGTTGAAAGGGATTTTACAACTTCATCTGACTTCTTAGGTGACTAGAGAGCAGTTCAGAACATTTTTAATATTACCAGATGAGAGTTGTTCCTTTAACACAATGTGTTACGTCTTCTCCTTGGGAACTGAAGAAAAGGGCTATTGTAAAACATGATTATTTATGAACTGTGTTATGGTGTTTGCCAGATGACTGTGCAAGGGGCCCGGGTCTCATCAGGCTGTACAGAGCTTACACTGCAGTGACAGACTGCCACATTTTGGGAGCCTTTAGCCTGCAGAGGCAATAGAGGCAAAAGGTCTGAGCTGATCACCCCTGCTGGAGATGGCCAACAGTGATTAAATCACTTGTCCAGCTTCAGAGACTGAGATCTGCCACAAAGCAGGAAACAAGCTCAGATCTCCTGAGGCCCATGGATGCACCCCTGATGTGCTGTGACTCCCAGTTAACTCATGGTTGATTAATGATAATTAGGATTTCAGTTAGGAGGAATCACCCATCTCCTCTGCCCTTCACTTTTTCTAGGACTGCTTAAGTGGTCACATTTTACTGGCACTCTTTTTTTGTGGTCCAGATATTGAAGCATCTGCAGACATCTTGGTTCACAAAAGATGATAAAAAACATGAGAGAAAACTGATAATTCCCTGCCACTCATCTAAGCCACTGTGAGCAAGCAGCAATCCCAGTTCTGATAAGATTTATATGAAAAGACCTTTGATTTGTCAGCTATGAATTTGGGAAAATTGTGATCTTTTTGCTGTAGTCCTTGACTAGAATAAGAGCTATAGTCCTAGAATAAATTATTTGCTAACTCCTTCAAAGTAGACTCTGTTGGAGGGGGGATGCCCTGGTGGTCCCACATTTATGATGGACTTGCAGATTTTCTGCTCTCATTTTATCAGGATCCTCTGCCATCATTGCATTTCCCAAATTTTCCCATTTACTGTTTTCTCAGGTGCTGCTTATGCAGCAATTTGAGCAAAGTGTTAAGCAAACTGGATCAGTGTAAAAGTAGGTTTTTTCGTTCTTCCTAGCGGCTAACATGGATATGAGATTGAAGAGAATCACAGACACAAAAGAATAGTGGTAAGTCAAGCTTTTTGCACCTTTTGAACATCTTTGTAATGCAACTTGTTCTCCTTTTACCTTCACGGTTCAGTAGTGAACTCTGAAAGAGATCTCCCTTGTTCAAGTAAAGCCTGACTCCTGTCTAGGATAGCAGCTCAGTTTTACACCCCTGCACTTCCCATTCATTCCAGACACACTACAGCCTTCTCTGAGCTGGCTCCAGGTCTCCCTTCCTCCCCCACTCCCACCCAAATGGAAGTTGCAGGAGCAAAAAGTTGTAATATTTCGTTTCCTTGAAAGTTTTTTCATGCTGCTTATCTCTGAAAGGGGTTTGATCTTTTCCTGCTTTGATTAGAAGATGACCCAGATGGGAAGGTACAGTTATTTTGTGCCATCAGCAGAATTATAATTTGTTCAAGTTGAAAAATTTACCACTAGATTCTCACTAGGTGAGGATTTATTGTAGGAGGCTTTAAGGTATAGAAAGCAACAAAAATAGCTGTACAGTATGTGGCTAGCAAGGCTTACCAGAGTAATTTGCTTCAGGTGTGCTTGACATTTCTGTGCAAGGAGCCCAATCACTGCTCTGTAGTTAACTTTCTTTTTTATGATCTCATTTTTTCTTCTGTGAAAAAGAAATTTTGCTCAATCCTACCAGCTTGTTCCAAAGTCAGGGGACACTGCATTCAGTATTGAACAACACAACAACATGTCAGGAAAAATAAATGAAATGGCTTTGTGGTGTCAGTTTGGGAAGAAATGAGATGAAATATTTTTTCCATGTGCTGAATAAACCCAGACAAAATCTGTCTAGATACTAGACTCACTACAACCTGCTTGTAGCATTTTTGGAGGAATGACCAGTCTATTTTATGGCAGACACTCAACCATGCTACACACTGTGAAAAATACTCCCTTTTCTCAGAATAAAATTCCTTCATAGTTAGATAAAACAGAGTGGATGTTATTTGGTAGAGTCTTCTGGAATAGCAGAACACATTAGCTCTGATTCTACACAGCACTCATATTTTTTTCTTCATTTCTAACTCCTCTCGAATCAGAGCTAAATTAATAAATCCCAATAAAAGGAGAATTTAAAAATTCAAGTGCTTGTTCCAGGTGACCTCATATGTTGGAGAGCAAGTTCTGGGTAACTGTGGGTTACTGGAAGTCTATTCTGGCTGGAAATATATGTGATTTTTTTCCTCCAGGGCTAGGATGAAGCTAGCTTAGCTTCTACTAAGCTGATTCCAGGTAAATACATATTATTTAAGCCTTAAATTTACAGTTCATAGAAAGTTCAGATTGTTACTCTCTAAAAAAATTAAAACCAAACAAAACTGAACCACAAATACACAACAAAAACCCCAACACTGCCCCCAAACAACAAGAACACACACACAAAAGAACACCTCAAAACCAAATGGATATGAAGTGCAAGTTATTCCAGGGAAGATTATCCGTGTGTAAAATGGGCATTTTTTCTGTCTTTGACCTTCCCATGTTCTCGTGAATTTCATTTACTATTAAACCACTGTCAAATAGGAGCAACAGCATTTTCTGTAACTTAAGTAAGTCTCATTTTAAACACTGAAAATATCCCAGTGCCCAGCTTAAGGAGAGCAGATTGAGCACAAAGAAGAAACTTTCTGCATAAACTTTATGTGCAGATTCTCACAGTGTCCTTGGGGGCAAAAACAGTATTTGAAGGAATTTTTTTTTGTTTTTAAACAGAGAAAAATTCTTGAGTTTTTATTCACAGCTTCTAAAATACAACTACATTAACACTCATAAAACTGCTACATTCTACATGCTAGAAAGACTGTTTATCCACAGCAATTACTAAAAGCACCACCCATTCTCACTGTATCTCTCAGGCCACAATCACTGGTGTCAGATGTGTTTTTACTAACGAGACTGTGGAACTGGTAAGCAGAGAGCTTTCCCACCCTTCCCTTCTCCCAAGCATTTGACAAGCTGCAGTTTCAGGGTGGCCACACCCTGCTTGTTATTGTTAAATTGAAATATTAAAGGTGGGTTCTTTTCTATTTTTCCTTAGCCTTTCACCTCTGTTTAAAATAGAGTGCATTGAAGGGACATCTGTGTTACTGGCAACACCATCACATGAAGGAGCTTTCTATAAATAGCACCACTACTAAATAAACAGCTGAAGCAGAGCACTCACCAGCATGGTGAAGCCAGTATTGTATTATTTATTCTTAGCAGATCTGATGGCTGATGAATAAAGTATACATTTGTTTTCATTTTGAAGTAATATGGTGAAAGTGCAAATAAAATTAAAATGTAAGTCACAAGATGCATCACCAAAATTGCTAAATTTCTTAGGACACACTGGCAAAATGACTGATATCTGCATTCAAAAGGGGCTCCTGAATTTTTACACTTATGGTTTTTAGAGGTCATTTTTGAAAGTGTCATTTCTCATCTCTCTTATTTCTGTGTTTTTCAGCTGTAAAATGGGGTTAATAACACTTAACTAGTTCACAAAAGTATTGTGATGGTGAAAATATTCAAGTGAGTAAAATGCATTAAGTTTCTCTGACTGAATGAGTCACAACATTAGAGAAATTACTTCGATTTGAGATGTTTGGCACGTGAAGGAGCAAGGTAAATAACAAATTATTTTCTCCTGTTCTCACAACTAAAAAAAAATCACAAACTTCATAAAACAGAGGCCAGACTTTCAAAGAGCTGTGGAAAAATCTATCCAAATATACATTCAGAGCTTTATGTAGACAGCTCTCACACCAGTCCTAAATTTTTCTGCTTGGATTGTTCAAGAGCTCGTGAAATCTGTGATTTGCTGGTGAAATTCAGTAATTACTTCCTCTCTAAATTACTACTTTTAAATACACTAACTAGGTAAACCTAGTTTGATTGTTTATGCTTTTCAAAGTAGACCCAAAATACTGACCAATTTTCTTAACTTTTTCTTTCCAAAACACTCAACATCTCTTAGAATAAATTCACACAGAAAAGCCTAAAAAAGAATAATCAGGAATGACTAGAGAACAAAACAAGAAATATCTTTTTGCCACTGTGTAAATACATTATTTACCTATACCTTATATTACTATGTGCAGCTCTGGTTGTTCTTCTAAATCACTCATTGGGAATAATTCCATATGTCATTAAATGGAAGTGATATTTGTATTATTTTTCAGGAGTGATTGACTAAGATTTTAGGTATTTTTCATTGAGATGCTTCATGAAAATATTGAATGCTGAAATCAGTAAGCTTGGAGGAATACAATTGCCAAGTAAAACAAATCAGAATTAAATGTACATTTCCACTGCAGAGCTCCCATGAGTTGGTACATGAGCCTTAGGAGAGGAGTAGGCAGGTTAGGTCTCATAGACTTGTTTTCTTTGGCTGGCAAACAGCTAATCATTTTTTAACTTGGCTCTTGTTTCATATCTCACATTCTATATGACTGCCCTTATGTTCTCCTCTTTTAAGTATTCTGAGTTTCCTTCATATAGAGCAAGGTCTTCTAATTCAATATCAGTTTTTCACTTAGAATAAGAAGGCAATCTGCTGTGTAGTATATTAAAGGGAAACCAAATATTTTTGGTGACAACTCAACACCTAAGGGTTCAAGCTGACCTTACACTAATGATTGTTATCCTATCCTGTATTCCCCAAGCCATATGGACTTTTGATTCCAGTGCAACCACAGACTTGCATAACAGACCAGTCACTACAGTAAAACACCAGTAATGACACAATCAGACCTGTAATTTGTGCTGCTCAGTTAGAATCTATAGGGAGCTGCAGTGTCCCAGGGGAGAAGAGTGAGACAGGTACTGTCTCTTCCTGAGCAGCCTCACAGGACTGAGGACAGCAAAGCTTGCACCTTCTCTTTTAAATTGAGCTGATTGACTGTCAGCTTGTTCTCTGGCATGATTGCAAAAACAGATTGAGAGGCACTCAGCAAAATGACCCTTCAGGAGCAAAATTTGACAGGTTACCTCAGGTTAGGAGTAGAGGCTCCAACTGTGATTGACTTTTGCAAACTTCTCTGGGCTGCTGGACTGTAGTGAGAAGCTGGCTCTCCTTACCTTCTCCCAGTTGTGCATTTTCCAGCCTGCTGGTCTTCTGAGGAGCTTCAGTAGGGTAAATCTGCAGTGCTAGCTATGAAAATGGGAATTCCATTTTCAGTGCCATGTTAGGGAGGCTGACTGCACAGCCTGCATTCATAAAGAACAGTATTGGTGCTTTTTCTTAGCATTTTGAGGGTTCATAAGTTTACTTATAAAACTTCCTAAGTTATATTACTTTATAAGTTAAAGTAATGAAATGCAGCTTTTTTTGTGGAGCAAGATCAAAATATTGTACTCTGCGTATATTTATATTTCTTGATTAAAGATAACAAAGTCAGAACAACATTCAACTACTCTCCTTTTACAACATCAGAAATTTATGTCTGACTTTAGGGGAGATTGCCTGGACTCTTACAGGTCTGATTCCATGCAGGAAATGTAAAAATTGCAAGAGTAATCAAATGATTGCTTGACAGGGCAGTCAGGACACAAAAACAAAAACGCAACAGGAGAACTTTGCCTTTAACAGCACTCCCAGATCAGTCAGGCTGCAATCACACTTAGCAGCAGAGGAAAAGTGCACTGATGACAACATTATGCTCAGGGCAAACTTATTTAACCTACTTATACAAGTCTGTATTTGACACTCTGTTCTAGCAGACAGCACATTAATCATGTGTATCTGCCACCATTCATGAAGATTCTCAGTTGACATCTATTACCAGTGCATTATATTTACTTTATGGCTTACTACAACTTGGAAAGGAGCAAACTGCTTTGCTGATGTTATACAGCTATTTCTGCAGTTTTGCTTTTGGATTGACCCCAAAACTTTCACAGCAGCAAATCCCAAAATACTTACAATCAAGTTCTAGCCCATCTGGGAACTACTGAAAAACATTATTTCAAATACAAGCACACAGAGCTCAGCTAATGTTTGTCAGTCTATCAAAATCAAACCAAGAACTCTCAGAAGAATGATATAGCATTAACAGTAGTTTCAATATTAAACATCACAGCAACATCGGGTTTTGTTACATCCTTTGTTTCTAATATAATAAAAGGCAAGCTCACTGTACCATACCTGCAAAGCCTGTTTTCTGTCCCATCGAAATCCAGCAGCAGGTGATTAGGGTTTTGGGACTGTGTCAAAGAGATGAGCAGAGAGGAAGTGAAAACAGGCACAGCCTCATTCACCAAGCTCACTATGGGAATGGACAAGAGCCACTTCTTCTTAAACAAGGTGATTCCCTCAGAGAACCTGGCATCGCACAGCTAACCTGCAGGCAGCCAAGTTAAACACCTGCATGCCAGACAAAAGCAGCTGTCTGTCCATCTCTGTCAGCCACCTGCTCAACAGGCCTCCTACCAGTGGGCTGAGATCTTTCAGCAAATACCCAGTCCAAACATAAGGTTTTTTGGTGTTTTCCTTCCTTTTCTCTACTCTTCCTTAGGACCTTGATTTTCAAAGCATCCATTGATTAACTACAGTGATATAACTGCCTTTATTATCACCAGCAGCTGAACATCACCTACATTTCAGTTGATGACTGTGGAGATATAAGTAACATGCACACTAAATAAATTACTATTTAATTACTGTTGCCTTTATTACTCATAGACACACAAATACTGTGCTACTCAAGCTTTTCACAAAAGAATTAAAAATTAAGGATAAGATTATATTTTAACACAGTTAATTTATCAAAGGATTCAAGAAGGAATTCTATAAGGGAAAAAAAATTCTTTTGGCTGTCCAGCATTTAAAAATAAGTTAGCTACTTTGGAACATACACTAATTTAACACACACAGAATGAATAGACAAAAGGGATGGTATAGGTGTTGGACTCAGAAAGGAAAAAATATTTAAGTTGCCTTTCATTTCATCTTTAGCAGCTCCACAGTTACACATACAGCTGTTATTAGCAGTATCAGAGTCTGAATTTGTACCAAGGGAAGAAATGCCACCCCACCCTCCCTTCTCAGCACAGAGGTTCTCAAATCCATCCTCACAGAATGAAGTTTTCACAACTATCAATAAGATATAGGTGGATTTGCTGCTTACATGTGTAACAGGAGCTGCAGAAAACCCTCATCAAAGTCCCACAAAACCAAACTTTGCAAGCAGTCTGTGCTTTCAGGCCTGAACATGCTATCCCATTTGTTCTAAACAACAGGATTTATTCTTCCCTTCCTTGCCTACAGACCCACTTGCTCCTTAGTTCCCAGGTTAGTTGCTCCATCTGTTTCAGAAAGATGAAACTCCATCAGTTTCATCTGACAGGATGAAGGGCATCACTTAGACTACTTACAATAATTTTAACCTCTTTTATCCCTCATCCTGCTCATTCCTATGTCAGTATTTTGAAGGAGGAGGAGATGTTAAGTTTGTACAGAAAGTGTGCTGTGTCTGAAGAGGAATGACTGTGCATTCACCTTTGAAACGTTCCCAACAGCTTTGCTCTCTGTTTGCTGGGAAGCTTCTCCACACAGTGAACTCTTGGTTCACTCTTTGTGCACACAAACTATCTGTCTATTTTCAAACTGGCAAAGCTGAACTGGTGCTACACAGGATGTGCAGATCAGGGAGGCTAATACAAACCAGCAGGACACTTTCAGCATTGTGTTCATTCCCTTTATATGATGTCACTCTACTGCTGTCTGGGGAGGGGGGAGGTGAATGGATTGACGACTTACTTTTCTAAAATTTATAGGTAAATGACATAAACTAATTGAAAATTCTTAATTTCAGTACATTTCCCAGTGCAAAATACTTAAAAAGAGGTAAGGTAGAACTTTCTCACTCCTTTCCTAGCTTGGAATCACTTGCTGTAAGTATCCATGAGTGTAGTATCCACTTGCTTGTGAGTATCCATGAACTGCAATTTAAAAACGGAAGTTTACTTTTAAGTAAGGTGATGTCAAAAAGATTTTGGAAGTGAATCATGGTATTACTTAATTCTACAGTACCTGCAGTGTCTTCCTCTGGCTCCTCCTCTTTCCAAGAATGCCCTACCAAGAAGTGTCACCTTAGGTCCTGGAAACAACAATGTTTCATGGCTACTTACAACCAACCCTGCTCATAAAAACACAGCATAAATTTCATGTTCAAGCTGGCTCTAAATGCTGATGGTTTAGCAGCTGCACAACACATCAACGTGGAAGGGCATCAGGCATTCCAATGTGAGCTGTGCCCCAAGTACCAAAACCTGTGATGAATTTTATATTCCTTTATGGCTATCTAACCATGGATATACCATCCTTTGTTTTCTTCCTTTTATTGTTTTTTTGTAAATTAAAATACTTAGTGTTTAAAACATATTAATATATTTTATAAGAAATTAATTTTGTTAGTGGTACAGAACTTCATTCCTTGCTTAACTATGGACTGATTCTATTGCACTTGAGCTGGCAGGACTCCTAACAGTAAGGTGCTTCTGGGAAGTTCTGTAGTTCTGTTGTCTTTACATCCAAACCAGAGGTAAAAAACCAAATTATTTTCAGTTTGGACTCAAAAGCAAAACTATGTTTTTGAATTCACATCGATTATCAAACATGTAGGATGGAAAATGGTTCAGAGTAAGAGGCTACATCTCAAGTTCCTTTCTATTTTTAAGTAGTGCTTGCCCTATTTGCTACTGTCAGAATGGCAAGAACTCAAACAGAATATTCACATCAAGGTCATAGTTCACCCCTCTAACTACTGATTTGTGTGAGGGAACGCAAAGAATTTAATACAAGCTGCAAATTGTTCCATTTCCCTTAATTATTTTCCCTGTGTCAGATACAGTTCTTTGGTGGGTGTTTGTTTTTGCAACCATAGTGATGAGATATATTTGCTGGCTGCAGTCAAAATAATTCCAAACATTTATCTACTGGCAGCATTTTTTATTCCGAAAATCCAGACATTTGCCTGCTTTACACCCAAAGGGTAGGAATTTGGAGGCTATACTCCCAAAATAACTCTTACATTATTTTTCAAAATCAGAGCAAGAGTTCTGAGGTTTTTTCATATATTCCCACAAAAAGTCATGGCCACTGCTCACACCAACACAGAGCTGCATCCATTTAAATTTTTCTTACTCCTTTCTTGAGAGAAAAATCCCCACATGATCTCATTTAAATCATAAATATAAATATTCTTCAGAGCAACTTCCCTTATAACATGTGTGCAATAAATCACTTTTCCCTCAGTGCTGCTCTGCTACTGCTCCTCTTGGTGGGAAAATCTCACAGTATATGATTTGACAAACTGCTGACAAAACCAGAACCATAGAGGAATCACACGCTCACCAGGAGATCGTAGTTAACAGGCAGAAGTGTATTTAAAAGCATGTGTGTACATGCACATAAATACACATTGGCTAGTTGACTTCACTGACCTTGGATGCAAGCAGTGATTTTTGACAGATCCATACTGGTGACAGCTCTGAAGAACAGGGTTTAACCCCCTGTGATTAGTTTGGAGGCTCCTATTACAATTTTTGCTGGAGTAATGAGTGCTAGCAGGATAGTGACCTTTTCAGCTGCTTAAGTCAAAATCCATAAAGGACTGTGAATTGGAGCCTTCAGCAACTGCTGCTCACAGGACAGCAAAAACTGAATTTTATGGCTGATTTTGCTGCTACGCCAGACTGGGTGTCTCAGGGCAAGAACACTGCCCAGCTGCCACCCCTCCCAGTGTCCTGACAGCATCTAGGAGAGCAGGCAGGAATCTCTTTAGTTATGCCAGCATGAATTGGCAGAGTTTGGGATTCCAAGCACGTAGTCACATGAGCAGGCCTTATTCTCAGAGCTGGAATAGCCCCATTGATTCAGTGTGTCCAAAGCAATTGGATTATGAAGCAAAAGTAAATTCTGTCCTCCTGTTTTCTCTACATCACTTCCTCCTTGCATGTGCTGCTTTCAATTTTATTTTCAAAAAGAGACCATGGCTGCAATACAACTATGCTTAGAGTGTAACCAGCCAGTTAGTGCTGAGAAGCTGTGGATAGCTAAATATGCTGGTAGGAAATGAAGGATAAACTTGATTTGGGAAAACATCAGTGGTTAATACTGTTTCAAGTAATTCTGGGCAAGTTCCCATCTATTTGAACTCAAAAATTGTCTCAGAGCAGTGATTATTTTGCCAACACTTTCCAGGAGGTGCTCTAAGACATTATTAGAAGTAGCAGGTGACTAAAGATTTTAATTTTTTGTCAAATTACAAAATGACATTGACTGTTGAAAGGTAACTAAGGCATAAGCTTGCTTGCATAACCTGGAATCAGCAAAATACTCCTTGTCTCTGGCACAGAGTATAAATCCAAACTGAGGGCAGAGATGATTTCAGGTTCCCTGACTGACAGCTTTCCAACACACTCACTTTCTGTCATGAAGAATGCACTGGCGCAATGACTCTAAGGAAGGCTTTGAGCAGGACTGAGTGTAAAAATGCAGCATTGTGGCAGTAATTTGTTTCCTTTCATTAATGAAAATATATAAGACATGAAGTACTGCTCACTGACTTTTCATCGTTTCTGTTAGAGGTGGCATCTCCTGTTCCCAATTTAAGCAGGAGTTGAGATGACAGTCAGAGCAGTTGATGTCCTCTAGGATGGGTGTTGCTAGAGAGTATTATTGTTTAAAAATAGTTTCTAAACAGAACGTTGTAGGAGGATAAAAGTTCAGTTGAAGTTGGGCAGTGGCCAGCCTGGGTTCACGGAGTAATTGCTAATTGTGTAAGCTCTGCCCAATGCTCTGTTTACCAAGGATGTTTTGCCCATTTTAGCAGAGGTGGGGCTCATTTCCTTAACAGACACAGAACAGAGCTGCAGTCTGCTCTGTATCCTGCTTGACAGAGCATGCTCAGATCCTTAGGCATTCAAAAAAATGCAAAAGTAACTTCTCCCTCTCCCTACTAAGTAGTGAGCTCACGTAAAAGGATCAGGATGTCCTCACATTCAATATTTACCTTTTTCTGCTTGTATATTTCAGAAACATTCACAGTCAAGTTCAAATCAGTGCTTGTCCCAGTTAATCCTTGCTGTCAGACTTGGTTTAAATGCAGCATTCCCAGTATTCCATTTTGGTCATTAGGGCATGACAGCAATATAAGAAACTGAATGCACAGTCCCTGCCTTGAGTTTGTTCAGTAACTCCTCACAATTACCAGCAGCACAGCAACACATGTGGTTGCTGACATGAGCAACCTCAGTCCTGACTGCAGAGGAAAGTTAGAATTTATTTAGTACCAAAACTTGCTGTGGGTATCAAGCTCAATGGTGGATATTAGTGCATTCATATAAGTGATTTACCTCAAATAACAGCCACTAGCTGCAAAACCACAGAGTATAAAAGCATCAGTTTTTTGTTAATGAGCTCTTGTCTCCTTCATTATAAAATTAACCCAAGTCTGAATCAAACAAAGAAGTTTTTTAAATAACCTAAAGCATGTGGTATCTGATTGAAGGAATAGTTTTAGAGTGCTCAAAATTCTCTACCAAGCATTCAGAAACTACAGCCTCAACACTTCTGTAAATCAATGCCAGGTCAGAGGATCATAATTATAATTTACTATGATTATTCCTCTCATGCCATATTACACCGATAATTGCTGCTACAATTGCAGTTAGGACACCCACCTGTGCTTTCTTATCTTGTAAACACCCTATTCTTAGAAATTCTTCAAATGTTGAGGTATTTATGTAGTTATACACTTGAACAAGTATCCAGAGCCCGTGACATGGAACTGGGTAGGCAGTGGATGGCCCACATGGAGCTGCATAGCTGCATTACACGGAATGGTGCTGGAGTTCATTATGTCTGCAACAGCAGCCTTAGCTCTGGATTCCTCAGCCTTAGCCAAGTTACACCTAGAACATGGAAAGCCTTGTATGCCTGTGTTTGTTTAACAGCAGTATGATCCACATACCTCACCCTTATAAACAATGAGAAAAGAGTTGGGTGCGTGAGCCTTTCACTTTTAACAATGACACAGCGCTGCAGAAGGCAGCAGATACCAAATAAAGCCATTCCTTGCACCCTGTCCCAAATCTGAGTCATAGCCCCTGGGACCTCAGGACCTCTGAATAGTATTTCCTTTGCATGTTGTCTTTAGCTTATTAGCACACCCATCTGACTGAAGGAGACTGCTACTGATTGTGTACCACCTCCAGCAGTAAGTAAGGGTGGGTCCTGGGGGGAAGGATGTTTGAAGTGCTTTGGAACAGAAAGCCTGCAGCCAAAACTTGAAGGAATATTGTTCCCCAGGGTTTAAACTCACTGGGCTGCATCTCAGTGCTTGAGAATGCAGTGTACCCGCTGAACAGAGAGGACATCCAATCGGGCAAAATTTGTAGAAAATCAGAAAAAAAATTCCTACCCTCCAGGAAAAATTGCATTCTTGGAATTGATGTTCACAACCTTCAGTATAGCCCTGGCAAGTTCTATTTACAAAGGGCAAGATGTTTTGTGTTTTGGCCAGGATCGCTGCACATACTGATATTACACTTTTGTTTCCATTCTTTTCTATTCCTGCATGTTACAGCCCCACAATTCCCTACAGCGGGGCTTGGCTGCCATACTTTGCAAGATTTCATGGACAGTGAAAACTAAATGCTTATTATAAAATATTTCAGTGCTTCTGGTTTGTGTTGAAATTATCGAGACTACCCATATTAGATCCACAGGAGGTTTCTGTGCTACTGCCCTAAAACATCTGACTTACTGCAAATGCACTCTGTGTCTGTTCTGAAAATGTAACATGGACATATCTGCAATCTCCAAACTGCAGTGTCTCTGCCTGAGCTACTGAACATCCATAAATCCTGGACAAATGTAGAAATGGCTCAAATTCCTCCAACAAAGAAACTTCCAGATGGAAAAAGAAGACATGCACAAGAAAATCAGACCAATCACACCTAATTTAGAGATGCCTTTTCTTTCCCTTGTCAAGAAGGATGTGTGCACAGTCTCCTCTTTTTCTATTCCAGTCTTCTGATCCTTCAATGCAGAAGCAGTTTTTCAAAGGTATCATGTGATGCTCAAAAAAGCCATTTAGTTCAAGAAAAGTCCTTACCTAAGTGGGCACATATTTAAAAAGAATGTTTGCTATAAATAGGGGAAACAAGAAGCACACACATCAACACAAACATCTCTCCATGTTCTTTCACTACCTACTGCTTTGCCTTTAACAATGAAGTATTTCCAGTTACCTAAATAAATACTTCTATTTACCTTCTCAGATAAATCAGGGCTGTATTTCATGGTGTAGTTTCACAAGAACCTGAGAAAAACAAAAAACCAAAAAAGAGTAAGATTGTGTTTCCATTCTCTTTTAAGCCATTTCTCCCTTCTTTGCTATGGTCCCACCCTTGCTACTTGCCCAAACCACAGCACTAATCACCTACTTTCATTAACAATTCTGTTTATTAACTCAAGAAAATCCTGCCCTTGTCCTGCAGGGTGAACAGGTTAAAGTGGACTCTCTGAAGGGTGAGATAACACACAGAAAGTGCTGGTGTGTTAGCTGGGAGCAAAGGAACAAGATAATCCTTTCAGCAGTGGTAAACTACTAGATCAGCTCACCTTGCCTCATGAAACCACAGGCTTAGAGGTTGGGGTTTACCTCAACACCTGGAGCCCTGCAGAAAATCCACTTAACCTGGTGTCTTTGCTGGGCAAAGAACGGGCTCAGCCAACAGGATTGTGCTGCTCTCTGCACCCAGAGAGCCTCCAGCAACCCTGAGCTCCCTGCTCTGCCACTGAAGGAGGGGAACTCCTTCTTCACAGCACCTCTTGTCCAGAGCTCCAGACACGGCTGCATTTACATCACAAACATCAGTGGGGATGGCTCCTTTGGTAGGTATATAAAGGGAAAGGAAGGAGAAAGAGAGAAGGAACTGAATGAGAAACCAAGTGCATTTACTATTTTCTGCTTGCTTTCTTTGTTATTTACACACTTTCCCAATCCAGAGGTTAATTCTTTTTGCATGTTAACAAAATTTGATTTAATTGTTTAATGTCTTCTTGGTATTTTTTTAAACATGGAGTCACATTTGCTGAGGTAAATTCTTTCAGATGTCGGAATCTCATCTATTTTAGTTAAATGGAAAGCAAGACTGTCTCCCAAAAGTTTGTTGAAATTAAAATAGATGTAAATAGAGGATTTTCTTTCAGTAGAATTTAGGGAGGGGGGAAATCTTTTGATCATAGCTGTGTAATATGTTGGTACAAAATAAGATCTAGTTTATTACAAAATGTAGGAGCATGTTTTAGTACCTCTAATGTCACTTTAGAAGTATCACAGTATAAACTTGTGGTTCATGCATAACAACATCAGTTACAGACTAGTATACATTGCTGACTGCCTTATTTCTAAAGCTTATAATTTCTAAAATTATGTTCCATAATTAAACCAAACAATTCTATAATATAAGAGCATTAGTTTAATGAAAACCAGTTATGTATCAGTCTTCAGCTTAATTTGCTCTTCACAGACTCCAGAAATAAAGGGATTAACTATTGCAAATCCTCCTGGTACTTTACATTTAATCACAAGCAGTTTATGATAATTTATTCCACATGTCTGATGCAACTGAAAAAAATTTGCAAATAAAGCTTGCTGATGCCTCCAGGAAGTGAGCTTTCATTCTGTTCTAATATTAGCAGCAGCCTGCACCAGTGCAGCATGGAACACTCCCTCCATACCCCCAGTGCTGTCAGCCATCACTTTATGCACACACAAAACCAAGGAGTGTTTGACACTGATTGGGCTGAGGAACATCTGCCACATGAGCACTGAAAGACTATTAAGAACCGAAAAAGAAACTTTACTGAAGTTTCACCCCGATGGTAGAAGAGTGTCAGAATCAATTTCCTGCTTTTTTCATAATTGAAATAAGGTCACAAAGTGAAAAAATCCTTTTAACTATGGCATATGTTTTCCTGTCTTGATATTGCACATAGTGCAATTATAGTGCATCCCCATAGCGAGGGTTTGTTTTCTCATTTTATTTAAATTTGCTAGATTTGTGAAAATCATAACTTTCTTCTTATACAGGATGCTGCAATAGAGGAGTTGCTTTCTAGGGCACTGTACCCCTTGCACGGCAACCAGGGGCTCACAGCTCCTGCTGAATTTCAGGGCAGTGAGATCCTCTGGACTCACTAGCTCTGTCCTGACTCTGGATGAGGCCAGGGCACCTGGCTCTCCCTCAATTTACAGCTCAGAATTAACCAGGAAATCTACTATTGGCACACACAACTTCTAATTTGGGAAAAGCAAATACTGCCTGGCAAGCTTGCAAGGCTGCTGACCCTGGGCTGCTGGAACAAGGCAAATCACCCTGCTCTGTGCTGCATCCTGAGCTAATCAGTCCTTCCCTTGGCTTGCAAAATCCTTTGAAACTGGTCTGTGAATCTGTGTAAAAGATCCACCACTCCTCTCATGATCTTATATCCAGCTTTAGGTGTATAATTTTGGCACTTGATGTAATTATTTTCTGGGTTTTTGAACTCCCATGTCAAAGCACAACATGGAAACAGACTTTTTTTGGACTTTTAGGATTCTATTAAGCAAACTAGCACTCCCCAGGAAATAGTGGCATGGAAATGCCTGTCTGGAAGCTGCCTCCATGTCCTCCAGCTCATATTTCTAGGAAAATATAACACAGTAAAATAAGTATATAGATTGCAGAGAGAGGTCTGATTGGCATTTAGATTTAGATATTAATTCAGTTGACATAATAATGACTATTTTTCATTTGTCCATATTTTGGAAAGAGTTTCAAGGCTGGCTCTCCCTAGACCCCCCCTTTCCCCCCCGAAATATTTGTTCTCTATCTTCCTAACCATAGCTCTTCCCTAAAGGCTGTAAACCTAATTATGAGAGGACTAAAGAAATTGATTAATTTCCCAGTAGCACCATGACTTCAGTCACCATGTGTATGTCATTAAGCAATACTTTGGTTTCTTAGCTGGCTGTTTTTTTTAAAGCCCCTTTCTGGCCTGCAGACACCAGCAGCGCCAAGCAACAATAGCCATCTTGGCACAAACAGCACCACTGACCTTGAAATCCAGATTATTAATTCATTTCAAGCACTTGTTGCAAAGCATTGTTTCTTCATGTTGTATAACATCTTGCTATATGAGGTGGTAGGATCCAAGCTAGAAAAAAATCATAGAAATCCTGCATTATTAAATGTCTTTAATCATTAATAAGTAAATCACTTTCTTTAAACTAATTTAGAAGCACAAAGCAGTTTTAAAAGGCTAGAAGTGATTGTGCCACTGGGTAACAAAACACCAATTCTGAAAAAAAATTTAAAACATCAAGTCAATTTTCTTTTTACGAATATGGCCAGAAGAAAACCAGGGAATTAATTAAAAATCAGAAATTTGCTCAGGACAGATTACATACCCAGAATATTTGGAAAGAAGGTTTAAAAGAATAATTAATTTTCATTATAAGTAAGAAAGACTAAGACCTGGTTGGCATGTTAAACATCTGACTGAGAATATTACAGTTTAACAGCTCTGAATGCAGTAGGTAGAAATAGAGGCTTTGTGCCCCCTGCAATCAGATTAGGTAGCATTTTATTTAAGTTTTAAAAATAAAATGCCTGCTATTTTTGTCACCAGGGAAAGTTCTCAGACATGTAAATCACTAAAACTGCCCCACATGTTTCAGCAGAATTCATGCCATGTTTACAAGCAAATTTAAAACAAGGAAATCCTTCCCAGATACAAAGGCTCTTACTGCCTATTGTTTTCCCCAGATTTAAACCCTGCTTCCTGTTGTACACCAGAGTTTTTAATGTTAATCCACTACTGACGTGTCAGTTTTTATGAGCACTTTCAAAAGTTCAAATGGTAGCGTGTTTATCATTTCAGCAATTCTTTGCTCTCAAGCAACTCCTGTTTTCTCTGAAATCCAAAATATCCAACAGAAATTACATGAGCAAACACACAGTTCTGTCATATGAATGATGATCTTTGAACACATTTCAGGAAAAAGTGTGTGCTATTCTAAACAGCATTAAAAATAGCTTCTGTGCAGACATTGATTTCTGCCCAGTGGCATTAGTTCTGTGTAAATGAATCACCTTTACAGCATAAAATGTGAAGGAAAATGATGAGTGGGGAATGAGTGATATGTATGGGAATCTGAAGGATGACACACTTCCATTGTGCCTTTGCAGTGTAAATATTTCCAGCTGTAAGGTTACAAAACAGTTCAGTTCAGCATTTTAGGGCAGGTTTGCTGTGTCCTTCTCTGAATCTATGGTTGGTGAGGATTCAGAAATCTTTCTACTGGAGACTGCTAAAGAATAAAGCCAGCTTGCAAAAACAAAAGTAGCTGTTTCTTTTCTACTATGAGGTACTAAAGCACAGGTCTGGAGTAATTCTCAGAATAAAAGATAAAAATAGATTTGAATAATTGTCAGTTTGTCAACATATGTTAGGTCTGCATTAGTAATTTGGGCACAATAGGAATGTATCAGTACATCAAAACAATTTATTCTCTGGCCTTTATGCTTACACAATGTACTTTTCTAGGTTTTCTCTTTGGACTAGATTTAGTCCTGCCCCCAGATTAAATGTCTCCCACATGCACAGTTTTACATCAGCCAAAGGATCTATCACTGGTACAGACTGCAGGAATGCTGAAGAGAAAGGTATAGCTAAGACAACTTAAACACGTCCTCAGTAAAAAATGAGTCTAATTAGGGTGAAGTGGTATTTTGTTCACTAAGAAAACAGGCATCCATTCTAAATTCCTTTCAGACTAAGGCATGATGACACATTTGGCATTAATTACATTGTGGTGCCATAACACTTATTTACAGGACTGACTGCCACTGAAAAACATTTCCCTGTTCCTACCTTCAGCAAATTTCTAGAAATAATCAGTGTAACAAGCAGGACAAATCAATTTCCAAGGGTCAGAATACTTTGGCTTATCTACCACTAAAAACAAAAAAGCACTGAGGTACTATTTGCTCTTGACCACACTGAGAAAAAATCATTCTGTCTCACTGCCTCCTCTTCCTTCCTGAATTCCAGCCTTGTTCTCCATTGTGTCCACAAGGTTGCTGGAATTATCATTTGCTTTGCCTGACACTCATCATGTTTCATTCCCTCCTTGAATCTCATTTACAGGTTTCAACTTCCCCCTCCAAACTTCCTGTCTTTACCCTTCATGTCTACACAGCATCACCTCCAGTGCCTGCTCTGACTCTGGATCCTTGTGCAGCCCAGACAGCTGAGGTAAAAACTGCACCTCAGGACTTAAAATAAAAATAAAAAAATATTCAGGACACTACTGTGGCAAAGCCTGAGGATTAGGACAACACAGACATACATGAGAATAACTTGCTGCTGAAAGAATGGTACGGACACCAAAAGATTCCATCTGCTACCAACAAACTGCTTCTAGTGACAAGCATTAAAACATTACAGATAAGAGTCTGGACAACAAGAACTACCATAAGGATGTTTTTAATTTCAGTGCTTTGAATTGCCTTTTTTCCTCTTTGCACTAATGACTGGTCATAAGCATATAAGCAATCTTACTCCAGTTAAACAGAAAAAAATCTGTACAGCCCTGGATATCACCTATCCGTGCTGCACTGAAATGCCTGTCTTAAAATTATCACTGATTGTGAATTGTATTCAAAGAAAACTGTCCTTAAAATATTTTTTCTCAGAAGTTCATTTCTCTTTCCAAGCTTGCAAGTAATCCTAGTGCTGAAAATGGCAACACAAAAGTGAATTTATTATACCTGGCAAAACCAAGAAAATTTTCCTGGCCTGTCTCAACAATCATGGTAATAATTGCCAACAAAAATTAGTAAAGTGAATATTTTCAAATGTCTCCCAGGCATATCATGTGCTATCCAGTGTACCCATCACTCTGGTTTTCTCCAAGATGTGAGGAACTCTGAGGCATGAGCTGGAAGTTGTTACAGCTCTAAGAGCTGACGTTATAAGGTACAGATGACAATTCAGAATTGGTCCTCTATGCTGCCCAACCTCAGTTTGAAAACATCAAAATCACAGAATCATAGAATGGTTGGAAGGGGAGCCTGAAAGGCTTCTCTTTTCCAGGCTGAACAATGCCAATTCTCTCAGCCTTTCCTCACAGGACAGGTCTCTTAGCTTTCATCTTTCCCTGGATGAAAGCTCAGAGAACATTCATTGGAGTTTGGTAGAGATGCATTCTGACCACAGAAATATCTATAAGGGAGATATTTTCTAATTTCAGTTCTTTGAAGTAAACACAGCTATCCACTATAAGCAGATTATGGTTGCATTTATCTGCCATCACAGTGAGAAGGATATCACAGTCAAATATCTCCTTTAGTATTTCCTGAAAAAAAATCTAGTTCAATTTTTGTTACATTTGATAACCTTTGCTGGGATTAGGAGTTCATCAGCTGGACGCAGGCTAACAAAGGACAAATTAAATGAGTTCATGCCAGGATATGTGAAACAATGAGAACAGTGAACCTTAGCAGCAAATTAAGCATGCTAAATTGGCATGCAAATATAAACCTCTTACACGAGCAGCAGAAGTTATTAAAGCAGCAAAGCTGTCCTCCAGCTTTCCAAATTTAACTAGGATCATGCAGGATTCATAACAGCACAAAAGATGCCATACAATAAAAATTAGGAAGAACCAGATATTGCCAGGCTTCCAGCACATTTTCCTGCAGTAGGGAACAGAATCATCCCTCATGATTTTACAGACTGAAGCTCAACACTTTGACCAGCTTAGGCTATGAGTTTGCAATAGCCAGGGCTATTTCTAACAATTTGTTTTGCAGGACTTGGTTTGACATTTCACAGAGAGAAGAATCAACCACTCTCAGCTGCAACCATTTCTTCTGTAGATATGTGCTTATTCTGTTTGTTTGCTTTCTCATATTTTTTTTTATCCCTTGGCAAGACTTCACACACATTTCTGAGGAACAAAAACAGATTTAAAAATCATTATTATAAGTCAATGCAAGACTGTATAATAGAAAGACTTTTACTGAAAGTAGGAAAGCATATAATCTTGTTATGAATAAAGCCAGCCAAACTTCAGACAACTATGCCAGGTACCTGCAACTTGGGAAAGGCCATGTCTAATTTATACAAATCATTGCTGCTTTTAGACTCTTTTATACTCCATAATATGGAAGATGCAGCCAACAGAAGACGCTTGCTGCAGGAATAGTGTTACAAAAGCACTCCCAAATAAGATACAGTTATAAAAAATATGTTAAAAGCCATAGGATTTTCAATGTAACTGGCAGAACAGAGCAAGGTGCTGCCCTTCAATTATATTGTGGTGTACCTTTTACTCAGGATTTAACAAACAAGCACAAGAGAAGAAAAGAGAAAGGTGGTTACAAAAAATAATGGATAAATTAACACACCATATCTGTGATACTCAGAAAGTACCTACAGGAATTAATATCAGCAAAAATACCTATAACAGTAGAGTCTCATCAGAAGAGCCTATGGATTCCCAAAGGACCAAGCAGCCCTTACAGATTCTATGAACTAGAGGATTGGGAAAAGAAAACCCCAAAATTAACAAAGAAAACAACTTGAGAGGTAGCAAAATAAATTGAATTTGAGAGGTTCAGAACCATGAAATATGAGAGAGCAGGAGGAAGAACAAAATTATGTTAATTCTAAAGCCTCCTTTAGAATGCAGCTGTCTACAGCTTCCTCACAAGGGGCAGAGGAGGGGCAGGCATTGTTCTCTTCACTCTGGTGACAGTGACAGACCTGAGGGAGCGGCGTGAGGCTGAGTCAGGGGAGGCTCAGGTTGAATATAGGGGAAAAGGTGGCTGGGCAGCCCACCAGAGGATGGCTGGGCACTGGAACAGCCTAGGCAGGGAACTGGTCACAGCACCAAGCCTGACAGAGCTCAAGAAACACTTGGACAACACCCCTGGGCACATGGTGGGATTCTGGAGTGCAGGGCCAGGAGCTGGACTCAACGATCCCAGTGGAACCCTTCCAACTCAGGATATTCTGATTTTATGAATCCTCCTCTGCCATAATGCCACCATAGCATTCCTAATAAATCAGAACCCCATGGTCAGCTTTGATTCTTTCTCCATGCTCCAGATCTCAAAGAATCAGGAGAATGTCACTTATTCCTCCATCCAGCCACTAAGAGGCAAACTTTTCTCTCTCCTTATAGATCTAGCTGGTCTCCCAAGGTTAATTCACCTTTCTCCTTTCTGAATTTATTCCCTGTTTTCCTAAGTCATATGATATACAAGTGGCCTAAATTTACACATGAAACTTCTTTGTTAATGTAACCAGTTTCCTGATGTTTCTTATTTTACATTTTCACTAATATTTTGACATAAAATCCTGCATTGTCACACTAATTGCACATTTGTACTCTTAAGCCTTGGAATTTGAGTCCCTGTATGACCATGTCCATTCAGATTTTTTTTATCTCAGAGCTGACTCTACTGAATCATTTACATACCCTGTTACATCGTGGGAAATCAAGCAAGTCTTCTGTAAGACACCATTGCTGCTTTAAGTTTTGCCAAAGACTGCTGCCAGGATCAACAGAGATTAGAAAGTTCTGTGTGGATTTAGTGATTGTTCTCCACAGAGAACTCTATCACCACATGGATTTTTTAAGAGAGAGAACAGTTTTTGATGCCAAAAGACTACACAAAATGGAGATATAAATGCAAATGAATTTCCTCTTTGATAATCATCTTATGCAAATATCAATCCACTTACATCAGTGGTGTATCCTGCAACAAGAGGAAAATCTATCTAAGCTTTTCTCTTATGGAATATAACTCATTAGTTTTTATTTCACAAATTTCTTCTTTAATTTCTTGTTTGCTGTAGCTACTACTCCTTAAGATTGCTCAAATGTTGTATTTGGGGTTTCTCTTTCCATGTGAAAGCCCTAGTTAAAAAGCTTAATAGCCTTGACATTTATTTGATATTGCTTTCTCCTCACTAACTCCTATCAAGATGATAGGGAGTATCATAAACTTCTTAGGGAGTAAGATATGAACAAATTGTATGGATTATGATGATTCTATGCATTCTTTTGTGTGTCTGCTTCCTCCCTCCAAGATGGATTCTCAAAAGTTTAAATAATAGCAATGCTTATGGTCTGGTGATCTTCATAATTACTTCTGATATATTATTGAAAATGCTTTCTGCTGCCAGAAGCAGGGAGAAGGGAAAGCTGCTCTTTGATTACCTTAATGAACATATAGAACACATTTTAAACACAATTTATTCAGAACTTTCACCAAGAGTTCCCTATACCTATGAGATGCCAGTGCAATTCCAGGATCTCCCCTAAGAGAGAAGCACAGGCCCCCAGTGCTCTGTGTGACCACATAGACCTCAGGGGAGCAGCACAAAAATACTGTTCCTGCACACAGACCAGATACTCTGCCTCCTTTGTAAAGAGCTCAGCCCTTGCTTTTACACTAATCCATTTTACTTGCTTGTTGTTAAAATTCAGATTAAAAATGGCCCATTCTGTATTATTCCAGTCCACTGAAAAGTACATACAGGACAACTCTTTCTAATAATTAAAAGTTATTTTAGCAAGAAAGTTACTTCTCTGCAGAACAGGTGTTCATGGAATTAATGGTCTAGATTTTCAGTTTGGCCTAGCAAATAAACTTTGAATATTATTGTACATTGCAATGATAATTTTTGCAATTTTCTTATTTATTCCATTATTTGCGCTCCATCCATTCATTGCATCCTCAGCATTACATTGCAACAATTTCTCTCCTACAGCTCAAATAAAAGCCACCAGCTAAGCAGCACTAATTTACAAGCCCGTTGTTACATAGAAATGACAAAATCTTCTGAGTCTCAAATTAGAACAGTTGCCAGGGTCTTCAGACATATAAAATATTTTCTGTAGGCCGTGATGTCTGACATAAATACACTGCCAGAGTAGGGTCAGCCAATTTAAAACCATAAATAGCAGAATGGTGGCAGAAAATGTTAAAAACAATTACAATACACATGTTCTTTCCTCCTTAGGACAAAAGAGTCTCATCACGTTCCTTTTTGCTCTGCCAGAAATATTTAACTGATTCATGTTTTGTGGTATAAATACATAAATCAGTTTCTGTTCCTGTTTCTAGACAGCTCATTTTATGTAACACAGATTCATGTGAACCAAAGTATTCTGATCTCCTTAATTTCCTTATCTCTAAACCTTAATTACCACAAAGAAGCTTCAAATGGGGGCCAGTGGGATACAGTTTCTAGCAGACAAATTTAGGAAATATTCAAAGGTAGAGTGACTTATATCTCCAGTGTTATTTGTGTACATCATTATTTTGCTTCAAGACTGGAGTGTATATTTGCACTATAGAAAATGAAGGGAACAGATTGGTCTCTTTTTAAACACTATCCTCACAGGGAAGGAAAACCCAAAAGCAGCAAAGTGACATCACTTGTGTGAAGTGACATCACAGGGCAAGGATTGATCCAACAGGCAATTCACAATAAAGGAGAGGAATCATGCTGCAGGCAAGGCTACAAAGGGAAGCAAAGACAACCCTGAGTACTATCTATAGATAGCCCTAAAGTGGGAACTAACAGAGTGATCTGGGTCACAAGAGGCCGTGCAGAAATGTTGCCTTCCAGTTTCAGGAGCAGTGTGTCCACATTGGCAGGACTTTCTGCCTGAACAAGCCGCACAGTCAAAGTCAGCTTAAGTCATGGAGCTCAGGGCTATTTTTTTTTTTTTTCTCGACAGATAATCATGCTATTGCTTTTTACATGCAAAAATTGCCAAGATAAAGCAAATTTCAAAATTTCAAGCATGAGTACTTGTGGAAACTAAAGTTTAAACAGATCAGTGAGCTGATTTCCACCCATTATAACAGGACCACATCTCAGCCACAGTGATTTTGTGTCAGGGCCTTTTCTGAGGACAGAACTCTGCAGCTCAGCACATGCAATGCACTCCATACCTTGGAAGTGGGTGAACATCTCAAGTCCCTTCAAGCAGGGCCCAAACAAGCAGTTCCTAAAAGAAGTCAGCTGAGACTTTTTTGCACCCAATGGCATGGCCAGTCTCATTGTTCTGGTCACACACCTTGAAGAAATACTCCACAGCTTGGAAAAGAGGCATTTTTAAGTTGCCTAAGGGTAGACATACATGATGCACAGTCCTGCAAAGAGATAAATGTAAGAAGAAATGAAGCTTTGTTAATGGTGTTTCTGCTCACACTGAACTATTTATTGCTGATGAAAGTATTTTAGCTGATTCAGAGTTAATACAGATCTCCGAAAAACACAGTATTTTTTCTTGAAGACATACTTTAAAATTTCTATATTCTTTTCATAAATTACTGCTTCTGGAATGACAATATTTTTTTGAGAGATACAGAACTCTAGTGGTTTTTCAAGTCCATCTGCTGAACGGAATTCAGCCAGGCAGAGGAGAAAATCTTCAAATAGCTTGCACAGTCAGTCATGATGGAACAGCTTAATTTGAAGAGAAAATATTCATTATACAATTTCTCTAAAGGGAAATGCTCTCTACAAATCTAAATTAGAAACCAGTAGAAAACACCATGGAGATGTGGATAACTCAATCCAAACAAACTGCCTATTATTATTATTATTATTACTACTACTACTACTACTACTACTACTACTACTACTACTAGTCTTAGTAGCCTTAGACACATTGAAAATTATTCCCTTCCCCTTCCTTCCGTCTCTAGCATAATCTTTTGGTTATAAACCACCAAATTATCAATAATATCCATTTTGGATATCTTTTACCAGATCCCATATAGAGTAAATTTCCACTCATGTATACCTGTATCAGCAAACTTACTGCCAATATGGCATACAAGAATCCTGCTCCTTTTCCTTGTAAAAGGCAGACTGAAAGGTCAGTTTAATGGATTGCTACATTTCACAAAATAATGGACCGTGACCAGGTTCACTGCTTCCCAGCAAAAATCATTACAGGAAAACTGAATTCACATCCAAAAGGGGAGGCATCCCCACAAGTGGCAAAATAACAATCCTTAAATAAGATCACAAAAACTACTTCATTCCTTTTGTTCTCTGAACAGAGGAGTATTTGGGGCACAGGTCAGAATAAGAAACTGTAGTTAAATTATTAACAAGTAGATTAATCACTTTAATAGCCAGAAACCTAATAACAGCAAAGAAAACTGATTCATAGCATGTCAGAATAATGCTAGTGTAAAATAATAACATGAAAGAAGACAAATTGTCCCAGAGAACATTTTACTCATGTGCAGTATTATTTAGTCTGTATTCTTAATCAAATTTGGCATACTCACAAATTTCAAAAGGAAAAAGAAAACAGGAAAAAAACCCCATAGCCACACTCCCAAGGCAGAAAAGGCAGGTAATAAAAAAATTCCCATCCAACATGCATGTGATTTGATTACTTATTTTTAGTATTTTTTGCTCTGCTACTTTCTCTAAGTAAGACCACATTCATCTTTCATGGACATATGCTCACACTCACTCAGACCCTGTCCTTTTAGCCAGACTGGACCACACATGATAATTTGCAGTACTGATATTTACCAATGCATTTATAATTTCAAGTATTTAAAACATGTTCTAGCTCACACATTTCTGACAAGCTTAAGGCAATTAAAAGTCTAACGAGCCCAGCATTTTATGTAAACTAATGGCATAGATAGCTCTATGTGCTATTTGGGGTCTTCTCAACAATCTAGATATCTTTCATTAAAAAAACAAAAGGAGAAGATAAAAAGGGTAAAAGATCTGCAACTCCAGACAGTAGAATAGCTCCTGAAAGTAGCTGGCTAAAATTTTACTTAACAACGACTTAAAAAAAAAAAAAAAACCAACAAACAAAAAAACCCCTGCAATATTATTGTATTCAGTAAATCACATAGACCTTTAATTCTGGTAAATTTGTATTCTGGCACAACTTGACACACAAAACAGATCAATTCTTTCACAAGCACAGCTTTTCTTCACACCATTTAATAAAGCAAACAAATGTTAAGAGTAAACACAGATTTTATCTGCATGTAAGGGAACTGAGTTGAGTTGAACAGCCTGTAAACTTTCCTGCAGGGAAGATGTTCAATTTTCAAACATCTTTATCGGGAGCTCTTTTTGTTTGTTTACAGGAAATACTATGTAATCAGAAATTAAATCCTTCCAGGTAACAAGGATACTCAGCATAATCCTGCTAAGAGATGCTTGGAGATATTTCTGTACATAGCTACATTTTAGTAAAGATACTTCTCTCTCCAACAGAATGTGTAAGTAAATAAATACAGACAGTGCAAAAGGCTACAAAACTATGGAAGCTTGCTGTGAATTCTATATATGCTACAGCAAAACAGTGCACCTGCTCTTAATGACACAGCTAAGCATAAGAGATGATTTTATAACAATGATTTATTACTGAATATTGATTGAAGTGGCTTAATTCTGAAATAAGAAAAAGGTGTTTGTCTTCTGGCATTCAGCTAAGATGAACAAAGTTTCTTCCTTATTCTAATTACAGTTTCAGCATTGCTGGCAACAGAGCTAGGTGTAGGGAAGTGTCACTTACTAGAACTGAACACTGAGTGGTGCTATTTGAACAAAAATGGAGAGAATTTGGTCATTGAAAGTTTGGGATGTGCTAAATAACTTTTTGAGTGATAACTTTTTGGGTTACAAAACAAACAGGAAAGAGCCAAGTTTTCACGTGAATTACTGGAAAAATCAACTGATTATAAGATGTAGCCCAGCGGTCCATGCAAAAACCAATTTTTTAAAAAATCTTTATAAGTTGTCCTGCATTGAAACTTTATGATAGCAAGCTTGCAAGAAAACCGAGACAGTGGTAAAGGGATTAAATGTGTTGTGCAAGGATTTACACCTTCTCTGAAGATCATAGGCTTAGCCTATCTGGAAAATAAACACAGGGCATGGGCACAGTCACTTAGCTTAACTTGCCATGTAGATTTCAAACCAAGATAATAACAAAGCAAAACATTTACAAACAAAACATTTACAATTGATACATTCACTTCCTCTAAATATTAAGAAGTTTTTCACAAGGAGGGTGGTAAAACACCGGCACAGGTTGCTCAGAGAGGTTGTGGCTGCTCAAGGTCAGCTTGGAGGGGGCTTGGAGCTCCCTGCTCTGGTGAAGGGCTCCCTGTCCACGGCAGGGGAGGGCTGAAATGAGGTGATTTTAAGGTGATTTCAACATAGATTCAATCACAGTGCAGTGATAACGAACTGATTTGCAGTGTTAAACTGGTGCACCTCTTTGTTTAATATGTAGTGTAAAAGGCGAGTGCCCGAGAAGGCTTGAGCTGCTCTCACTGCTCAGTCGGACAGACCGGCATGATAAGTCCTGGAACACGAGCGAACAGCCTCAAGCTGCCCTGGGGGAGCTCACACTTGGAACGGCTCCCCGGAAAGGACTGGCCAGCACTGGAACGAGCTGCCAGGGCAGTGCTGGAGTGACTGCCGCCGGGGGTATTTAAAAGACGCGTGCACTTAGGGACACAGCTCCGGGATGACCGGGCAGTGTCGGATTTACAGTGGGACGGGCCGATCTAAACGCGCTTACGCCCTGTCAAACACTGCCCCTCACGGCCCCGCTCCGCCCTCAGCTCAGGCCCCGCCCCTGGCCCCGCCCTGCCTGCCGCAGGCTGGCCAATCGCCGCCCCGCCCTCTCCGGGCTGGCCAATTGCGGCTCCGCCCTTTCTAGGCTGGCCAATCGCCGCCCCGCCCTCCCCGGGCTGGCCAATCGCGGCGCGGTGCGGTCGCTATGGAGACGAGGGACGCGGCCCGGCCCGGCCATGGCCTCCTACCGCCTCGGGGTCCGCGTCGGGAACTGGCTGGAGGACGAGATCGCGCAGCAGGTACCGCCATCCATCCCCGGGTACTGCCATCCATCCCCGGGCACCGCCGTCCCCCCTGCTCCAGGCTGCCCCCCGGCTCCCTAAATCCACTTTAAACCCGAGATTGTGGGTGCTGGATAACATATTTGCTCCTCTCTCCTTTGCCGACAGGACCTCCTGAAGGATTTTATCCGTAAGAGAGAGAAAGGACAACTTTTTGTACAGAGATTAGCCAGACTTAAAGAGAATATTTTCAAGAAGGTAATTTTTTAAAGAGGGTTGTGTCCACTTCCCCACGACCCCCACAGAGTGGCATAACTCCTATTATTGTCCTGCATACACTAAGAACGCTACAGAAATCATACACTAAAATACTTCTGATGTTAGGTTCAGATAATTCTGTGAAAGTACCGCGAAAATTCTCATTTAGGTAGAGCTGTCAGTGTCCTCTGATGGATTTGTTCACTTTGGAGACACCGTGCTGCTCGTGAACCCGGACTGCACCCCCCCGGAGGAGAGGGACCCCGAGCTGCGCGGCGATGTCACCCTGGCTGTCGACATGGAAGAAGTGTCCCTGTACTCGGACGAGCCCCTGCAGATCTCACGTGGACTCAGTGCCGTCAAGAGGGTGGACCCCATAGGTCGAAATGCTTTCTGCATTGTAAGGTCTGCTGCTTTATTCTGAGTTATTTTCAATTATTAGTTTAGCTTTACGTGTCTTGTTTTGAGAAATGCACAATGAAGTTTACTAATGTACAAAGGAATATGAATAAATTTAATTTATTTAAGAAAGAGTCTTCAATCATGCATTAAGCTTGATTCTATCTGCATATTACTCTGATTAATTCCAAGGACTTCTAAATCAGCTTAGGTGAACTTGACAGTATCAAGTTCACTGTATCATTTGGTAAATTCTGCAGCTGTTTTTATTTCAGTTGCAGAGAAAATATGTCCAAATATCACTAGTATTAATATTCACTCTCCTGCCAGCAGAAATATGTGTCTTTGCTTTTGCTTTCCATGAAGTGGACACGGTTCTGGTTCTAAAAAATCCAGCGAATTCTCTTTCTCAAATATATAGAACAAAAGAACCAGGTCCTGCTCAATAGTCAAAGGCTCTGCCTTAGGTTAAGGTATTTTACCTATTTTAAAAGGTAAACAGCATAAAATGTTGTCACAAAGCAACATCTAACCACAGCCCAAAACAGACAAAACCCCTAAACAATAGTGAAACTGATATTTGAATGTATCTTTTTTCCCTTTGTACAATTTCAACAGTGTTGATGGAAGTGCAGTGGGTGAACCACTTCGATACGGGCAGAACTTTCTTCTTGGCACCAAAGGAGGGGTTTCTGACAAACTGGTAAGGCGCCAAATTTACAAATGGCAGTGGTAGCATTTACTGATAATGTGCATTGAATCCCTCCCTAAGAATAGATATATAAAGCTGTACACTGGAGCAATTTCTTAGTTTTACAGAACAGGCTCAGAATCATGCATAGGTCAAGATAAGTAATACTGAATTAGAAAGTTTATGCTTCTTACCTGAGGTCAGGTGTGCAGATCAAGGGGGCTGTTAGCCAGAATGACTGAATAAAGGAAATCTAAAAAGGAAAGAAAAAGAAATCACAATTAGATTGTGAATCATGAAAGAATTCTTCAAGGGGATTTTAGGGTTTTTTCACTTTGAACAACTCACTTAGGTGTTGGAGTTGATGATCTTTGTAGGTCCCTTCCAACTCAGAATATTCTGTGAAACTCCAAAATGAGAAGATTTCCTTTCTTATGAAGATAATCCATAGTAGGAATAGAAAGTCATGCACTATTCCATCATTCAGAGGAAACAGATTTCTATTTCTATTTTAAATGGGAGCATTTTTTCCTGCTGCAAATTAAAAGCAAATAAGGTGTTACATGTACATATGCCCTCAAGATAAATCACCACAACTTTGAAAAAGTTTTCCTTCTCAACAATCACTTTGGTGAAATAAAAATATTTGGAATGTAAATTCAATTTTAAATTAGTATTCACAAATCTGCATATAGAATAAGTACTTAATGAGTGTATCAACAGTGTAGAATTTATCCTATGGGTTTTGCCTGCATAGTTTTAGCTGGGAAGACTGATCTATCAGGAGCCTAGAGAAAAGTTCTTTTGTTCAGAAATATGTTTCAAAATTACATATCTTGTTTCTCTTACATTAATACTGTCCTTAATATATTTTTTTTTCAGTTTTATCTGGCAAGTGACCACAAAACATTTAGAGATTTTGCTAAAAAATCTCGCCTTCAGAAAGTATTTCTGACAGGTGAGCTTTCCTATTTGACTTTCTGGCAAGCAAAGTCCTTGGATCCACAACTGCGTCTCGAACATGAAGGATGTCCAGTTCCTGTAAGAAACTAAAACTGTAGGAAATGTTATGAAAATTTAATTGAAACAGGTGGACTACTGAGAAAAAATGTTATGTTGATTTTATTCACTTATTTATGTGAGTTATGCCAGTTCTAACCTCTACTTTTAGGAAGGGGGGAGAGGGGAGGAACAATTTCTTTAATTAGGAATCTGCTTATAAAAATATTTGTTTCTACTGTTCATTTTGAGGTTGACTTGTTCAGCTTTTCTCATCAGAAATTTTCAAAGCTTGACATTGTTATGTTGTGAGGGTGCATTACATACCTGTTTTTCAGGCCTTTTGGGACAGTAAATTCCATTTCCAATATTTGGAGGTGCGATTAACTAAGAGGTTCTGTACATCAAATGTCTAATAAAATTCTCAAGGCATCTGAATAAGTGGATGTTTTCAAGCTTTTGTAAATACACTATTTTCCTATATCAGATAACTGCTGGGCTCCCTGAAGTGCTGGTGTACAAGAGAGTATCACAAATACAATTGTGCCCTCACAGCCTTGAACTAAGACTCATTTACATGAATAAGCTCACTAATAAACACAGTCAAAATTAACTAATTGTTAAAGACAGTCTTTATTCACACTTCTGGTTTAAAAATGTTTGTCAAGTGTCTTCCCTTGCTCTTTTTTTTCCAGTCAGAAACTAAAATTATTATTACTCATTGCTACACCAACCGCAACTTAGCTGTTCCGAGGACCTTCTGTGTGTGGTAAGAGTAACTTACAACGGGCAGGGTGTGCACAGTGATGGGCCAGCAGCAAGAATTACTGTGAGGAACAAGAGAAGTGCTTTAGGAACACACCGAGGAAATGGAAAATAATGGAAAATGCCATTCTCCTTTCCCTTATTTTACTTATTGGCTGTAACATGGCCTGCTGGGTTGCTGCAGGCAGTTGGATCAGTCTTTGTTGTTTGGATTTTTTTTCATTATCATATCATTCTTTTAGTGTTCTCTAGTTTTTTAGTGGTTCTCCCTTTGAATATCGTGAGCAATGTCAGTTTGTGTTACTTTTGAAAGAAATTATATACTAAGAAGTATAAAGAACAAGGGAACTAAATAAAATCACAGTGCATAAAATTCTAGATGCTTATGTCCACCTGAATAAATGTCTCAACAAAACAAAGTTAATCTCTCAATTCAGTTAATACATATGCATTAAATTAATATTGATTAGGCTAAGGAGTACACCAATGTTTCCTATTAACTTTGTAGCAAGACCTGACTGAGGATTTGTGTAAGGTTTTTGAGGATGAAAGATCTGAAAGTTTGAGGCTGAAGAAGTTGTTAAGTAGCCAGAATCCTCCTCAGTCAGAGAGAAGTGGGGATGAGGGCATAACCAACTTTTAGAAATTGAGTTGGTCTATCAGGGCCTTATTCTTCTGGGGCTCCTTTTAGCTCTGAAGCTAAAAAGGTGGCATTTATTTTGGAATTCAGATTCCTAAATTATTCATAGGAAACAAAGTGGGTTATTTTGTTTCTTTTAAGTGTCTGGTACTTGAAAGTGCATGGTGATATTTCTGAGTATATCAAGGAATGAGAAAATCTCAATAAATTCACAAGTAATGAAGATATGCTGAATTTGCATATATGTTAATTCTCCCTGCCTATCCCATCTCTTTTGACTTTGCAGGTCTAGTTTTGGAAGAGAATTTGAAGTAATTTGTCACAATTATCTTGATGCCCGCAAAGTGGAAGAAGATAAGAATTACTGGGAGATAATTACACGAAATCCTGGTCCTCGAGATGGTACAATGCCTGAAAGACCCAAAGCTCTCCCAGAAGGATATGAGCATAAATAGTTTCATGAAAAGACAGAGGCTGTAAAAGCTCAAGACCACAGCCAGGAGAGGTTGATGAGACTGATTATTGTTTCTTTCTGTTTATATTTTAGTTTTAGAGATGTTTATTTTAAAAATGGAAATTAAAGTCTGTCATTAGTAATATTGCATAATCTCGTTAACTCATCAAGGTTATAATGGGCAAAAAACTCTTTAAAGTTTCGTGAGCAAAATGAAAAAATTGTAAGTCAGGAAAGGCTCCATTTTCCATTTTCACATTCACCAATGACAAAAGTTGTCAGAATCCAGAAAACCTAATAGATTTTCATTAAATTACTGCCTCTCAGAGTATACTTAACCAATTCTTCCAAAGCCAAACCAGTGTCACAATTCTTAAAAGGGCGAGTGGTCAGTTTCCAAAACACTCAAAACCAAACACACACAAAGTTATCATGGGATGCTTTGACATTTAAAGTTCATCTGAAAGAAAGTTGGTTGTTGAGTTTGTTCCACCCTCCTTCTAGCACAACATTGCCAATTATTAAGTCACTAATGAGACTTTTTTATCTTGAGATTATTTTCTAATTTATGGATATAAAATTGAGTTTTTGATGTTTTTCCATGTATTCTAAACACTTTAATATCAAGTAATCAAGAACTTGAGCACAGTGATACAGACTAGAGACTTACAAAAGCATTTTCCATGCATCACCATGTTCCATTTACCTCTCACTCACAGCATTTTTCAATCCATAGTAATTTCTAACAAGTTTGAGAGTAAGGTAAAATTGTCAAAGAAAATCAGGCTCCCACAAGTTTCATGATAATAAATACTAAAGCAGAAAGCAAATATGATATGCTGTAAGTTTATCCAGTAAGAAAAAGATTGTAGTCTATGTTCTTACCTAATTAGACAACAGAATATCCACATGAAAAAAAAAATAAGGCCTTGAAGGGTAGAAATTTCAGGTGAAAGTCACATTTCCTTAAAAACAAAATCAACCAAGTATAAAATGCAAATACCTGGAAAACAGAGATCATTACTGCGTAGATTTACCTGTCTTTCTATAGAAGCTGAAAAAGCATCACAGAGAATCTTCTACTGCATGGCATTCCATTATATCTGTTTAGTTAAACATATATTTATTTCATCTCCTACTGTACCACAAGAGCAGGCTCTTTCTGCACAAGTAAATGACAGCCCAAGTAAAATGCTACACTGATACCCATTTATAAAAGATTCCAAAGATCTTCAGTGATTATAAAGGGCAATTAAAACTTTCTAAATTTTCCAAAACAACGCTACTAAACTTTCACAAAAGAAGGGATTGGTCCAAACACTATTTTAAGCTCTATTCCCAAATAATCTGTCTGAAGCCCACAAGCAAGGCTTACAAAGCTTTACCTTTATTCAATATAAATTAAGTTAGCAGACTACAGCATCTGGCATAGAGGATCTCAGAGCAGCAGGTGGAACATGCTGCTGTGACATGCTGCTTTGCTTTGAGGGACTGTACTGCAGAGGGCAGCTTTAGAATCACACTTCTTGTGTGTAAACCTTTACCTGTTATAGATGGGCTGTTTTAGAGGAAATTATCTTTAGGAACTTATTTCACTTTTTCCTTTCATTTTCTATGTAAGCATAATTACCACGATTTATGATGTTTTTCTAGAGGGTCTGTTCATAATCCAACATTCAGAGGTAAAAATTTGCACATTTTCACAATGGATTGACCTAATGTTTTATAGATATTAAAATTTAGTAGATAAAGTTCCATAGGTATTTTATTTTAGTAAGACTTAAACTGCAGGAATGCACTGTAGTTGGCCATTGGATTTTACTGGTATTAGATGCAGCTCTTTCAACTCTTAAGTCTCTTAACTCTGGGTCAAATGTAGGAAACAAGAAGAGGCCTTAGACCAAAACCATTTCTGAAAGGAAGCTTCGTGTAAACTCATGCAGGAATGAGGACTGTGTGGGCAGGGTGCCTGGGCTGGCTGATGTTCTGAGTGAGTGTTTGTGCGTGTGAGTGGAAGGAAAGCAATGCACTCTGTACAAAAACAAGTTTTGCAAAGACTTAGAGGAAAAACAGAGAGATCAAAAGATACAGAAATGAATAAAAAAGCAGGTAATGTTGGAATTTGGTGCTGATTAAAAGTGGCTTGGAGACTTGTGTATTTTGATCACTTTGTGCTCATTGCAAAGGATTTCTTGAACTGAAAATAAACAGGATTGAATCAATATTCCTGATTCCATTAGCAGTGTAAACCCCACAGATTTTTTGCATAGCTCTTATATAATATCATATGTATTTATAATTAATCTAATTCACGATAACAAATACAGATATTTACCCGTTTCCCAATTTCTTTAAAGCTGTTTTTGCACTTCTTAATATTGTCCACACGATGGCAGCACAACTTATAAACAGCACAATTCCTGCCGTGTCTGTAAAACAGCCTGAGATGTTAAAATCCAAATGAGTCCCTGAAACAATGCCACAGAAGGAAACCGAGTTAAAACAGACTTGAATTCTAGGCTGGGATATGTCATTAATGTTGTATCATCTTTTTGGAAAATAAAGTTAAGCACAAAGGTAGACAGAGCAACACAGGACGTTGTGTATTGCATTCAATCAACTTTATATTAATTAGAACATTAAGTAATTTGTAACAAAAGCATAATTAGAGGAACTTAGGAGCTTTTTCTTTCACTTTCTCTGTAAAGATATTAAACTTGATGTGTGACGAGCAATGCATATTTTTATAGGGCTACTGTTATTGCTTTTGCCAATTTACAGAAATTAGAATTGTTCCCATTTTCACAACAGAATTATTGACATAATTCTGCTTTGATTCTGTAGGTATTAAACTAGGAAAAAATCAGGCTGTGTAGAGTGCACTGTAGGGTTTGTAATTGATCCATTTGCTGATGAACACAGGATTTATTTTCAAGAATTATGGAATTGAATATTAGTGGAGAGTATGAACAATCCTGCTATTGCCAGTTAGAGTAACAATATTTCTGGTGGATGAGGCAATGGAGACCTGAACCTCACCCCAGACCTGACCACTATGTTGCTTTTTCTTGTCCTAATAGTGTGTATCATGAAATAAGGGCAGTGATGTTTCCCTCCTTTGCAATGCTTTGTTTTTTTGTAGGTGTATATATTTAAAAAGCTTTCAATGCTTCTTCCAGATTCCACCCAATATGGATAGCTCCACAAAGTACATTGTGGGAAGATGAAACTCACTTTGCCTCCATCCCAGACAGCTCAAAAGCTGTTAGGATGAAGCTGATCCTGAGCTATTAGTCCTTGCTGAGGGCCAGGGTGCATTAGTCCAAATTTAGTGCTGTGTTACAATAGCTTTTCACAGGCCTGAGGCACAGAGACTGCTCATATCTGCACGTTTTGCTCTGCTGTTGGGTGTTAGCAACACAATATTGAAGTAAAGAGGAGAACTCAGAGTCAGCAAAGAAAAGCTGACTGGTTAACTCACACTTAACGATGGAAAATGAAAATCCAGTTCAAATATGCCTTTTCACTTCCCTCTCTTTCACATTCCTCCCCAGCTCATATTTCACATCACATCACTTCTCTGCCATGTTGTCTAGCCCAAATGTACTGATTTACTGTGGTTATAAAGTGCTCTTCAGCACTCTGCACAACTCCTTGGCCTCACACCTAATCACATCAGTGTCTTCAGAGCTGCTTTTCTGTTCAGTGATTGTCACAAAGTATGGTTTTAGCTCAGACAGCTGATAGAGGAGGAAGCCATATGCAGGTTTAGCAACTGACTAAAACATCTAAGGGGGAAAAAGGCACAGAGAACATTACCATAAGATTCTACAAATCAGTGGAAGAAAATATCCAAGCACTGGAAAATTTGGTGGAGTTGGCAGGTAAGAGGGTGATTTTGATAGCATCTGTGCCCACTCACCCTAAATTAATATTGCATGTTGGTTGTAATTTGAGTGGGGTGGGTGTGAAATTATGTTTTTAAACCATAGCTGTTGTTTTAGAAGCACTTAAGACTTCAAAGTATGAAAATTAAACTAAGGAGGCAACAAAATTTAAAAGAAAATACAGATGTGATATGCAAAATACATTAAATACAGGTGAAAATTATGAAATCTCTGTGTCAGAAAACTACGAAATCTCTGTGTCAGCTACACTTCTCTTCTAATTATATTCTGTTTTAGGCTTTGTCCCAGATCTATCTACTCTCTGCCTGACCTGCCTTGTTTCCTTGCCTGAACACAGCACAGAGGGGCAAGCCTTGCTCTGTCAGCTCCCCCCTTCAAGTAGGTTTGACTTTGCCCTGGAAGCTGTAAAAGGGAATCTAATCCTCAATGCTCCATTCTCCTGGCAAAGAGGAGGAGTGGGAAAATCTGTCACCTTGCTGTGACAGCAGGATATGAGCAGCCATAAGGATATAAACTGCAGGATTTGCATGATAAATTAGCATTACTGACAAGAAGAAGGATAACTTGGCATCAAGACACAGGGAGACCCTTCCAGTTTGGGGTTTTTGGGGATTTTTTTGGTCAACACTGTGTGCAGAGGGTATGCAATGAAACAATTGACACTTTTCTTCCCTTTTTTTTCCACTGCTGGGCTTGTACAAGGCAACATTCACTCAACAGAAGGAAATTGTCAGTACGAAAAACTGTATGGTGCTAGAAAGTATTGCTACAACTAAGCCACCTTCTCTTGAGAAATTTCTATATTTTCTGGCAAGGAGGATGCAAAGTACAGCAGAATAGGCCCAAACATTTAAAAATGCCTGATGACATTAATGCCCACATTCAGTGATGAAATTAATTCATACACATGAATCTCTGCTCTAAGTTTATACAAGAAACTCAGAGAGCTAATTTCCCAACATCTGTTAAATGCTGCTTCATACAATACGTCAAAACAAAACTAAACAGACCATCCAGCTAGAGGCCAGCTAGAATATATGTTTCTATAATGCTGGTCTTGTTTTAATTATAGCCTCCTTGAGGCAGGGACCATATCTTCATCTTCATAATTTTTTTCCAAATACAAAGAACTACAGCAGAGAAGCTCAGTAAGTAATAGCATAAAGCTGTTATTAAAAGCATTTGTAAGATGACAAGGAACTGAAGTAACCCTGGTGCAAATAACCAGAGATATGGGCAAATGAAATCTGGACATAAAGTAGTGCCAAGTAGCAAACTCTTAGTGTGGGGTATGAAGATTCAGCTGCCCAAGTAATTCTGATGTTAGTAGGAGTTGCTAGGAGAACATCCCACAAACCACAGTGCTGTCCCTGTAGGTCTGACAAACCCACACAGGGGAATAAGAATTATCCATGGTAGTATTTATTTTTTACGCATATATTTAGGTTTTTTAATTATATGGCATACAAGTTAAAAATACCTAACCAGCTCTTAGCACAAGTCTCATTTGCAACAGAGACACCAGTCCTGAGAGACTGAAGAACTGTTCCTTCAGTTTTTTAATGTTAAAATTGCCAGGAATTATGTTGCACATATCCTTAGAGATCTTGGTCTAAGATAATTTTCAAAAATTGTATTTAGATGTTCCTGTAAACATTACTGGTACAATTTATAAAGACATTAAATTCCTAAGCAAAATGAAAGCAAGAAACTAGTGAATAAGCAGAGCACTGAACTGAAGTTTGAATTACCTTTCCTTTATATTCAAATCTCTCATAACTCCTGAAATGCTAATAACTCGGTTTTAGGGTGTCTAAAAGATCAAACACAGAGGTTTTTGAAAACCATGTTAGACAGAAATCTCTATCCTTCCTCCCTGCTTTCCTACTGCTCCTCTTGCTTGGACTTTCTGCCTCTTCCATATCCCGAAGAAACAACTGAGCAGTTGTTTGGGTAAAAGTTTAAGGTTCATCAGCTTTTCCGGTCTTTTTGCTGACAATTTTGGCAGCATCAGTTTAGCCAGAACACCCAAGATGCATTATAGTCTGAAAAATAACCAGTGAATGTAACTGTGCCATGAAAATAAACACTTATAGAGAAATATAAATGAATTTCTGCTATATACACATACACACTCTGGGAACTTTTTTGCTAACATGGAAATCACATCGAGTACAGATTATGCAGGAGAAAAAATTTTCCTTATGTAAGAGAATTAACTGGTTTCTTTTGAAGCTACCTGAAGTATTTAGTTCTTTCAGTGTAATCTATGGTGGTCAGGGACATATTCAGGTCTGATTATGAATGGCTCCATGGCATCACAGGGAGATGAAAAAATAGCTAGAGTGTTATTCTGATATTCTGTTATTCAGAATAACACTCTAGCTGTTGTTTCACCATGCACCCTTTTTCCTTTCTGTTTTCATGCCCCTTTCTGCTTTCTCAAGTTCTATTCACAGTCTTACAGAGAAACTAAAAATTTGCCTAAAGATGGCCCAGCATATTGAGCTGCACTCTTTGTTCATCCCAAGCCAGTCAGGGTGATAATTCTCTCCAGAGTATATTGAGCAGAGGACCTAGATCACTTTGTGGTCAATTATTCATAATTAAAACAAAAGCAACTCTTAATCTTGTTGGCGTAATTTCTACGATAAGCTCCCAATTTATTTTACTGTGTTTTGTAAACTTTGGATCAAATCAGGAATTCTGCCAAAAGTCACCATATTGTAAGAAATGTTTATGACCAATAAAACATTTTTAGTTCTTGAATCAAAGTAACTTACATTAATAATTTAGTCAGGTTGCTGTGGTATTAGTTGACTACATTTCAGGTGTCTCAAGCAGGCCCAGTTGAAACCATCAGCATTCAAATTCTTGGACAGAATGGCAGCTTGAAAGACAGCTAAAGAATGCCTCCTGTTTTGTTGCTTTGGAAGGGGAAGCCAATCAGGATAAAAGGGAAGGACTGAGTATGAAACTGCAAATCTTAGAGTCTTAATGCAGCTAGCTCTGGCCTGGCAAGCCCTTGAAGAAAGCAGTCAGCCATGGTAATCACCTAGACAGCCACCCACAGCTGCATGGCATTGCAAATTCATGTTTATCCCTGCTGTGAAATAGGATGTCTAATAGATAATAATCATAAATATGGGGCTGGGCTCATTTCTTACATAGATGGTAAATTGCTGTAGCTCAGGTAAGGAGCAGTAGTTAACTTTGTCTTTTATTTTTATGGCAACACTGGAACTCAGCGATCATAGTAGAGGTAAAAAGAGAGCAAAACCAAAAATCCCCTCTGCTTGAGCTTTGTATCTCCAGTCACTGTTTCAAAGGAAGACAAACCTCTTTCCATTTCCCTTTCTATCACAGGTAATGGTGTTCTGCTCTGCATTTCCTCATGTGTCTATCATGTGCCCTCCCTTCATTTACTATATCTGTGCATCACTACCCCTACTGAGCATAGGCGTTTCATAAAGGTAGTAAGAAGTAGATTGTGGATGTTTATCAGGGGCTAATAAGAAAAAACAAAGAAATATTACAAAGAAAAAATTTTCATTGTTCTTAAGTATGTTGGCATTCCAAAGTTTTCCATAAAATATGTCTGCCTATACTTGCTCTCAAATGGCACCAAGTTCCACAGGTTGAATTAATCAAATTAATAATTTTAATTAAGTTATCAATTTATCCATACACAAGTTCCCTGGATCCTGTATTTTTTCTCCACATCTGTTTTTCAGAAACAAATTACAATCTGTTTAAAAGGAATCCATGTAGCTATCTCAATAGTTACATGACCCTTGTATGGCATCACATGCATGACCTTTGATACAGCATAGCTTATTGTTCTCATTGCTTGTTGAAAATTTTGGTGCTTCCAGAAGTACTTGAAATTCAGCATTTTTAGCTGCCTCTTGCTAACTAATATCTAACCATATATCAACTGATTGTGCCGTGTTGGGCGGTTATGGAATTTTGTCTGCAAGTGTTAACTGATTTTAAATAGTGCCACACTTTGGGACTACTGAATGGTTTCTTCTGAACACTGGGCTTTATACAGCATTCAGAAACACCAACACAAATTCCTGCTTCCTATGAAATTAGCTTAACAAGGATTTGGGGAGTAACCATTTGCACTCCACGGTTGATGTGTGCGACCTTTTCATCCAAGCAATTATTTCTGAGAACAGAATGTTCATTCATCATGGAAAGAATTGAGGCAAAGTCAATTTCTACCACACATTTGGCCTCTTACACGACACAACCATTTGCTGTTTGGTTTTAGAAGTTAAGCATTACATAAAATCCAACAAGTGGTGAAGTTTTTTTGGTCAGCCTATGTAACCTATTATAATCTTACGTTTTTTGCAATAATATCATGTTATCATTATAACAAAATATGTCAGAATTGGTATAAATTCTCTGTAATAATTTTTCAGATATATTTGAAGGTATCCTACCAAAGAGAACTTTTTATCATGCCAGGGTAGGTCAGCAATTTTTGCAAATGAGCAGTGTAATTAAGTGAGAACAGTCCTCCTGTGTAACTGTCATGAAGAGAGTATTCATCACCTGGAATTCTATGTGCTTCAACATAACAGCAGGTTTGGTAAGTTTCCTGAGGGTGGAACAATGAAGTTGAAATTGAAATGATAAGCAATAAAGGAGTTCTTAAAGAGTTCAGAAACCATCCATGAAACCAAATTTACAGAGAAAGAGAAGAACACAAACTAAAGCTCTTCAAAATATATTTAAACTTGCAAAACTACCTCTCCCTGTGGAGAATCCAATATGATATTAAGCTTCTACAGGTGAACCTAGGTTATTTTCCCCACAGAAATAAAAAAAGATCATTACAATTTAGTAGACAAATATAGCCACAGTTACATTCTTCAAAAAAAGTCCACAAAGTTTTGTATTAATATGTTTCTCCCTTGTGCATTGAAGCTAAAAAGTTTGCTTGAAAGAGCATTTTAGAGATCAAAGAGGATTCATCTTTGCACAGTTAAAAACAGTTTGTCTCATACAGTTCCTGTTACTGTAAAAAATGTACTGGTATGATAAATGCACTGATTATGGAATAAAAGAGTATTGGGTTTAAGTCTCACATTTCATTACGCTACGTAACATTTGTATGTTGAGTACAATCAGGACAATACATAGTAAGTCATAATTAATAACTTCCCTTAGGTAAAGAAAACAAACCATTAGTGAGGTAAATTCATTTCACCTGATCCTGCCAATTAGTACATTGCATTCTTCCAGTCATTAATGCAAAATATGAATGAATTGAGCAGGCTTTCGAAAAAAGAGCTGAACAGAAAGTTAGCTCCCATAATTGATTAGGAGGGTATTAAATGTTGAGGTGAGATGAGCCACTTTTCCAAAACCAGTATATCACTGCTGTGATAAACTGCATAGAGCAGAATAAACATTCCAGGAAGTTCTAATTACCTTAATGATGAACTTCTGTGTAACCATATTTGTGATTCAAGTGCATCTGCCTTCATGTTCCTGTGCTCTCAATTCTGCCTCATGCTGGTATGTACACAGACTGCAAAGACATCACATTGCAACAATCTGCTGGAAGAAAATAAAACAAATTCTTTAGTCTCTTACTGCAGAACACAGTCCTCTGACTTCTTATAATGGTTTTCTGAACTCTTCCCACCTTGTTGCCATCTGTGCTAAAATGAGTGGATGCCAGAATTGGACATGGAGTGCTCATTTAATGCTTTATTCAGCAGTAAGGATCCTGTTCTTCCTTGATGCTTTTTGGCACGTGCATCCATTTTCAAGGCTGCATCCAAGACCTCAGTGAGGGTGGGTGGCCTGGAGATAGCTGGAGAAAAGAATTACATCCTCACACCCCACTCCAGCTCCCATTTCTCTTTTCTTGGGCAGTTTGAGAGCAGAACAAGCTGTTCCACTGCTGCCAAGGAGGCAGGGAGGGGAAGATGGAGAGGGGACTTTTGGTGCACAGAAGAGCAGGCTTGAGCTCAGTAGTTAGACTAGGAGCACCTGGGAGCTGCTTTTCTGAATTCAGCTGTGAGAGGATTATTCCACACTGCTCTGGAGAGGCTGAAAGAGACTCTTCTTGCAAAATGAGTTTTTGACTTCCTCTGTCCTGCCATTCTGCTCTTCTAGGTAAACTAGCTTTGACTTTTGCTACTCTGGCTGTACTTGTCCCTGTAGAGTTTTAACAGCCAATTGCGATTAAATTCTTTTAAAAAGACATTAGAATAATGGATAAAAGTATAATCTTAGGGGTATAGCCTAGTTGTTTATTTTAAATGTCATAAAATGTCTAAGGGTAGCAGAGGACTAAGAAATATATTATGACTCAGAAAGTTATGAAGACTAAATAAAAAAATACAAGTCAATGATTATTTTGAACTGGGAAGTATATTAACAAGTAGAGATCCTAAGACCTACACCAAAAATGGGGTTAATTTAATCTATTTGCTACTCATCTCGAAAGGAAGCATTCAGTAGCAGAGACAGCATAAATGGGAATTATGTGATCATTTAAAAAAGCCATGACTTAAAAAAAGCCCCAAGAGCAAACAAAACAAAACAAAGCTTAAAAGAAGTGACCAAAAAAGATGGTAGCTGAAATTCAGTGTAGGCAAGCATGAGGTAATATGTACTAAAAGGAACAACTTGAACTACTCATATACACTTGATGGTTTGCAAAATCACTCAAGAAAAAGATCTAGGCGTTACTGCAGACAGTTTAATGGAAACTTCTACTCAGGGCACACTAGTGGTCAAAAAAAGCAAACAAAATGTCAAGCTATATTAAAGATGGATTGAAGAATAGTACTGGAAAGAACAACAATGCCACCAAATACATCAACAAAGTATTCTTCATTTTAAGATTAGGTTATTTTGCTTTCGTTATATGAAAAGAAATGGGACTCACCTAGAAAAAGAAATTAAATGAGATTTAGGGGCATTGATAAAGTACAAAGTGAAAGATATTTAAAGGGTATCAAAATTATGACATCCTTCAAATTAAGGTTTTATTTTTCTAAACAACTTCTCTATTTCTCAGTCCTTGAGTTTGCAAAAAATGTTAGCAGGTGCATATCTGTCCCTTTGTCCTACCTACGGAGATAAGTGACATACAGACTGTGGATCAGCTTCTTTTGAGCACGAGGCCTGAATGTAATTTCTGTGCTGCTCTAGAGAAAACTGCAAAGGGTCAGAGTCTCCCTGCTCTGCTAAGCCCAGTCTGCAGAGCCCAATCCAGTGCTGGGTCTTACCCAGCTTTGGCTCAGCTGATGATGCCTATACCCAGCACCTTGTGTTCAGTTTTTACCCACTTGCTCAAATCCAGCCTAGCACTGTAACTGAATTCTTTCCTCCTTTAATCCCTTTCTTCCCCTCAGCCCCTGCACTTACATCCCCAAATTACCCTCTGCTGCTTCCACAGCTCTGGTAATCCTGACAGTCAGACCCCAGGAATTCCCTCCCTGCAGCACCCACTGGAACTTCCCAGGCTCTGCAGACCCCCAGCAGAAGCCCATGGTGCTGTTGATGTTATCAGTTACCACTCACAGTAAACATTAATAACTTCAATCAGAGGTTAATTGACAGCAGATGAAGACCCCCTTCCACCCCTACACACACCGCCCAGCTTGGGGCTTTATCTATGCATCAGTGCATAAATTGCTTAGATATTAATTAAGGCAGGAGATTTCTCTCCTAATTACGTGATGAGCCAAGTTGAAAGCTGGCCTGTGGACTAAGGACAATGATATACACCAACCTCTGTGGTTCTTAGGGTAGAGTGCCTGCTATAAATAGATGTTAGAATTGTAAATTTAACATTGTTTAGTCTGAGGACAAGTGAGGAAAATGGGAAACTCATTTGCTCAGCAGCAGCAGGGTGTGGAGTGTTGTTTTCTGCCCAGGATTATTTTTATTTTTATTACTAAACTCTTGAGAGCCTAGAGATGTCACAAGGTCCTTTTGCTGTTCTGGGCTGTGAAACCAGGAGAGGAAAATATGAACTTACACAGTTTTATATAACTTACAAATGTGTTTAGCATTTTCTGTGACAGCGAAGGCAGTCAGAAAATTTAACTGTTTCCTTTGTGAACTTTATTTTGTTTGTCTGGAAGTTTGACCTGCTTCAGAGCAGGGGCAGGACATTTTCCTACATAAGCAAAATAATATCTAATTACAATAAAAAGAGGAGGAAGAAAGGAAAAAAGTTATGCTGTGAAATGGCACTATTACCTCTTTAACAGGAAGCATATGGAATAGTAGCATGCACAGAGGTCTGAAAGCCAGGAATAAATCAGTCTAGACATGCTGATTCCAGCTGTGGTCCTGAAACAAGCTGTTAGGGCTAGAACCTGATTAGTTCTAATGTCCATCTGGAGAGGATGATGAATGAAGGCAGAGTAGCTGTCCCATCAGAGCTGTTGGGAAAACAAGGGTTACCCACTGTAATCCCTTCTGTCTAACAGGGGCTGCATCCACAGGCAGTATCAGAAGTCAGGATGGTACATCCTATGGAAGAGTGCCTTATCACATAGCCCCATTCTCCTCATTATAGAAAAAGAAGCAGAGGAAATGTCTTCATTTAATCCTTTTTTCCACTTCTTAGTATGGCCCTCACATTGTTCTGCTTGTGCTTTTCCCATTGTGGTTGTAATTAATGTGGTTAACTAATATTTATAGGCACCCAAAAGAGGGAAAGCCTATGTATTATGTATTTAGGGTAATTACGTCACCAAAGGACCTAAATAAATATTGATACAATTTCAGAGAGCAAGGTACTCACTACACTCACAAAAATGCCTCCTCTCTTGATCCTGCCTTCACTCAAAACAATGAGTCCATCCCAATTGATCTCATATGAATAAATAACATTTGCACCTCCTTTACTGTTATCTTATTTTCTCACAGCAAGAGGATCCTAGTTTGTCTGTTTGCTGTAGCCTAAATTCTACCATCCTCAGACAAAATTCTTCCCTCCACTACACAGACTTTATTCATCAAAGAAAAACCTCCCAAAGCCCTTACAGACCTTATGAAAGACGTTTTCACTCACTTGGGTTAAATGAGCACTGTGTGTTTTCTTTCTTCCTTCTTTTTTTTTTTTTTTCCTGGGGGTGGTGTAAAAAGTAATAAATGAATCATTTCAACTTTGGGAGAGAAGTTTAGGTGTTGTATTTGTACCATGCAACTACATAAACACAGAAGGAGCCAGTTAACCAATGAATTGCAGGAATGAGAAGCAGTGAGATGATCTAAAACGTTTTAACACATTTTCCATACACTGGCGCTCGGATTAGTTGTGTTTTGCTTTCTTACAACAGACACAAGTCAGTAAAAGTCCAAAAGGAAAGTCTGAGGTTTTATATTTCTGTTTGTGGTACAGGAAAAGGGTTACGATCTCAGTGGTTGATTCAGTGAAATAACATCTCTTTTATACACATCTGCCTAGCAAGTAGGGCGGTAGTTGGAAATACCCAATCTAAAGCATTAAAGATTTGCTGGCAAATAGCAAGGCATTTTCTGCAGAGGAAAAGTTGTTATATTGGGGAGTCACTTTGAATGCTTAGGAGTTACAGTCAAATATCCAAACACTGTGGAGTTACACTGCATTTATTATTTTCTCAAGTATTTAACAGACTGGGAATGGACTCTGCTGCGTATTTCATATCCAAGAAGACATGATAATAGCAGATTTAAATAAGAAGATACTTGGCAATGTCAATGGTAAGTGATATTTTTATAGCACATTATTTAGTCATCATGCAGTCAGCTCTTTTTACATGTCAGTATGTATTTTCAACTGCTTTTAATTTCAGAATTTAAAAGAGAAGAATAAGCAGATAAGAGGTATGTCACAAATTACATTTTTGTCTGCCTATTCACTGTTATCACCGCTTTGTCTTTAAATTGTCTGAGAAATTTGAAACAAACTATTATTGTTCAATGATCAGCATTATGAATTAAACAAAGATCCTCTTCATGGAATACCTTAATTTAGGACACTTTTGGTTTGCTGTAAAATATTTTTCCTCTTTCTCTTGATGTATGTAAAAGCCTGCAGAGTGGACCAGAGACCTCTGTGAGTTCACAGCTTTCTTCAGTTTTGAAGGCCCCTGTATACCTGCAATATTATAAGAGCCAGAAAGGAAACAAAATCACATAATCATCAAATGATTCATTACTCAGGAACATTTTTAAAACTACAAAATATCTCATTGGCAATTAAATTTCATAAATAAGGTTAATTAATTTCAAAACTCCTCAAAGGAGAGGATATGGGGTTTTAATTCATTTTTTAAGCTTCTTCTAAGTCCCTTTTTTCCCAAAATTTTCTTTAACCTTTCTACTCATTTCCACTGTGCTGTGTAACTGAAGGCTATATTCTTTAAATATTTTCTTTTTCTTTAAAGAAGCAATACAGAAAAATATATTCCTCCATGAGAACTAGATAGGGCCAGTATCTAATAATCTGAAAATAAATCTTCTAATAAATTTAAAATTGAACATTAATATGATTGTCTACTACAGTTCCAGAGCATAGATCCAAGCAAGACATTTAAATGCAGTATTTACTCAAATCTCTGTATGAACTAGCCTATACAGGAAATCAGTAAATTGCTCCTGAGTCTGAGTCTCACAGGGAATACGTATTTGTTTAGTCATCTATTATAAATAACATCTGTAGACTTGAAACCCTGCCAGCATTATTAATGCAGCGTTCACTTAATAGGATCCGTGATTTTGTGCCTCATTAGTGACTGATTGAGGCAGCGTGAGCCCGCAGAAGGAGGTGCCAGGCTGGTGCAGCACAGGGTGTAGGTGCTGTGCTGGCCCTGCCGCCAGTGCAGCCTGCTTGGTGCAGCTGGGGAGCCCAGACTGGGGAGCTCGGATTTGGGAGCCCAGATTGGGGAGCTCGGATTTGGGAGCCCAGATTGGGGAGCCCAGATCTGGCACCCAGCTCCTGGCCAGCAGAGCCTTGGGACACTGCAGGGTTTGGAGCAGGATTGGTGCCAGGGTGGAGTGGGGACAAAACCCTCCCCTCTTCCCCCACAGTACCAGCCTGGTGTGAAGCTGTGGGGCTGTCAAATCGCCTCCATTTGTGCTGAAGGACAGACCTGACAGTCAAGGTCTCTTTGCTTTTACATCTCCTGGCTCTCAGAGAGCACCAGAGCTGTGATCTGCTGCTTTATTTGCCTCCTGCTGTTAATAATATTTCTGCTCTCTGTATTACAGTGTGGCACACACTGCACCCTGCGAGAGAGCTTGCATGCCTTATCATATGGAATAAGCTTTGTATGCAATAGATTCTGCTTAATAGGAGGTGGATTGAAAGGATATCATTACTTGACAACAGCAAATTCTTGTTTTTTTCTAATAATTAGAATGTTTCTCGCTATTATTTTGTTCATCGTCCCTTTAAATAAACAAACAATACACACTTAATTATCTTCCAGTACTTTTCATCAGAGAAATTCTCACCCCACACATCCAGAAAAGAAGGTGACCACAAAGCCATAACCCTCTTTCTTTGATGAGGACAAGGATTCAGAAGTGAGGAAAGCAAACCTTGAGTCAAACCAGCAAGTCACCATCAGAGTTGGAAGGAGATCTCCAGACTCAATTAGAATGTTCAGTCAAAAATGAGCTGGGGCAGATTTTTACTGCTTTATAGTGCATTAGATGTGGTTGGTAAGATTCAGTTATGGGTAGTTTACTTCTCTGCCCAAAATTAATGCTGAGCCTAAACTGATATTGTCAAAGTCTTAACATTTTTCTGATACCTATTTTATGTCTTTAGGGTCCTTTTCTTAAGACAGAAATAAGAAAAAAACCCTCAGCTTATGCAACCCTCAAAGGTCTGGGTATTCTTGAGTGTTTTTTGAGTTGAGTCTTTAAAGATCCAGTCAATGAATAAAAAGACAACATTTATAATCAGTTTAAAAGATGTTGAAATAAAAAAGAAAGAACCAGAGAAAGAAAATCCTGGGTAATATTGGTGGTCATATTTTTGTATTGGAACATGATTTTGGACAATTTCTTGGGAGTTAAATCCCAGAAGAGGCTGCTTCTTTTGGGAAATCCAACTGAGACAAAGAATATAGCATCAGTTCTTGTGGAAATCATTATCAGGTATTCTCTGGATCAAAAATGAGCACACATAAGAAAAGGACACCTGAAAAATTTGTTTCCCTGAGCACATCTGTGCTGTAGGGTCGTGTTCATTCAGTGGCCAGGTGCACCGAGGCTGCTCTAGGGGATGGATTGTGCAGAACCTCAGCACATGTTTCACAGCAGCTCTTTAAGTGTCTCCAGCCTTTCCACAGAGTCAGTTCTCAAGTCAGCCCTGGGTCTGGAGGCCCAAAGTCTGTCCCACAATCCAGTTTATAGCTGCTCTTCCATGATTCCTTTCACTCCATGGTCCTCCTACTCATGTTCATAAAAAATTCTGAGGAAGTGATCATAACTATTTACTGTGCCATAACAGCAATAGTGAAGCTCTTTTGGGCCAACACAGAATAAAGGAAAATGAGGACACAGTGATGTTTAAAAGAAATGGTAACTAAGCAGCATAACAATCTGTCTGAGTATATAGCAAGTTTTCAGGACTGGTGTAATAATGTCTTTACATTCAGATTTGGTGCTTATTTTTAAAGACAAGTTTTAGCTAGAGTAGGAATTATTTTCATCAGTACAAATTACAGGTTAAGATTTTATCTTTAACAGGTTAATCGTGCTAGCTAATTAGAACAACAACTGCTGGGCTTGAGAACTGATTCTGTAGAAAAATCAAAACCCAGTATCAGGAATCCTCAGTTGAGATTTCTTAGCCACTAGCTCTAAACTGCTTAATATTAGATAAGCTCTGCTCTGGAGGTGTAGGCTGATTTCAAAATGTGGAAGCAGAGTAATGTCCCACAGACACTAAATCCCAGACTTATATTGGGATGCTGCAGCTGACCCCAGCACCATTTATCACACCTATGATCATCAGATCTCATGAAGCACCAAAAACATTATGTTTTGTGCCTTACCAGGGACATATTTATGTGCCAGATTATATTACACTGGTATCCTCATGGGAAACCTGTAAAATACCCTGATTTTTCTGTAATGCTGGTGAGTGGTCTATGTGGTGTGCACTGTGACTGAAGTCAGTGTTAAAAGTTACAGTATTGCCAAAAAACGAGAGAGCTGCCATTGGAACTTTATACTGTTATCTTCAACAGCACAAACAAAACCTGTCTTCTCTGCTTCATTCTGATTGTCACAGCCTTAGAGATAAGGCACAGCAGCAGAAATGTGAAGGGTCCTCAAGACTTTTCTAAGGCAGAGTTAAGAAGCAGCCTGTGTTAAGTAGCTTTGCCTCTGCCAAGCTCCAGGGATGACAAATACTCAGAAATAGCTACTGCTTAAGCCTTGTGCTTAAAATGACAACTCTGCAAACGTGGTAAAGTCATTTTCTTCTTACACTAATATCCAAGAGAAGAGGTTGTGTAATTCATCACCAATCACTGACAAAGCTAACTGAAAACAAACAAACAAACAAAAAAGCCCAAGCCCAAACCAAACCATAACAGCGCCCCAAAACATTCTGCAATACCTTCCCCCCCTCAAAAAGCCCTCACAGACAGCCCAACCCAACCCAACCAGCCACCCAGAGAGGACCATGCCTGTTACCTGTGAAGTGCTAAGAGATGACAAGCCCCTGGCTCTGGTGAGCCTGATATCAGACTGCTGGAGCGACTGGTGCCTGGACCAGAGTGTGAAATATGGAGCAAATTCTGCCACTGGTTCTCAGGTGGACTAAGTATATTCACCTTTTCAGTACTTCCATTCATTCACATCTGTTCAAGGAGTAAAGAAGGCAGCAGCAACAAATATGACAAAATCCAATGTGAATTCACAATAGCAGGTTAAAAAAGGGCAGGTCTAAGTACACCTTTTAACTGAAATCATGAAAAATAAAGAGAAATTAATTAAATAATTTTTTTAGGTAGAGTCAATTCAGGTTTTTTTTGCCGTTTATGGTTTTTTCCTTATAAATCATAGTTTGGCTATTGATAATTCTCCTTTCATACAGCCTAAAGGGGCCTTTATGTATGCCTACAGTTTAGGGAACTATAAATTAAAGGAAATACTAAGCCAGATGAAAAAGGAGCATTATGGGGAAAGAAGGTAAAGTCATAAGTTTTAAAAATATTTGTTTAAATTTAAATGACACCATACAGGAGAGCTCACATAATGCTTTCACTACTCTGGTGCTGCATTAAGTTATAAACTGTGTATTGGTCAATGGTTTAAAAAAAAGAGATGGACCTTTCCTTCAGTACTAGGTTTTTAGCAGCTTCATAGCTGACATAAATATTTAGTGGTTCTCAAAGCCCAGTATAATATTACACATAGTCTACATACACACTATAAAAATATTAAAATAAAAATACAGCACACAACACTTAGCTGAAAGGGTACAATTTTTGCCTCATTCACCTCTCCATGGCTACAGCCAACAAATTTTACACTCACAGTGCTGGACTTTTTCAATCACACACTCTTAACACAATCACTTATGTAAATCACATGGGCTACTTTGTAAACAAAGCATTGTATGCATAAAATAACATATTCTTTATGGAGTTCAAGGATATGTTCTCAAGATGAGGTAAAAATACTTTTTATGGGTGTACACTTACTATTAGACCCTCTTCCATGGAACTATATGAGCATTATTTTACTGCTCATCTCTGGGGCACTGCAGCAAGAGAGGTCAGTAATCACAGAGTGAGGATGCAAGTCATGAAACACAAATGTTTCTGGCAAGACATGGTCTAGGAACTTTCACAGGAAAGCAATTCACTTGAAAATAGTCTAGGAGATTGCAGAGCTGGATACTATCATAAAATAGTCAGGTAATAAAATTCACAAAAGGAAGTGAGCTTTTTCAAAAAGGATCTGAAGCGAAAAGAAGAGTTCCAAACATATAAAAGCAGTGTGAAGCTGAAAGGAGGGGCAGAAGACAAAAAGATAAAAGTATGCAGAAGATAGAGGATGACATCAGTACAGAGATCAATGAGAAAAGTATTCCATGGAGATGTGAAGATCAGAATATTTTTCCTAGTACAAGAACTGAACAAATCTTAGGGGCAACAAATTTCAAACAATTACAAGGAAGTACATTTATATGTAACACATGAAACTCATTCCCTGTGCATGCTCTTGAAATCAAAAGCTTAATGGGAACCAGAAATGGATAAATTACAGTCCTATTACACAGGATTCATTTCATGTGTAGAAAGGAAAAAATATCTTTGTGCTTCCTGGTATAAGTTAGGTACTAAGTAATGAATGGAATTAAAAAGAGATTTACCTAATTTGACATTATGCAATACTTATCCAAGATGGGGCAGCTGTAACTTCTGCTAACACAAGACTATCATATATCATATATCATATCAATCATATCATATCATGATATATCCAAGTATTTTGGAATAAATATACAAAACCGCATAGTGCCAGTCTACTCTACCAAGGTACTCAGAAACTCCTCCTGAAAGCAAGTTCTGTCTTGATTTTGTTTTTTTTAAGTTAATACCTTTAAAACAATTGCTATCAGTTATTGCTGGAGAAGGATGCTGGACTAGCTGGGCTAATATGGTGACTCAATCTGCCATGTAGCTATGTTTTCATGGATGGAAGGGCAGTGGGAAAGTCATGAAAGCCAAGACAGAGATGACTAATCCAACTTGGCTTAGCAGCAGTGAGAGGATGGACTGTCCTTTGCAACATAACTTTGTAGTCTGGAACATGGCAAATGTGAAAACTGTGGCTGTGTTTAAGGCAAAAGTAAATTATCAGTTTGCTGAACAATGTAAGGACAGGAAAAAACTTGAACACTCCAAACTATTGGCTTGCTTTCATATGAACACAAGCAGTGTTTGGGGTTGGGTGGAGATCAGGACTGAGGCTGTTCCATCATGACTTAAATCTGCTTTGCCCAGTACTAATGTCCTGTTTAAATTTATACATTCCTTTTTGGAAAAGGTTATCACCAGTAGCAACAGGCAAAATATTTAGTATTGAATAGTCTGCATATTTGTCCTCTAGAACCCAAACCTGTGTGTGTGGAAAATAATTTGGAGAAAAGAGGGATCAGTTCCTGTATCTGCTATAGTTCCAGACACATCCTGATTTTAGTAATGCAAAAAAGAAGAATTGCCATAACTATTGAGTGCAGTGGCTCTTCTCTTGCCTTTACTCACTGCCAGTAGATCCTAACTCCAGATATCAGAAGAGTTACTCCATTTTATGGTAACTATCCCATGGCAGGAGTATCATTCTACCTGTAAACTGCATTGTTCGACTTTCATTCTGAGGCAGGAGTTGCTGCCCCTTCGTTATGCTATTCCCTTTAACCACAGATCTATATTTTCATCGATTCACGTCTTGGGGTAAAATCTCTGTCTGACTGAAATAAAAGACAAAATAGCTAACTTCAAAGTGCTCATGATTTCTGCTGCCTTCTTGTTCCACACATTCATTATGGTTTAGATTTTAAGTATTTCCTTTTATTTGTTTGAACACTCTTTATTTTACCACATTCTTTTCCTGTACCTCACATGAGAAGGAAATAAAGAAACCACACTGATTTGCCTTATATTTCCTATTATCTCATAAACTGTTATCAATGTAGTTCCTTTCTACACAGGAAAGTCCACATAATTTCAATCTTTTAATACAAAATTCCAGCCTCTGATCAGTGTTCATTGCCCTTTTCCTGCTACAATACCTTTGAGCTAAGTAATGAAGATTGACCACAGTATCCAATATCAAAGCATACCATTAATGCAAGAGGCAGGCACGGTAGAGCTTCTCCCTCTCCTTTTCCTCATGGCTTCTAAAAACCTGCTTTTCTGTTCACCACTGGGCACTGAACAATTACTGTACAGAGAAGATGGAAAAAACTGAAAAGGTTAGAGTAAAGTAACATGAAAAAACAGCCCCTCCTTGTGATATTTATGTTTCTGCTGCTGGCCCTGGCAGAAGCCCAGACTTGGAATGAACAAAACTCCCAGTGGCTTAGGGACTACATTATCCAGCCCAAAGTCAGGAAATGCAAAAGCATGTGACAATGGGAAGAAATAAAGCAAGCTTTCCAATGCTATTGAGCTTCTAGCTCAATCAGCTTGGATCAGAACTCAGAGACTGTTGAGATTTTGTGTGAATGAGTTCTCTATTGCTAAACAAAAACATGTCTGTGTTGTAGTGAAAGACAGTAAAGTGGTAAACAGTCTGTGGCTTTACTTCCTTGTTGATATTTCTTTTTTACAGTACTAGCACTACATATAAAACCCCATTTTATGTACAAGGCCACTGTGCTCTCTCTTCAAATACAGTAACAAACTCTTCCCCAAAATAAAAAGTCAGTTCCCTATTTCTCCTCCTTTCCAGGAAAGCTACTTCCTAATTGTTGATCACTACTCAGTGCCAAAGCTTTGCTCTTGTGAAAGAGTTGGGTAATGTTCCATGTCATTTGTTAAGCAGTGAGTCAGGTAAAACCTCTGTCCTTTAGAGAAGATTTCTTTGAGGAACAAATATCCCAATGACATAGATGTTAAGAAAATTATGTCAAATTCTCTCGATACATGTTTAAAACAAAATTGTATGGACAGAGTATTCCAGGATTCTTGTAGACACTGTACAGAGCAGAGATTTCATGTTCCCTTTTTCTCCCAGTATGGAATCATTCTCATGGGAGAGATGTTTGTCTTTACAGTCTATGTTTACCTAGAAGCCATAGGATGACCAAACATGAGCCCCTCTCCATGCAACATTTTAAATCTCTTCTATAATTCCTCTCTCTCCTTTGCAAGGTTAGTGACAGAGCAATAAAACCCGAACATTCAAGACACAGAACACAGAGGGCAGCAGGTACCTAAGCACTTTCATATTGACCATTTCTATGACCAGACAGGGCCAGGTTTATGATTACATTTTCCTGAAAAGCATGATATTGATGGTTTGTGAGAATACTCTAAAGAGGCCTGACTATTTCAATAAACTAACGTTAACTGTTTCAGATATAATGTTTTATTTTATGGATTTTTTTTCAAGCTAACAAACACCCTATGCATGTTATCACATGAATTCATTGAGAGCAAGCAGGTTTTTGCAGCAATTTTGTTACCTGTCTGTCTGAGCACAACTGAGGATCAACAGGTGGGGACTGACATGATCTGTGTGATAAACAACAATTTTCTGAGTCCTTGATCTGGTGGGATCACAAAGTTGCAGTCTAGCCCATAAAGAGGAAAGTATTTAAGAACTGGGAAATCAAAGAGATTGTGTTCATGGTGAACAATACAGGGGTCTGGCATTCAAAAGTTGCCCCTCTTATGTTTTGCTCCTGGAGCAGAATTTGTCTACAGAACTCTTACTAGCTTAATGCTAAAATATCAGCTGAAAAATGCAAGAAACTTTCTTGCCATCTCAGCCTCCAACAGAAAACCTTCACTGGATTAGCACATACTCTGCTGTTGCCCCAACTCCCCTCAGGTGGATTCAACATGACTGAACCCATCAAACCTTGGACCAGAGAGCAATGGGTGAAAACAAATGGCACAAAATCCTTAAATGCTGCCATGTCTGGGTAGCTGGGAGCCTGCTGGAAACAGCTTCCCCAATACTGCATCCCATTGCTTTTGTTTATCTAGCCTTGCTGACATTTTCCTCAATTAGGAAACAATAGCTCCGTTCCAATGTACTGAGCACAATTACTGAAACTGAGTCACGTGGCACCAGGAGAGTGTGTTTTCAATTATTCACTCTGTCTTTTTTTGCCAGGCCTATGAAGAGGAACAGCCTTCTGCAGGAGTCAGGTTTGTCTGCCTCGCTGTTGTAAGTTCCTCCTTTTAAATTTTTATTTTACCATCAGGGTTTTTTTAATTATAATTTTTTAATTCTACTCTCTGAGAGTTTCTTACTCTTCATTAGAAAACTTCCAAATCTTTAGCTCTACCTGCTGTGGGGAAACCCTAGACATCTGCAATACTTCAGTGCTAATAGTACTGCGCAGCAATGAATCTGAGTAAGATCACAAGATCTAGATTAAATTAGGAAGAAAGATCTAGATTAAAAGAGGATGCTGCTAGCACTTGGTAATGTAAAACTCATCTTGTTCTTGCTAGTAAAGTCCTGTATTTCCTACTGTCTGGTTAACAGCAGAGCATTCGCATTCAATCTGGGAGCTACACCAAATTATTTGTATCTTGTAAATGCTTGGTTTAATATCCAACCAAAAATTTGAACCAAATGGCTACAGCTCAGATCATGTATTTTGTTTGCAGAAGACAGTCTGAGTTTGGGCTTTTAAGATTTAAGGCTGGAAAAATAAAGCTTGGGGGAAAAAAAATGGAACATAGAAGGAACATTTGGTTTGCATTACAAACCACAGACAGCTTCCATCAGGCAAGCTGGAGGTATAAGAATGGCAAAAGAAAATGACAAGCAGTGAGTGCACTGGAGAAAAAGATGAATAGTTTGGAGAATTGACTTTGAAGTAATTGTCCATGGCCATCAATATCTCAAATTAAATTTAGTGGAAGATGGCAATGAATCATAAAGCTTCTCTGGTACTTGTGATATTGTATGCTGTGTAAAATAGCTTTTCTGGTTATTTTTATTGGAAAGCTTATAGAGTATGTTTTTGGTACCTCCTATATTTCTGTCACTTATGCAACCCTGAATCAGCAGCTCTGGAAAGAATGTTGCCTTAGTTAGGACTTGTGATCTAATACTTATAGCAAGAGAAAGTATTTAACTGGAAGTCTTCAGGTCTAGTGGGTTTATTTCCACGTCAGCCCCTGCCTCACTGTGGGATTGGGTAAGTCATTCAGGGTTAAACTTGGCCTTTGAGTGGATGGAGCTCTCCTGGGGGCAGGGGAGGAGGAAACAGCTGATGGAGCAGGGTAAAGAGTTCTCTCTGCATAAGATAAAATTCCTCAGGAGCATTGCAGGGGGATGGGAAAGCAGGATGCACTTAGACCCGTGTTTCCTTCGCTGTTTCAACAGGTGCTTCCATCGTCCCTGCATCCCAGATGTTTAGCAGAGCCAGAGAGGCACCTCTTGGATGTTTAGTACTGATGGCAGTTCTCCCTTCAGTCCACTAGCTTCAGGCTGAGCTAGAAAGGACTTCATTCTAGCATGCCAGTCTCCAGAGAGCTGCATTCTGACCATTAAGCTATCAAGTCCTCTGCTTATCCAAATGCTCAATAGCTCTTTTAAAATTCTTCCTCTTTGAGAAAAGCAAGAGTGTGTTTAATGTTGTGCAAAAATGAAATACTTGAATGAAAAGTGTTCTTTCTTTTAGTTTCCCCACATAGGCAGGACTGTTTAGGTCTGAATGTGCAGCTTGGGTACATTTGTGGTGGTGTTATCAGTGTCTAATAGCAATTGCCATTATCACTGATCCCTAGAGCAGATTTTCAAATGATGCCCATTCCACTCACCTCCAGTTCTGTTGCTTCCTACCTGGGTGCAGAGAGTAGAGACTTGCAGAAATTCCCTTCACCCCAGCCATTCTTTCTTTTTCAACTCCACATTCTGGTCTAATGGGCCAGATTGCATTTTTACATTTAGACATACAGGAAACACAACATCATAGGCTTTAACAAGATTAATTTCCAAATACAGTGGAGATGCTAACAGTGGGGATTTCCAAGTTCAAAAATTTAGGTCATGTATATGATTATAGATTAGGGCTTTAGGCTTATCAAAACACTAAAAAGTGCATTTTTAAAAAGTCACAAACAAGATCTCCAAACCTTACATTTGTGTGCTCTGTGTCACAGGAAGAGAGCGTGGCTGTGCTGCTGGGCAGCTCTCAATCACACCAGACTCATCATTCATAAGAGAGGCTGCTCTGAAAAAAAGAAAAAAGTAGAATGTTCTGTGAATTGAAGGGGATGGAGAATATGCAAGTCCAGTTTGACCCTGAAAGCTTCCCCCATGCCAATGTCAGGGAGGCTGGGAGCCCAGTGACCTCCATTCCCCTGCTCCAATCCAGCAGGGTCAGACTCTCACAGGAGCAGAGAGGATCCCCAAGACACACAGAGAGGGGCAGGAAGCACTCCAGCTTTGAGGAACTTGACATATTCTTGCTACTTTCAAACTTTGTCCTTAAATAGTGTCTTGCAAGGAAATCCCTGGAGTTCCACTAATCAGGGAACAAGTTTCTGAAGCATTAGGGATTTGTTTTGGGGAAAAAAGACATAAGGGCTGAGCAATAATAGGACTGGTGTGATAGAAAATATGATGGAAAGCTGAAGAAGCATTACCTATCCAAAAACACCAAAAAAGACTGCACAAATAAACATCCTTCTCCCTGGGACATCTTGGATGCACCTGAAAATTATTTTGTTTTTACAAATTCAAGCAAATTCAGATTCATGCTGAACTGTGAATTTCTCCAGCAATGCCATGTAGCTCCTTTAGGCAGATGCTCAGTGGCATAGTGTTTATCATCTGCTTTTGTTCTTCCTGTTTAATTGTATAAGGAAAAAAACCCCTAGAAAAATAATCCTGCAGCTTTATTACCAGGCTGAATTGGATTTATTATCCCGGCTTGGTCTGAGTTTGTAGGCCTGTGTTTATTACTGTGGCTGCAAGGAGCCTTTAGAAAATGTGCCTTCCTTCTGTCTGTATCACCAGTGGAACTTCAGGTACAAAGTGCATATATACATATCTTCTTAATTCTGCATAGAAACAGGGGAAAAAACCCAAACCAAATGCAACAACCCAGTTAACAGCGCAATGGACAATTTTTTCTCTCAATAGGATACCTGAAAATGCTTTTCAAACTACATTGATTTTCAGTTTTGTGTATAACACCTACAGCATCTTTGATTTATGCAAGTACTTACATTTCAATCGGTATCTTCTCTAGAATTGCAACACTGGTATCAGTTAGGTTCTGTGAGGAGAATAGAAAAGTTTGTGTAGTAAATATTATGATAGAACTTAGGTGAGAGAGTCAAAGTAATTAATTTAGACATCCTCTTGTTGAATGTTTAAGCTGACACATACCTACCATAGCATTTCTAGAAAAATTTTTTGAGAGAGTTTTAACTACTTTGTTATCTTAAAATGCTCATTATGTTACTCATTTTGCAAAAGCTCCAAATTTTGGTCTATTTTGATTGTATATATTTTTTCCAGTTTATCTTAATTTTATATGTTGAATCATGTGCTGAAATAAACCATTTCTGTAATAGGACACTTTTTGATTGATGTACTGGAGGTGTATTCCTTTATAGAATTCAATCCCTAATCAGATATTCACATCTTAAGTGCTTCACTGGATCCCTCTGTTACTCTTAAATGCACAGTCTAAAGTGAGTTCTGGTTTGCAAAGGTGGAAGCTTTATGGCAGCCTGACATCCCTTACTCTCTCAAGGCTAAGATCGACTTTTGCTAAACCACTTACAACTCAGATGTGCCAGGCAGAAAATTTAGAGTTGACAATTTGATTAATCTTCTTTGAATTATAGTGGTTTCATGAATCAAACTTCAGAAGGAGCTTCTTCTTTCCAAATAATATTAGGAGGATAGAGCAATGCTTTTACAGTATCTTCCTTTTCAATTTGGGATTTCAACATGCAAATTCAGCAGATGCTTAAAGCAAGCAGACAATGGCAGCATCACAAACATTTATTAAAAGCACTCCACTCTGCTGGGGTAACATGGCAAGAGAATGAAAAGGTGAAGGAGGATCTAGGAGAGCTCTGCACAGAAGCAGAATTAGCAAGTCATGAGATATCACGTGGCTGTTCTCAGACTGAAAGGCTCTGTTGATTCGATTTATTCATTAGGGCTTTCCAGTAGCGTAGGTTATTAAGTGGGAGAAAGTAGGGTATATTACAACTTACTTTTATATTTCCTTTCCTGAAGGATATTTAGCACCGCAGAAGCAGAGAAAACTACTGAAAGTATCATGCCACATAAATGGGAGAATGATAGGAAAAAGAGCAGCAGCTCTCTGAAGATGGATCAAAAGAACAGTGCTGGGAACAGGAAGTCAAGAAAGTTTCGCTCCATTTCAAGATCCCTCATACTCTGCAATGCCAAAACCAGCGATGATGGGTCGAGTCCCGATGAGAAATACCCTGATCCATTGGAGAGCTCTACCAGCTGGGGTCAAGAGGATTTTAACTGCTGTCCCAGAACTCAGCTGCCATACACAGCAGAGGCAGAGGACAGCCCACCTGATCCTCCACGTGTGGTCACCAGCATCCTCCAGTCCAAAGCTGCAGCAAATGAGAACTGCAACAACACGAGAAGAAAGTTCCTCACCAAGGTAGGCAACTCGTGCTGGGTATTGTAATGCTTCCCACTGCAGTAGTTCCTAAATGGATTAATTACTATTTCTCAGGAACTTAGTGTTCTACTTGGCTTTTTCAGAGCCTATGAACCTGCAGTGTTCCTGCTCTGCATAAAAGGCATGAAAATATACTGGCTTCCCTGCTGTGCTGTTGCACTCTGCTGATGCACAGCCTGCTGAAATCAGTGCCTCTAGGCCACTGTCAGTGTTCAGACAAGTACAGCTGGCGTGTTCTGTCTGCAAGAGACTCTTCAGCTCAAAATATAAACCCGTCACTGTAGCAAAGCGCTCTTGTAGTGTGATACCATGATATCTCACAAGCCAGGCAAGCATGAATTGTATTAATACTGTGTCAGACACAGGAGATTCAGTAGGCAGATGCTCTTTCCCTCTTATTCAGGGAGAAGGTAGTGATGGCTCTAAAACCACCAGAGATGTCACATTTCCTAGAGATGTGAAAAGTCTAAGAGCCTCATATTAAAATGCTATTTTTTAATCAGCTATGTGAACCCAAACAATCTGAACAACCTTTCAGTCTGAGTAATATATTTTAGATGGCTTTAGAAAGTTCTTTCAGTAGGATAGCCTAATTTTTCCACTTTCTCTCTACCTGTTGCTGTGATGTGTAAAAGGGACCTCACTGCAAGTGTCATCCTGGCATCTCCTTTATTACCTTATGCCTCTTATCTGTGCAGATACATGCTTACCTGAAAGAACTGATTCTTTCACCTAAATAGTTGTCCTTGTATATTCTATTTTATTTTATATAAAATAAAATATATGTTGGCTAAAATTAGACATCTATGTCTAAACACACAGTGGCACAAGTGGTACTGAAAATCAGAATCTCCCCTTACCCTTGATGATGACCACAGCATGTCCTGCATCACAAAGACCACAGCAGGATGAATCAAGGTGTTTCCACTCTTGACAAAGTCCCTGCAGGAAGACAAAACCAAACCAACTTGCTATTGCATTCTGACAGAAAACAAGACCCAAGTCCCAAAACTCACTCAGTCCCCTGCAAAACCATTCCGATTCCTCCTTTTTGGAAACAGTCCTTAAGCACCCTGCTGATGTGTCTGAGTGAAGGAGCTGGCCTCTGTGCACTCCCCATCTTTTCTTTTCAAAAGCTGAAGCACTCAGGTTTGTGTCAGCTGCCACAGTCTATTTCCTTGCACATCTCTCAAGTGTGAGGGCTCCAATTACTGCTGTGATCCATATCCACATGCAACTCCTCAGTATCTTATCTCAGACTGGAAGTTTAGGTTGTTTGCTTTTATAGCTGGCAAACAGCTAAAATAGGGATCTGAGGAACAGAGTAAGTCCCACAATGCCTTTTCACATATAAAATAGAATTCCTAAGGATATAAATCCACTCTTAGGCTGAAGCATCAGTGTCACTGAAGAGCATGTGTAGGATGCTGACATAAATTAGTCAGCAGCTCAGTCCCTCACAGCAGCATTGGGGTTGCTTAGTGCTGCTGTAGGGTATGAGTACCATTAAATTCCCACTCCAGAGCTCTCATAGCAATCTAAACCTCTTCAAATGCTACTTGCTAATCTTCCATACCTTTCAGAGTCACGGATCAATGAGTGATTCTGAAGTCTTATCTTGGCTTGCTAAGTAGGATGAACATTGGTAACAGCCACACCAACCCTGTCCTGTGCCTCTGAGGCTTTCTCCTGGAGTATGAAAGCAGTGATCTCTACCTTCCATACAGCACAAGCCTGTCAGAACAATCTTCTGTACCACATGTCTTACAAAGCTTAAGCCTTCTCTCTTTAAGAAGTCAAACAGGCATTTTTTCATGTCCCAGTGTAATTCTCTCTCCTCCATCTAAATGTGACACTTCAGAAAATCATGATGTGTGACTCAGAGCTGAAGAATCCTTGTCTTTGTTCAAGAAAATTGATTCCATTCTTTCTGTGGTGTTTTTGAGGATATTCCATTATTCTTCTCCTTTCCAGCACCTCCAGCCCTAAGCGTGACTCTGAAGGTGTTAATAACTCCCACAGAACTGAACAACTTAATATTGCTGTCACAAGGAAGGAGAGAAGAATGCCTAAAAGTGCTGCATGATTTAATGCTCCCTGTGTATTTCTTCTCCAGAGTAAGGGGAACCTGTAACATCAGTATTCAAAATGCAAATTCCTTTTTTTCACCATAAGTGCCTCTCTGAGCCATACTCTGCTGACTGCATGGGATACACCATAAGCAATAAATTATTAGCAAATCAGTGTTGCAAGACTAAATAATAGATTTTTTTATTCCTCCTCTAATATTCTGTCAGCAATGAGAGCAGATGAACTGTCTTTTAATTCATTTGGCTTCTGTGGCCCACCATTCACTTATATTGACTATTACTTGCTGTGTCTAGAGGCCCAGGGTTACCCTGGTGTCACTTGTTCAGACACTTTCTGAGATGAGTAGTGCTTGATCTGGTATGGTATGGTATGTTGGACTGCCAGCTGGTCTATGTATAAACAAGCAGATCTCCATTACAGTTTGCTTCTCACAAAATCAGCAATTTTCACAAGGCCTGAAAGAAAAGAAACCAAAGAAATGGTAATCAGTATCTGATACCCTGAGCATGGACACAGCAAATACTGTAGAAGATGTCTTTGCCTGCTCAGACTGAAATCACTCCAGTTGTTGGAGAACTGGGCAGGAATAGATGATATCATCTCCTTCAGAGAACAGCAGGCTTTGCTGAGTGTGAGAGCTGCTGCAAGAAGCACGTCTACTACTCCAAGAAGCATTCCATTACATCTTCCCAACACTCCCTAAAACCCAGGAAGCACTGAGAGCTACCAGTGGGGCTGGTAGCAGGGATGAAATATCATCTAGAATAAACTAGAATAGAAAAGGGTTGAATTCTGATTAAATAAATACGGGAACTGAGCTGACCTGACTGCATGGCTTTACTTAGTTCTAGAAACTTCTGCATCCCTTTTTTCCTTTAGTCCCTGACTCTCTGCTTGAAAAAGGGAAAAAGCAAAAGGTAATTTTTCTCCTTTGGTCATCAGCAGAATATAATTTTATTAACTTGCCTTGATGCAAACACCAGTTAGCTGGCCCTTTGGTACCAGGACAAGTGCTATGGCAACAGACTGTAATGTTTCAAACACAAGCCCACAGGCAGGATGGAAAACCAAAGCCAGGAGAAGAGACTATATTTATTTAGATATTTATGTATTTATTCAGTTTTCACACTTCTCTCTTTCTGTCTGCCCAGCCTTCTTGCTTTTGGTGCCCATCACCAGGTCATCCTCAGAGCAAGCTGGGAGAGGAGCTGTTCCATTAATGCAGCATGTGGTGCAAAATGCAGGCCAGCAAAGGCTCCCAGGAAAACACACCAAATGGCAGATGGCAGGGGAAAAGGTTCTTCTGTAACATCTGCTGTGCTGAATTGTCAAAGGGACGGCTTGATCTCATGCCCTGCTCCCTGCATCATCCTGGCTTTCCAGCTTCTGCCATTTTACTGGTTTCAAAGGGAATATGCTGCTGGGAAAATGAATTACACCTTCTATAAATATTTTAAAAGACCAAGGCATTGGGCTAGGATACATCAGAGCCAGTGGAGTGAGTTTATGCCAGAGAGACTCTGGCCCTTTCTGTCAGAACTGAGGCAGAAAAAAATTTCTCCTTGAAGAAAGTCCCCAAAGATCATATTCTCTCAGAAATCCCAGCCATTTCACAGTCATAAGACTGTGAAAGACCAGAAAAGCTAAATATTTTAATAAATTATTGTCCTGCTGTTAGATATATTTTTCCTTTTATTTTTTCCTTTTTTTTAAACCAGCAGTCAATTAGCTCATTGTCATGCACTTGGTTAACTGAGTCCAAGACCTTACTTGAACTAGCCTTGTATAACATTTCAATTCAGACAATCTAACTACTGTGTCTTACTTTAAGAGTGCACAAAAGTTTTTCAGTTTTCCACAGATGCCATGGTTACCCTTATTTCTAAACAACATCTGGAATTAGATGTTTTGAGATGGGACTCTGGGTTAGAAATGTCTAATGAAAGCATGAAGGAAAAAAGAATCTTTTAAATGGCAGATAAAAAACATTCTCAGAAGCTTCACATTTTGGATGACAAAAAATGGTAACAGGAAGAGAGAGTTGGCCTGGATGTACCAATTATTTTTCCAGAAAAAACACAAGAAAAGTTAATCTATTCTCACCTGTGTAACGTTCCAGAAGGCTCTTAAAGTCCTTTACTTTTTGTCTTTCAGCCAAGCAGACTCAGTTTAAATACAAATTTTGCTTTGAGTGGAACATACAATGCAGATAAAAGTTTCCTCAGAGTCCTGACGTGCTGGAAAGAAAAAGCAGAAAGTTTATTCACTGGCAGAAAAATATATGTTTAAATATATATTCTAATAATGAAGAGACAAGGCTGACCAGGATCCACCTTCCCCTGCCTCAAATCTGACAACCTTCTTTTAGCAAATTTTCAGTACTCACTGTATTCAGACCAACAAATCCCCCTTCAAAACAAACAGAACAAATAAAAGGATCCTTTAAAAAGGAAAAGGATGTAAAAATAAATACTGTCTTTACTCTTGGAACCATCAGTAGTATCTCTATGCATAAAATAATCAGAGACAGGAAAAAATATTAAAGAACTAAACCCAAAGCAAATTGACTGTGCGCACAAGAATTGGTCAAACATTTATTTTTCTGAAGAACAGCTTTTATTAATTTTCTGTCATGTTGCAATAACTTGGATATGAATATCATGATCTATATCCAGGACCCAACAGATGTTGACAACATACAGATATTTGCCACATGTCCATAGACCAATAAAAACTTATTTTTTTAAGTAATTCACCTAAATGAATTGCAGCAATGATTGAGACACAGAGCTAATTTGAAATATATCCCAACTGGGTAATATGACTACAAATCTAAACAAAAATTGTTCCCAGGATTTTTCTGCTGTGTACAAGGGATTTAACCTCTACTTTCCTGGTGACTAAGTGCATGCAACTCACAGTTCTTGGAAAAATCTTCATATCAGTTTATATTTGGTGATGTTTCATATGGATGTTCCAATAAAACCCAGAATTTCCAGCCTGGCACATGTCCCATTGTACAGAATACAATCTCTTCCCCAAAAGACTTTCACAGTGTTGCAATGAAAAACCTCAGAGCCAAACCCACTGCTCTCTGTGATGTCCTGTGAAACTGGGCAGAGACACAACACTTTTGGACAATTAATTAGGAGGATATTTATAAGCAGGATGAACACAGTAGCTATTTAATGTGAACAAGCTATAGGAAAGGCAGACTCAGCTTTTATCAGAGATGAGCTGGGAACAGTCTGAAAAGGCCAATGAAAATCAATAAAATGAAGTGTGGAGAACAGCTGTGCAAAGTTGTCTGTGTGTGTCTGACAGGTGTCTGTGAGAAGATATGTGTATCTTTCAAGGGAGCATTTCACAAGAGTAGGGATTCCTAAGAAGAGAAGCTGGCAAGTCCAAACTTGAATTCTGAATACAGGTAAAAAGGAAGAAAATTACTTTCTTAAACACTGAGTTTTAAATACCTTTATTCTTTCACAACAGCCCCAGTACACAAGCAGCTGACATCTCAGAAATACTCAGCCAAATGGCAGAATAATTTCCTGCCTTTAATATCTATCTTACACCTCTCATGTTTTACAACAAGCACATCATCTTATTGAAAAACCTGTGAGTTTCAGTGGATGCTCCATGTATGCAGAATCTGACCTCTAATGTCATAATCATGCCTGAAATAAAGGACAGTGCAAACAAACAGAAAAGGAACTCACATTTTTTGCTACTCAAGATCTCAAATTTTAAGGCATCAGAATGTTAATCTTTATTTTGTTACCATGCCGAAGACTTCAAAGAACTGCCATAAGATCATGAAAAAAAAAGAACATAATGTAATCCTGGTTTCAAGTAAGCATTTCCCAAGATATTTATCTTGGGTGAAAAGTAAATATAAAAGCTCCAAAACTAATATTACAGTTCAAGCCAACTGGTTTAAGATAGAACTCTGTCCATGCTTATATCCTTACCAACATATTACTCACCAGAAAAATTCTTCAGGAACAAAAAAGGCTTCGTGAAATTCAGACACTCCTCATCAAAGGCAGACAATCTGGAATGCAAGCAAACCCACAGAGTTAACGAGTCAGTCAATACAAGTGTAGCCCTTATCCATTACCTACTGAACTCAGCCCAGGGCCCAAGTTAAATATTTCATTCATTCACAGCCTTAGATTCACTCTGGCAGGTTTCAGAATGGGAGCCAGGCTTCGGCAGTCAGCCTGAAAGATAATAACCTCTATTGACATTGCTGTAATTTGCATTTTGTGTTTGCTGTCAGTTAGGAATGATGCAATACCTATTGATTTTTGGTGAAGCAGCACAATGATTCTCATCCTCAGGGCTGGATGAGCTCTGCCTAGGGAGGAAATGAAGCCCTACTGATGGTGAAAGTGGCTACACAGCTTTCCTTGTGCTCTCAGAGGACTACAGATTACTGGAAATAGTTTATGCACTTTGACCAGGGGCCTTGGGAGCAACACAGACAGTTGACCACTGTTATGTTTTGTGGCCTGTCCTAACATATGAAATTTGCCTCCCCTTCAGAAATCTATACCTCAGTCACACAAATCTCTTGGGAACAAGCCTGGATCCAGGATACACTGAGAGCCCTCTTCACTTTGTGGAGTATGGAGAGGCTGGCGAGGGCAGAGGAGGTGGGTTCAGCTGGGAGCAGAATAAGGGAGAAATGAATGATTCTCTTCAATCAGGAGAAATACTAAGCAAATGGAAAATAAATTGTGTGCTAACTTTCCAGCTTTCCTTGTCTCTTTAAAATTTTTAGGTGTTCACATTTGTGCCACAGGAGTGTAGTTCCTAGTCAAATGTGTTGTGCTTCATGTGCTCAGTTGCTCCATTCTTTGCTTTCCATATATGTCTCAAAGCACTACTCCTTCTGAATGGCCCTGTGTTAATGATTCATAACTGCATTAAAGATATGCTTACAATTAGTCCTCCAGATGCAATGCAGACTACAGCAATTTCAACTAGTCTGGAGTGGACAAAAAATTTTCCACTGCTGCAGACCTCTCTGGTCCCCTGCCCCCACTTAACAAGTCAGCAGCAGGGGTGGAGCGTCTAGTGTTTTGTATACACTTATTTTACTTATTTTCCATTCAGACCTCTTCTGTTTTCCAGAGCATTTAATTTTCTGGCATGTGTTTATTTTCCTCCCTGTCTATTCTTACAATAGTTAGCATAGGCAAAGTCTACCCAGTTACTATGAGAAGTCTGTTATTTGTTCTCTTCCCCTCATGCAAAGGGACACTATATTGTAATTCTTCCCTCTTGTAGCCAGAAGCCACTGAAGTCCTAAGGAAAATAACTTCTGTAAAACACTGACTCTATAACACCATTGTTTTTTCTCAAATGGACAGTGTTAAAGGCTCCTGTTCTCCTGGGAGGCAACCTGGTTCTAAGCCTTTCTTAAAAAGGTTCAGAATAAGTGTAAGTAACTTTTAACAGTTTAAGAACATTTTTGCTCATGCAAATTCTCATCTTCTGGATCAGGACAGCTGTATCTGCAGGCTGTGCTCAACATCAGGGAACAGCAGCTTGGGAATGAAGCTCTCCAGGAGCCCGAGATGTGCATCTTTCTGGAAAGGGTTAACAGGCAGCCATGTGCCTGCTGAGGGCCCAGCAAACAGGTAAAGTACATGTGGAGTTAGCAAGTTATTACAGAGACATTTGTTTGCACAGAGTTTGCACAACCAGCTTTTTGTGACAAGCTATGCCTTGAGCTCAGTTCCAGAGAAAAGAAATGATGTCTGGGAATCTTTTCTTACATTGCTTCCAGTTGGAGACACAGGTCAAGATTGTAGAAAAATAGAACTGTGACCACTCAGTGATCTATGCTGCTCAATTACACCAAGAAATAAAACCTGGAAGAAGAGAGAGTGTACGTAACATCAGGTATTCAAATGGTGATTCCTTGTTAAAGGGCAGTGTAGGCTGGCATCAGTCCCACAAGGACACTGGAAAGCAATGTGAGTCAAGGTTCCTGACAGGAAGTAAATGTAGTCTTTGATCAATTTTTCAGCGCAAGACAGAGAGAAGGGAGGAATGTCTTGCCTGAATGTCAGCTGTGTGATCACCAGGCAGCCAGTGATCACCAGGACTAGGCAAAAGAGAGCAGCAAAGCAAAATTTGGGAAAAATCCTAGCAGGGGATGGGAGTATCACATGCCCAGGTACCTCATGGCAGCCCAGGTCAAGGCAGAGGCGGAACTGCAGCTGACTCCTCAGACAGTGAGACAGGTAGCACATGGAACAGGGGTATACTATTCTGCGTCAAATAATATACAAATGATTCTTTTTTTCCTTTAAGGGATGGTTGTCTGAGCCCAAGGGATGAACTGTTAGCACTAAATGTACAATCACTGAAAGACCTGCCCAGAAAGGAGGCTGAGTCTCTCATTCCCCCACCAACACGGCTGGTGAACATCATGATGGCTCACAAAGTAAGCATGAGCAACTGTGGGGTGATGGGACATTTACTTTAGAGAGGAGGGAATTTGCTCATCAGACATTTGAAGATGGTTTTGCCTTTCATGACAAAACCCAAAACCTCTTGTGGTCAGACTCTGGTGATTTTCAGCATAGTTTTTTCCCAGATAAACAGAGGCTGTGGGGAGGCCAAGGCTCTGGGAAACTCTAGCAAGGGCTGTTCAAACCCTTCTTTTAGAAACACACAGCTTGCCAATGTTAATTTTCCATTTAGAAGAAAGGCAGAAATGGATTTAAGGGAAGATCCATAAATCCCAGAGAAGGGATTTATAGAGAGCAGGCCCTGTAACAAATAGTTCTGTGAATCTAGCATCCATAGTTAATAGCAAAGAATTTTCAAGCTAGCTAGCTTGGCAAGAAAAACACTGCAAAATCATTTCCAAAATTCATCTTTGAGGATCTTCTCCATGTTTCTAATTCTGAGGAGTTCCCTAAGGGAAAAGCCCGAGTAGGATTTTGCTACTTGGCAATACCCCCACCTGCTGTCCAAGAGGAAAATTAGCATTCCATAGGCCTTGTATCGCCAAACAGAACTCCTGAACGTGCTCTGACACTGCTCCTGTCTCAGCTCCTGCAGAATTACACTGAGCAAAAATTTGGCATTTTGTTTTATTTATATCAGTTTCCATATGGTGTCTGTATTTAATAATTTTCTTCCTTTAACTGGGATTCCCTCAGGATCAAAACAATTGTGTCACAGAAACAGGATCAGAATCAGGACTTGCAGGAACCACCCAGAAATTATTCCTAAAATCAACTGTCATTCAGATGTGATCATGTACTTATTTTCTAACAGCTCTAAAAACCTGCATTTAGAGAGCTGAATGTTTAATCTACAAGTTTTTAAATGCTAGAATTAGGGGCCACATTTTCAAAAGCAACAGGCAATTCCAACTGGAAGTTACTGATTTTTTCAAAAGCTGTTAAACTTAGTCCTTGGAGGTTTCTGAATGCTCAGATTGCACTTTTACTAAAAAACATCCATCTGAATCAGAAGTTAGACACCCATCCACCATTGCATAAAATGGGATTAAGAATTTTTCCTCTTAAATGTAACACCTCCCTAAGGTGCTTAAGTACCTGAAAAGTATCAGCTACCTCCAGAATTTAGATAAACATGGCTATATCTTACTCATCCATCAATCTGTCTGGACCAACTGGGCATGCTCAATTAATTTTCTGTTCATTTTGTCTAAGGATCTGAACTATTTCTATGTTATTATTTCGTTATAATAATTTTTATAGCAAAATTTCAGCCTCATTCCCCTTTATCCTCCTATTTATTTTAAATAATGAATTTCGCTCCATGTTTTTTTTAGATTCAGGCTGAAATCTCTGCAAGCCAAATTAGAAGAAATTTGGTTTTTAAGAATAGATCATTTTGGAAGTTTCTTGCATAGCCATGGCTTTTTTTTGTTGGGTTTTTCTTTGTTTTGTTTGTTTTAGGAAGCACCAACACGTAAGGACAGGCCTTTGGAAATACAGAATGGTTTTCTGCACGGTAAGGCTGCATGCCAGCGGACTCGCAGTAACTCCACCAGTAAGTTGCAGAGCAATAATCTGTTTTCTTGCAATACTCAAGGGGTGCAGATCACCCCATTGTGTGATGGTACTACGGTGCTAAAAGAAATGTTGAATGTTATCCAGATTTATTCTGGGATCCTTAGCTAAGAATTGCTGATGCATAAAATCATCAGCTGCTGTATTCACAACATCCTGCATCCCAGTTTGGTGCATAAGGTTTGCATTTTATGGTTTGGGGCTTTTTTTAATGGTGTATTCTAAACAGGCCAACACATTTTTGGTAGGGAATGCATGCTTTTTACCATATTTAACACTAATTACTGTCGCCAAAGTGACAACTGAAAACATCGGTGCCTTCTCAACGAGATTTACAAAGGGAAAACCATTTCTGGGTAACATTTGCCTAACATGCCTGTGCTGTTTGTCCAAGCCTTGTGCAGTAACTGGGCTCTCTGCCCACCCTCAGGTGCGAGCCCGCTCTGGGCCGGGGCTGTGGAGGGCCCGGCGCCGCGCAGAGCTGGGCCCCTCAGGGAGCGCCCGCCCCACGGCCTCCACGCCGGCCGAAAATCGCTGTCACAGCAGCTGGACTGCCCTGCAGGGAGAGCCCCGGTGAGTGCCACAGAGACACCCGAGGAACACACGGTGCTGTCCCCAACAGGGCTCTCTGCACGACCATGGCGCATCCTGCCAGATCCCTCTGTCCTGCAGGCCCTGCCAGGGCGATGGTCACTCTGCCTCCTCTGCTTTCTGCCCCCAACATCTCCTCTGTTGGCTCCGTGCCATTTCTCCATGTTCTCCTTCCCATTGCCCAGCAGGTTCTTTGGTGTGGCTAAATTCCCAAGGGTGGTTTACACCACCCCACTCTGAGCCCCAGTGCCCCACTGGCCCAGCCATGGCCACAAGTGGGTATGGACTGACCATGGCTCTCACTAAAAGAGACAGATTTAAACACCTGTTAAAGGAGGCTGGAGACTGGCTCAGGTGCTCTCCAGATAGATGCCAACTGATCCATGAGATGTTGGGAAATGTTTCAAGTATTTATGGTCCCCAGACTCAGACGTGGAGAAGGAGATGGAGGCAAAGCTCCTCACACTCATCTCCCACCTCCCTCCCTGCTGCTCGCTGCCTTCTCCTGGCCCATCACCAACCCTGAGGGACCCAAGGGTTTAACAGGAATAAGGAGGTTGCAAACCAGAGCACAAACCCAACCAAACCACGCCTGAGTGCACAGACAGGTCCTCAGGGATTCACTGGCTTTCCTTCTCCTCAAAGCTCCTGCATGGCTGCCCATTTGAAGAGGCTCCTCGGCAGCATCCTGGCTTTGGGTATTGCTACCCACCACAAACAGAAATAAAAAATACACCTTCTCACACAGAAACAAAGGAAATTTGAAAATTTCCAGTTTCAGATTCAGAAGACTCATACCAGAATAAACAGTCACCCTGGTCAGACAGAGGAATGCATTCTGGAGAGTGTGGTTTTGGTGTTGCATACCTGTTCACTTCTTAGTCCCATTCCAAATCTCATGTGGAATAGATAAACCAGTTTTCATGTCAAAATTGAGATTCTCACATATGCAGAAGCAATAATTTTGGCTGATTTTTCACTCTTCAATCCCTGCTAGTTTCACTTTGCTGCATTAAAAAAAGAGAAAAAAAGAGTGTTGAACTCTCTCAGATATGTAATAAGTGCAATTAACCCTGACGCTGCTGAACTTCATGCATAGCTAGTTTTGGGTAATGACTTCTGTCAGTGCTTAAATTATCTTGTATACCCAATTCCGTGTTGAAATAGGAGGTTTTCATTAAATATTTCACTAAATATTTAATTAAAAGTTTATTAAAATGGGCCAAATCTCAGAGGCTGAATTTAGGAAATCCAGCAGAAATTCATATTTTGGGGAAAATGCTGAAAACAGGTTTGGTATGTGCCAAGATAAAGTTTTTAGCCACAAGATGAAGGAAAGATTTTGAATGTCTTGATTCTAGTTCAGTTCTTGAAGGCAAAAACTATAATACTTGTTTATATTCCCTAGTGACCACAAATAGGTTTTGGCTTGGGGACTCAAGCCAGAGCACAAATATATCTTTCTACACCATTTCACCACTTCAAGGACCAACATCCCAATTTTTCTCCAATTTAGTCCCTACAGGACCAATTCAGTGAGCAGAGATTTTCTGAATAACGAATAGATTATGAAAATTGCAAGGATATTTTTTAGTACAATCAGTTACAAGGAAGAAAATTATAAATTAACAAGTTGCTGCAATGTATGTTCAAGAATTACTGCTTATGCATAAAAGAAAACTGTTGGTTTTGTTGGTTTTTTAATGTTCACAGGCAATTTCAAGGCCATCCAGATCCCTAAGTACAGCACAACTTGTGCACACATCCTGCGGCTCACAGGCTTCAGTGATTTCAAACATTGTATTGATGAAAGGACAAGGGAAGGTAAGACTGGCTCTGTTGATTTACTCTGAGTTTTACTTCATGTCACAAATGTGATCTGCAATGTGCAGAGAAGTGACTGCAGGTTGCTACTTTTGGGCCGCCAGTTCATATCCAAGAAAACATTTAAAAAATCATTTAGACTCCTTGCTATGTGCATGCAATGTGGATTAATTGATTGGAACAAACAAAAAAGCAAAACATGAGAGGATTCTGCTGAAATTCCCATTTACACTTACTACAGGCAGCAGAAAAAAACCACTATTTTTTCATGTGTTATACTACCCCACTGACAAGACTGCCCATGTAGGTAATGCAGAAGAGACTGCAAATGAACTATTATGAGAACAGAACATGGGTTCTCACACACTTTTCCTTTCATAAATTAGGGTTTGGGCTTCAGTATCGTTGGTGGTAAAGACAGCATTTATGGACCAATAGGCATCTATGTCAAAACCATCTTTCCTGGTGGAGCTGCTGCTGCTGATGGGAGGCTACAAGAAGGTGGGAAATACCTCTTCTCTCCCTTTTCCCACTTCCCAAAAAATGACTGAAAGACAGATTGAAGCTGAAATGAGCCCTAAGTGACTTTTACACCTGCAACCATTTTTGCATTTGCAAGAGTCTTTTGGAGTGCATGTATTATATCATGTAACTTATTGCACAATACAGTAATAGTAATATAAATTTTCTCTTTTGAAACAGGTGATGAAATCCTGGAACTGAATGGAGAATCCATGCATGGATTAACACATTATGATGCTTTGCAGAAATTTAAGGTTATGTATTCTCCCTCCAGAACAACCTCTGGTTTTAGACACAATGTGCATGTGAGCTCAACCCATTCACTCACTGTCTGTTCTTTCCAGCAGGCCAAAAAGGGTCTTCTGACACTGACAGTCAGGACAAGCTTCAGCACACCTCATTCTGCTTCCAGCTGTCAGTCACCCCTCCTGTGTCAGTCACTGAGCTCCAGTACATGCATAACCAAGGAAAACAGCTCTTTCAGCTCAGAAAATGGAGCATTCTCCTTAAATCCTACAAAGCCCAATGACAGGGTCATAATGGAAGTTACCCTAAACAAAGGTGAGTGCTGACATTAACTGAGCACTGCCAACAAAGCACTGACTGACAAACCACTGTTCATTTGCTCTGTGAATGTCTTTCCTCACAAACCTGATTCTTTTCCTGAAATAAGTTTTTTTAATACACTAAATTATATCTTGTTGCCTGTCAGTGCTAACAAGTATCTATCAACAACAGGATTTTGAGCACCGTCTGTCCTCAAGAGCCAATCATTGAGGAGTTTTTGCTCTCAAGCATTAGAGTCACATTCATATCCTTCACTTGAAAGAGTAAAGCTCTTGCCAAGAAATTCCTCTTATTAAGCAGACTGTGCAACTTTTACCCATAATTATGCAAGCAGTTAATTTCACTCTTGAAAAGGCTTAAAACCAAATAAAATAAGTATCTACATCTTCTTGTAGTTCTTTCACCTCCTCTCCAACTGTCATCATCTTCTTTTTATAAACAACTACTGGCACAATGAAATAAACTTTTAAATATGGGAACATCAGAGCAACAAACAAAGCAAAGCCTCTATGAGGTACCAGTGACTTACCAAACACACAGGGATCTGACATCAGTGACTGTCCAGAGCAAGAGGGTAAACTCACAGAAGTCTTCAGCTGTATTATATAAAACAGAAAGAAGACTGAAATTATATAGCTAACAGTAGCCATATATCCTTAATTTTAGCTTTTCTTCCCTGTTAATTTTAGCTCCTAATTTTTTTCTATTCTGTCTCCTTGTAAAGTCATTTGAATTCTTCTATCTGACAGATATTTTGCAAAATAAAACTGTATTCTATTGTGTCTGTTACACTTTAATCCTGAGGGGGACAAAAGCCCCCATAACAACCCCACAATAAAACAATAGAAAGGTATAGAAAAATGCAGTGGAAGCAGCAACAAATACTGAATGTGCAACACTCATGAACACGAGCCTTTTCTTCTGGTTCATGCAGAAAAAATAATTAAATTTAATTAATTTTTAAGAAGGTTCTTCAATAGTTTTCTTTGACTGTTTCTTATGGAGTTTTTCCAATTATTATTGATTTTTTCAGAGCCAGGTGTTGGCCTTGGAATTGGGTTATGTAGCATCCCTTACTTCCAGTGTATTTCAGGGATCTTTATTCACACCCTCTCGCCAGGCTCAGTGGCACATATGGATGGGAGACTCAGGTAGGATGAGAAAGGCTGGCTGTCTTATGCTACAAATCTCTCATTGATCTGTTTTATGAGTTTGCTTTTGACCTATTTGAGCAGGAAGAAATACTGATTTCTGGGAATTTGGGGTTTAAGGCACATGTGCTATTCTCAGGGTTGGAGCATGTCTTCAGGATATGTGGAATTTCCAGAAATACAGCAACCCAGTGAAATCTCTTCCTCTTGTCTAAGCTGTGCTAACTTTGAAGGTATTAGACAAACTACTGGAGGAGATCTCCAAACGAGAAAGTATTTGGAAATACCTAAACACATCACATAACTTGGCTTGTTTGAGCGCTCGATTTTTTTCCTGATACTAGCTCCTCAAATTCTATCACTTCTTGCCCAATAGAAAAACAGATTTGCTGAAATGAGCTTTAGTGAGAGTGTAGAAATTCACTTTCAGAGATTTTTGATCAACTAGTAGTGTTGAACATATTGAGAATGGAACTGACCACAGCAGTTTCAGTGAAGTATTTTTGATTTAAGTTTAGGTGTTCTGTAATCCTCCTCTCTAATGCTTTAGATGAAAGAACTGTAGTCCTAAATGATTTGAATATTTGTATGATGGAAATCAGTGCCTCCAGTCAGGCTCCTAATGTGTGCGAGAACTAGAGCAGAGCAAGGCAATCTCAGTTTCCATATGAGCCAAATTTTGATTTCATCAATAAAGATCCAGTTTAGCAGATTTTGAGAGTTTGTCATTGGAATTTTTCTTTTAACTGGTTATTCACCTATGTAGCAGGAAGATAACATCGTTTCTGACCTTAAATAGCACTGACATAAAATAAAGACATGAGAAGTGAAGTGTTAACTGGAAAGGAAGGTGTAGGTGGAAGCCACAGCTGAGCTGCAGACGGCAGAAAGAACACCAAGTGTGCAGAGCTGAACATGCAGAAAGCTCAGAGGTTGCATGCAACATGGCAGATCAAAACCCCTTGACATCTAACTCATTCCCATTCCATTTTCTGTAACAGGACAGAAAGACAGATTTAATCTGTAAGAAAATTAATTAGGTAGACCTTATGAATTTGCTTTTAATATATTTTCACATGAGTAAGATGAGGTCAGGAGAAAAATCTTTGTTCACATTATCTTTTTTTTTTAATATCTCTCTAGGTGTGGAGATGAAATTCTTGAAATTAATGAAACTTCAGTACAAAATACAACCCTTAATGAAGTTTATGCTGTGCTGAGCCATTGTGATCCTGGTGCAGTACAAATCATTGTTAGCAGACACCCTGAACCACAGGTAGCACAGTCTGTACTCTTTCTGAATTTCAATATAGCACGTATTGAGAACTAAGAGGGAGGAAATGCTGATCTAACACAGGTGGAAAAATGTTGACTACAAAGATGCTTATCTCTTTATGATCATCACTCCACACAAAAAAAAATCTGAGATATGCACTCTCTTAAGGAAAATGATTTAAGATTTGAAGATCACTGGTGACAGTCTTACATGAGGTTCTATGCAGTGAATAAGGAAACTAAAGAAATAACATTTAAGGAATAACCCAAAACATAATTCTTATGTAAGAAAGAATTTACAATAATAAGTAAATAATTTGAAAGAGGGAACATGCCTCCCCAAAATGAAATAAATGTTTATACACTACCTTTCAGTAATTAAAATTTAGATCTTGCCCTGCCAATATTTATAATTAAATTAATATTGAAGTAAAGTATTTTATTCCTGCAAGATTTTTCAACAAAATCCTTCCTAGCACCAAATACTGTAGAAATTATTATTAAGTTTAAATTGTTACATTAACTATGCTGTATTGAGTTACCTTATACTGGTAAATCCAGGACTCCACTTCTAGTGAAATCTGCAAAAGAACATTTACCTTTGAAAGGTCCCATTTTACCTAAACTGCCACTAAAAAGAGCATATCTATAGATATGCTTCATATATACTGGGATATATGCAAATATAATGGTGTGCAATTAACTCACCTCATGAGAGTAAAATGGCATTATATTTCCTAGGTGTCTGAACAACAGCTAAAAGAAGCTGTTGCACAAGCTGTGGAAAGCAACAGATTTGGAAAGGAGAGACATCAATGGAGTACTGAAGGTAAGGGAATAAATGCATTCACTGAGATATGGTAATTTTGACTTAAAAGATGTCAAGGATGAGTACACACTGTATTAGAATCCTTGAAAACAGTCAAGTGACCTAAAGCAGAAAGAAAGAGGAGGAAACCTTACAGGACAGTCCTCCTAACACGTCTCCATGATACATTACCAGAGTGATGAGAACAGACCAAGTCTGTCTGATTACCCACAAAAATTTCTTGTGCAAACTTACTCTCACAGTTGCTTATCCTCTCTAATTCACAAGCCCTGCTTAGAGCTCTTCAAACCACTGTCTGTAGGTGACAGAACTATGACAACAAAGAACTATGAAGGTGATGCCCTAGGGGTAAACCTTGTAAATTCCTTTTTTTGTGAGGAAATGCAGTCATGGCTTGAGCTATTTGCCCAGCTCAGGTATAACGTCTCCCAGTAATGATACTGCTTTGAGTGTCTTCTAAAGAACCAACAGGAAACAGTCATCATCAGTAAAATGATAGTGCTGACATACCTATGTATAAGGAGAATATTATTTGGTTGTTCAGGAACTTGGCTGTTGACTCTTGACCGTACAAGCCTTCATTGCATAAATCACTCCTTTGCATCCACCAAGGATGATATTTAGGGGCAGATTTCATCAGCTGAATCAGAAGCAAGCACTCTGCCTGTACTGAGCAGACATTTGTCCATGTTCCTGGTGCAGGTGCCAAGAGGCTGGAGCTGAGCTGGCACGGGAGGCAGCCCTGTGAGAAGCACACGGACAGGAGCACGGGCTGCTGCAGCCGCAGGGCTCAGCGGCTCATGACCCGCTCCAGCAGCGACAGCAGCTGCACCCCCCGGGCCGCCTGTGCCCCTGCTGCTGCTGTGCACCAGCTCACAGACCTGACAGCAAGAGTACACAGTGTAGATGTACCAATCACCCAGCAGCCTGGACTGCTCTACTCATTCTCTGCCAGTAATTCAGGGAGAAATTCCCCTCCCACCTGTAGTGAAGGCGGTCGAGCCTTGCAAAACACTAAGAAGTCATCAGAGATCCTCGTTAGAAAACCTAAATCATCAAAGCCCAAACCTCCACCAAGGAAATACTTCAAGCAAGACTGCACGTGTGATGACCAGGGTAATGGAGACAGAAAAGAAAAGCTTGTATCAGAAGTGGCTGCATCACCTTCTGAGAGTGTTCAGGTAAAGTAAAATTTACAACATTTTTCTTGTGTCTGCGTATTTGTGAGGCAGGGGAAGGAGGAAGGCAAAGTGACTTTGCATGGGAGCAAGAAGAAGAGTAGGAAAGAAAGAGAAAGCAAAGTGGCTTTGCATGACAGCAAGAAGAAGAGTAGGAAAGAAAGAGAAAATATATATATATGTGAGAACTGGGGGAAGAAGATGAGGCTCTTCTGTTTTGAAAATAAGGCGAGTATCTTAGTGAAGCCAGTATATCACAAAATGTTATGTTCAAAATAAGGTCAGAAGGCAGAGAATTGTCTGCAGAAAATCTTCCATACTAAGGTATCTGAGTTAAAATCCCAGTGAGAGCAGCTGCAAGAACGAATCTGAGTCCCTGCCTCTCCTCACAAGCATGTGCCATTGGTGTTAATCAAGCATGCTCTGCTGCCAGGGTTATGCCCTAGGCTGGGCCTGGAGGGGTTTACACAGCCTCTGATGCCAGCTTGGTGTGGCTCACCACAACTACCTGTGTCACAGAGTCATATCATTTATGGAAGTAGTCAGAAAACAATAATTTCATTGTTTCAGTAGTGGATTTTTATTGGAAGAAAGCACTAACATTATGTGCAGCAGGGAATCTTGGGCTCAGATACATTTCTTGAAACCAGGAGGTATTAAATAAAACCATTTAACATACATCTTTGTTGATGAGCTACAGTATTTAAAAACAGTGTACATTTGTATATTACTAAATTTCAGTTCCCTCTCTTATCTAGGGCAACAGAGTGTGTTTCACTTTTGCATGAGCGTGAAGGATTGTGAGATCTGCATGTTGAAACAAAATTGTGGTTTGTTTAAAACTGAAACTTCTTTTCTTCAGGTTTAGTAATATGGGAGTAGAAATGAACTGCTCTCAATGCAATGCAAAGGAAAAATACAAAAAAACAATCACAGAAAAAACCAAAACAAAACAACAAATAACCAAACACAAAAACCATAAACTACCCCCCCTAACCAGTTCCCAAGCTGCAAAGATCAATACAAAATTATACAGAGCAAACTGAAGCCCACATATAATGTTAATATCTAAGAAAACTTCAGTTAAGCTTCTTAGGTAAGGTCATTTTTAGCATCCCCTAAGTAGAAATCACTGCTAGAAAACCAACTTTCAGAAGTAAAATTAAGGGCAATAAGTACTTGTTGAACTTACCACTCCCTGCAACTTCTTACTCTTTGTACTTAGTCATTCTAGGTGAGAAAAACCTAAATCTTAAAATCAATAAAATCCATGAAAAATCAAGATCTGTTCAGGAAGACAACTTCCTCTGTTAAGATTGTCTTTATATCTGTATATACCCAAGAGAGAAAGTTTCTGGTCAGAATGTATTTCAGATCATTAAAAAAAGGTTTTATTAGTGCTTTAAATTTTTTTTTAACCCTTATCCCCCACAAATTTTGTATTACTCAGTCTGAGGCCTGCATACCACAATTTTAAATAGGGTTTCTAGTTTTGTTGCAGATGCATATATTTTTTTCAGATTCATATATAGTGTGGTTTGCATAATTGCATTCTGACACACTTCTCTTTCCTGTTTGTTCAGCAGGAAGTTGGAGAAGCAATGCTAGAGGGACATCAAACCCATGTGACCCACAGTGTCTTCACCACTTCTCCTACTGCAAGTGATAAGGAGCACACAGCTGCTGCTACAGGGGGCAGAGATCAAGAAAGAAAAGAAAAATTAGGTATGTTTAATTCAATTAACTTGTTTTCCCCAGCTAAATATATAGTATTTAGTTTGGATTCCAAAATGGGTATTGAGCTGACTTCACTTTCTCTTTAAATATAGTCTTCAAACCTTATCTCTAAATTTTGGGATGAACAGATGAAATTTCAAATTATTGATTAATCTCTGTAAAGAAATGGAAAGTAGATAAAAATCAGCATAAGAGATGATTTATTGTAATTATTAATCTTTGAAAAAAGATAATCTAGATCAAAAGCAGCATAAGAGATGATTTATTGTAAAAAATGTTAATGGACAGGTACAGTATTTCTGTATTGCTTCAGATGAAACTGCTTAGTTATTCTGAACATTTCACATTAAAGCTCAGTCTTAGCATTTCTAAAGGATATTTTTATGCACAATTTCAAGACCCTAGTGTTGCAATGGTACAAACCACGGATAAGTTACTTTCCTGCTGTGCTAGTTAGAATTAAGGAAACTTAATGTTAAGGGAACAGACAATCTCAAGAGGTCTCTTACAACATACAGGCTTATGTAATTCTGTAAGTTATGGCTCAGATAATTAAAAAAGGTAAAAATGTTACCTTAAAAAAAGTTCACATTGGAGCAGAAAACAGTACCTGTGCAGATGCACAAACAGAACTTTGCTGCCATTCAGCTCCACCATGTCTAACATTAAAATGCTTAATTGCTTTCTGAAGTAAAAAATATTCCAATATTAGAATCAAGTTTTTACTTATCAGAAAAATCAACTGGAAATGCCTGAGGAAATTTGAGGAAGCATAAATATAGAAGATCTTCCTATGATAGCCTTTTTAGAATAGGATATACTTATAAATGTAGGAAATAAATGTTTTTTTTAAAGAATCTACTGTAACACCAGCTTTTTCTCTAGGCTGCAAAAAACCATTGCAATTTTAACTTTCTATTTTAGCTGTTACATTCTGTATCAAGATTTCAGCACCCCAGAATTTCAGTATTTGTAAACTCTAAAAAAAAAAATCTCATATTTAAGTGTGCAAGAGCCTTGTTTTTCAGTTAACTTCAGTGTCTGGATTCAGAACTTATGGATCAAGAACTATGAATTTTTAAATGTTTAAATTTTTTAGGAACTTCAAAAAAATTATCAGAGATTTGAATGAAATTCAAGGTTAATGAATTAATAATGATGCAGCGAGAAGTAGATGGATGGTTGTTTATAATCCATGTCTTTTTATTACAGGGAATCCACTTTCATCAATACAAAGGCCTGTACTTAAAAGACAAGCACGGGTAGATTATAGTCTTGATACAACAGAAGACCCCTGGGTTAAAATTTCTGACTGCATAAAAAGCTTATTTAATCCTACCATGAGTGAAAACAACGTCCACTTAGATCTGCAACCTGGCATAGACAAAAAAAAGGAGAACCAAAATCGAAGCAGCTCAGAGACAGTTCTGAAGAAATCAGAATCAGAGGGTTCCAAAGTGCTAAAATCAGATGAAAATGACAGTGTGAAGAAGGGTCCTCCTGTTGCACCAAAGCCCACCTGGTTCCGCCAAAGTCTGAAAGGATTGAGGAAAGCAAATTCAGATCTAAAACCACAGGCAGATCAAAGTCCTCCCAATCATGACAGTGTTTCCAGCAAAAAACAGCAATCCAGCTTCTCACGTGCGTCTCCTGGAGGATCATCAATAAAACAAAGAATAAGCTCATTTGAATCCTTGAGTGCTCCACAGTCACCTGAAAAAACCCCCCGAAGGCTGAGCCTAAAACCATCGGTGCAGAAAGAACCTTCTCGCCCTGCAGCAGAGGCAGCTCCAGCCTGTTCAAACCAACCCTTCCACTCACAGTGTGAAAACAGCCACCAGCAGCCGCCTGTGGCTACAAAGAGCCTGGATAGATCTTCCTCTCGCAGGGAGAGCATTGACAGACCAGAGAAAAGCAGCTCAGAGAAAAGCAGCTCAGAGAAAAGCAGCAATGGCAGCACTGAAAGTTCATCAAGTCTCCTCACTGCAGGGGCTGTAAACTCCCATCTTGTATCAGTAGCGAAGGCGCACAGCCTGAGGTCACGGAGCTTCCCTCTCACTGCTGCCCAGGCTTGTGAGATAATGAAGCCATTTGATGAGAAGTGTAGCAAAATCTATTCCATCAGCAGCCAAGTGTCATCTGCTTTAATGAAATCATTGCTTTGCCTTCCTCAGTCCCCAGCCTCTTCTGGAAACAGTGCATGGGAAACTCTGGACACAGTGTCTCAGTCCTCCATGGAGGAGGATGGGCCTTCCACCTCAGCGGCGAGTGAGAACCATCAGCTGGACACTGGCTTTTCCCTAAAGTAAGATGCCATATTTAAAACAGATTTACAGGTCAGCCCTGATGAGCAGCTGCACTGATTCACTGACAGAGTAAAGTTCTAAGGTAGCAGCACACAGAAGTAAAGCACAGACTAAGTTAAGAACTTTTTAGAGCACGAAGGTTAAATGACTCATGACTGTTAATCTTGTTTTTGATTTGTATTATATCCATACATGGACATTTCAAACATCCTCCTATTTAAGGAGCATTATTTCTAGTATCTCCACAGTAAGGCAGATTAAGTGCATTTGCCTGAGGCCATGAAATTTTTCTCATTCTTTTATGCAATGGATTGTACTTCCTTTAAGTGAACACGATTAATTTCCATTTGCCTGTATTTATAATAGTTGTAGGAGTTACCACCTGAATTACATGCTAATAAGATGAAAAGATGACTGCTCCAAAATTGCCTTTTGCTTTAGTGGGTATGTTCTCTCATAGCTCAATGTTTCTTTTTTGCTCTTGTCACAATGGGATAGCCTCTCAGAGCTGAGAGAATACACAGTGAGCCTGGCAGACAAAGGGAAGGAGGAAGACAAACAGGAACAGGGCTCACCTCAAGCATCCGCTGTGTTGGGGCAGTCAGTCATCTCTCTGCTTTCCCCTGAGGAGCTGGCAAAGCTTATAGAGGAAGTTAAAGCCCTAGATGAAGAAACCTTAAAGGTAAACCTGCATTTATTTTTTCTTTTTTCATGCATGATTTTCAGAAAGCTGTAGAATGAATGTGTCTGGTTAACTTTGCAACTTAATATTTTGCTTATGCCACTAAGTCTCATTAAAAAATGCACAACAGACTTTCTAATCATTGTGACATATCTTCTGGGAAGTTCTTGACTTTATTTCTTTCTCTACCTAGGAACTTGATGATATTCATGTTACAGTTTTGCATAAAGAAGAAGATACTGGGCTTGGATTCAGCCTGGCAGGGGGCATTGATCTAGAAAACAAAGTGGTTACAGTAAGTAGCATCTTAAAAATTACTCTCAAAACAATGCTCTATCTAAAAATACATACCTTACTGGTTTTCTACTACAGGTTTTGGCTTTTAGATAATCAAAGCAGGCAGCTGTATTGATAGGGTTGGAAGGACCATAGTGAGTGAAAACAGGTTCCTTCTGCACAGAGCTGCCTCTCCAGGTGTCTGGTAGCAGTGTCCTGTTGCCTTGGGCACCTCCTCTCCAGCAGCTCTGAAAGCTGAGGCAGAACACACAGCCCCCAGCAGGAAATAACCAACACCTTACTCACATGCTTATAGAAGACCATGCAGGATGGTCTGGAAAAATGAGGTGGGTAAAACACATCAGGGGTCTGGAAGTTAGAGATAAGTCTCACACCTCCTTCCTCTCACGAGCAGCAAGAGGGTCAGGAAGTAGAATATGCAAGGTACATAGCATGGGTAACACAGTTTTAGCCATCTGGTACCAGGGCCACACTGCTCCCCTGGCTGCTTGAGGAGGGATGTGCACAGGAAAGCTTCTCAGTGCAAATTTATTTGTCCTCCATCCTGAAATGTGATAGAAGCAACTTATTCCTGGCAAAGAATGAAAAATGCACATGGTGTAGTGTTAACTAAGGGATTTAGTGACGTCCTCTTTTCCCTTGTGTGTGTGTGTGGTGACTGGGCTCTTCAATAGGTTCACAAAGTATTTCCCAATGGCCTGGCCTGTCAGGAAGGAACCATTCAGAAAGGAGATGAAGTGCTCTCCATTAATGGGAAGTGTCTGAAAGGTGCAACTCACAGTGACGCCTCAGCAATCATGCGGCAGGCCCGGCAAGCCAGACAAGCTGTTGTTGTCACCAGAAAACCCAAAGATGGAGAAACAAATCTCAATGTTTCAATCAGCTCTAGTACATCATCCGTAGCAAGTGATGCCTCACAAGAGTCTGGTAAGTTTAGAGGCATTATCTTGCAGCCCCCACTTGATAAGTGTTTACTCATCACCTGAAATCCAGGTGTTCATAAAAACAGCAGTGGCTGTATAAATCTGTGAAACATGATTAAAGACAGCACAACTAATAAAGCATTCTGAAATATACATTGAAATATTTGAAATAACTTTACTGAAAAGGGAAAGAATTAATGGATTTCTAAAATAAAAGAACTCCTAAAACAACCCAAGCATGATTCTCTATGTGGATTTCTGGAGATGTACAAAGATGGCTATTGTAGAACACCATCTAATTGAAGGTATAATGACAACTCAGAGAACAGCGATTCTTTATTCTAATATTGTTACAAGACTTGTTCTCCATGAAAGAGAATTTCAGTTTGAACAAACAATATGCTATTGTTTGACATGGCAGGTGGCTACATCTGAAACACAGCAAGGTCAGAGTTTTGCAGAATATTTCACTTTCAGAATAGTTTTGTTTTGATTTGGTTTTGGTTTTTCTTTTCTACAGCATGAACTGGAGATCTGTAGCTTTATTTCCATACTGCAAATTAGCAGCCTGGTAGTCAATAACAACTTCCTAACTAATATTAAGTCAAATATTACCCTTAGATTTGGTTCATTTAACAGATTTTTATAATTCTAGTAAATATCTCAAATCTCCATTCTCCCATTAATTCAAACATAACTTTCTTTCCCCAGCTTCCCATAGGGCCTTAAAATGACATAATGAGAAACTAAAAGCTTTAGTTTTCTCTTTCATTTGGCAGTTTATAGGACCTTTGCAAACAATCCAAAAGTTAATTTCTTGTAACATGTTTGAGCTTTTTAGACTGTGTGCTGTCCATGTGGTAACTTTCCATTTGTTTCCAGCCACTGGGGATACAATCTGCACTGTAACTCTAGAAAAAACATCTGCTGGTTTAGGATTCAGTCTGGAAGGAGGGAAAGGCTCTATTCAGGGAGATAAACCCATCATCATCAACAGGATATTTAAAGGTAAACACACTTACCATGTTCCCAACTCAGGCAGCCTTGTGGGGTTCATAACTGACTGCTGATTTATAACTGTGGAAATGTTATTTTCTCAAATGCAGCATTATATTGTTCACTACCAATAATTTGCTGCCTGCTGGGACCAGGTGGTTTTTAGCAAACATGCTGGTGATCCACTCACTAGTAAGTGAAAGATCCATTAAAGTTTCCTCCACAGAAAGAATTAAAGGGAATTCATTTTCTGTCCCCAGGGACTGCACTGGAGCAGAGCAGCCCTGTTCAGCCCGGTGATGAGCTCCTGCAAGTGCACACAACTGCCATGCAAGGACTCACTCGTTTTGAGGCGTGGAATGCAATCAAGGCATTACCTGATGGGCCCATCACAGCCATCATCAAGAGGAAGAATCACAGCTCTGTTACCAGCAAGTCATCCAAAACTTTGTAAGAGGAGGGATTAGACTACTGCCAATATTCAAACAAAGGATTTTATTACTTGCAGGCACTTGGCTGCCTCAGCAAGATACTCAGAAAGCACCCACGAGGAGTACACTGGAGCTTACTGCCAGTTACAGAGAAAGCTGTCTGGGATTAGCTAAAACGTGCAGGAAACGGGCATGATTCTTATTTCAACCTTCAGAAACAGATGTTACAAAGTGTATAATTATAAAATAATGACTTTGTTAATAATACAGTGGTTGTAATAAAATCCTTCATAGCTATAGTACTCTCCTGTTTTAAGCTATTAACTCAATGAGTATCCGAAGCAGATCCTGTGCTGAATTTTCAGTGCTACTCTCCAAGTCCTGTTCCCTACCTTACCTTCCCAGCAACAAGAAATGTGTCTGAGCCTACGACTAAACACTTAGAGAATGGGTAGGGCAGAGAAAGGGGTTGCAATTCTGTGTGTCAAAACATCCCCTAGAAAATTCCAGCTTTCCTATAAAAAACATAGAACATTCAGGACAGCCAAAACCTGTAAGTGACTTTCCACTAGCAGCTGACAGAGCCATCTCAACTGCAGCAGGCAAACACAGGGTGGAAAGGAGTTCTCATGGTATTCCAAGGGGGAGGCAGGAAGCTGAGGGTAATGTAGTCAAAGTTTTCATAACCTTCCTCTAGCCAGAGGTCTCAAGAGGACTACAGCAGGAGAATAACAAGGCCATTCAGAACAAAATCTTACCTTGTAACAACACTTTTTTCTTTTAAATGTCTGTGTTAATTTTGCAAGGGAAAGTAGCAGCAGGACTAATTGTGAATCCAAGTATTTCTGAACTGTTTACTCTGGAAAGGCTAAATAACTTGGAGACAAATCCATGCTTCAAACACTGCTTCCTACATGCACTGTATGGAATTCTGCCAGCAGCACAGGTACCTATGGCAAGATGGTCTCATGCACACACTTGGTCTTCTCCATTAAAGGGACAGAGAGATGCAAGGGCAGGATGGAAGTGGTGACTCCCCAGCTGAGAGCCAGATGGCTGATCTGGTTATTGTCCTTGGCTGCTCACCTTCCTGGAGATGGGAATTTTCTGTTACCTAATTTCACCAGGAAGAAGTTAAGGAGCTCAGGAGCTGTCTTCCATACACTTAAAACAATGCCTCAAAAACAGCAGTTAAGAGAAAGGGAAGGAGAATAGGCAGGAGGTTATTAATTAAATCCAGGCATTGAACTTGCTGTGGCCTTTTCTCACAAGACAACTGAACATTAATCCTTGAAAGAACATTCTTGAGAAGCCATCTGTCCCCACACTTACTCAGCTGAGCTCTCTTTCCCAAAAAATAACCTCTATCTCAAAACAAAACATTTATTAGTTGGGTAGCAACCAAAATGAGAGAAAAATGTGAGAGAAAATTTTCTTATATATTTTTGAATTGGTACCTAAATAAAAGTCTTTGCCAAAACATTTCCAACTCCAATTTGGTAGGGCAGAACGCTGAATATGAAGAGCTCTTGATTCCTGGGTAGAAGGTGATGGGCACTCAGAAAAAGGGTTCTTAAGTTATTCCATGAAGTGTCTCACCACCTTTATTGCTCAAAGCAATAAAAAAGAAATTATAAATAGCTAATAAAAAGCCAAATTATTGCAAAAATAATATGCATTACTTGCAGAATAATGAGTGGCGACCACAGCTGCGCTTCTTGAACTTTCTGCTAATTAAATTCATGCTAATCCTGGCAAGACTTGCCAAGATATTATAATTCTTGCCTAAAAACTTCAGTACACTTACAAAAATATATATAAGCCTCCGCAGTATCAAGACCCACATCTCTTCTCAATGAATTTGTCATTCTTCCTAAGTATAGAAAGCAGCAATCGGAAAAAAAGACCAACCAAGGGCAGAGAACCTTGAGGGTAAGTGTTCTCACCAAAACACCTCTTCCCTAGGTAGTGGACATTATCAGGGAAGGCTTTTTCCCTCTCTTTGCCTTAAATTCAGAGACATGCTGGAGGTCTAAGCAGCTGTTTGGCTTCCCTGATGGCAGAACAGTGTATGAGGAACCATTTCAAAGGATGATACAGAAAAAACAGTAAGATGTAGCACAAAAAATATTTATTTCACCACACTCACACAGGTTTTTACATCTTTGTATACAAAGGAGACTGGACTAAAAACTATCTCCTTGATAAACTAGTTCATAGGGTGAGGTTTAGAGTGGGAAACTTATTGTGCAAGTCCATGTCCTATACCAAAGATAAAAAAATACAGGGGCAGAAAGCAGAGCATATAAACCTTGTTAAATAATCGAGTCACCACAGTAAAATCACAACCTGCATTTAACTTCCTCACTCAGCAATTATTTTTATTTTTGTAATTATATGTAATCCACAGTAATGTCTGACTTTCTTGCAGCAACCAGCACCATAGATATCTCCTAAAATGGACACACCTTGGCACAAAACTCAGGTGCTGATTTCCCAATGTAATGTTGGGAGGCAAACCAGTCATAGAAAAAAGCAACATCCTTATGGCCTGTCAAGGTAAAGCTAATAAAAAGATTATTTACCCGTTAAACCTCTCCCCACAGGAAACCAAAAAACATTCAAATACAGTTCAAAGTGGTCATTTCATAGGCCTTTTAAAAAATGGCAATTAAAGTGCTTAATCCTCTAATTTTATTGCCTCTATTTAGTTCAGTTTGTGTCATGACACTGTGAAACCACTGGTTTTGGTACCAGAGAGGGGAAAGGGAGAGAGTCCATCTGCCAGCCCACACACCTGTGCATTGATTAGCACTGCTGGACCTTGACCCAAAAAAAAAAAAAAAGCACTTAAGGCATATTTACCATCACTATTGCTGTCTGCTGGAACAAACAAGTGAAATCCTCTACATAATCTCATTTGTTCTGGCTTTCACAATGTGCAGGCTGGACCCACTGAGGCATCGCAGCAGCTCTAGGAGTGCTGGCAGCAGGAGGGATACATCTTCTTTTGGGGGAGAAACATTTTTCCACAGGAATCTACAGGGAGGTTTCAGAGACCAAACAGAGCTGACCTGCACCTGGATGTGGTGCTAAGTGGATTTTAGCAATGCTTCACCTCACAGACACTGCCAAAGAGTGGGCAAGAACAGATCCAGTATGTGCCTGTCTTCCTGCAGAGTCACCACTGCTGCCTCCAGGATTCTTCCAGCCTCAGATGTGGTATTTTTCTAATCATTAAAGTGAAGATTTTTGTATTACATAAGAATGCATTGTTCTGCAATGAGTCAGAAAATGCTGGTTTAAAAATATATTGTACTCAGTTCATTGTTTCATGTCATCTTTTTTTCTATCTCAGCAGACAGAAAAGCCCTGAGACCAAATTTGTATTTATACCCACGAGCTGACAGGTTGTTTCCTACCCTCAGCTGTTGATGAAAGAACTCATCTTGTCATGCTTTTAATGCCTTAACAGCTTTGGTCAGGTTGCTGTAAAATCCAGATATGCTAGATGGAAAAAAGGAATCCACCACTGTCTGGGGAAGATATCCACCAAGATCCGTCTGGAAGAAAGTGAGGAGCTCAGTCCTGTTTGGCTCCCTGCAAAGACAATGAAAGTAATTTTATAGACAGTGGTTTAAAAGCATCAAGAACTTTTCAGTGACTCTTACTTGTATTAGAATAGATACTTCCAAAAGCTTTTCTTTTTTCAAACAAACCAGACAAATTTCAGTGAATGTAGCTACAAAAGTGAAGTTTATCCAGGCCCTAATTAGCTACATGACTGTTTATAAAATATGGCAAATCAACCAGATCCTCATTTACCAAAAAATAAGACCATTCTTGTCTGAATTTGTGAATTTCAAGAGGTCAGGGAGAACTGCACCACGATAACAGTTTCTGTAACTGTAAAGACTTCCCTCTAGGAAATGAATATAAACTAATTCATTGCACAAAAATGAGAACAAGAAGAACACTCAGTCATAATGACTACTGGGAAGGCAGAAACATACCACTGCCAAGAGGTTGCAGGTCACATGTGGCCACATACACATAAACAAACCACACAATGGATAAGGAGGGCTTTAGAGTTTATACCATTCAAGCAGGATGTTTCTTACCCTGGAACAGGTATGCAGAAACAGCCACAAGGATAATTAAAACCTCTCACAAAATTTGGTTGAGGAGGACACAGCGGGTGTTCCACATTGGTGGCTGAAAGAAAAAGCATTGAAGGAAAGTGTCATTCTTCCAGCAGACAGGAAAGAGCCCTTGGCAGGCAAAGCTCCAGATGGGAAGCAAAGTCACTATTCAAAACGTATTTAAAAAGAACTGCAGTACAACCTCTTCAGTGTGGGGCTGACAAGTGGTCAGAAAAGACCATTAAAAGGAACCACTTTGGCCTTAGAATAGAGAAATCAAAGAAGTGCTGAATTTAGAAGCAATTGTTGCTGAGCTCTGAAGGAGGAAGCATTGGCATTTGACACAGTTTCATCAAGGCCATGTTGTGCGAGGGCATTGCTTTTCTTGAGAGGTCATTTGGGCTGCTTCCAACAAATCCACATCACACAGATACATCACTTGGCTGCTGAAAAGCTGCACTCTAGGAAGTATATAAATTCCTGACAAGGCTTTTCTGAACAGGATAGGAAAATGGGACACCTGAACAGTGGGGCAATAAAAGCCCAGATCAGTAACAATTAACAGAATGAAAGTGAAAAACCAAAGAAACCTACAGTGGCAGCCCCTTAAAAATCAGCACTGCTTGTTTTCATCAAATCAGTTGTTTTCACATACAGGAGTGGTACATTTATTCAATAGCTTCATTGAACCCTGTGCAGGAAATGTTAAAACAGGATTTCGCCTAAATGGGACTCCTTTCAGACTATTAAAACAACAAAAAACACATTCAAAATACCCCAGAATTTAACACTAAATTAAATACTTATTCAAGCTCAAAAGCATGGCAAGGGAACAAACCATAGGCCAGTCTTATCAATATCTGAGTCTTAAGATGATTTATATACTCTGGAAACAACAATGTAGAGAGATTACTATTTTCTCTTCTGATTAAGATCAGGTCAACAACTACTGACCAGCTTGTTACTTAATTTTCATTTGATGTTTATTTCTGTAGCTTTTATAGTTGTCTCCAGTAGCTGTTGGTTATCTCCAAATGAAACATGAAGCTGTTCAGAACACAAGTGCCTCACCAGCAGACAGCATCGTCCCATCTTCGTATTGCTTCATCACTACTACATCCACAAATTCCCTTGGTGAAATAATCCTCATGCAAGCTGAAGGGGTTGTGGTTCTGCATATAGACACAGTCTGGAAATCACAGAACAGAATTATTATGTCAGTTATGTTTCCAAAAGTACGGCAGAAAAATACGGCACTCTTTTAATTATACTTTCTAAACTCCATTGAGGTATTCTACATCCTTTGTTGATGTAGAAACACCACAGGCAAAAGGCACCACTATGATCAATCAAGGACAGGAGAAAAACAGAGTGACGAGGCATTGCTTCCATGTTCAGAAGGGACAGATACCACAAGAGATGCTGAAATGCAAATTTGGCACACCTGTGCCCCAGGATAGTTAAAACCCTTGTCCTCCCCAGGACACTGGCAAAGATAATTTCTTTGTGTGGTATACGCAGGATACAACTTGATAACCCAGTTTGTTACATTGCACAAATATTAATGCTGCCATCTGCCTCCCTGACTGGCTCCCAAAACAGAAGTTTCTACCACGTTGGTAGGTCCTGGCAAGTCTGTGAATTTCAAGTGGCAGGCTGCAGCATTCCTGAAGTTGTCTATAATGAGTACTAAATGCCTACAGGATTTCCCCAAGAAAAATAAACTTCCTGGAACTTCCAAAAACATTTCTGAGACTAGTTGTGTTTGCACCTGGCTCCCTCTGAGCACATATGACCATTTCAGATTCGGGAGCTAAAACCAATGCTCTTTTAATTTTCCCATATCCTTTAAAAAAAGGAATTAGACTGTACAAGCGTGCCAGCAGAAGCTGCTGCTCATACACAGCCCTGCTCATCTGTCTGCTCAAATTGCAGCATCTCCATTTTCATGACAGATGCAAAGCACTGGGTGCTGAGGCCAGCTGAAGGCAGGGTGTGATGTGCAGGGCAGAGCGTCACTGCTGCCATGGTGAAAGATGGGGCCTGAATTGATGGCTGGTGACGTGAATGCCTCACTGCTTAGCTAAGTCTGTGTATTCTCTAAACCTATTCTTACATCACACTGGGCTTGCTAAAAACAATCATTCTTAACTTGATTAGCAGCATTAACAACAATGTAGTGCAGGAATCTTTAACGTTATATATTTAACGTTATACATGCATATATATATGTATGTATGCATATATACGTATGTATATGTTATACATTTGCATATTTTTAGCCAACAATATATTTTTCCTTCCAGAAAAATAAACTATTGTCTATACATATATATATATATATATGTTAATAAAACTTATAAAGTGTATGCAAAAGGACAAAGCAAAAAAGAAACAAAACCAAAGGAAAAAAAAGGAAAAAAGGTTTCTTACTTAAACCAGAATCGTTCAGCTGATGCAGCCAGAAACACACTACAACTTAAGACTTGCTACCTCCCTGCACATAACATCGGCTGTCTCATAAGGCCCAAACGCTGCACTAATCTCCCCAGAACAGTTTTTAAGGAACTTACATCACTGATGGCTTCGATGACCTCGAAGTCCTTCACGTTTTGGTCCCACTTGGTCCTGAGCCCGCCGGCCACCGGCTTTATACACTCCCAGACGTTCTGCGGGCTGGCGGGCAGGACGCCCTCTCCCTTGTACCTGCGGGGGACAAAACGAAACCGAACCGCGCTGCTCTACCCCGCCTGGCCCCGGCAGCACCGCGGGCAGGATTCCGCTCCCCAGGAACAAGCATTACTCACAGATTGCCAGCGAACTCCGCCGAGGGTCTCCAGGACACCGCCACCTCACCCTGCGGGACGGGAAGCGTTCAGTCCCCAGGCCGGCTCCCGCACGTCCCCGCCGCATCCCACCCACCCACCGGGCTTCGGCAGCCTCTGACCCACCGTGCTGCGGCAGCCCCGCCAGCCGTCGGGGTCCCGCCGGTAGAGCCGCAGCTGTTCGGCCGCCTCCTCAGCGCGCCCCGCGCAGTCCATGGCGGGCGGGCGTGGCCGCTGCGGCGCCGCTTTGAGCGCCCGCGCCGCGCCGCCCCTGGGCCGATGGCGGCGCCGCCCCTCACCTGAGGGTGACGCCGGCCCGGCCCGGCCGCGCCTCACGGGACAGCGAGTGCGGGGCTGGGGAGCGGCAGAGCCCGGGCAGCGGGGAAGGCACGGCGGGGATGTGGTAACGCGTGTGGGATCGGAGGCGGAGCGGGGCTGCCTCAGAGATCGGGCCGCCCCGCGCTCGTCACTGGTGTAGTCCCAATCCCAGTGACGCGGAGAGAAACAAGCGAAAAACCAACCAAGGAATCTTCAGTATCTAAAGGAAGTGCGAAATTGCAGCGGTGTGTGAAAAACCGTATAGAATTTGGAAACTGCGAGTAATAAAGTGAGTCTTTTAAAGGCCACGGATCTAAAGTTTACCGCTGAGAAGTTTACCAGGCTGATCTGAGGTTCACCAGAAAATTAATACAGGATCTAGGATTTAATCTAGAAGTCTGACTCACGTTGTCAAATAACTCCCCTGCCCTTGTGATACACTAAAGAAACTCACTATTCTCTCTATATAACATTTTTCCTGGTTTGTTCAGGCCACAGCATATTCAAACAAGATCTACTCTAGCAACTCGGTTTGCAGGAAGCTGATTCCCTGCTGAATTTATTCAGGAAGCATCTTCAGCTCTGGCTGCATCAGATAAAAAGAGCCTCATCTGATGTATTTCTGTATTGTTTTAATTGAAGTGCCCCAAGTACATTGCTTTTGATTTTCCAGTAGGCAGAGATTTTGGGTTTTGACAGCGTAACAGTAGGGAATAAATTGGAATAACCTTCTTTTCTAAGATTTGCGACATATCAGTTGTGATGTTAAAGCAAGGTACAATAAAGAGTAAAATAAGGCTTTTCCCAGCTTGAGCGGCTGCATACACGATTTTTACAAAAACTACATTGCAGTTACTCTGACAGACCTCCAACAGCAAATAAAGCACAACTGCACATACACCGGCTCAAAACACAACAAGGCAGGGGCTCTTTCTCAGACATTTGAGCACACCAGTTCACTAGGCTCAGACATACTTAGATCAACACTGTTTTTAGATTTCTTTTTGGCGAGTTTTGCCCCAGTTTTTGGATACTTGTCCTTGGTATGAATGACCTGGATGTACTGGTCATTGCTGCTGTTCTGCGGATCACTGCTGGATTCAATGGAAATGGAATCAGACTCTGTTAGAGATTGCTCCAGCTTTTGCTTTGATTTTGGTTTCACACGTGGCTCAGGATAGTTCAGGTGTACTTTCTTGTACGCATATGGAGGCCTGTCCAGGTCCAGCTCAAAACCATCATCCCAGGATTTGTAATGCACTCTGGCTAGATCTTTGCTCATTACAATGTGGCCATCAGCACGATCCCCAATGTAAAACCGTGATGCTGGCCGAAGGTCAGACAGCGAGCGAGGGCGATGGGATCTGTTCATGAATTCTTTCTCAAGTTCTTCTTCATCCTCCTCATCTTCACTGGGATGAGGGGAATACATCTGGTGTGGTGTCCGAACCACGTATCTCCTGACATGGCGTGGATACAGCTCAATAATGTCTCCTGCTTCCTCCTTTCTGAAGTGCCTTTGGAGTCGGGAGGTTGAACGCAGCGATTTTTTGCGGGACTCATTTTCATTAACCAGAAAATACCTGGTAGCATACGGTCTGCATCCCAAAAATACAGGAGCCCCTGCCCCAAGGGCATCCGAATTTACCTGCCGAATGGCTTTTCTGAACAGAGGCTCAGAATGGACATCTTCAGTGTGCTTTTTGAAAGTCACTGGTGTGTAGGGCTTTGTTTTGGACAGCTCACTTGCACTCCTATGGACAACACTTGGGTATCTTTAGGAAGGAAGGAAAAGAGAGGAAATACTGATATACACACTTATAAATTAATACAGAAGAATTCACTGCTGTGTAAGTCAAAGACTAGGTTGAAAAAGTAGAGATTATCATATCTCCACTGTTCCAAATTTTTAGAACAATTTTTAGAAACATATCCTAGAAATTAGGAGATATATTTGTTGTTCTCTAGGAAAGGATTCACATTTGTCCTCTCAAATTATATTCCCTTTCTGTTTTCTTATTGTTCTGAGAATTGTTCTTTATGTTTATTCTTGGAAAAAAACCCCAGCAGATAGTTTAAAGCATCCATCTACTGATATACCAGACTAGTTTTTTTACAACTAAAGCTGCACAGACATTCTGCAGAGAGTTCCTTCACTTTATATTTGTTTTCTTCATGGAGATGGTATCCTGCACAAAGTATTTTAGTTATGTGCCTGAGGGCAAGTCTAGTATTTACCTTTGCTTGAGCTGTGTGTAAACTCCATCAGTTACATCATTTCAAAAGGTTTATAATCCCATCTCTGTTAAGGGAGAATTAAGGATGTGGTGTCACCAACAATATCAATAGTACCTGTGAATGTATCTGCTTTTGAAAAATCCCTCTGCTGTCTTACAGCTCCAGACAGTCTGAATGCACAGCTGTTTTGAAAATAAACAAGTATGGCATGGAGCTGCTGGAATAAATACAATTTCAAAACCAAAGCAGTCTTACCTGTTTGTGATATGATCATTTCTTGGTTTCTGTACACTTGACACAGAGGGAGCTGGTGTTAAAGAGGTCGAAGTTGTGGGAGTTGCATTGGCAGGTCTCACAACATCAGTTGCTGGCACAGCTTGGGGCACAGACTGGGAAATGGTTTGAATTCTGGTGCCTTTGCTCACGGGAGATTCAAAGTTCAAGACACTGCCATTCTTTCGGGGTGTTGAGGACCGAGCAGAAGACTCCTGGCTGATGATATCAGTTTCTTGCTCTGGTCTTTTGTCATTAGCATCCAGATTTTGGATTCTGGCTGGAAAACAGATATTATTAGAGGAAATTTCCATGTCTCTACATTTAGAAACTGTTGTGCAAATTCAGTGGCTTGAATTTCCCCCTTCAGTCAGGGATCTAAGGCCAATAGAACCTCCTGTATTCAGAAAAGAGAAACAGCTGTCGCACTGGGAGACTCAGGGATAAAGGGGTAGATCTTCATACTACACTACATAGCAGATGTAGTACTGGGGACACAAAAAAATACCGAATATTGCACTATAGGATTGCAAAAGGGGCAACAAGCCAATTTTTCATCTGCCTACCAGTCTCTGAATTGCATGCAAAGTCTGAGATTATTTGAATTATCAAAGATGCATCCCAGGTTTTTCCCTGTTGATGATAAAAGCCGGAAAATACCCAGTCCAAAAATTTCAGGTGAATTCAGGTTTAAACTATGCACAATGCCTTTCAGTGTTGCCAGGATTGGGTCAAACTGAGCTCACAAACCATCTAAAAGGAGGATTCTACAGGAAATACAGCTTTAAAAATGTTATTGTACTTCCCTATATGTATGAGAAATCAAAATGGGTTTACATCCAAATACTTTATTAATAGTGGCATTTCTAAAGGTCACCAACTTACCTACTGCCATCTGAACCACCTTTTTCTTATCTTCAGTTCTTTCCTAAAAGACATTCAGAAGAATGAGAATTTGTAAATTATTATGGATTAGAGAATAAATCCCCAGCTCTGTAAGGATTAAAAATACAGGATTTGTTTTATTTTGTGAAAGACTAGAAGTGACTTTAGAGATTTAATTAGGCTCATACTTTACTGAAGACCCCTCAAATTACATATAATAGTGCTTTTCACCATACTTACCGTTTGTATCTTCATTCTCAGCTGACTGTTGGTGAATTTTAATGATCTTGCAATACTTTGTAGGTAGTAGATTAGCATGCTAGAAGAGAAAGGGGTGATTATGAGTCATTTCACACATTCTTGACAGTTTCTTTTTAAGGGTTTATAGGTCAAAATGATGTGCAAGTTCAGCTGCTGCTCTGTAACATTTTCTTATATTGTAATAATGGATTACAGCCTTCTTTCAAGCAAATATAGATGAAAGAAATGACACTGAAAACACATTTAACAGCGGTTCTAATTTCACCTGTGGTTTTTGCAAGTACTTTCATTTTGTATGTAACCTGGGATGCATTTCTAAATGGTTTTGTTTTGGTTTTTTTATTTCTAGACAAATAATTTTGACAGATATTGTTTTGTTTTTTTCCAGTCCAAGGTTACAGAACAGGGACACCATAGTTACAGCTGAGTTTGCACAACCATACCAATGCAATGTTATTTTGTTGGCTGGCTGAAATAACACCTTGTTTGCCCTGGCACAGATGAGATCAGATCCTGGCAGATTATGGCCTGACAAAATGGATTGCACTGGCTTTCAGACAAAGTCTTATAGCTGGATCTCATACTAGAAACAATTACATGTGTGCCTAGCTGTCAGTTTGAAGCAGTCAAAAGTCATACTTAAATTTATAAATAATACATGGCTGGGACCTTAGAGGAAAAAGTTACAAGTCAGAAGTGATGCTTTGGTCTTTCTGATTTGAACAGCTACCAGTGGGATAAACTCTGGCTTTGTCTGCAGTTTGCACAAGAAGAAAATGGTACAAAGATACAAGCAAAACAAAATAGAACTTTTCAGAGAAGCAAAGTGAATTTCTAACAGCTCAAAATCAATATTATTTCCCAACTGTGAACAATTATTTATAACCCAAATAAGAAAAGACTTCCACTGGAGAGTCTGCAGGAAGTTATATTAAATTAACACTTAAGAGCAGACCATCGTAATTGATTTGTCTTGTCATAAATCTGGATGACTGAGTAGCTTCTTTAAATGACAGACTGAGTCCTGCTCAGTGTCAGAAACTGAACTAATGACCATGAAGAAATGGAAAATTTATTTCTGAAGAGCTCTTAAGAGGGAAGAGGTTCTTAAACTTCCTGGAACCATCAGCACTGCAAGCCTTGACACAATGCAGTGAACATGTTCTAACAAAGTATCTCAGAAGGAGAAATTCCCTTTGAAAGTCTTTTTAACACACTTCCATCCTGTCTGGTCCATATACCACACCTTCAATGGGGTGTTGGAATTGTTGTTTCGGTTATGCTTAATGAAATTGTAACAGTGCAATGTTTGTTCCTCAGTATCTACATTTGACTCTCCAGAGATAAGGCCAGTATTAATACAATTCATTTACCCTGCCTACAAAAACCAAAGTACTTACAATAACAGGAGTAGTGCAGGCAGGACAACCACAGGACTGCTGATGTAAGTAATCACTGTGTTGAACCATGTGGGAAAATCATTTTGAATTGTTTCAGAAACAATATCATATATTTTTTCTTGACCACTACGGGAGGTGTGGGAAGAAAAAAAAAGTAAAATTAAGTTGTAAGGAATCCTGAGTATATTTGTTAAGCAGTGCTGCACTGAATAAAAGCAAGCTTGGAGGGTGCTTGTATGAAGACACAAGACAGTGATGTTTGGGAGATTTCTCAGTGGCACATTACATTTTGTAAATATAAACTAACTAAATTATGTATGTAAAGCAAATCAACTCAGAACTTTGACCTGTTCACCTTCTTAAACCATAAACAATAAAATATTGGTAGCAGAAAAGCATTTTCCTCTCAACTTGTTTTGAATTTACATCTGTAATTTGTGTATTATGAAAGATAAGTTTATTGTAAGAAGGGGAAATAAAATCTTTGCAATTTTCATTGTCCATCATACCTTACCTGAAAGGGCCACAGCTTAAGGATGGCTTATATCGGGCAATAGCAAAAATTGTTGGTAACATGCACAAGAACAGCATAAACAGCAGCATGGCCAAGTAGAAATTATTGGATCTGCAAGAAGGTGTAACATGTTTCAGATTATACTTGTCAGAGAGGAAACCAGAGACAACATAAAAGGTGCAAGTCTGAATCTACTTATCCAGTTCAAGATCAACATGTCTGAAAGATTGAAATCTTCTGCTATAATTAGAAAGTCTGAACAGAGATGGTTTCAACAGACTTCTAATGATCAAAATTCTATTTGCACTGCTTTCCAGATACCACTGCTGCAGCCAGAGAACTGGTTACTGCACCCTTTGAAAATAGCTGCCCTTACTGCCCAGTTGTGTTGGGGGAGAAAAAGAACAGCAGCAGAAGTCGATTAATCTTAAAAAATGTTAGAAATAATGGATTATTAAGAATTAACGATGCCTAACATTATTTCCATTTGAAAGAAAGAATTAAAATATTCATCATGATTAAAAAAAAGAGGAAATGTGTTGTGCAATGCAATGGACAAAAGCAGATATTGCATAGCTTTTAAAGAGAGAAACATCAAGAAATAAGACTTGCAACAGTTAACACATACAGGTTGTTGTACTCTGTCAGATTTGTATGGAAATAAAGCGTTTGTTTGGCCATAGTAGCTATCTAGGAACATTCTCTGACATATTTTTTAATTCTTGCACATCTTCAACTACCTTGCTTCACAAACCCTTCAGTTTCTCAGTTACTTTGTCTTTTTTCCTCAGACCTTTGCCATCAGTGTTAGTGTGAAATTTGATTTTAACTTTTAGAGCTAAAATCTCCTGTAATTTTCTTCATATTGATGCAACATATTTCCATTGCCTGCATTTGATTTTTTCCTTCTCTTTCACTCTCATTTTGACTCACCGAGATGCTCTGAAAACCTGCTGATGTGGTACATTGCATGTGAGCACAGCCCAGCTCCTCAGGTACATGAGTCCAATCAACTTGAGCACATTGAATGCTGGTAAGCAAGGTGAAAAGAAAGCTCCCATCCTGGAAAAATCATATCATATCATATATCGTGTTGCCAGAGGCCATTTTGATAGCAGTAGAATAAACTAAAAAAAAAACCCCAACCTCACACCAGGTAAACAGATTAATAGCTCACTATTAACAGATGATCTCTTAATCTAAAAGACTACCCTGTCAATATCGTAATTAAATAGGTTTCATTTAAATAATCAGATTGATTTCGCAATCAGCCAACAAAGGACAAGAAAAAAACACTTAAGGACTACATACCAGATCATTCCTTGGTTGTAGACCAAATGCAATACGTTCTCTGCAATTTTGAATTCTCCATATTCTGGCTACAAGAAACACAGTGTAAGATGAATACCTTTATCTTAATCTCATTTTCAGGCCATTTATTAGGTTCATTTGACTGAATCAGTTTGCAGACAGTACATGGCTTGAAACATCCAAATCAAAAACCAACTGCTGGCAGGCAGTGGGAACACAGCAAAACCTTCTCTGCACTGAGGATTAAACAAATTTATTCCTCTTTAGTTTACTTCACATCTTTAAGGACAAACAGTCCGCAGCCTTTCATGCCAACAGCTTCTTGCAAAACAAGTATTATCCACTGTAATTTTCTTAGAGGGCTGTGTGGTGTTGGTTACTGTTTTTTGGATCACTAGCTACATTAAGTAAAGATGTTAGAGCTGCAGAAAAGAGGATGTGGGCAACAACTACGTGCCCTCTGTGTCACCTCAGACTGTGGGAACTGTGCTAAGATATTATTTTGTGAAAACCAAAAGTTTTTGCATCAGAGCCATGTGAATAGGCTTGAGAACATTATTAATCTCAATGTTTATCCTGTACCCTCCAATTTAAACTCAGTGTGAGCTTTGCCTTTCTAGATGCGTGCTACTGAGAAATTATTCATCTGTGGAAAGACTTTAAGGACTTTTAGTACTGAGGGAAGGAGCCTACCAATCTTCCACATCTTAGCTTGATGAAATAAGGATTGTACTTACGAACTTGCTTTCTAGATCCCAGCACCAGCAATCACTCAGATACCGGACACACAGCCCACGGAAAAAATCAATTAGCAGGATGCTTGCCACTGTGAAAATCATGTCGATAATTGAAAGCTTGAGCATCTCCTGAAATGCACATTTTTCACACATACTGAGTCATTCTGAAAGCAAATGGACTGCATATGGCTCTTTTGCATTTGTAATTCTATTTTTGGCTCAAGCTCAATATTCTGATAAAATATGAATTGAATATATGAATAATTTCCTTTTAAATTTTTCCTAGTTGACTTTTCCCTTACTTGTCTTTGTTCTCTTAAAGAGAATAAATATAATCAAGCTTCCAGGGTGCTTTTTTTTGTTTGCAGCTGTAAAATTCTGGTCGTGATGGTCAAACTTTAATGATTTTCTTTTTGATGTTCTAAAAATGTATCTAGCTAAACTGAAACGGTTTGTTTTTTCTACTGCATCCATTCTTTTATTAAGCTGACTCTTGTAATACATATTTGCAGTGTTTCACAATGAGAAAAATCTTACTATTCAGACAAACTCACAACCCAATGGCATAGGATCATCAAACCATAAAAAATAGTTGTTTCATGCTTAAAAAAGAATGTGGTTATCCTATATTTAATTGAGCTTTAAATAGATACAATTAAAATAGGAAAAATTCAGTTCCATACATCTCTAGGCTATTCTGGGGGAAAAAGCAAACATTCAAACCCTCTATTTTCTATGAGATTGTGCACAAAGGATATACAAGAACAGAAATCAGGCTAATAAACCTCAGAGGGGTCTTTTCCTCCGCATATTTAAACAAGACCTTTAATATTCCTCATTCTGGAACAAGATGTTCAGAAAAACAGAAGCACACTAACATGGTTCTGAATCCAGTGGCCTGGACATGACTGTGACACTGTCAGAGACCACAGTGACATCCTTGCATTTTTGTGGTTAAAATTTCTCTCTGAATGTATTAATGCCCCTGGAAGTCACAATCAATGTACCCTTCACATGTAGGGAAGCAAGAGGTGTCATATTAAATCTGCAGATTTTCTGCACCCCAAATGTGGGAACATGGCACTGCCATCCAACTTTCCCCATTCCTACAAACTGATGGGATTTTGAAACCTTTTGTTGTTGTTCTCTCTCCCTCTGAAAAAGTGAAGAGCACTTGATTGTCTAGAGATTTATTGAAGCAGAGACTTCTGGTACTGTACAAATGACCAAGAGCACAATCTCGTGCTTGTTTCAGGTCTGCATCTCCATCTCTTGAGGCAGCAATCTGAAACTGCACACAGTGCATTTTGCTGCTTATATATCTGTATAGTCTTGTTTCTCTGTAGGGGTTAGAAGGATGCACCATGTTAAAATAGGATCCATATCACAGATCTGTACAGATCTGCCTGTGCAGAGCGCTGAAGACAGACACCAAACCTGGCAAAAGAACATTTGAACAGCACTAAACATACAGCAGATAATGAATAAAATCCAAAACTTGTATCTGTGGCCATAGCACTTTGCATAGTCTTTACTCTTCCTACGTCATCCCTAGCTAAATTCTGGAATTTATGCAAAGAAAAGTTCTAAGATAAAACACAGCACAACATGATTTTAACTTTTTGTCAAATGTGAATTAAGTGGAGTAAGTTGATGACAATAAAACAATTACATACTTGACCAACATATGTCTCCCAGCACTGATCCTGTGGGTTCTGGGTGTTAAGGGAAATTGTTTGGTTAACCAGTGAGTCTGTCAGGCCTTGGGTGCGATGCTCCTCTGACATGACAAAGCCATTTCTCTTAATTTGTACATTAGGAATGGTTACATTGTCGTCCTTAGAAAGAGTGTTGGTTGCCAAGGAGGTGGTAGAATTACTTGCATTGCTGTTCACATCAGAGTCCTGAAATAATAAATGTCCCAAAAGCTGCTTTTTAACTGTACATAGGTGCAGATGTCTGTACCTTTTACAGCATACACTCACACACACACATAGACATATTTTTCATATATTTACAAGCAGCAGCTAGGCAACTGTTAAACAGCTGTCAATGGACAGAGTCAGATGGAACACCAAAGGGCAGGACTTAAAGCTAATTTAGGTAGGTGGAAATATTTCAAATGGATCAAGTTATCCTTAAAAATTAATAATTAAAATTAATAATTAAAAATACTCTATAAATAGTTGTAAATAAACATTACTATCTAAACTTAACTTTGCAATCCTATCAACCCATAATATTTTAATAAATTTCAAACAAATTTTTATCTAACTTTATATACTTCACAATAAACAGAATTCTGTCTATGAAGTGTACTAGCTTTACATGTCAGAAAACATCAAGTTAAGCTTACAGTGACACTCATACTGTCCACTTTATCCAGGAGGGCAATGATTAAACTGTAGAGGTTTCCCAGGTATAGGACAAGAACTCTGAAAAGAGAATAATATAGGATTACCAGCACTGGTAACCATTGACTTCTCATAAGCTCTCCGGTTTAGATGTACTAAAACATGAACCAGAACACACCTCTCCTTTCCTCCTTTTCTCTCCACATATTTTTTACACTGAATAATGCCCATACCTGGCAAGCTGGAAGCGAAGAGTGGTCCTTGGATGGTACATCTCCAGAGCTGCCACAAGTTCAAAAGCAGAGGGTGCAATCATTGTGATCAGCGACACAACTACACTGACCTGTGGAACAGAAACATGCAGTGCTTGATGATGGCCTTCTGTGGAATCTTGGGCTGACTGAAATGCTGCTGAGGCACATGCTTTGGTGATTGCTTTTCTTGGAGGAGATGCTTTAAAACGTTATTATTGACATTAGTAATAACAGTAGTTATGATCAAAAGTTATAGATTTGAAATACCACTCAGGAATCCTTACTCCAGATATTGTAGCTTCAAAGTTCTACTTTATTAATTGAAATTAAAAGTTATTGTGCAAGAAATATGGTGCTAGCGTCTTCCTCTGGCTGAGTGGCTTCCTCATGCCTATTCACTTCCTACTCTCGCTCATTCCTCTGAATGGAAATAGTCACAGAACTTTCAGTATCCCCTGATACTGAATCAGTTACTGTTATCAAAGTCAATTCCTTTCTAGTCCATGAGTCCAGTCTCTGGTCAGCTCTGTCCTAGGTGTAAAAGTAGATTTGTAAGTGACAGGAAAGCTTTGTGCTCACAAAATAGGGACCTGCTAGAACTGCCCAGCTCAGCTGCACCGACACCTGGCTGCAGAGCTGAGGGAGCAAGCGCACCAAGGCAGATCCACTCTGCCCACTAATTCCTCATTTCTCCTGGCTCATCTCTTGCTATTTACACCTCTGTGCACACTACTGCTGCAGAAAGCCCCCAGACAGTAATCCTGCATCTAAAACAGAGGTGGCATAAAGACAGGGTACCTCATTTTTTTCCCAAAGAGTCAATTCCTTCTTGGTGCGCTCCAGCCTTTGGGATCGATCCACGACAAAGTAGATGATGTAAATACTTCCAGCAAGGGACAGAAGCACGAGGATGTTTGCAATAATTCTTAAGCTGATGGTCACTGCCCTAGGAAAAAGATTTATACAGTCTTAATGACACCTTGGTAATTTCTAACAGGTTTTGGAAGTATAAGACAAGCAGATTAGCACTGATATCTGCATTGAAACAGTGCTTTGAAAAGTATCTCTTATCTCATATACATACAGGTTTTTGCTTTTCTTCTTTTCCTGCTCTTCCAATATAGCTTCCTTGAAAGAAACACAGCATTACCGTTTTAATAACGTTCAGTGAAAATAATGTACATATCTTTCACAGAAATTAAAGTAAACTGATAAAAAACCATCACATCCTGGAGGTGCAAGCAGATAAATGCCACTGTCCGTATTGATTTATAGCACTGATATGTGATATTAAAAACTGATGGAGATTTCTGAGAAACAAATACATAGTAATCAGATACTTGGGCATTTTCAGTCATGCATGTTCAAGGAGATACAACAAGAGGGTTACGTTTCCAGATTTTTTGGCAGGATGAGCTTTAAAATCTGGGTGTCCCTAATATAATACAGTACTGTCAAAGGTTATCCTCAGCCATTGAAATAACTAAATATCATAGCTTATTAATTTACTCTTGGCACAATTTGAAGTAATTTTTTTCCAATGAGAATGGGACTACACCAAATTTGAGGAATAAGTTAATTTTGATAAAAACACATGTGCTCTTACATTATAGATGCAAAACATCTATATTTTTAGCAGTTTTCTAATATTGAGAGACCTGTAATAAGTCCCTCCATTTGTTATGGAGAGATGAAATAAACCATAGAATTATAGAAAATCTCAGGTTGGACAGAACCCATAAAGACTTTTGAATCTAACTTCCTGATACTCAGAGGAATACTTAAAACTAAACCATTTCACTAAAAGCATCATCCAGATGCTCCTTGGACTCCAATAGGCTTGATGCCATGACCACTTCCCTGGGGAGCCTGATTAATAGCTGATAAAATAAAGAAGAAAGAACAATAAATTGTGTGCAGAAAGTTATAAACCAAAGAGAGAGATATAAAACTTATTATCATGTAAAAAAGCATCTTGTAAAATATGAGCTGTTGTACATGGATTCCCTGAGGCATAAAACTCTTCCTTTGCATAAAAGCAATTATACATTCTATAAATTTGTTTATTTTCCTGCCAAATCAATTTGATTCCAACACTCAATGAAATTTCATCCCCAGCAGATTTGTTTCTGGTTATCTAACTTCTTATCACACATACAGGCACATTAAATAAAACTCTCCCAAGCAAAGACACAATGGCCTTGCTGGGATGTCAGCAAATATGATGTGCCTCTAATGTCACACAGATGTGATATAGCCCTCCTCTAGGCAAATAGGTATGCAAATAAATACAAAAAACCAATAGGAAGTGCAAGGGGATGAGTGGAAAAACTTACATGTCTTACAGTTTAACAAGTAAATCAACTTGAAATAATTCAAAGGTCAGTTGCTCACCCTGATGCTGTTGACTATGGCTGCAGCTTTGCTCTCTGCAGCCTCAGGGTTTCCTATCAAATAGTCCCAAGCACAGAACAGTCTCCAGCAGAAAGTGTAATTTTCATCAGAGGCACTTGCTAAACTCATTCTTGAGTTCTTTGCCATTCTGTAAAAAAGTAACAGGTATTTAACTGCTTCTGTGTGAAGATAGCAATGAAGGAAGTCACTGGTTTGGTTCATAGTTTTAAGATGTTTACACATTTAGAGCTACCAAAGGTTGCAGAAATTAGCATCACTGTTGGCAGCTTTCTGAAGAACATAAAACAGGGTGAGGTGCAGCTCATGAACTTGAATTTACATCTAAAGAGCAATGACTCATTGTGGAAAAGCATTTCAATATTTACAGTCTTTACAACTGACATATAAAGCAAATAAATCTTACTAAATGTGGGTTACACCTATTTCAGTCTTACAACCTCTAGGTAGGATCCAGCTGAAATATATAATCACTGAGATCGCTGTTACAGGAATTAAATCTAGTTTGGCATAACTAGTGATTGTGCACAAGGTTTTTTGTTTGCTGTACTATTTTAGCCCTCAAAATATCTATTACTGTCAAATAGAAACCCAGGGCCATTTTACAGACCTTGGGAAAAAGAAAGAAAACCCTCCTACTCATGTCAGGTGAGCAAGGTGGCAGAATATTGCAAAACATAGGAAATGAAATGAAGATTAATAGCTTATGAAAGAAAGGGCATCTGAAAGGACAACATTAAAGGGGAGCTGTACAAGCTAAGCAAGGATCACTGAGCTAAGTCAGAAGAAAAGCTGATCCTATCTAGAAATTACAGATGTGTAGATCAGTGTCAAATATACCAGTGACCCTTGGCAGAAACCAGCAGGTAGATTAAAAATAAATGAAAAGGGAAGGTTTGACCTCAAAACTGAGAGCTATTACAGACAGCACTGAAAACATCCCTGGACTGCACTGTGCCAGATGAATAGGTATCCAGAAGGGAAGAAGAGAAAGCAAATCAGGAGAGGATAGAGTGACCTTGCCCCTTCTCCAAGCATTGCACATCCCTGGATTTATGGCCAGCTCAGGCAGTCTTGCTCTCTCTGCTAAGTAACTCCCACTCCTTCCCTTCCATGGCAAAGAAATTAAGCTTACATTCCAATGGGATGCCACGTACCCACTAAAGCAATGCAAATGATTTTACACCTAGGATGGCAGTTCTATATTTGTATTTTAATAGAGGGGAATATTAATAATGCTGAAAGCATTGCACTTCAAATATAAATTTCTGTCATAACAATATTTATAACAGAAAATAGGGGAAAGGACTTCCACAGAGACAAAGGTTAGAGATGACCTGTGCTGCCCTTCTTTTAAAGGCTGGGAAATGGAAGAGAGAGTGAGGATTACAGCAAGATAAAGGGTAGTCTAGAATTGAATTCAGTCTGCCTCCATGATAATAGCAGAGGTGAATGTGTTAATAGAACTACACAAAATAAAAAGGAAGTGGAGTAAATACCATTGCTGATTGCCTGGGCACACAGGTTTATGAACAGCAGTAAATAAATGGGCAGTCTTACTTTTTTAGAAGGATGATGAAGCTGTAAGCAAACACAGCCATTCCAACAAGGAAGTAGGCAAGAGGCAGCCGGTATCCAGCTTTCCCAATCTTCCTGTCCCGGCCATAATAGCCATAAAACAGAACCGAGTACTGGAGGTAGCCCTGCAAAGACCAGAGCCCATCAGTAAGAGCAGTAACCAACAATCACAACAGAACAGTGACAGCAAAATAACAAGGAGTAGTTTGAGTCTTGCCCCAAGGGACCAGATGGTGTCCAGGTCCTGAGCAGATGCAATGTGCTCCTTGGGAATGGTCTTGCTGAGCGTGCTGCCAAACGGGGCTCCGGCCAGGAGCTGCAAGAAAGAGGTGGTGTCAGGACACAGGGGAAAGAGAGAGAGAAGGTCTCAGGAGATGGGGAAAACAGAGAAAAGGTCTCAGGAGCTCCACGAGCCCATCTGGGCCAGGGCTGCACAGTGGAGCCCATCGAGAGCTGCCCACATGGGTGGTGCTCTCAGGGTAGCGAGCACTGTGTCAGCACTGTGCCAGCTTTAAAAGCCATGCTTTCAATGTGAGCTTTTTTAAATTAAATGGGGCAGTGCTTGATCTCAAAATGATAGTTCAGGATTAAATTTACTTTTTCTTAAAAATTAAAAAGTGAATGTGAATACCTTTATTTTTCCAGTTTACTTTTTATTATATGAGGGGTATTTACTTTTTTATTTTGTGCAGTGAGAATAAAATCAGGTATTCCCATGTTTTCTGATAACGCTGTTAAAGCACGGGGTAGGTGAGGCAAAATAATGTTTATGAGTAATTGAACCAAGTTAACAAATTGCCTTACTCATATGCAAGAGCTAAACAAAGTTGTGGCTGTTCAGAACTTTTAGGAAATGCTTTCTAATGCACAATAATCCAGAGTCTGGAGAGGGATGCTTTGTTTTTCTTGGTGTCATTTAAACTTCTCATTAGTGTAAATGACACTAATAGGACTTAAGTGTATTCAACACCCACTACATCTTGTAAGAATGGATTCTTTATTTTAGTAATCAGATAAAAACATATTCTCTAAAAACATTAGTACCATGTTGACAAAATACAATCTCGAACACTAATAGAAAAAGTCTGTTATCCTTTGGCAGAGAAAAACCTCTTAATAGGGGAATTTATTTTAAATAATTAATTTTGCAGTGTACATTTTAAACTGATGCATGACTTAAAGTGTGGTGTTTGTTCCATTGAGAAAGGAAAGTTCAACAGTAAATGCTTCTCTGTAAATATGAACAGTGTGTTCTTACCTCTGGTAGGACTACAAATGCTCCTGTCATTATGGTAAGGACAATATTGATTCCAAACAGCCATCTCAGGAAGATGAAGTAAGAGGCAACTCCAGACCCAAAATGACCTTAAACCACAAAAAACCATTATGTGACCTGCACAGTCTATAAAAGCTTCTATCATTTATCCATGAAGTGGTTGGATAACAGGCAAAAAGAAAAACCTTTCTTATGGAGGGCATTCAGCAAACTAGAGAATTTTTTCATTTTCAGAGTCCCAAAAGGACAAAATTGACTTTTTCAAAAGTTACCCCCCAACTAAGACCATCAATGAGAACTGTGCAGTTTCTGAGGCATGAGGAAAAGATTAAAAAACAAAATTTAAAATAAAGATTTCACTGCTGAAAATATGCATTCAACTCCCTCCCAAATATTTAATTCAGTGCATTAAAAAAATAAATCAAAAGACTCAGCATTTTAACAAGTGTTTTACTAGTACCATGAAATCTTTATACTTACTCTCGATTTTCTTTATTCTCATTTCCCAAGGAATAAAGATTACCACAAAATTGTATGCAAGTCGAATGAACTTCTTCCAAAGCTGAGAAAAAAGCAGAGAAATATGACACTTCTTCACATGAAAAAAATAATTAAAAATAAAGTGCTGGGTATTTTGCTCATGTCTTTTATCACAAGAATTGTTACAAAAATTGATGACTAAGGTCTTATTAGGAGCATAATGCCTCAAAGGAAATTCTCTTAGAGCAAAAATATGATTTTTTTATTCAACAGCAGCATATTTTACTACTTTATTCTCAGCTCTATGTTGTGCAGCCAACACCTGCAGAAATCCTGTGGTTCTATTTTGTAGTCTTTATTCAAACTCCATTTTTGCATGGCCAGATGCTCTTCCTGCACACACCATACACATTGAGGAGAAAAAGTAAAATCCACCTGTGCAAAAGTGAGAGCAGTTTTTGAGTTGTTGAGTTAGAGTTATAACTTCACAATGTCAACAGGAAAAAAAATGTATTCCAGGCATTATAAAGTATTTTTCTTACTTCTAGATATTAAAATCCCACCTATATTTTGAGGCATATTTTGCAAATATGAAAAATTTATGTAAGTACATATACGCCTAGTAGCTGCATTTTGTTCTTAGCGCGTGTTCAACCACTGAGTTCTTAATTTTGATGATGTAGTGCTTGTTTTGCTGTGCTACAGTTTTTGTCTCCTTGGTCACCATGTTATTCTGTAAGAAAATATGTGGGGAAAAAAAATCTCTTCCAGTTAAAAAACAAACAAACAAACAAGCAAACAAACAAAAAAACCAAAATAAACCAAAAAAACCCTCACCAAAAAAGGCAGCTCATTCTGTTGCTGTTGCTGAATTTAGCCCTAATGTAAATTTTATACCCCTAATTTGTGCTAGATAAAAGAATACAGATCCCCTACACATAATGAGTGGTACTAATTAACTGCTGAATTGCATCCCTGTGCTCAATGTCTTCTAGCAAATACAACAGAGGCAATTAGATTAGACACAAATTTTATTCACTGTGAACTATAATTTAAAAGTTTTGTGTTTGTATAGGAAGAATTATATGAGCAAGCACCGAGCCCGATCTCTGATTTACTGATGTTCTGATTTGGCACTTTCTTTCTAGCTAAAGTCCTAGTTCCACTCATATCAAAGGCAAAAAATAGTGTTTATTTTACTTGCATTTTTACTTCACTGCATTTGCCACACATGCAAAGGCAGAACAAAGAAAGCTTACTCTTTTTACATTGGAAAGTGCTCTGAGATGGGGGCCAGCATCTCAGAGCACCAGATACATGTGCAGCTCTTCACTTGTTCACATGAATAAAATGCTTGGTGTTCTATTGGCCTAACCCTGCCTTTTTGCATTAAGATAAATTAGTAATTAAAAGTCTACTTGTTATGATGACAAAAATATTCTTGACTGCTTAGATGACTAAAGAATTTTTCTCCTGGTTGCTGATTAAATACAATTTCCTGAATATTATAAATTTCCAGAAACTCAGGCCAGTGTCTATTTTCAGTAGTGTAAATAGATTTGCTAAGATTTGATTCAAATTCTCTAAGTATAATGCAAGCAAAACCTCTTCTTTAATAATGTATTTAACATAAGCTATTGTAGGATTGTCTTCCAAACTAAAAGCCAGACACATTTTTCATGCTAAGCTATTGAACTGTGGCCCCAATTTGTTGAAATTGCTCTTCAGAGGATACTGCATCATGTTTGTTGTTATCCCTTTCACATCACCCCCTCTAACAGGCATCAATATTTGTAGGCTATCTGAAAAGAAAGCTTATACTGCATTAACAGAAGGATATTCATCCCTCAACACATGAAATTAGTCTGCAAAAATGTAATTACTAAAATTACAATGGAAAAGAGAAGAAGGAAAAAAAATAAAGAAGCTTTTAACTGCTTTTTTCTCTCTCTACAGTCCTGAGCTGAAGTATCAGGAGTGCAGAGCAAGCACACACTTCTCTGAATCAGAACTGCAAATGAAACTGGTGGGAAGCAGAAATTTCAGAGAAATGTCAGAGATTTGAGCCCAAGCAGCCTTACCTCTGCCCCAGCAGCAAAAATGTCAGAGATTTGAGCCCAAGCAGCCTTACCTCTGCCCCAGCAGCCTGGTACCCTCTGGTTCTGGTGAGCCTCCCCTCGTACTTGAGCACGATCTCCTTGGCCTGCCTGCATGAGAGGGGAGGTCAGTCTGCATCGCTCACATCTCTCATTCTGCACCAACAGCACCTGCCAGAGGGCTCAAATGCTCTGAAATACAGCCATGGGCTGTCCCACCATCAGCCCCTAACACAGACAATGCTTTTTTCTCTGACTATTGAGCTTTTAACTGATTCTTTAAAACCACTCAGACTTTGTCTGAGAGAATTTGGCATTCAAGAGTTTGACTGCTGGGAGAGTTTTCTGTTCCTCTAATTTATTTCTCTGTCCTTTTGTTTCAAGGTCTTTCTTTGAAATGGTAGAACCCAAGTGAGTAAAATAGCAAGATCCCCTTTACAGTCTGGCAATCTCCTGTAGATACTGACACCCCTTCTGCAGGTATGGTCTTGTGAGAGTTTCATGTTTATCTGATCATACACAGTCTATGACGTCAGCAGAAGGAGGATTGGGACCACCAAGATCTGATCAAAAGGACAGGAAAGCAGGAAGTCACAGACCCTAAGAGGGAAAAACCTCTCTTTGCTTCCCAGATAACACAAGAGCTCTTGGTAGGGTAGAGATTCCTCATGGCTGCATTGCCATCTGAGCACCATACAGGGTTTGGACAGAAAATGCCAGATGAAAAGAGAAAAAAAACCCCAAACATCACAGAGATCATGAGGTGAAAGACCTGACATAGTTTAGACAGATGGGCCTGAAAAGTTAGTCACATGCTCTTCACTGGAAATCTGGAATTATAATAATTGAAATCCTAAACTGTGAAACATGTTTTTACTACACTGAGCATACTTTTTAAACTTACAAGTGTCCAGTATTTACTGCATTTACAATGTGTTGTTGTGCTATGACCAGTTTCTGTTCTCATACCACGTAATTACCTTAAAAAGGCAGGCTGGTTCTCCTTTTTGGGACACAGTGAAACAATTTACCTTAAAAACATATTGTGGAGCATTACCAACAGCCTTCCTTGAGACCAATTAATAGCTGACAGTCTCTTTTAGCAGTTAATAGGCAAAGCATGATTTCTTGCTCTTTTTTGTTCTGTGACTTTCTAAAGGGAGCCACGGGCACGCACCAGAGACAATTTCCCTTACAGACTGTCCACCCAGAGGCTGCTGTGTCAGCCAGCCCTCATATCCTCCCAGAGCATCCTCATGGAACACTTTCCTAGCAGCTCTAAATCATCCCTGTTCTCCCTCCTGGGGCTGGAAGCACTGTGACAGCCAGTGAGCCTGAAAATCTCTGCACAGACACCTTTACCTGAGCGCCCTCAGCTTCTGCCGCATGGGCCACGGCCGGCAGCGGATGTTGGACATGATCTCCTTCTGGTACTGGATGTTCTGAAAGATCTGCTCTGGGTCATGGCTCTCAGCCTTCTCTTCACCAGCATCGTCTTCTGAGTTGCTGGCAGGCAGCACATACCCCATGAGAGCAAAAAGGAGACAAGGTATTGCTGTGGATTCCCAGCAAAGCACTGGCTCACACAGGATCCAACCTCTTGGAGCATTGTAGGAACAGGGAGTGAGAGAACTCACAAAACCTTCTTGTTTTAAAGTTGATTGATAATTTGGATGGTTTCTCCATCTCCAGGACATACCTCTTCCCCTCCCCACCACTTGCTGTTCGGTCATAAATTATCCCCACTCCTGACCATGAATCCCAGTCTTTCTTAGTCAAGCATTTCCAGCCATTCAGATTGTACATCATGCTAGCAAGACTGTCTGTATATTTTTCTGGAACAAAGTGCTGCCTAAACATTTCCAGAAAGAGCAGATAACATTTATTTATTAATCATACCCATTATTTTACTGTTAGAATGAGGGGAGCTGGTGATTCAGTCATGGTCACCATTTAATCCTCTTCCCTGCTGAGGGGCACAGGGGTGTGGGACCCCACATACCAAGGATTACTTGTCCCTGTGAAAAGATTCCTGTGCTTTGATGCAGATTTCTGTGGATGATTATTAAATCATCTTTTCTGATGCTGTCACCACATTTGCTACGCTCCAGCTCTTGCAACTCCCTGTTGGTCTATGAAACAGCAGCAATATTCATTCTTACAGAGGCTTAGGTCTAAAAGCCTGTGGTGACTGTTTCTCCCTGAATGACACGAAGGGATCTGATGTACTGCAGCAACCACCAGCCAGGAACTTTCCCAATTGTATGGCTATGTACTTGCTGGGAAAGTTCTCTGCAATTTTGCTGAAGAGGCAGCCTTTCAGTCACTTAGAAATAAATCATAACCTAAACCATGCCATGGAATAATATTTGGGGGATATACTTCATCAGACCACTAATCTGTTAGTCTGTGCTCCCGTCCCTTCAGTCACAGGGGACATTCAAGGGAAATTTATAGTTACACAGGAAAATAATGAGGGACTTCTTACCCTGCTATACCCTGAACTCTTTGGAGTTACTTTGCTTTATGTACAGTGTTTCTATTTCAGTATGAAATACGAGTTTGACAAAATAAAGAAAAACAAAGAGGTTTGGAACACACCTTAAAATACAGAGAAGGATTTTTCTCATGCCCATTTCCACGCTACCACACTGTTACTCAAACCAGACTACCTTCCACAGCCTGACACACACCCTGTCTGCATGGAAGTGAAAAGACAAGCTCCCACTGCTGTGCTGGACAAAGCAGCTTGTCCCTTGAGGAGAGGGGGGATCCCTTACCTGTGGGGAGGCTCCTGGTAGGTGTAGATGCCGGTTTGCCGCTTCACCGTGCGCTGCTTCTTGCAGGACTTGGCAGCTCTGGGTGCAGGGGAGCCTGGAGCTGCTGCCATGGAGCAGGTGGGACTCTGCAGGGCTGGAGGCAGCCTGCAGCTCGCTGGGCAGGCGTCTCAGCAGCAGCCAAATGTTATTAAGCAGAGAGCAGCGAGCCCTGTGGAGCAGAGGATCACTGCCCGCTGCTCCAGCCTGGAGAAGCTGCTGCTGCTGCCTGGCACTGCCTTAAAGCCACAGCACACTGCAGCCCCTCCACTGCCCCTCCAAGGCCAGATCAAGGTGGGAAGCAGAGCTCAAAGGAGGCCCAGCTTAATTCACAGCCAAGTTTGCCTTGTTGTGGATGAGGGACATCCCTCATCACGCCACCACACCGCACTGTCCAGCTCTGGGTGGTGTTTCCAACAAACCCTCTGTAGGTGCTGTTGGTGTTCCTGCTTCCTGTGCTTGACACAAGGTTCTTGCTCAGCAAAAGCATGATGGTGTTTTGGCCTTTAGTAACAGAGAAACATGCAATGTCATTGTCCCACAGGGCTTCCAGTTCAGTGGTGGAGAGTCCCCTGACATCCTTTCTATGGTTAGCACCAACACAACCTCTGTCAGCATCTCTGTGATGCTGGCCTTGTTTTCCAGGATCGAATGAACTGCTCCAGGTTCTGCTGGGGCCAGGGAAGTGAGTTTTTAGAGCTTTTCTCCATCATAGAAGTTACAGATATTCTGGTGCCATTATTAAAACATAGCAAAACAGACCAAAAATACTAGATATTAATACCAGCAGCCATAATTTGATGCTCAGAAAGTGGGAGTGAAAGGAAGGGTTTGAAGAAAGTTTTTACTTGTTCCTAACTTGGTATTTTCTCTCCTTAATAGCTCTGCACACAGTGCAGCAACAATTTTGATTGCATAAATCAATGCTCTGTTGTAGTTAACTTTCCCTTGCAGCGTCCGACAAAAAGAACATTTAGTTCTTGCTTCTAAATTTCCTGTAGAGAATAGCACAGACTGCTTTTTCTCTCCATCCTGAATTAAGCTAAAGTACTGCCACTTGGTGAAAAGTTTTACTTTTTTACTGTCTATTGTTCTAGACTTATTCCGTTAAATAACCAAAGGGCTAAGTGGTCACAAGCCTTATCTTTTCTTACAGAATTGAAAGAGTAAATTAATTAGGTGTAATTCACTGAATTTCTGAGATGACCAGATAAATATGATTCGGCATTTCCAAAATGTATCTCACAATAAAGCACAGAGTTTTCTTGCGGGTGAAGCTTCCTTAGAAATCTGAGTTCCATTAGCACAAATCAGAATGGTAAAGAAATGCCCCTATTCAGAGTTCAGCTGTATTCTGCACTACAGAATGTGTCATATGCATGACTATTAAAGCCTGCTAAAACCCATTTACTGTGTGGGGCTTTTTCTGAAAAAGCCAGATTCTCTAGTCCCAGCTTCACTCTGAGCATCTCTTGCACCCACCTCCTTTAGCCCCAGTAGAGACTAAAGCCTCTGGACTCCAATTTTCAGCTTACCACGGATGCCTCACAGAAAAACTTACTTTTTCTTTTTACTGGTTTTTTTTTTTTTTTTTGTTTGAAGTCTGTAAAATAAAGGCTGTTAGAGTTCTGACATCTCAGTCTTTCTGTACCATTCCTAAATCCACAAACCTCTGAATGGCTTTCCTATTTGGCTTCCAGTTCACATGATGAAGAAAATATCCCACTACCCTCTCTCTATCAGACCATTCATCAAGTGAAAGCAAACAGCCAAAAGGAATAGATATCAGCCCAGAAGCACATCTCCATTAAAAGTCTTATCATCTCTTCCTAGCTGGAAAAACAAAAGAGCTATTCTGGTTGCCAGGAACACCCTTTAGAGATTTGATGCTCAGAGAACTGCAAACACACCCACATCACCACATTTTTTGACATTCCACAAGATATATTTTCAGTTATATAATTTAAAAGCAGGAATATGTTAGTTCAAATGTCCTTCCTTGGCTGTAGCCATTTTCCTTTGCATCTCAGCCAGTGGCACAGTACTGGGGGGCAGGTTCTGATGCCTCAGCTCATGAGGATAAGTGCCCCTCTACCACAGTCCATCATCTCCTTGCTTGTTCCAGCTATGTGTATAAATGTATCTCACGTTGCAGATAAACACTCACCCAAAAGACAGGTTTTGACACAGTAATGGCCTGAATTCCCCTGAAATCATAAGCTAGGTCTCCAAAATCTGCTGGAGAGAAACACAAATATCTCTCCTTCTGTACTACCATTCCTGCCTCATTGTTTTCCCTGAGATTTTAGATGTTCTACTTTTCATCTAAAGGAACCACAGTGGAGAGATTAATATAATCTATAGTTCCTAGAGTTGAATATTTAAAAAAAAAAGCAATATCCTTCCATGTCATGGTGTTACAGCACTACCAAACCCATTAAAACACTAACATTACTGATTTACATGGATTTAATTGGCTAGTGCATGTTAATATGTCAACAAGGCAGACAAATTTTCTTCCCCTTTGTTAGAAGAAAGCTGAGAGTCTAAAAAAAAAAAAAAAACAAAGGGACAATTTAAGGCTGACATTTATACAGCTCTAATAGTGCCAGTGCTGGAGGCACATACATCATGAGAAGTTACTAGCAAACACTAAAAGCACAATGAGCAGCAAGAGACTTATGAATTCCGAGCCCATCTGACAGAAGCATGCAGGGAAAATGGAAAGCAGGCTTCGAGGGCTCAGCCCTGAAGCTGGCAATATCCTCTGTTGTCCATGGTCCCTGCAACAGCCTCTGAAGAATTCAAGTGTTAACTCAGATCACAAAGAGGGTTTTGGTTTTGCTTTTTGACTCAGCCAGCAGTTCAGCAACCAGAGCACCCAGCTGCCCATTCCAATCTGCTCTATTGAATCCAGAAACCTGCTTGGGTTTGTTTTAGTCTGAGTGAATACTACAGGGGTTATAGATTTAATTTCAATTGCTATTAACAGGATGTAAAACAGGACATTAGCCTTTTACTGCAAAACTTTCAGCTCTCTGTGTGTAATAGGAAGACTCACATTTGATCCACAGGATCATTTTGCATTTTCAAACACTTACCCAGGAAGGAGCTGGGCTGGTGAACTCTGCTTACTGACAATTTAAGGAAATAGTAGGCTTTATTCTTTCCCACATGCTCTATTCCCATAGAGGTAGAGTTTAAATTTTACCCATCATTCCAGCACTGCAGTTCAACTCAGGACCTTATCAAAATCTCCCTGCTTGGGAGATTCAGAACATTGCTGACCTCAATTTCAAGGTAAAAAATTAAGAAAGGGACAAGTTTTTCAGTCATCTTTGTAAGAAAAAGAGAATATTATCCCTCCACATCCTTAAGTACAGAAAACCAAGGTGGGGAAAAAGCATTTGGAAACACTGACCAAGACAGCTTGTGTATTTTTAAGTGAAGTAATTATCAGTAGTGCTGAAAATATTCACAGACCCCAGTGATAAGTAATGGTGCTGAAGAGCATCCAGGTTTGTGTGAAAACACTGAAGCTCCTCATAGTTAGAGTACCTTGACTTGTAGAGCTGAAATAACTAAGATCAAAAGTTAGACTTCACATAGACTTCAAAGGCAGACATTTAATTCTCAGATTGCAATCTCAGTTCACCTGTTTAGTCCCCAAATACGCAGCTGGACATAAGAGCAGTTATAGGAATTCCAGGGTAACAGTGCCAAAGCCATCGTTTTCACTTACTGAGAATAAAATTGATCTACTGAGCTCTGGTAAATCATTCTCTCCTCCTAAGATTGTTTGGACAGCCTAATTTCATACAGTAGGTTCTGCTCTTCAATTTCAGCATGTTCATAACTCTTGCTGACATTTATCACACTTGGATCAAGGGGAACGCTCCCATTGTAGTTCAATTTTCTTTGTGAATTCACATCCCACATAAAAAAAAATCCATTTAAAAAAGCTCCTCCTGTGCAGTTAACTGATCTTACAGCATCATGAGATGACTAGTTTTATTCTTGGATGAGTTTCATGACTATTAAAATATAAAATATACATTTCTCTGACAGTACAACTCAAAAGAAAATATATTGAAATCAGGAAACTTTCAGGAGTGTTTTAGAGACCAATACTAAGACAGAGGCTAAGGAAGAAAACCAAAGGAAGAAAAGGGGGCTGAAAACAAAGAGAAACAGCCCCATGCTGAGCCAAACACCCATGGAGGGGCAGAACAAGCATTAAAGCTTTTATAGCCAGTTCAGCTGATGCCTTGGCTTGCAGCCCTGCCTGGCTCACTGTCCCTGGGACTTGCAGCTTTCAACTTTCAGGTGGCAAAAAAGTAATTAGACACCATCAGAAAACTGACTTTTCAAGAATAATATATAATCTGCAGCTTCTTCCGCTATGAGGAAATCAGTATTTTCTTTGCCTAATGATGAAATGAGTATTTCTTTGCCAGCAGCCTGACGTGCATGCCACAGACGTGTGCATTTCACCAGAGACCTTTTTGAAAGCCCTGTAACCAAATTATTTTCCAGACTTACGTGAGTCGTTACAAGCCAGACCTAGGAGTCAGTGAAAATGAAGAAGATAATTTTAGACTATTTAATGAATCAATTAAAAAAAAAAAAAAAAGAAGAAATTTGTCATTTTAGAAGAAGAGAGGAAAAAATTCCAGGAACTGACAATGGCAGAAAGTAACTGAATAGCCAGGACTTACCAGAGTCCTGATATTTGGGACAACCTTCTTAGTCAAAAGCCTGGAGGAGGTGGGATGTATCTGGAGGAGACATCCATAAAAATCTATTTTTGCTTTCCTTGGGTTTTGTAACATCCATTTAATTTCCCAGGCTTAGAATCCCACCCTAATTTTAAAGGGTTTGGCATTGGAATAGTAAGATTAGTTCACCTACATTTATTGGCTAACATCTTTACAAAGGAGATGTTAATAAAAAATGGGCAAGGAAATTCAGATGGGCTTAATTCACTGCATAAGGAATGTAAATAATTCTATTAAAACCTAGGAGGTTGTTTAGGTACACAATACTTAACTCATTAGCAAACAGTAATCATCATTTGTCCAAGAAAAAAACCACAAATGCAGCTCCTCAAATTAGTGTCTGCAAAGGGATGAGCTTAATCCTCTTGCCCTCCAGGATATTGCATCAACACTGCTTGGGAAAGCTGGGGTACCAGGCTGTGGATACAGAATCACCTGAATTCAGCACCTAACAAATTAGCTTTAAAAAAACAGATCTAGAAATTGATCAAGAAACTATGAGGGAAAAACTCTGAAAGGGTATAAAAACAAAAAGAAAAGATTTGGAGACCTCAAAATATTACACTCCTGCAGAAAATGACTTTAAATATTCTTCACAGAAAGACAATGTGGTATAAATAAATACTTCAATAACTCAATGCAATAAAATTGGTCATTTCTTCTTATCCTACCCCAAAGACACATCTCTAAAGCTAAAAAAAATGATGTTCAGACTGATGTTTATTAAAAGTAGGCAAAAATGTTATTAAATTTATGCAGTCTCAGAAGCACTGTGCTGCCTGAGTTTACTGAATATCAGATGACCTTGAAAGTGCCTGAGTCATGGGCAGTTCAAGCTGCAGCCTAAACAACCATCCTAAATCTTATACATCGTCACCTACTCATTATCTGGGCTTTGTACTTTCCTACCACTGAGGGATTTTCACATAAATTATACAGGAAATGAAGCAAAATGCAATTACATTCTCCAACAGCTCCAAGGCAGATAGATAGCAAAGGCATGCAGCACAGTTCAAGAGTCAGCTTTCAACAAATGTCACCTATTAGGAGGAATCTAAATGAAACATATATCACTCAGCCTCCCACTTCTAAATTCTATCATTATCTCATCACTAGGACAAGCAGTTATAAGGTTACAGCAATTTCAAATAATCAGCTTTGAAACAGATTTCTCAAAGGGACTTTTCATCTTTGCTTTTACACATCACCATTTGGACTTTCACATATACTAGAAAATTCTATTCTATTCTGTTCTATTAAATTAAGTTATCCCAATTAAAACATCTCTAGTAAGGTTAACCCAGACACTTAATAATCCATTAGCACCCTTGGTTTTTCAATATAACAAGTTTTCTCAAATGGCTTTTCAGTCTCAAAAGGGAAAGACACAGCTACGGAACTTCTGAGTGTTCTGGATTGATGGGATTCAGCTGAACAGTGGGAACACTGCAATGATGAATAAAATCACATTTTTTCCCCTGCCTTCTGTGGATGGTAAGTAGGGCCAACAGCCTTTGCATTAATCGAGGTCCCAGGAGACCACATGGAACACTCACATCTTCAAGGGATGATCCCTTCTTAACCCACTTTTTAAAGTGAGGATCTTGGACTTTTTTGTGGTTTGCATTTGGGGTCTTTTATGGGTGCTACCCTCAGTGCAAAAGCATTAAAAAACAACACAAAATGCAGTTTACAAACATTAGGTAAACACTAACAAGATCTTGATACATATATTTCAAACAGTCCTTTTTTCCCAGGATCTCACCATGCAAATACCTTTATCTGCTGCTGAATTAATTATCACTGAGCTTATGGACATCAAATGTTTGAGGACAAAAGTTACAAGAAAAGCCTCAAATCATAAAGCAGTGAAGAGACTTTCTTAGTTACTGCAGTGATGATCTCCTTCCTGCCAGCACACATTAAACACATGCTGGCTTTTGGAAGTTCATCTATTGTGTTCACTGGTCTCATGGTAGATTTTATTTCCTCTGTAGGTGGAATGTTTTGAGAAAGCTCTTTAATAGCCAGCATGGGCTTTGCTAAATTAACCCATCTAGGATTTGAGATGTGCTGTGAAGATGCATATGAGCAGCCTCTAAGGCTCAGCTCAAGCAAAACAGTTTAAATCTTAATAAGAAAATTATGACTCACAACCTATCATTAATATTTAACTTTTTATTATTCTTAAACAACAAACTAAGTCTGATTTCTTTTTTTTTTTTTTCACTTCCCTTTCTTGTATTTCCTGCTTATGGTATAATCATTAAGTTCTCATTACAGTGTTTAATTTTCACACTTTTAAACACAATATATTCTTCTCAAGCTTTTAAGATGTACAGTTCTTCACTATATAAAAATATTTCTAAGGTGACACCTAAATGCAGAAAACATACAAAAGAATTGAATAAATTTGTTTAGGTTTAATTAAATGAGTGCAATCTCTTTGCAACTTGTAAATCATCTTAGCTGTAACTAATCCTGATTTGTTTAATTGGGTAACTGGTTTAAATGCTTAAAGGACTAAACTAAACCAGCTCCAAAATAGGAAGCCATTTAATTCAGCCTGTGCAAACCTTTAGATTTGTATTGTATTTCAAAGTACATAAAGGTGAACTAGAATAAACTACTGAAAATATTGTCTGATGGTTTAATTAGTCCTTTCATGATGTGTACTTGTTTTTAAATAGATAACATGTCTAACAATAGGAAAGAAAATGTTATGGGAGTGGGCACATCTGGGGACAAAAAACCACAAAAAGAACATGAGTGAAATTTCTTATAAAAAGTCTTACTTTTTATGAATAAAAGGATTTTCCTTCGAGGCTCCATTTCTATTATCACACAATAAATTTTCTGCCATCACAAACACAGATGTTCCCTTAACTCTGCACAAATGCCAAAAGCTCTTTGTCTTAATATCCACTCTGGGAGGGCTCCTATGTTAATGAGGATATATTAGAAATTTATAAAGTAAAGTTCCTGCATCTCTGCTGGTCCTCAGCCTGTCCCCTCTGTGTGGTCCAAGTCAAGCACTGCCCAAGGTGAGCCTGGAGGAAGGCAAAGCACATCATGAGCTTTGTAAGGGAACAGGGTGAGGACAGCACCCTGCTCCTGTCTGTACCATAAATGTGTTTGTGGGAAGAATTGGATGCATCCAGGGGTGATCAGTGGGATGAGAACCCCTTCACCTGCAGGAGGACACAAATGAACCCCTGCCTGTGGCAGGAGGACAAGAGTGCAGCCCTGATGCTGCAGGCAAACTGGATTTGCTGCCTGAATTAAACACCCTGGTAATTAATTTCGCCATTAGATGCTTTTTCCAGACCTGGGAGGGGGCAAAGCCATTCCCACCCTTATTGCACGTATGAGCATAAATCACTGTAAAGATCAGATCAGTGCTCCCGGGAGAACTTACAGCACCTGCAGCATCCCTCTCTGCTGGAGGCTGCTGGCAGGCAGCAGCGTTTGGGTTTTCCCTGCAGAGATCCGAACGCTCCACCGTGTGGCCAAGCTGCTCCCTCTGCACGGCTGCCTTGGGAATGGTGCTTTCTGCATTGGGAATGGTGCTCTCTGCATTGGGAATGGTGCTCTCTGCATTGGGAATGGTGCTTTCTGCATTGGGAATGGTGCTCTCTGCATTGGGAATGGTGCTCTCTGCATTGGGAATGGTGCTTTCTGCACTGGGAATGGTGCTCTCTGCATTGGGAATGGTGCTCTCTGCGTTGGGAATGGTGCTCTTTGTGTTGGGAATAGTGCTTTCTGCGTTGGGAATGGTGCTTTCTGCATTGGGAATGGTGCTCTCTGCTTTGGGAATGGTGCTCTTTGTGTTGGGAATAGTGCTTTCTGCGTTGGGAATGGTGCTTTCTGCATTGGGAATGGTGCTCTCTGCTTTGGGAATGGTGCTCGCTGCGTTGGGAATGGTGCTTTCTGCATTGGGAATGGTGCTCTCTGCGTTGGGAATGGTGCTCTCTGCGTTGGGAATGGTGCTCTCTGCATTGGGAATGGTGCTTTCTGCACTGGGAATGGTGCTCTCTGCATTGGGAATGGTGCTCTCTGAGTTGGGAATGGTGCTCTTTGTGTTGGGAATAGTGCTCTCTGTGTTGGGAATGGTGCTCTCTGCGTTGGGAATGGTGCTCTCTGCGCTGGGAATGGTGCTCTTTGTGTTGGGAATAGTGCTTTCTGCATTGGGAATGGTGCTCTCTGCGTTGGGAATGGTGCTCTTTGTGTTGGGAATAGTGCTTTCTGCGTTGGGAATGGTGCTCTCTGCGTTGGGAATGGTGCTCTCTGCTTTGGGAATGGTGCTCTCTGCGCTGGGAATGGTGCTTTGCCTCCAAGGAAATTTAGATTGACTCTAGGGAAAGGAGCAAAACATTGAAAATAACGTGTTTTCAGCTAAAAAAAAAACAATCCTCAAGAAATTCTCCAGATACAGTCACTACAGTCACATGTATCTGGTTTAATTGCAGAGCATTGGATCGCCATAGATAATCCTGAGAGCACTAAAGTCACAGGGAACTGATGCAAAAGTTAAATCTCCACTCAAAGTCCATATCAGAGTTTCAAAATCATAGACCATTCTTTTCATTTGTTAATAAGGTGTGAGCAACTAATTAGGAAAAAAAATCTTCCTATATATTATGCAAAATGCTTTCATTATCCTCCTTCTCTCCGAGATATATAAACTACGCCACTTTTTCACTTAGCATTGGGGTTATTTTTTCTTTACTTTTTAATATAAGAAGCATTAAGAAAAGAATGTTTTTTTAGTTTATCCTTTTTGCTCAGTTCTTCTTTTTAAGCACTACTTCTTCCATATAGCATAAATATTCAGTGCCACATTAAGTGCTTAATATCCACAGGTGACTAAGAAAATAAATATTATTATTAACATTTATCAACAAAGCAATCAAAAAGAAGGGATACTTAGGCTCCCATTTAGAGAAATAACATTTTCTGCTGAAATGTGAAGTTCTTGTAAATAATTAGATGTTTTTGATACTAAAGGGAGGCATTTGGTTCTAATGAGTAATGTTTCCCAGAAATGTGACTCCATTGTCTAATTTTCATAAAACTAATCTCTTCTTCTCATAACGATGAATAATAAAATCAATATATTGCAAGTGTCAGAACATAAAACAAGCTTGGAGTGCAGAACACGTGATTTGCCACATTTGTGGTCCTTTTTGTAGAAGGTAAATGAAACAGTTGAAACAGCATTGATATTTCAACTGCCAGAGCATACTTCTGAAAATTACTTTCTCAAACCATTAGTATAATCCACTGTTTACTTACTGTGAAAAGTCTCCTTGAAATAAAATGAAGGGGTGGTGCATTCAATACTGAGTGCTCTGCTGCTTCTGCACACACAAACCAGACAAATTCTGTAAAGCCTGTTTTTAAGTACCAAGTCCAGACATATAAGTGTTCTGTTTAAACACAAGGAGCTAATCTGATTTTCTTGTAACCTGATTTGAAATTTGTAACATAATCTAAAATAAAGAAACCAAATCAATGAGATTAGGAACCTGTACTTTGAGGAAAAAAACCCAACAGAATAAATCCATAGATATGCACAGACACAAAACAATTGGAATCTGAGATGAATGTAGCTAAACAAGATTCTCTCATTTGAGATGACATACACTGATTTCCTGGAGCATTTAAAATCAATGTGATTTGCTGCTGATAAATTAGAAACCAAGAATACCTGGAGGGGAAAGGTTCAAGTCACTGGATCATAAATCTCAATTTTAGAAGGTGAAAATTCTCGAGCACCCATTCCTGAAGGTCACATCCTCCCTGTGGTCAGGGCAGCACCTTGCAAGAAATTCCATAGTGCAAAGAAAAATGAAGGCATGAAAGCAAAGCCTAAAACATTTGTCCACTGAATAGGGAAAGTGTCTGCAGAAAACTTGATAGAAGTGGGAAATGCAGCAGGGCAACAACAGGAAGGACTGAGGGGAACAGGTTTCATCAGTTTCACATTTCAGGTTTCACCAGTGCTGGAACCCGGGATGCTCTGAGTCACACCACATCCAAACCAGCCTGAAAGGGATTCTTCTGAAACACTGCTGGGATAAACAGATGTTGTTTATCAGATCTCAGAATGTGTCAAAGATCATTTAGCAACGAGTTTCACTGGTTGTTTGTGGACCATGTGTGTTTCAGCAAATAACATGAGCAACACATAAAGAGAAATTATCAGGTTAGGAAAATTCTTGAGAGATTCCTAGGAACAGAAGTTATAGGGGGAACTTTGAGATGTCTGAAGATTTTCTTTTAGTAACAAACATTTTTGAGAACCCCCATATCAATTGAAGCCACATCAATAATTACTACACCTCTGGAAATTACACTTCTATTTCGCTCTCATATCTCATCACACATATCAGATCTGGTAGACAACTGCTTAATCAATCTTTGGTGATTTTTACACAAACATAGGTGGTTTGGCTGTTTAATCCTTTTCATGCATCTGTTGGGGATAGTAGTCTCTGAGCATTTAAATGAGTGCTACTATAAACTGCAATTCCCTGATCAATCTGCAAGAAAAGAATTCTTTTAAAATCATTTTCTGTGCTTCAACTGAAGCCCATTTGAGAGAAAAACTTCACTGGGGGACCAAGGCCAGAGAATTGAAAAGGCAACAAAGGCTTCAGCTTCTGCAGTACTCAGCTCTTCACAAAGCCTTCTGCCATGACCTCCCATACATTTAGAACACAGCCACTTGTCACCAAGAAATCATTTCCACTCTGCCCACCAGGCCAAGGAAACAAGGTTATTCAGAACCAAACCTGAGGACTGGAATCCTCCCATTCTCGAGTGGATGGTTAAAGATGGTCAGCTCACCTGGGAATGGTGGTGGTGGGCCAGCTTGCTAGGGATCTGCAGGAACTTCCCCTAGGGATTCAAAGAAATTGTGTTCAGTGTGGTGAACATATTTCTCCCTGGCTGGGTGAGCAGCCTGTGATACCTTTGTGTCCCAAACTGCTGGTGAATCACTGGAAGCAGCAAGGGAAACTTCTCCTGGAATATTTAACAGTACCTGCTAGGGCTAAAGGCTGACTGCTGGCAGTGGGATGAGCATAGTCAAAAGGCATTAATAGTCCTTAGAGGAGAACCCATGTAGTGAATTTCCTGTACCTTCATCACTTCATCCTGTCAGAACAAATCAGCCTGCTTGGTCTCTGCCTTTCTGGAAGCTGAATAAACAAAACCCTCAGGAAAACAATTGCTATTTCCAGTGAAATGAGCAGCCTTTCTTTCACTGATTTGCCAAGCAAAAAACTGCCAAGAAGATAGAGAGAGGAAGACAGTCAAGCAGTTATGAAAAAGGAAATACCATCCCCAAGTTGAATTTGGCTGGTTGAGTTGGCAGGATGGGATCAGAAGGGTATAATCAGAGAGAACAGAATAACAGAATGCATCTGAGTCGACTGGAGGAGGAAACAGAAATAGATTGTTCTGCCTTGCAGCCTATTGGTGCTGCTGTCAGACACAGCCAACCCTTCCAAGGCTCTTTTGGGAAGCTGTGGGCTCTGCCAGGACACAAGAGATGGAGCTCCAGCATGAAAGGGATCTTTCCTGCTTTCAGCCAGTGCCCCAGGCTCTGCATGCTCACTCCTGTAGTAACTCTGTGATGGTGAGGGGGGGGGGGGAAACGCCCAGGATTTGAATGCAAGTGAGAAATCACCTACCAGTACGAGCAGTCACTACTCACTGACATGTGCTGTAGGACTCTGCCTACTGCGCCCCAGAAAAAACTCATTGTGGCAGGGAAGCAAAGCCTGGAGATGAGCCTGTCCCAGGCAGGCTGTGCTGCTGCCCAGCTCAGTGTGCCAGCCTGCTCTGCTGGTGCCCAGGCACAATGTCCCCACGAGATGGCTGCAGAGGCTGTGGCATCGCAGCGAGCACACAGAGCCCGCAGCTGCAGGGCTCAGAGTGCCTCAAATGCATGGGGCACTGCAAAAAGTTCCTCTTTCAAAAATGCAAATCCTTGAGACATTTCTCAAAACATCATTAAAAATGATAAAAAAAAAAACAACAGAATTTAATAATTCTCCTGTTTTTTAGATTTTTTTCCCTTCCTGTTTGGCATTTTGTTCTGCTTATTTTTTGGTTATATGCTCCACACAATTCAAATAATCAGCATCAGATTATTTTTTCTTTTCTGCTTTTTTAAAATCAGTCTTTTTTTGGGAAGTTCTTTTGAAGCTTCTGTGTCTCTGTTTTCTGCAATTAAGCTTTTTGTATTAATTACACTGATTGCCAAACTCTTCCATCTCTCTCATGCTTGGCTTCCATTCCCTGCTCACGGTGCCTGTTCCGCCCATTCCTTCTCATTTTGGATTTTTTGGTAACTGGCCATGCCATTTCCTAGCTTGACACCAGCTGTGGGTCTTAAGCTCCAATTCAGCTGAGGAACATATGCATAACTCTAAACACAAGCTTGAGCAGGAAAAGCTTGGCTGGTCACCTAGCCCTGGAAACATTGCCCTGACAAGGAAGATCAACAGCACCTAAACAGCAACCTCAGCCAAAAACTCCCACTCCCTGTGAGTGTGAGCAGATGAATCCAAGTTTTAGCATGGGTAACACAAACACTTTAGTCCAGGGACAGCTACTTGCCTTTATAATTGTAATTTTCTGAGGTCTGAAGGACACAGTGCTGATTTTAGCCCGGAAACCTCTTCTGTAATGGGTATTAAATGTCAACCCAGAATCCCTTTCTTAGCCTATATCTAATAACAGCCTTAGTTTGCTAAGTCCCACAATAAAACCCTACATATGATTTCTCCAAAATCCATCTCTATCCCACCCTTGGTTGAACCCTGGCTCATTGTCAGGTTTCTCTGCTGTTCAGAATAGCTACACTTGTTCAAATCCATTAATTATGCCAATATTGGAGCAAACTTTGGCTAAACAGTAAACCAAAGCCTACCTATTTCTACCCAGCCCATCTTTAGGCATTATTACTTACAGATTTACATCCTCATTTTTACCATGAAACCATTTTTCAGGCTGATTCTTCCAAAGTTTAAACAAACAATTGATGCCAGCCTCAGCCACAACCTCAGCATAGAAGCCAGCATCCTATTTTATCCTTTAATTGTGCCCAACCATTAAGCAATAAAAAAAACCCTACTATCACACATATATTTAGTACATTTGGGTTTTTACATCCCTTTTTTTTCTGCCCCAAGAGGGAACAAAATTATTCAGTGTCAGACTTCCATGGACCTTGTTCATCAGGGGAAAAAAAAGCTCTGGTCTGGATTTTGACCATGAATAAACCTTCATGGCCTCATCTAAACCCAGTCCCTTAATTTTCATTATTATAGTGTATGCAAAGCATGTGAGTCACACAGATATCCCCTCTGGATAAGGCCACAAAGGCTTTGTTCTAAGCCCAAATGTGCACATTTCACCTTCTGAAATCACTCCACGTGGCCATTACTAGCTGTTGTTTCATGCTTGTGGATTTGAGGCTTGGCTCTTATTCGAGAGTTGATTGATTAATTTCAACATTGCAAAAGCCTCATTTAGCCAGGGGGACATTTCTGGAGCTCAATTTTCTAACTGAAAACCGACCATAAGAGTACATTAAAATTATCTAATTTTGAGCCTCTGAATCTTTTCATGAGAACTTGCTTATGAGCATCTTTCCCATTTATTGTTTAAAGATACTTTCAGTCATTGTGTCATTGAAATTAGACATGTATATGATTTTCCCCTATTTCTAATTATAGCATCTAAAAAGGATTTTCTTGCAGCTTACTATTTACAACCTCTAAAAAGTGTGGCAATTAAGACAGAGACCCTCAAACAAGGTCCAGAACATGCCATGTATAGGTTGAGGTTCTAGAACTGGGCATAAATATATAAGACAAGTGCTAAACCAGGCAAAACTGTTTATTTTAGAAAGATCTCATTACTGAAGCAGAAAGGATAGTTAATCACTTTGCTTCTGTTTCCCTGGGAAACTGTTCCATTAATGGCATTTCCCACCAAGTTAGCACTTTATTAATATTTTATTTGAAATTAAATCAAATTATGATCATTTGAAGAAAGTAATATAATTGCAATTTAATCTCTTTTCCATTTTCCCTTCCAATTTAATTCAATATGTGATAAAGAGTGCGAAAACAGAGGAGGTGGATTTTTTATATCTATACTTCTTAGTTGTGAGAAAAGAGTGGGTAGTTGTAAATATTTGTGGAAACTTTAAATCTTAAAAAACGAATATGAAAACTTGGAACACTTTCATGTGCAATTCAAAAATCAGCCTTTGAGGTGAAACAAAGTGTGCTGCAACATTCTCAGATTTTTAAAAGCAGTTATAATTTTTTATCCAGGCTTGGGAACAAAGGAAGCTGCAAAAGAAAGATTTATCAATAAACACACAGATATGAAGAAATTGTAACAGCAGATGATGGGTAAAAAAAGATTTACTTCCCCTGCTCAAAAAATTACTGTTTTCTCCCTTTCACTGAAGTTCTGTAGTGGTAGTCTGGAGAGTTTAAAAACACCTGCTGAGAAGCAATTTTATTTTTTATATGTATAAATACACATACATATATATGTATACATATATATGTATACATACATACATATTTTATATATATGTGTGTATATATATATATAAAATACATAACAAGCATTTCCAATCAGTGATGAACCCTAAAATTTTTAGAATATTTTACATTCTGAAGTAAGATTTCTTTTCCAAATGATGACACATGGATTTTAAATATTAGTAGGAAATTATTATTGAAGTATATTATGAATATAAACATTACTTTTAAATCCATTTGTTTTAAACCATAAATTTCCTGCATGTATGTCATTTTTCTAAGTGTGACATTAATATTAATGTATCTGTATATTGTATAAAATCATGGAAATAACTGGAATATTAATATTACTATGAAATTGTATGCATTCACACCACTTACATCTGCTGTCTGAAAGGGCTGTATCAGATATTCTGAGCAGAATAATCAAGTGCTGTAGGCTTTTCCAGTTATCTCTTTTCCCAGATATTACTGTACTCATTACAAGTGACACAACAAACTAAGCACTGAACAAAAGACAACTCTTGGACTGAAAATAAATCTTGTCTAGTTGAAAAAAAAAAATCATGCATTGTGAGAGTAATTCCTTCTCAAGGCAGAAATGTAAACTCATTTCTAGACAAGAGCAGTCCCAGGAATCTCAGTCTTGGGGGAATCCTGGCAGGGCAGCAGTGCTGAGGGTGAGGAGGATGAGATGTCCTCTGCAGCACTCATCTCTTCAGGTCGTCCAAAAAAGCCACATTTGTCACCTCCACTGGCAAGGACAGCCGTGCCCTAGAGGTGGTTAACTCATAGGATCCAAGAAATATCTGTATATGAAAAAGAAATGCACTCCATCCCTTATTTGGCCAATTAAGGAGAAAACCAGTCTTAGCAGTTTTGAGAAAATCCAAGACAAATTTAAGCATCTGGTATTTTCCACTCATCTCTTCGTTTGGGCTTTCTTGGCATATGAGCTGGAGTTTTGGCTGATTTCCACTACAAGCAGAGAAGAGAAGAAGTCAAGAAGTGTCCTCACTTTCCCACCATTCATCTTCACTCTTTTCCAAAAAAACAGTGATAAGGCCAGAGTAATCTCTGTGGGCATCCCAGGCATAGCGGAGCATCTGACTTCCTTCTAAAAAACTTATACTATATGTAGTTGCAATAATTTTGACATATTTTCTCCACACATCCAATTACTTGGAGACTCTTGACGGCTCTTTTGGCAACTCCTTTTCCTGCTGCCTCCTCAGCTACAAAAGGCTGTTTTTCTTGTTAACCCTGGTTGCATTTGCAAAAAAGAAAAAAAAAAAGCCAGGAAGAGATTGCCAGCAAATCAGCAGAAGAATAAAAATCTTCCTCCTTCCACTACAAATATTTTCACGTATCTACATTCTGTACAAATAACTGTATCTTCCCAGGTTTAACCAGGAGTTGCACTCATTACTGAAAAAGAAAAATTTCATGCTGTTAATCTTCAAAATGATGGTGTGTGAGAAACATTCAGCCTTTAAACAGAGCTTATTTGACTTCACTTTATCAGAAACATAATTTTACAACAGCTGATGACCAAGATGAATAAAATCTGTTTCTTACACGTGAGGAATACAGGTCTTGCACAAATTCCCATTAAACAGTTCAGCTTCAGTCAAGCAAGTCTACAGTGAAATGTAGTTTGGGGTCTCATGTTTAACACCAGAAGAAGAAATCACAGCAATATAAATTACAGTTTGATCTCCAACACAGACAGTTTAATAGGCCATGATTTAGCAAAGCATTTAAGCAAATGTTTAAATCCCATTGATTTAAGTGGGATTTAAGTACATATTAAGTACTCAACTGAATTGAGGCCATACTGTGAAGGGACTCTTAGAATAAGGAAAGCACAGTAGGCTTTAGGGATCTTTATTTACAGCTCAGATGTTTAACTTTGCAAATTTGGCTTAGGAACCTGTATAATGCAAAAAAGGAGCCAAGGACAGACTGCAAGAACATTTGGCTGCCCAGGGTCACTTCAGGATAATGCAACATACCAATATGGGATTCAGTTTCTAAAATGCTTTCATCCTGAAATTTACCACATATAAATTATAATTAAGCTGACTTGCCTCAATGTGTCATTCAGCAATTGTATGCACAGATCTCTGATGCTGCCAAATTTCTTGTGCTCTCATTTGTTCTTTTCCCATTTTTCCCTCTCACTTTTAACCCCAACCTTCTGGTTGCAGGGTGAGGAGGAGGCATATGGCATTTGCTGTTTGTCAATCAACTCTCACTGCAGAACTAGAAATATAAAAAGCAAAAAGCAACAAGTGTTTCATCCTGGAACATGAAAATGTGTCTCCCCAAGAGGGGATCAAAACAGATATTTTAACTCCTTAACTTAAAGGAGCTCTGTTAAAATGATATCATTTCTCCCATGGATGTATCAAAACTATGTTGTGTCTATATGGACTTTGCTAAATATTGTAGCTGTAACAAAATGTTATATTGATTATAGGAGGACTTTAAGTTATTTATCTTTTCTTCTTGACCCCAAATCTTCTCTGACTTATATAACTTATCTAACTCTACTGACACTACTGCAGAAGACTGAACTATTTCTATTAATCTTGCAGAGCAGGAGTTTGCTTTTGGGACCATTCATAACTCTTATTGTCAGTTTTCTTTTTTTTGGGAACCAGCCTATTTCCGGAGAGCTCTGGAAACAGGAAACAGAACATTGTATCATGTCCAAACACTGCATTTTGTAGGGAAATAAAGACTCATGGAATCACTACTCATAAATTAAAAAAGATTACTTTTGAGAGAAGTTCTTATGTAGCAGTATGCCCTGAGACTTATTAGAAACCTTCTTGGTACTGTTTTTATGGCAGGTCCAAATAACAATATGATCAAATTTTAGACATCTAAAAAAAAAAAATCTCTTTAATTTCACTGCTCAGGTTTGGTTTATTTCTAATAAACATCTAGTTATATAGATAGCACTGCAGAAATCAATACTCTTCATAATTCTATAAATAAATAATAAAGAGTATTTTCTGTTAGTTAAGAGGGATGAGCAATGTTTTCAAGGCATTTAGTTTGCTGTGGGGAAAGTATCCTAGCAAAACTAATCCCTGATTTATAAATTCAATTTTCAGATTTGTGCTGAACAAGTTTGTGATAATGCTGCGAGTAAATCTCACCCTTTCCTGACTCCTACCAGGTGGTAAATTTCCAGAAAAACATTTTTTATTTCAGAGAAGAGTGTCTGTGTTGCAACCACTTACTGTACAGCCACTACAATCAAAGTACTTACAAGTACTCACCCAGCTCAAAAACTTACAAGTGCAAGGCCAGTTTAACTGCATGATAAACTGATTTTCTGTCACTGTGTGCACTTTTCCTGGTAATTTAACCCTGCTAAGGAAGTTGCATCAGCCAGGGAATGTCCTGACCTGTGGAGATGAGCACACACAAACCATCAGCCCCTCTTGCTCTCACCTGAGTGTGTGCAGAATATTCTGATTCCACTGCTCAGATTTGCTCTGGATTTCTTAGAACTGTGCTAATCCCAGCTTGAAGCCCAGGACACAGCAGCCTCTGAGCTGAGGCCAAATGCATTTCTAATGATTAGCAGATAAATTAGGGAAATACTGAGCCTATTAAAATGAACATACTCAGGAATGTAATTGGATAGTGAATTAAATCATTCCTTTCACACTGATTAAACCAATAAAACAGGATGATGCTTCATGCCCTGAAAGTGTATTACCTGGCATTTCATCATACAACCTGTCAGAAAAAAGAGAAGAAAGAGTCACCAAGCTTTAGCAACAACATTTAGAATATTATGGCTATTTAAAAAACAGTCTGTGTTCCCACTGTAAATACCTCAAAGTAAATTTTTACATTATCCAACATGTAAATATTTACAATGGAAAGAAACTTAATTTTTCTTCATTCTCAATCATGACAAAACACATTTGCCTCATTTTCCTCCTCAGCTGAACCAAATCTTTTTGATAGTCGTATAATGTGACGACAAAAATCTACTTTGGGAAAAGATTTAGGTAAACAACTAAAGAGGATTACTTTTTCAGCAAATACACTAGAGGTTTCCAATACTTTTTGTTTTCACTTGCAGTCACTCCAGACAGGCTAAACTCCCAAGCAGTAGGAAGCAAATAGCTCGTGAAGCACAGAAAAACAGTGGTTCTGTGCTGGAGAGGGGGAAAATAAACAATTTTTCAATAAACTTTCTGTTCAGTATATTACTACATTGAGCCACTGTCAGTTTTATTCCAAGGTGTGTATCTGAACAAAATAAATGCCAGAGAGGCTGTTCTCATTCAGAAAATACAAGTTAATATCCAATTTCAATTAACTGTGAAGTAGGAATCTCAGGAATTACAGTAGGTGTGATAATCTCATGTGGAGTTAAAATACTCCCAGCAGTCACACCCCGAATGTGTTTGGGTTTTGTTTGTTTAAATTACCATGTAATACCTTAATGCTTTAGGACGACTGTCTCTGTTCTAGAGGGTGAATGTGGGACTGATGAGCTCTAACCACGGCAGCTGCATTTGGTTTGAGTCCTGTGAGGAGTAAAGCAAATCTCAAATATCTGCCCTGCATCCTCTGCTCTCTGCAGAGCTGCCAGCCCTGAGTGGAGAACTGAAGCAGCTTTTATAGGATGTGTCTTTTCTCAGACCCCAGGAGCCCTGAAGTGCTTGAGCTGATGCTCCACAGGCCTGCCCAAGCCCTGGAAAGCATCCAGCAGTCCCAGTGGAGAGATCAGGAGAGATTAATTTCATCTGCTGCTGGAGTCAAGTGTGCTGCTGCAGGGTAAAGCAGCGCTTTGTGACCTCACCCTGGTAAGATTAGACTGCTCCTGGTCCTAGAGTTATTTCAGCACAGAGAAAGGCTCCATTGCTGGTTTCAGAGCAGGCTGGCTGCTCTTGGCCTTCCTTTGGGTTTGTGCTATCAATTTGTCAGCACTGAGGGCTCCTGGCAGAGCTGGCAGTGCCACCACCCCACAGTGCCACACATGGATGGGGACTCACCCAGGGAACGTGCTGGAAACTGGAAACCCATCTTGGCCTGATCAAGGAACCATCCTGGATGAGAAGGGAATTCACTGAAGGAATTACCCAAATGAGACTGGCAGGCTGTAAGCAGTGTAATGTGTTGGTTATTTCCAGCATCTAGGGGATATATTATCCCTCAGATAAAAGCTAAACCCAGAAGAGGGGAAAGTTATTTTGTAAAATCACCACAAACCAGAAAGAGTCACTGTATCTTCAAAAGCAAAGCTATTTTCAGGCCAACAAAGAGAAATATTTTGAATTCTCAGCTATAAATATTCAAAACATTCCACAAATCACTTTGAGAACCCCTTAGACATGGCCTAAAGCCCAGACCTTACAGCTTTTCTTGTTTCTGTGACATTGGCATCAGGTATTTTTCTGCAATTTTCCATAGAAACCTTTGCCTTGTTCTCCACAACCTGTGTAAGGTTACTGAGAAACAATGCCACAACAGGTTTCCCTGCAGCTTTGCTCCATTTTTACAGGTTATTGTTCATGGTTTGAATGTACTGAAATAGACTTAAAAGGCAATTATTTCTTTTAATGTCCTACAAGTTCTGTACCAAAGCTGTGATTCCATGACAGACATTTCTGCTCATCCCAGTGCCAGTTGTAGTTTACTTGCAGAGGACAGAGTGTGTCCATCTGAATTCCTGCTGCTAGTTACTTAAGAATGTAAAGCAACTAAATTAAACAAGTATCCTTATAATCAAACCCACAATAATCTCTACAATTCGCTCTTTTTATCCTTTTTCTCTTTTCATAATAGAACAGCAAAAGACACAATTTCTCAGACAGTAAGAAGAATCAAGAACAGAAAAGAAGATCAAATATCTTTGTTTTACCAATAATTTTTAGGCTCAGAGACCAGCAAGTCTGTGGAAAAGTCAATACACAGACTTGTGGGCACCATTATATAATTTCCTGTTGCTTTTCCAAGAATCCCATGATCATTTAATGTGGCACTTGCAGGAAATATATAAAAAGGAGTATTGAAGACAGAGCTGCAGCAGTGTGATGACATCAATACAGATGCAAATATACACCATCCAGAGATTATTCCAAGAATGTTATTAAAAATAATCAGCTCTGTGAATTCTGGGAGCCCAGGATGGCTGTGCCAGAGCACCTCTTTGGAAGGCCATTGCCAGCAGAGCACAGAAGGCACAATCCAATAAATGAGGCCATTCTTTTGAAGAAATGCTAAGTTTGATCCATCACCAATACCTGAGGAAGCACCCAAATCTAGGAGTGCAAAGCAATTCTGAAATCAGTAATAAACCACCTGAGGTTCCCAGAGGCCTGGGGAGACACCATTAGTTCAGATGCAGCCAGCACAAATTATTCACATAACATTCAATTTTCCTTTGTGCCAATGATTCTGTGGAGTCACAGCCCAGAGGCCTGACACCTTCAGAGTTTTATTTGCATTTGAGCATTGGGGAATGGCACCTGCAGCTCACCCCAGCCCTAGGAAAGGGGGTCCAGGAGCCCTTTGTACCAGCCTGCCACTGCAGAAACACCCAGGACAGCAAAGCAAGAGGGAGGACCAATATTTGCTGCAGTACAGAGCAGGGTGGAAAATCCAGGCTGTTTTCATCAGGGTTTAATCTACCCCTCTGCTAGCCCAGCTCAAAATGTGTTAGTGTCAGCTGCCACTCTGAGATTTATTAGAAAGGAGTTTTAATGGCTCCTTCAAACAGTGTCCTTTGTTTGGAAGAGGAAAGTACTGATTGCTGATATTATGCCCAAATACACTTAAGACTCTAAAACAGGCTATGGGCAGTAGATTTATTAGAATCAAGTATTAGCAACTTATTTTCAGTCTATGTCAAGCACTCAGTGGAGGGGAAGAGATCCCCCACCAAGTATTCAATTAGTAACCATGATCTCACAATGTATTCCTTCTGCTGGGACACTCATAAATACTGAGCTCTGAAAACTGGCTAAAAACACTGCTACCAAGTGTGAAATGGGGCAGTGGGAGAGAGTAAGGAATAATAACAATAAAAAGAAGGACTTCTGAAAGTTATAAACCAATAAAAAAAGAGTCTGAGCATTACGAGGTAGAAAGCAGGAGGTGCCCACATAGGAAAGGCCTCAGGCTTTAGAGAAATGCCCACGTAGGAAGGGCCTCAGGCTTTTTTCATGGCATGTATCCCAAAGAACTTGGAAATCCATAGGTTTTCTTTAGTGTGCTGTAACTACCTACTAAAATATCATAGGATGGATCAGGTGCTGCAGTTCCCACCTTAGTGATTCTCAGAGGAAGGTGAGAAATTTGTCAAGGACAATTAAAGGACAAAGAGAATGGTATCAAAACCTCTGCATAGGAGGAAGAATAGCCCTTTCAGAATTTTACAATCCACCTGTAAATATATTCTAAACTCTTGCTAGCTCCCCTGACAGCCAGAGGTGTCTGCAGGGTGCACATGTCCAATAATCCCCCTGGGCCCTGAGCTCAGCTGCTTTCCAAGAGCCTCATTGTGCAAGAGCAAATTTGCACTGACATCAAACGGCCCTGGCATCTCCCCGGCTCTCCCTGCAGTGCCACAGGGTGTATAATCTCAGTTGGAGTAAATAATGTTGTTCCTCTGACACCTGATGACTTTCACCTGATAACTGGAGAGGGCTCTGGCCACCAGGACAGGAAATGGATTTTCCCTTTGTCTCTGTCCGTGTTACACCCAATTTGGTTTTTTCTGTCAAAGGCAGGCAGGGACTCAAGATGGCAATAGAGAGCTGGAAAACTCATATTCCAGCAAAGAGCTATAAATATCCCTTTTGTTGCTTAATGTGTTGTTAAACCACTTGCTAGAGAGGCCTTTAGTGTTAATCTGCCCATCAGTCTCTCAAAAATTCCCATCTAAAATTATCAACAAGTAGTTTGGTCAGTAGAGAATGTTTATTTGCAGTTGCACAACTCTCAGTTTGCAGAATATTATCTGCTTAAAACATAAGCAAACAGCCACAGTCTAGGAAAGCCAGGACTGTGAAAATTAATTCATAACCTTATTTTGCAGCAAATTTAGTGTTAGAAGATTTAGCAACATTTAGCATACTTTGGATATATCATATGCCTTGTGGGCAAATATTGTAATTTTTTTTTCAATGGCTATCAGTAAAACATATGATTTTAGAAAGGAAGTGTGTGTTTTTGCAAAGAAGAGGTTTCTAGTTCCCTGTGTGTGGAACCTCCCTACAATAGAACCTGGATGCAGAATTTCTGGCTTGGCTTTGGGGCTGCTGTGCAGAACTGCAGTGTGCTCCCTGCCAGCTGCTGCCTTCCATCCCAGAGGTGGCAGCCTGGAAATGATGAATGAACTAATTCATACAGCCTGCAGCTGAGTGTCAGAGATATACCTAATACACATTGCACATGCCTGCGTGTAAGGACACAAACTAAATTTGGGCTACTTGCACTGAAAAGCCAAGGAATTGTACAACTACCACTTACCAGTATTTCCCATGTTAAATTCATCCAAAAAAAGGTAACATTTTCTACAAGATTATCCTTAATCAGTCTTTGTTCCTTGAAGATCTTGTAGCAGTTTACCTCTTTCAGCCTGAGTGGCTCTGAGTGCTGTGTCAGGGGCTGGGCCAGAGCTGATAAGGGTTTATCCCTTCACTTCTGTGGACTTCACATCAGGCCTATTGCCCCTGCTGGGAGACAAAAAAAAAAATGCTGTTTTTTAAAATAGAAAAGGCTAATTTATGCCTAAGCTGCTGTTTCTGATCAGAGTAAATGTTGAAAGCTTTAAAGCTGATTACAAATTAAAATATCTGTGTCCCCAAATGCTCGCCTAACTTCAAACAATTGGCTGCAGAGGGGGAGCCACAGGGACAGGTGTGTTGAGGACTGACACCTATTTCAAGATCAGAAGAGGGCACTAGGGCTTAAGTTATATTCAGCATAATCCCAGACAAAGAGAGAGGGGGGGAAAAAAACAGTGAAAAGTGTCAGAAATTTTCTTTTGTTATTCTACTGCTTCTCTCTCATGGAGTGAGAAAGCAGGCGGGGCTGGAGGCCCACGGGACCGGGATCTGTGGCAGCTCCAGCACAGCCCAAGGGGCGACTTCGGTCACAAACATTTACAGCAGAGCTGCCAAACTGTGGGACATCACTCCCCAGCCCACCCCACCCTGCTCGGGTCAATCTCTGCCTGTTGTTCCTCTGCTGGGCTCTGTGCAGGCAGCACAGGCAAAGCCACCAGGGTGGAGCTGCCCACAGGGACAAAGAGCTGCCCATCCACCCTGCTGGGCACCAGGGAGGGACAGGAGATGCCCCTCATACAGCAAATTTTACACTGCAGCTTAACGGTGACAAAAAAGCCTCACATCCCCCAACAAAAACCCCTTTGTGTCTTGTTCTCCTCAGAGCCATGAAACAGAATAATTGCATTATCATTGTTACTGGCTGTTAAAGATGGTGTGGTGTTTGAAGCAGCACAAAATGAATTTTCATTACACCAGACCTTGCATGTCCTGTGCTAAGGGGGGACATTCAGTGGTGGTGTGGAACCACACAACACTATGCAGTTTATATCAGCCAGCTCAGCTGTTTTATCCATCCTGCTGCCATTGCAGGGAGGATTGTCTGGACAAAGAGAACCCAAGGTTTCTCTGAAACACTTTCTGTGTGAATATTTTCCTCCCCTTTGGCTCTAAAGAGGATTTAGGAAGAGCTGCACCACACACACTGCATCACACCACTGGACATGTGAATATCCACTATTTATCAATAAATCCATATAAACCTGAGTTGCATGACATACAGACAGCTGTACTAGTTGAAGCAAAATTACCCTTTGTTATAAAAGATAAACACATAAGACTGTAATAGGACTGTAATCAACACTTTCCAGGTGTCCTCTCCCAAGTCCCAGCCATTTCTGGCTCAGGGACTTTAAGTCAGATGGTGTCTTTTTTAGATATCCCTTGGTAGATTTCGGTATGAATTTCCTCCAGCTTCCTTTAGAGAATGTAAGAAAGATCCAGGAGGAAATACAGTGAATTAGTTTTCCTGGCATTGGCTTCTGTTGTCATCAAGAAGAGCAGCCCCAGATTCATCCTTACCCCACACAGAAGTCAGCCCATGCAAGGCTGCTGAGGAAGAGCTGTTGGCCACCATTGACTTAGACAAGACAAAGACAAGAGTTTTGTGTCCCTTCCTTACTGCTGAACATAAAACTGATCTCAACATCCCTCCTGAAAGTCCATATCCACCTAAACCACCCCCATGGGAGCATTTGGCTTTAAGCTTCCAGGACTTGGAGAAATCAGGGGCCAGAAAGACCTTTCAGAGAAGAAAAAAAAAAAGAACCTTCAATCAACAATCACTGTTTGAAAATTCATTTCCCTCTTATATTAAAATGGAAAAGTCAAGTACAGCATCAGTGTTGGGATTGCAGAATTTGTAAAAGCAGGAGGAGAGATGGATGTTTAGCAGCTTTCAGAGCACAGACAGCTGTCCTAAAACCACTGTAGGGCCACTGCATTTGATCCTTCCTACTGGTCTTAACTGCAGCATGTATTGAAATACTGAAGGATTCATTTACCAGGAAATGTGCATCTTTAAAACTTTCTGTCAATTCTGTAAAAGAATTATTGGATTCTATGCACTAAAATGCCTGAATAATGTACATGATTTTTCAATATGGCTTGAATTATTGTTAGCTTGCAATATATGCACATGTAAACAATGAAAACAAAATATTTAAGAGGCATCTCACAGTGAGCAACAAATTATGCATCATGTATTTATTATCTAGTGTATATTCCTCTGTAGGCTGGAGGGAAAAAACCTTGGCTCATGCCTAGAAAAAAAAGATATTCTGAACCCACTGAGAATAATTCAAATTGCATTTTATAAGAAGAAATTATGGGTACAAGAGACCATCTGTCTTTGGTTTTTTAAATGGTGCCTTTCAAAATGTAAGATCCCTAGCCTGAGTCTATTTTCTATTTAAAAAATAATTATTGTGTTTTACTAAAAATTGAGTGAGGAAAAGCTGAACTCCTCATGCTTCTTCTAAGATAGACAGGAACAGAAGGGGACTGGCACGTTTGTGTTTAAATCAGGAGCAACTTCATCAAAGAAATTAATTTGGGTAGAAAGCAGGAAAAAAAATTAAAAATCAGAGAACAAAACATTTGGGTTTCTGAAGCAGCCTATGTTACAGCACCTCCCCACAGACTGACCCTGACAAAGTTTATCCGTGTGGTTTCCAATGTGTTTGAGGGTAGCAGGTCTCTGTAACTAAAGTCAAATCTTCTAAGGTGGCTTGATATTGCTCTAGCCTCTCCCTTTGACCAAGACTTCTTAATCTTATTCTGCAGCTTTGAGATCACCTTGCCATCTCAGACAAGTATCCCTCCTGTTCCAGAGAGAAGGTGCTGACACTTCTCTTCCCAAACCTTGGAAAAAGATAAATGTCTATAGCACAAATACCAGCATGTGAGGAATCCTCATGGACCTGAGAGGAAAGGGATGGAAAGTCTGAATTACAGGGAGGAAAAGCTGCTGTACCTGCTGTGCAATCTGCTTTCCCAAGAGACCTAGGCAGCCTCTGCTCTTCACCTGGTGTAAACGTGTGTGGATGCTGAATATCAATTACAGATCAACAACAGAACATGCAGAATTTCTAAAAGATAAATTTGGTTCACATGGAAGACCTTGTTAGAACTTTTCTTACCTCCTGGTGACTGAATTGTGACACCACTGAGGTTTCCTTGACACTATCCAAGATTGGCTATCACTTCTCTCCAAAACAATTTCCTTTTGGCCGTCTTTGCTTTTCAAACTCAAACAGTTGAGAGAAGAACCTAAAAATTCAGATTATCAAAGAAACACAAGCACTGCTGCCTTTCATCTAGTCCATCCCATACTTACAGCACACTAAGGAACAAAATAAGAGCCCATATCCAGCCAGATTCTCGTTGATGTCAGTGCTCTCACCTCAGAATCAGTCAGGTCACACGAGCACATCACTGAAATAAATTGTGTTCCTGGAGAATTGGCTCTTCCCATGCAGAGTCACAGTCACGACAGCAGAATCTGATGGCAGGGATTAAAGGTGGGATCTCCCACAGAGATCTAAAAAGGCAGCAACACCCACCAGAAATTTACTACAGTTATGATTCAGGATCTTGCCACCAACGTCTTGGAATGTCTGGTTATTTTAGCAGAGACATTCCAGGGGGCATACACTGTCAGAAATATCCAAAGGATTTACACTAGCCAAGAAAAGGAAGAAAATACTTAATGAGGGTGTATTCCTGACTGCAGTCAAAACTACAGTTGTGTAATTCTTAAAATTTTGAAATTCATCTCTCCACTCCACCAGTATAAAGCTGGACAGGAGAGGATTCTTGATGGTACTTTAGGAGAAATGGAAGTTGAACTTGAAATGAAGCAGCTAATTTATGGCTAATGGCTGCTAATGATGGCAGCAAAATTTTGTGTTTATTGCAAACATTTAAAACTTCGAGGGCAGACATTTACAAAGGTGAGAGTCAATAGTGCCTTCATAAAGCTGGAAAGTAAAAAGACATAAATGAGTATTAATGTTATGTTTAAAAGGGAAAAAACCAAAGTTATACTAACGCAGATGTAGAATAAGAAACACAGCAAATGAAAAAAAAATTAGGATAAAAAGTGTGGCAGTTTAGTGGGATTGATTTGCTCTTTCAAAGTCAATAATAAAAAATCTCTGCTTTGAAAAGGAAGGACAGGTTCACTGAAAGGCAAATGCTTGTTACTTTTATTTTAAAAAGCATAAAAAATAATGAGGAAAAGTTGAAAGCTAGGGATGTACTTTGGGGGAATATGTCTTTCCCTAGACGTTAAATGGGAACAAAAACCACATGCTTTCAAATTAAGACTTTTAGAGACATGAGACACATATTATATATCTCTTGGAAAAGGGACAGTGATTTTATAGATGTTGTTTAAATTTAGATCTTTGGTATTTTCAAGTATTGAATATGCCATCAGGAAAGGTTAGGAGCAATGTGCCAGCTTCACTAATATCATCCATTTCTATCTGATCAAGCCAGTAACAGATTGGACACAGATTGATCGGGATAAATTTGTGTGGAGTTCAGCTCTCCCTGGAAGAAAGCACTACGTGAAGCTAAACATGGTTTCATGGGAAAAAAATCATGAAAACAAAACAGGAAAGCAGAAAAATGCCTTGGGACAGTCAGAATTTGTAAATGAAGTGATAGAAATGGTGAAGGAATTGCCCTGACACCTAGCACTGAACCTTTTGGGCACACTGCTCCCACTTCTGGACTGATTGCTGCAGGACAGCTGGACATGGACCCATCATTATCGCCCAGGAAATCCTCCCAGCCCTCAATAATGTCAGCAGAGGAGACATGAGGACATGACATGCTCCTTCTGGTATGAGTCCCCTCTCAGAGCACAGTGGGGATTTGGACTGAGGGTTTAATTTAGTGCCAGCTTGCACACAGCTCTCCCTAATAACCATCCAAGTGACCAGAGCATGCCAGGACGGTGCCTCTTTAATTATAAAAGATGCTTTTCCAAAGACAAAAGAACTACCACTACCCACCCATTCCAAAATCAAAACCAGACCAGAATCTTGGAGAATTTACAAAAAAAATAAAACCATAACTCATGTTTAACAGATCAGTGCTCTATCTCTTCAAGCTTTGTGCAGCAGCACGTCATTCACTTCACCTTAATTTCACTATTATATTATAGTTTGCACCACTGTAATTGTCTCTCTGAGAACAGATCCCAAAAAGATTCAGAAAGGCATCTCTCTACCCAGTGTACTGACTGTGCTTATTGATATGAGTGCTAGAATAATTTACATGAGAGCTATCAAGATATTCTACAGCCAATTTGTAATCTTCTGTTTTCATGGTAGAGAGAGCAAACATTTTCATGAAAGAAGGCCAGCTTATTTCAATGTATGGATTTTTAACTTTGGGGGATGACAACTTTCCTTCTTGAAATGAAGAAAAATGCAGACTTCAAAAAAAAAAAAAAAAAAAAAAAAAAGAACAGAAAACCCCTCACAGCTTCTGTTTTTCTGTGGAAGAAATTGAGAAATGCACATTACACTGCAGCCCTGTTCCTCACACACAGCATACACAAACCAGCATTCGAGGTGATGGAATGGAAGAGTGCACAGGCTCACTCAATATGCTCCTTTCCTTTAACCACAGAATTTACTGCTTGTAGCAACAGCTAAGAGGAGAATTTGAATTGTGTTTTTTACTGAAATGCACCACTAACCAGCAACTCTGCCATAAGAAACACTGATTACATAAAGCCATAAAGCATTGCAGCATAACAATATACACAATTAAGAAATTAAAAAGTAGTTAGGAAATCTCCCCAAGACCTTGGTGGAATTAAGATAAACTTTTACAAATTGAGGAGCCAGCACTGAGACTGCAACAGTTTTCAGAGGGAGGTCAGTGTGTAGGGCTGGGTTTTGTAAGGCAATGCTCATCCATAACTCAGGAAATGTTTTTGGTGAGCCTCATGGGGCAGAGACAGCTCCTTCCACCCTCAGGCCACAGCTCTCAAGTTTCACACACTAGTCACAATAACCATAAAGGACACTGTTTAAAAAATAAACTAAAAAAAAGAGGAAGCAGCAGCTCTATTTTCCCACCTCGTATACTCCTGCAGCAACTCCCACAGTTCTGAAGGCATGGAAGAAATGGTAATTTCCTACAGGAGAAACCTTATGTGCTAAAATAGCGTAACACAGATAATAACAACTTACTCCTTAACCAAACATTAACATTTCCCTGTAGCCCCATGGGAGTCTGACAACACCAGGCCAAGTTCCACATCAGAACTTGGATAAAATCACCATGTGTTTGGTCCCTAGAAGGAAAAGTCGCCTTTTGAGAAAGGTAAAAGCTCTTGCTTTACTGTGGTGGGTCTTTTTGATGCTGGTGAACAGAACATGACAAATACTCCAGCAAGGCAAATCTGCTGAAGGTGCAAAGCACAGCCAGACTAAACTGGAATTATCTGCGTGGCACTGGGGCTGATGTTTGTAACCAGATACCGTGGAAACACAAGTGAACTTGACCTTGCCCTTATCTTTGGACTTGCAAAATGATCTCTGCTGGAAACTTCCTCACATTTCCTTTCATGTGCCAGATCAAGCCTGAGACCAATCAGATAAAGCAGCGTGCCCTGAAGGCTCCACTGCAGCTGTCCAGGCAGTTAACCTTAGCCATGGAAGAAAGAAAATAATCGAACAATCTGTTTTCTTTGCAGCCCTACAACTGCTGCATCGCATGATGTGACACTAATTTCCCTACAGTGTGTGCTTTGAAGCTGACAAGTGTTAGGCTGTGATTAAAAATTCCAAATAGATGTAAGTACCTGCCACTCAGATGGGTCCCTCAGCTGCACTGGTGGCCACAGGAACAACCAGGAACCCACCAGCCCATTTATGTAGGAGGAAAGTGCTGCAGAGACTTAATTAGAGGGTGCATCACTTAACTTGCTCAGCAGATACAGTCTTGACTCACAATCAGCCTAAATGAAAAGCTATTATATTACCTTTAGGATCAAGGATTATAAGGTAGAAAAATAAAACCAAACAAAACCAAACCAAACCAACCTCCCTAAAATCACCATAAGAAATTTTGCACACCTGCTCCCAGAACTCACAGGTCTATTGTGATCAGTTTTATTACCTGCTTCAGGAAAATAGCTGTTTTATCAGCTAGTTTTCATTTCCCCATGAAAAACCTCTACCAAAACACACTAATTATAATAAACAAACAAGAAGTGTAATTGGATAACTTCAGTACCTGCAGGGGAATTGTGCCTTTTGAAGTAACCTCATGTCAGACAAAAATGACAGCTCCTTCTAGACACTATTTCTTTCATAACTGTGCTACAGCTAATTGTAAATGCTTTGAATATGCACTTACAATTAAACAAATATCTTGTGTCTTGTTAGCAGGACACAAGATTGAGCTATTTTAGCTTCTTTGATGAATCACTCATTCCAAAACCTTTTTAGAGTAATGAATGCTTTTTAAGTAAAATACAGCTGAACTGTAGAGGTTATTAAAGTGTATTAAACAGACGTTCTAAACATTAAATTCTGAGTGAACAAATTAAGTAGGAGCACTACAGATGATTTAAATCAAGAACCAAAAGCTAGAAAGTGAATAGAAAAAATTAAAAACATTTTCAATAGTAGTTACAGCAAATATTCAAACCAGTTGTTTAGTCTAAGATGAAATCCTTATTTGGGACATATTGGACCAAAAATGCCTTTTGATGTTCATGTGCTGGCTTTCTTTCATGGAGGAGCAGGAGGAATGTGGGAGAGGAGCAATGGCATTTTCCTTTCAAACACTCACTTGTGTGAGTAATTTTACCACATGAAGACTCCTGTTGGGTTTACCAGGACTATTTGTGTAAGGAGGTCCTCATGGGCATGATTATTCACAGGTTCCAGGCTATTAGAGGCTATTAACTCTGCTCCATGGTAATAACATTATTTACATGTTTATTCTCAATGAACAGGCCCAGTCATTAAGAGGAAGTAAGGAAAATATTTCACTGGACAATGTATTTCCCAAAAGTACAGTTATTTAAATTATAGGTTGGCCAAGCTGCTATCAAGCAAGGAGTTGAAAAAAAGCAAATCAGTTTGAAAGTCACTTCCTTTTTTTTCAAACTTTTTTTTTCCCCCTGAAAATTGACCCAAAAGGAAGAAGGGAAAAAGTCCCTGGCACAGTAATCATCTATAAATTGTGAACGCCCTTTTGATTATGCTGCAGAAGCTTCAAATGCAAACCAGTTCCTTTTCCCTTTCCCCCACTGAAAATATTGTAAAACATTTCCCTTGTTTTGACTTTAAAAACTCCACATGGATTTTGATGAAAACAGGAACTAAATAGTATAGCATTTTACCCTTAAAATTTGTAGGAAAAAAAACCCCGGTGCTTTCCACTGTCATAGCTATTTTCTTTTGTCATTATAAATACCCAGAGTAACGTGGGCACAGTTTCTCTGCAGAGGATCTCTGGGTAGTGTGTGCTGGTGAATTCCAAGGTGCTTCTACAGCAGTGCAGGGAAAAAAAACCTCCTTGTAATCACACAGATCTCAGGGCCCTCCAGGATGAGAGATTTTCCCTTCTCCACACCTTTCTCATTAAATTAGAAGTCAATGTTGGCATTGGATGCCTCCTTGGATTCCAGCATCCCTGTGCAATCACTGCAGCTGTTTCCAAACAGGAGAAGGGATGACCTGGCATTGCAACAGAGACGACTCAGAGTTATCCTATTTCCATATCCACCTCCTGTAACTTCTCTTGCCTTTGCCCATCTTGTTTTTTGCACTCAAAGTGATAGCTGTCCCACCCAAGAGCAGTGGGCTCCAACATGCAGGGTTATACCCATTAAAGACCACGCATGGCAAGAGATTAATTTCTTGTTAGAAACATGACACTGATACAAGGGCATTATAATCACTGAAAGATTTAAGGGGACATGATTATAGTAATTTATCTCCTGATGTGATTACAGTAATTTGTATCTATTAAAATTAACACACATTTTAAATCTCTTGCCATGTTAACTTTTTTAAGGAAATGATATGCTTCAATTTCATTATATGAAATTCACCCCAATCATGCTACTTATTACTTTTCAATTTTGTTGCACAGCTATAACACAACCACAAAACAAAGAGTACCAGATACAGAAGGATTAAGTTACCTCAATGATCAGAATGATCAGAATGAAATTGTGGGTATTTCTGGCAGTTTTAGTGAAGATTTTTTTTCTTTTGAAGGCTCTTCTGCACAAGTGATGTAACTGTTCTCTTCCCTTGACATCACCTGTCATAAACATTGCACCAAAGAGAGAAATCAATATACCTTCAGTCCATAGCAGCATTTCCCCAGCCAGATTTTGCTTGTATGCCATTCAGATACATCCACATTTCCAAACTGCAGGGGAGAGGGGATTTCTGATTAATTAAAGCAATTAAAATGAATGCCCATGGTGGAATCTTTCTAGGATAATAATAGATAAGCAATAACTAGATAAGCAATACTCACACTTTGTGCGTTCAGAGGAATTTCAAACCAAGAATCACCCCAACATCAGGTAGCAGATGTGCTGTTGCTGTTCTGCAGCTGAGAAAGGCAAGTGGCAGCAACAGGGGCATTTGGAAAGAGGATGAAATAGTGACAAGGACAAAATAAGAGTAAGCACAGCTTTTCACACACTAAAATGAAGCTCTCAGGAGGCTTCTTTTCATTCTTGTCTGTCCTGTCTCCCAGTGACACGAAGGGTCTCCAAGCTGCCATTTAACTATGCTAAAAATAAGGGGAAAGAGTATTGACGAACTCTTCAGTCCACTAATTTTTACCCACTAGCTGGGGTTCAACTGTTAATGCTGTCCAAGCACTTTCTCCTGGGTTTGAATTCTGATTCCTACCCCTGGAGAAAGATGTGTAAGCAGTGGCAAGCACTTGGGTTAGATGATGAAGGTAAGGAAGGAAAATAACTAACAAACCCCAGAAGCAAGCAAGATGGAAAGGTCACAGACCAAACAGTGCCAAAGTAAAGTGAATTTGGCAGAGGAAAAAAGAGAGGGGAATAAAATAGCATGAAATTCAAATTATCCCATGTTAGCACAACCTAGAGCACTCCCTTCCTGCCCAAGTCTCACAATCAAACACTATTGATCTTCCCTAACTTCTAGCAGATTTCAGGCAGAGGAAAATCAGGTTCCAAGAAAACAAATCAAGTGCCAGAACTGTGATACCTATTTCTGCCTCCTTTCCCTCTTAGGTCTTCCTGGGCAGGCCTGAATTCCACCAATTTCCCACTAATCATCATTTCAATGTTCTACATTTACAGCAGCAAGCCAGAGCTAGCTGCGCTTTCCCTTCTATCCTAAACTGGCATAGTTTCAAAAGGTTGTGCCATAATTTCACAAAGCAGGCTGGGGACACGCTAAATTTGCATCTACTGTTGGCAGCAGTTTATACCAAAGAGGCAGTGTGTCAGGATGCTAAAACAGTTTTTAAAAATCCAGGAGAATGTTGTGTACAGCACGCCTTCCAGTAGCTGGCTTCAAGCAGCCCATGTGCAGCACTGTCACACTGCTGTCTCATAAGAGCCAAACAACTGAGCTTGGTTATGGGCTGGCGTAACATCAACAGTGTCTGTATTTTTAATTTATATCTAAATCAAAAAGAGTATTTGATTCCAGGTAAAGCATTTAAATAAATGTACGTAACTGTTAAAACACATTACGCAAATTATGTGAGGACATGCAAGAAGGAAAGGTCAAGGATTAGTCTATATTAAAATTCATGACAAATTGGCTGTTGTTTTAATTTAAAAAAACACAGGTTTTCATTTGTTAATTTGATAAAATACATGTTTAAGAAACTTCACTCCTACCAGATATTGGTTTTTATGGCTCAGTTTGTACAGTTCACACAAAAGACATACGGTTTATATAATTATTTTTTGGACACTTTCAAGGATTTCCTAAAATGCATCAACAAATTGTTAAAAAATCAGGTTAGCCCCTTTAGAAAAAAGAGCAGATAGCCCAATATTGACGAATTCCCAGGTGTTGGTTCAACACCCGACACCTCCAGCATTCTTTGAAAACAATATCCATGTTATTTCCATGTTCCCAGCTGCCCAGCTTCCCCTAATTCATCTTAGAATTTTGTGCTACTCTGTTTACCCTATGTGTGAAGGTAATAATTTCTCCAAAGAAGAAAACTTGATTTCTTATGATGTATAAAATAACAAGAAGAAAGTGGACCTAAACTAATAGCAGAGGATTTAATCACAGTAAATCAAGCGAATATTATGGAACACATTTTACAAACAGGTAAGCTGAACTGAATTGAGCAAGGTCATGGAATGAAGTAACAGCACACTTGGAAATCAAAGCAAGAAATGCTATTTCATTATTTATTTGGATTCAGGCCACTGGATATAAGCAGCACACAGAGACACTCCCCACTTCACGCAGGTATTTCTGACAGAGGCAGGGGCTTGTTGCTGTCCTGACTTCTTGTGTTGGCAGCTGACATTAAGCAAAGTCACCCCCATTGCTGGAAATAGCACACAACAGAAAAAGGGCCATAAAAACTATAGATTAGCCCTGCTCCAACCTTCTGAAAGAAAAATGTTGCACTACCTTCGAGATTTAGATGAAAGAACATGTCTGTATGGTGAGAACTAACCCACTAAAGAAGCTGCTTTGACTGGGTTCTATTTTGCCAGCTGTTCAGCCATTGAAGGGCTGTACTGCAGTGTGTCACAGAATTTTAGTTGTCAAATAAACAAGCACAAGAAGCCTGCAATACTGGCATAAATATTTTCTTCTCTTTTACTCTTTTAAACACCTGACCGCTGCTATTTCTTGAAATAGCAACATACAGCATCAGACAAGAAATTACCTCAAAGAAGAGCAGTATTAGCTTTGCAGTGCTATGTCTATAGAGGTGAAATTCAGACATTTTCTCTGGTAATTTGCATGTGTCTGTATCATCACCAGTGATGCTACTTACATTGTGACTAAACCAGTGATATATTTGTCAGTGTTGTGTTAAAATTATCTTTTATTAAAATAGTACCAGCCATTCATTCAGGAATTTTTTAAAATGTTCTGTTTTGTTTTTAAGGAGCCTATGGACATTTATATAATATATAAAAAATTAATTAATAAAGAAACAGCTTGGACATTTATATAAAGAATTTCACTTCCAAGTGAGGCTGACCAATATTTTTCCCTGTCACTGCAAATGAGAAATAGGAGCTCAAATCAGAACTCAGTCTCCAGAAAGATGAAATGACCAAGAACTAAAAGCCTGGAGATGAAAAGTAATTGGCACGACAACTTCTGGGATGTATATAAAATATACTGAAAGGGTAAAATAGCATAGGAATTTCTGGTTGCTGTGATAACAAACAACGATAATGATATAATTTTCACCTCCAGAAGTGTTTGGACAATGCACCCAGGCACATGGTGTGGTCCTGTGCAGGGCCAGGGCTGGATGAGCCTTGTGGGTCCCTCCCAGCTTAGTCAATCCTCTGATTCTGTGATAAATGAGAAAACCTTGATTTATCAGTATTTGATCAGTAAATATAAAGGGGCTTCAGGAAGTTGTTTTGTTTTGTTTTTTTTTTTGTTTTTTTTTTTTAAATAAGAATTGTCAAAGGGGAAAAGAAAAATTCACCTCAAGGTACTTCTGAATTAGGCAAGTCCAACAAAGTTGGCAACTACCCCTTCTCCTCTACTTGCTGCTAGGAGTTGCTCCAGACATTTGCCATTCTGTAAAGGCCCCCTTTCAATAGATCAGTGCTCACCCACTTCCATGTTCTCTTCCAGGTCCTCTTCCTCTTTCCACATGATACTTTCATTTTCATTTTATATAATTACAGTGCAATCCTTTGATTTCCACTGCTCCTAAAAAAAGACAATAAAAACAATACAGCAAGGTAATGAAACAAACTTAGCTAAAAAAAAACCAAAAAATGTAGATATTCACAAGTTTAACAATATTATTTCCTCCTTGGCAATGATTCTCCTCCACCTTTTTAATAAAAAGCAGAAGTGTTATAGAATATATATGGGGAAAAAATCATCAGTGCCAGATGAAAAGGGTTCCAGGTAAGCAGCACTCCCAGTTTAGCAAATTGTAAAGGCTCAGAGTTGTTTGAAGCTGAGACCCCACAGACAACAAGCTGCCTTCAATGCCAGCATTAGCCCATCTCCTCCTGCCCTGGCTGCCCTTTCTGGGGCTATTTCTCTAAATATAACAAGGTATTACATTGCCAAGATCACCAGTCAGAGCACTTCAGGTCCTGACATCTACTAGGAGAACCATTTGGGCACAAACTTTCATCATTTTAGATGTTTTGACCATGAAGTCATGGGCAGCATCACCCTGGGAGTCCTATTTATAGCTCTTGTGCTTCTCTGTAAGGTCTTGAATTAAAGGTAAAAGATTACTTCACTTCTTTTATACACAGTAGCAAACTTGTTGAAATAAAGTCAGTTCAGTTGAATTTTTAGAGCAAAAGGAAATCAGGCATTCATAGTGCTGCCTTTTAACAGTGAAAGGAGCTTTTATTCTTTTTATAAATAACATATTTTATATGAGGTTTATAAATACACTTGGCAAAGAAGTTTAATCCAAATGTTAGCAATTTCATATCTTTCATTTAAAGGATATTGACCCAGTTGATTTGTAATTAATTGCAGGCTTTTTCCCCATTAGCTTATCGATCGAGGAGCCTGCAGTGCATTCCTGACTGCATTATAAATTACAGCTGTGCTTCCAGGGTACATTTGGTTGCAGTTAATTCCCATTGTCTACATTTTTCACATTGTAAGTTACCTGCTCTACATCTTGCCAAATCATATCCCTTACAGTAGAGAACTACAGGTCCTTTGTTTTTGTAGGTCTGCTTCTATTAGCAATAAATCCCATTTTCTGCTTATTCAGATTTAAGAATGCAACAGTGAAAACCAAAAATGCCTTCATTCTCATGCTCTCAAAAAAAGGCCTCAGCCAAAGCTCAGGAAACCTTGTGGAGGTTTTCCATTGATTTCAGAGAGCTTTGAATGAGTCTGATTCAAACCCAGCTGAGTAGGTTGTTGCAAAAGTAGGCTTGAAGACCATACTTTAAAAAAAGCCCCACACCTTCAAATCATTTAAAAAAAAATCCTTTACTGGAAGCTCAATAAACCTAACAACAGTATAAAAATTAAAACATAAGATAAAATAAAAGCAAAACATCTAGCAAAGGGGTAAATTCCAATTGTGTTCAAAAAGATGGAGGCATTAGAAAACAGTAAGTGCATTCATATAAGCTTGTTTCTCAGTAAAGTCAATTTCTCTTACTAAAAACCCCAACCAAACAAAACTTGTGCTTAAATAGCACTTACCTGAATTCACAGTAGTGGAGTTCAGTAATATGGATTGGAGTTCTCTTGTAATCCACAACCTGGACCATCTTTATTGTCTATGCAAAGAGAAATCAAACCAAAAAGACAAAACCAGTAAGAAATTAAATAAAACAAAAAGCAATTTAATCTAGATTATGTCTAAATTGTGGCAGGAGAGAACAGTATCACACCCTAAATTTTAAGGACCAAGCCAAGAGCAGCTCACATTGCAAAAATTAGAGCCATTTCTTTTTCTGTTCATGGAGGTGCAGCTCTGCATGGTGGTTGTAGGCACAGATGTGTGTCCTGAGCAGCACCTCTGTCAGGCTCATCCTCAGCAGCCCTTAATTCCATTTTAGTCATTTAGAAATAAGCTGCTTTCCCCAAAATGCATCTTCTTGGCACTGCAAACTCAACATCCTGAAAATGAAAGGATTTCATTTAAGTACCTAAATTACTGACATGTTCAAGTCATTACCAAGAGGGAACATCTTTTGGAACACTGGAATTATGGTCCATCCTGGCAAACACTGTAGCACTGCATTTCCACCCAAAATGGGAAGGCTTCTGAGGCCAGTCACATTTTAGAGATCCATCTTCTCTCTCTTGATCTTCACAGCAGGATTTCCACTAAAAACCCAACAACGGGGGGGAAACTGATGTCTTGCTTTCATAGAAAGGTTTTCCAACAAATGAGATAGAATTAAACTAGAGAGGATAAACCCATTCCAACTGGAAAAAGCCTGCCTCAGAGATGGTTTCTGTGCCAGCACAGGCTAAACTAGTTCCTAAAACAGAGCACAGTTCAACACCAGAGAGTTGTTCTACATTTCTTTCAGAGTCTTTGCCAACAGAGCAGTATCAATTTAAGGGCTCAGCTGCTTTGCATCCCAGGCAGCACAGCCACATCCATGAGCACTGTTCAGCCTGGGCACTACTGCATGAGCAGGGACAGGGTCCCCCATGTGCAAAATTCCTTTTGAACTCACAAAGTTGCCCTTGCACCACGAGCACAGCCAGGCCCATTCACTGCTCACTCCTGCCAGGCAAACGCATGCAGCACAAGCAGAAAAATTCAATCTGCTCACACAAATCTGCCTGACAGGGATCAAACTCCCCATCAAACCTGGCTTGACACAGTCCTGCCAGCAAACATCTGTAGCAGAGACATGGCCTAAAAGTCACTGCTTTAAAGGGAAAGGCCACCAGCTGAGCCTTGCTTTCCCTTTGATCTTTTTGAATGTTATATCAAAGCAATCCAAAGGGCCTCTGCTGAAGGGGTTGTTGCTGCACTGAAAAGGCAAAAACAGAAACACAAGGGGAGGTGAGGGATGAAATACACACACACAGAGCGCCCTAAGCCCCCCAGAAATAAAGGGGGTTCTGGCAGTATTAACTTTATTGTGGGTGCCTGTCACTGGCTATCTAAAGACCAACCATGCTGCTTGTACAAGACCCAAAATGTCTGAATGCATCTGGCCAGGGATTACACGTCCATATGTGCAACCAAAGCATTAATTAAATAACTTATTTTTATTCTGCCACTCATCAAATTTCTTTCAGAATGGTATCAGTTAAACTGTTTGCACAGATGGCAGCTTCCAACAGCAGAGGCTGAATACCACACACTGCAGACACACAGTGTAAAACTACCATGACACTGCATTATTTCAATCTATGCACCTAGCTGCTTCAAGCCCTTGAAAAATGTTCCTGTTTAAACCATAATTTATGAATGGTCTCAGAGTAATCTGTGGCTGCAGCCAGCACAAAGTCATTGATCAGGCTGGATCCATTCACCCTTTTTGGACAGAGGCTAACAGGCTGTGTGATGGGCTGCTGTGCAGGTTCCCTGCTCCCAAGTGGAAATTCCACCTGCCTTTCCAATGCACCAGCTGACACACAAAGGCATGCTGAGATGTGTTCTCACACAGCCTAAAGCAACCTGAAATAAGGATTTTGGATATCTCTCAATGCACACTCATTATCACAAAGCAATTTCTGTTTACCTCGAGACCCTTGTCCCTTTCTCCAAGGCAAGCCAGCCAGGCCCTGCAAGGAATGGTGACCTTGACACAATTAATTTGACAGAGCTCCCATGCCTGCTGTTACTCCCTGGAGGAAACAGATAACACTGACCAGAGATCCTCAGGGGATGGGCTGTGTCTTGTAGTGTCCTTGGAAAGCAAAACATTACCACTGCCAAAATAGTGAAAAAAGATCTTTTGGAAAATAAATTTTTGGAAAGTCAATGACCAGACCTACTGGGTGTTTTCCCTTCCACAACACAAAGAAGCACGAGACACTCCAACTATCTCCCAAAGAGGGTAGAAACTCATAATCCATTAAAGCAAATACTTAGAAAAACAGAAATCCCCAAAGGAGTTCTCTTGTACACATTTATTAGCAAAACTAATCTTGGCTTCTTAACTCCCTGATTATGCTTTCGAAGAATAAGGAAGAGGATTGTAGTTTTCTTGGCAGTCCCAATGAAAACTGCCAAGATGAAGAACAAGTAAGAAAGGTCATTTCAATAGCTGAGCAAATGGCAGAAGCAAACTAACAAAAAGTAATAGAGACATGATCTAAAATGAAATGTGCTGGACAGAATTAATTCCCCCCAGCAAACTAAAAAAGAAGGCTGGTCCATATTCAGCTTACAGATTTTTGCTTCTGTTACATCCCATGTTGCCTTCCATCTTTGCTCCTCAGCAGTCTAACATCGTCCCTGGCCCTGCTCTTGGCCACTCCCATGTAGCCATACCTGCGTCTGAAGCACAGATACATACTGATATCACACACAAACACCTCTCAAAAAACAGAACTGAAGGTCTCCTCTGCAGTGCCAGTCACTCACCTTGCTCTGCTCCATATCCTCCTGTTTGCCCCCAAAACCACTTTCTTCAAATTGACTTTGTGATGTGAACTCCTCATTAGAGAAACTAAACCAGGCTTATAGAGTCTTACACACCTGAGCTTTGATAAATTACTAGAGGCGAACTTGACACATACCTGAGAGTGAAATATCCTTAGATACCTCATAACTGGTTATTTTTGTAATGAACTTTTTTATTTACAGCATCCCTACAGAAATCCTTGATGTTACACTGCTGTGCACAAACAGTAAATATTTTTTTTCATTCACTGTTTTGGCACAGACAAGCTGAATGCAGTTAGCAGCATTAAGCCAGGCTTCTCAGCTGTGTAACAGGTATTAAGATGAAATCACAGCTGCATGGGTTCTGGTTTACAAACATCCTTCTCTGGGTGAGGGGAAGGACAAATTAAGCTTAGTCTCAACTGACATAAACTGCGAGGATTGCAAACATAGTATGTTAGGTCAAATATACAATTACTCACTAGAAAGTGCTTTTTGTGTGCTTGAAAATCAGTGTAATGGACTGTCTCAGTGGCAATGGCCTTATTTTGTGCATGCAGAGCATGACAAAGGATACAGGTAAACTGCCTGGTTTTGATGGAAGAGAGCCTCAAAAAAGGCTGGAGGTGCAGACAGTTTATAGATGGATTACAGCAACATAGCTTGTGCTGGTCAATCACAAAAGCATAAACTATATTAATTCACTTTAATGTAGTAACTGCACTATCCATCCTAAAATATTTATCAGCTGGTTTTCCCTCATCCACAAGAACAAACATTTAAGCAGATTGCTTAAATGGTTTAACTAAACTGATTTAATGCAATATTTTAGTGAAATTCAGGCTTCTGGACAAGATGCTTCTGCTTGCAACTGTGACCCAAAGGCAGCATAATTCAGCATTCCCATATAAAGTTAATTAATGTGCTTTCATTCCAATTTGTCATGTTATCAGAGACAGACAAATAAAACCATAGGGTGGAAAGAAAGAAAACACAAAAGAGGAGGAAAAAAGGAAACTTGTTCCAGTGAACAAAGCACGATTTATGTTTTGGTTTTTATTAACCAAGTATGATTAAGCTATGTCCAGTAGAGCTGGAAAGTCAATACCCAGCATTCCTATCAGCAGTGATACATGCCTCACTTCTCCAAAGGATGATTAAATGGGTGTAAGAATCCACTGGGATATTTTCAGTGTGACACTGCTGCCATGACTTTATCCAAAACACAGAGTATCAGCTCTCAGGAAACATGCCACTTCCTAACTCAAAGGCTTCAGAAAGACTCAGTGGCAGCCCAGATAGAGCAGGAATTTCAGTGATGGTTTGATCACATACCTTGCTCCATGGCGTTTTCCTTCCCTAGAATGCATCACACAGTGTCAAAGCTGCACAGGCTATAATGAAAGAGCAGGTTTGCAAACACAAATTGCTTTGGGCCTTCCCCTGCACCTCCCTGCACTGCTGACCAAGGACTTTTCAGTGAGAGGAAAACACAAGTGGCTGAATCGAGTCAGATCCTTCCCATTGCAGAGGAGGGGGAAAATAGTATTGCCAAGGCAGCTGAAACAGGGGGACTTCAGCTCATTATACTTGTATAATAATATTCTTAAATAATTCCCAGAGAAGTGGAAAATCAGGGAAAATTATGACAGACAAAGCCAGAAACCCAAGAGCCAGTTTAACCACATCTGACCTATCTGGCATGGGTTTTCGTGGTAATTGGTATCAATAAGTCACCCTAATGTCAGGAGTGTGTATTTTTTTCAGGAGTGGTCAGGATCTGATTTTTTGAATCAGATGATACTTCCATTAATAAAAGCTATAGTCCAAAAGATGATTAATTAATGTGACTAATATCAACAAGGTTGAGAGCCTATGTGTCAAAGACAAACCAATCATTCCTTCCTTTGCTCTTTAATGTATTTATGGTCTTGTGCAGAGGAGGAAAACAGTCAGTAAAGGAGAAAGCTATAAATAGTAATGGGCAAACAACTATAGCAATTTATTTTTTGCCATGGTGAAATAAGAGTTGAAGCAATTAATACTGGAATTAGCCCACATTAAAAAAAAAAAAAAAACCAAAAAAAACGAAACGAAACAAAAAATCCAAACAAACAAATAAAAAAAACCCCCACAACCAAAAAAAGGGGCTTCTCAATCCCTACTTTATCACGAACAAGCTGACCTTTGGGGAAAAATACCTGGGTCTTTTGGAACAGGAGCAGCCTGGATTTCTATCAAAGCACTGGCAGTGGTGTTTTTTTGTGGTAAACCATTGGGATTAAAAAACAAAGCAAAATTATATTCTCGTTTCTTACTGTCAGGCGTTTGCAGAACTCCTGCAAGAACACAAAACATGGTTGGTAGTGTAGCAGCAGCCCATTACGGGTGCAAGGCTCTTTTTCACAATCCCTGCTTCATCACTTTATACATCCCTAAAAACAAATTAACCAGAACAAAAATTTGGAAGCCTAGAGGACAAAACACCCAGCAAAACATTCAGACAGTTTAGTCAGGAATAGCTCAGGACATTTGAGTTAGAAGCATGTTGATAGGGTGGTGTCTGCAGCTGGAAACCTTACCCAAAACTCAGCACAGCGGTTCTTTGTGCACTGCCCAGGGCTAAAAATTCATAATAGCATCCACCTCCAGAGCAGAATTTTTCCACAAAGAGATCTGAAATTACTCCCCTAAAAGAGGCTCCAATCTGAGCCCTGACATGACAGAAACTCACCACTGCTGAGGACAATTTGTAGTTGGCAGGACAATGCCTTTACAAGGAGCTATTGAAATAGATGCTGCTGCACTGGGTTTTGCTATAAAAACAAGTGAACTTGATCACCAATTTAAAAGTGTATTCACAATTGCTATTTGATATTTACAGAGAACCTTTAACCAATTCAAAACAAATTAATCCTACACAGAACAAAGAGCTCCTATATCAGCTTCACAGAGGCATATGACATGTTCTCATCATGCACATGAACAAACAGGAAAGAACAGATTTATTGTGAACTGGGGTTTTTGCTATAAATTAAAAGGCTGTTCCCTTTTATATGTCATGTGTATTTAATTTCACTCCATAGGGTAATCCACTGAGAATTCAGAGTGTGCCAAGATCTACTTTCCCCATTCCTTTTATTTCCTTAGGCAAATATCTAGAATTAGAGACAGAGAAAAGATGAAAAAAAAAAAAAAAAAGAAAGGCCAAGGGAAATACAGAGGCCCAAGAAAGAAAGTAAGACCAGTCTAAACAAGGATTTTTCCTGGTCTCTGCAAGCAGCACTGATTATTTATAACAGGCAAAGGCATCTGTCTTTGATTATGATTTCATGTATACTGAGGATGGTGGAGAGCTTAGTGTGTGCCAGAGAAGACTGTCATCTGCAGTTTGAAATTCTAGTGAGAAAAATGAATCTCTCTCCCAGGGAGAGCCTTCTACCTTTGACTAACTGAAGGACAAATGGAAAGGGCTTTTGTGCCAGGAAAAACAAAACTGCAAGCTATTACAGAATGTAAGGAAATCAGATTCAATTTGCAAGCAAAGATAGAGTCAGAGCACACAAATTTTGCAGAAATATCCTTTGAAGTGTAACTGTTCAAAGGTGTTTCAACCGGTTTAAATTTAAAACTGAGGAATCCATATGATGGAAAAGATCAGCTTTCCTTTCTACAAACCTTTATTTGGTAGGCTACAAACAGCCTTTGGTTTTGTGTTATTTGAGAAGCATTGCACAGTGGCTTTAGGGAATAAAAGCAGTCCAAAAAGGCACTAGGTAAGTAAAGCACGAGGATACCGAGAGGACACACACAAATCTGAGAGAGGCACTCTACCATCTCTCTACTCAGGACAAGATACTCCAGTCTAACAATCTATTAAACTGGCATGTAAAACATTAAACCTGCTGTATGTTTGTACTATGGTCCCTTTCAATGAAAGCAGAAACAGCTGGACCTCTGCAGCCCAGCCAACACACAAGGGGAGGGATAAAAGCAGCCAGAAGCATCTTGCAAGCAGAGGCTTTTCTCTGAAAAAAGACAGGGAAATGGGGAGTCTTGCACTGCTGTCCCTCTTGGAAGGGTGGAAATTGCACACTGCAGTGACAGCCCTAAAAACCATCAAGACATGTGACACTTTGCAGCCTGAACAAGTGCTCTGAGCATTTATTTCATTTTCTAGGGCTGAGAGAAGCAGCTTCCAATTAGTCATTCCTGTCCTTCAGGACACCCCATCCGTATCTGAGATCAAATGAGCAAAACACCAAAGACTTCAGGGCTCCCTTCTCCCCACTGCCAGGTACATCAGCAATAAGCATCACTTGCTCCTCTCTCCTCATTTAGAACTAGATCTTAGCCCTCCAGTTACAACCAGAAACCCTTTCCTGCCTTTTCAAAAAGCTACCAGGCACCCTGACTGTGCTACCAGTAGTGCCAAAAAGGACATCTGCTGATTTGATGGACAAGCTATGGTTAAGAGTCATCTGAAATCTGAACAGCCTGTCAAGAGGAAGGAGCTGACAGCATTTTGTTGACACATTTCCTCAAAGTAATGTGCGGTCTTAGAGATTTGATTTTGAAATACTCTGCATTTGAAAGTTGCCAAGTGATAAGATGTCATTTGCACTGAAACTCCATTTCATCAGCTTCTCATCAGCTTGAGCAAACTAGAAGGAAGGAGTTTAGATAATTTTTAATTATGGTGGCAGGGTAATTATGGAAGTTTAGCCACTGGAGTAGAATGCTCTCAAAGAAAAGCTGTTTTATTGATTGATTGGCTATATCTGGTAGCATATATAAAAACTATAAAATAACATTAAATTATTCTTCTTGCAGTAGCTAGTCTTTTAACACTTCTCATTTAACACACTCCATTAAAAAACAGAACATAAATCCCAGATAAAATAACAGAACTCCAATCAGTAATCACCATTGGATTTGTCCAAAAAATAGAGCTTCAGGTCTGAGCCTGGACTGTAGATGTGACTGGGATTTCTGCCATTTCAGTGCCACTGGAATGGGTTCAGACTTGGGGTTGGTGAGTTACACTAATAATGATAATGAATGATAATTTCTATCAGGCAGCCTGGGTTAGCAGGGAAAGCTGTCACATTCTTTTATGTACCTGACATTGTGCTGAGAAATTGCTATCGCTGAACAAGCTGACTGAGGGCAAGTGTGATAAAAGAAAATGTCAAACTGAATCCAAACTATTTTCTTATTCTCCCACTTCACCTTCCTTTTTTAGACCGTGCTTAACCCCTTGGATTTTATTTTCAGACCACAGCATTTCCTAGTCCAAACACCCTTGCCATTTCTCAAACCACTCCCATAATTTCTTTCAATTCTGAAAATGGAGCAGGAAACTTCTTAGAAGAGTCACAAGGGACAGGGCATAAATACTGAAGCCAGTATTTATTTATTTATTGGAAGTGATTTTAGTGATGGGTGCACCACACCCAGTAACCCAAATCTATCAGGAAAGGCTGTTCAGCATTTTAAGACTGCTGGGTTTCTCTAAGTGCCCCGAATAGGGCATTTTAAAAATAAGGCCACAAAATTCCTAAGGGCATTAAAGTATTTTAGAGAATGCCCAGTGGCCACATGCATTGAGTTTGCTCTGCACATTTTCAAAATTTGACTTCATATCACCTTCTTTATTGATTTCTGTGTGAAAGGAGAAATCAAGTGAAGCATCTGTTTCCTTCTTCAGGACAAAGTCCCGGCAGGAGGAATACAACATTCATTTTTTGGAAAGCCTTAGCTGAAGGGCTTTTATTCTTTAGGTATATGAAAAGATCATTTCTCAGAGGGCACAGATGAGATTTCAAAACCAGCAGCACTGGCTTCTCAGACAACAATGAACACCCTCAGGTACCCCAGGCACTCAGTGCCTCTTACAGACTTACCTTTGCAAAGCCAGGCACAAATGGAGCTTCCACATCTAAAACCTGCAGCTGAACAACTTGGAGGTGAAATGCCAGTATCTAGAGAAAGCAAAAGGCTTAACAGTGCTGGAGTACCTTACTCAATGCCCAGGTACAATGATAAGGATACCAAAAAAAAAAAAAACCAAAAAGAAAAAGAATACTAACCATTATCAGGTGTTCTCCCATTAAGCAAAGAGCAAGCAGGGAAAATTTCTCACATTTGTACACAGAACATGCACCTAGCAAGACAGGAAAATAGTAATAATAACAATAACAATAATAATAATACACCTCCTCACTTTCCGTAATATTGCCGGGCCTGGCATTTTATACCCGGGCCTAGCGTAATATAGCCTGATCTCTTAAATGCTTACCTAATTTCTTAAATTCAAACTCATGGAGATACTCCATGGGCAAAAGGGAAATATATGTGAATTCTGATTCAAAACTAATATTCATTGTTACTCATAAGAACTTACAAAACATCCCAGATATTTTATATGTTTACATGGGCAGGAATCTCATCAGACACAACTAGAATTAACTTGTTGGTCTCACATGATGCTTTTGATCACTGTAGCTTTAAGGAGTGTGTTTGCATTTCTGCTCAACTGAACACTTAATAAAAACTGAAAGAAAATGTTGCTTGCTATGCCAGTCTCACTAGAATGGGATCTACAGTGATAAAATTTCCATTATGTTCAAAGTCATCAGCAGTCAGTCAGTGGGACAGAAGAACAGGGAGCTGCATTTTTAAACAACATGTCTAGGTTATTTCTTTTTGTCTTTAGTGCAGACTTGGTGCACAACAGGTAAGATAATAAGTGTGGTTTCAGCATCACATACAAACCTGGCCTTGGATCTGCAGAAATACAAAAAATAAACATCTGGTTAATCAACTTTAAACTAAATAACCCTATGTCTTTTAAAAATTAACAACAGCACTAAAATATCATTCAAGTTTGATTATACTGTAACATTCAAAATTGGGTGAACTTTTCCAAAATGGGGTGAATATTTGTGCATGACTCATGAAAGCCCTGCAAATCCCAGCCAGCTCCGGAAAGGGTGACACAGCTCCACCAGCATCTCGCCTCTGCCATAATGAGCTTTAATTATGTAATTATTTCACACTTGAAGTGATTTGCACATGTTGTTCGTGATCCTAGAAGCCATAAGTAGTAACATATGAGAAATTATGAGGCTCTATCCTCAAAGCTAGATGTCTGCAAGTAGCAGGAACAACAGAAAATCCTTAGAAATCTTGTTAGAGCTGAAACATCATTTCCCTGCAAGATCATAACAATTGTTACCCAGCTCAATCTTGCACTTTTTGGATATTCTCTTTTATCAGGATGCACCCCTGCTGAGGCCTGAGCTAGATCAGCTCTCCACGATCAGATAGACTGAACTGCTCAGATTTAAATTTGTGTTACTGAAACTGGAAGGGGATAGACAGCAGAACATAATTTGAGGTTTAACAACGAATAGAAAACAAGGAGATGCTTTTCATTGCATTAGGCATATTAAAGACTGAAGATTTACTGCACACACACACTCTCTGGAAATGATCAGTTATTCTACCTAGGTTAAAAAAACCTGCAATTGTCTTTGCAAAACAAATCATTAGATTTGCATACAATCATACTGTGTAGCCACATGAAAATAAATTATATTTTCTGCTTGCATTTCTATTGCAGATTTAATTGATGTAACAGTGCAGAAAACTGAGACAAAATTTTATTTCTTCTGCCTTTTAATTACCATCTGCTAACATAAGATTACATTTCTTAAAGTGACTGGGTCTACCTGCCAGCTGAATTTTTCGCCTGATTTCCTCAAGCTCTGGCAGCTGCCTTCATTATTGGTGAAAATGGCATGGCAAAGCTAGCATGAAAAATGAGGCTAAGCACCTGTCACTTCATTTTTCTGCAAAGAAACAAAGAAAACACATGAAGCTCTCTGCTCTGCACCATCTATACTCAGCAACAATTTGCTGCAAATAGAATAAAGCATCAGTTTGTTCTTCCAGAGAGGAAGAAGCATGACATATAAAAGCACCTCTAGCAAACTTACATTTTTATGATAATCAGAAAAGATAAATCTCTGAATAAACAGTGCAAGGAAATAAAACAAAGAAAGTGTGCTGCTATAAATAGAATCATTCCCTAAATACCAGCTATTTGGTGATAAGAGCTTTACTACTGAACTTCACCTAACAAGCTGCAGTCAAGCCTCTGATTATTTCCCTCTACAGCACAAAGAGCCTCCAATTACAGCATGAATCAGCCAGGTACTAAGCACATTAGGCCCATGAGTAATCTCACTGCAATCACAAGTGTTTGGATGCTCCAATATTTTCTAGAATTGAGCCCTTGATCCCTATGAAAGATGGATAAGACCTGATGGGTTTCAAGCCAGTGCCTGCTGGAAAAGGGAACCATTACATCAGAACCAGTTGTTTGAACATCCTTGGAAACCTGCCAGCTTTTATGAGTGGGAGAACTCACCTGAAAAGAACCCAAGAATGGAAACTATGGAGGAGGGCAAAGAAAAAGGCATAAAAAGCACATTATACCAGCTTGTTTCTATTGAATTTTCTGCTTCATCACAAAATAAGTGTGGCTATGTCAGCTGCTCTTTTCCAAAAGCAAAATAACCAGATCAGGATGCCTGGAGCAGTGCTAAAACCTAAAACCAGAGCTGGATCCCCTGTTTTCTTCAAGCTCAGAGTGAATATTTTGGCCAATTTGTGCCAGGTCTTATCTGCACCCTCCCCAAAGTACAGAGCTACAGCAGGGACTCTGATTGCCTGAGAGGGAAAAGAGTGAATCCATGAGATAATTCCTTCAAACAAGTGCTAAACTAAGGAGTATGAGCAGATTCTGCTATGACTGAGTCACAACCTGGTTTTTCCAATGTGTGGAACATCTAGAATCACCTACCACCTTGAAGAAACTTTATCTCCACTAAAACACCCCAATTATGAGCTGTGATGGCTCTTAAGAAATACACTGCACAACCAAAAGGAACATGTAGCTACAGAACGTTCTGAAGTAATGCGAATTTTCTGGCCATGAGTTACCTCTGTGGTATAACAATACCAGGAACTAAATTGTGACACAAGATGTTGCTGATTTTTCTTGAAGATAACTTTCTGCCAGGCAGGATGCAGAGAGCAGCGCTGCCCACTTTGCACAGTGACAGTTGAATCTTGCAAATGATAAAAAAGTAAAATAAAATAAAATATATAGATTTTATGTTTCTGCAATTGTGTTTTCTAATGTGTTTTTTCTCCATCCATTGTCTTATTTTCTGCCAAATTTTGAGGGAGCATCTGGAGATGATTTTGCTGAAGTGTGGCAGGAACCATGAACAACCCTAATTTTACAAATGGTCCAGAAGCTGCCTAAAGGAAAGGCTTCAAGTTATCAAATGCTGAAGTTTGTTTATACAAGGTCACAAAAAACCTGTGATGCATTTAAATATAATCTAATCCTTTTATAGAATTCTCAAAGTAGTTTTTTCAATCAGAAAGACCCTCATTGCTCCCATTTTAAACTCTATTACAGTCTCTTCTTTTTTGCCCCCTAGCAGAGGCATATGAAACAAAGCTTTGTATTATGCAGATACTTGTCTTTGCTTCATGAAGTTACTGTAGTCATCCTCCAATCCAAATGATCCATGAGAAGCCAAATCACCAACTTTAAACAAAAGTTTGAAGCTATATCCAAAACATGTCCAAAATACTCACTCTGTGAGATTCAGTTTTTATACAAAACTGAAGTCCTGTTTTCCTTTGGAAATGAATATGCACATGTCCAAAAATTGAATTTCTTTCCTTCTGCTTTGCCAAAAGAAAGATTTTTAGGAGGAAAAGCCATGAAGAGATCTGAAATTTCAGTCATTCTGGAATGAATCGAAGAGTTTAGGGGGTAAATATATACTTTATTTCATCCATATTTATGGAATGATAATTGAAATTTTTTGCATGACAATCTTTGATGAAATTCACTTGAGCATCTAGTGGGAACTGTGGGGAGCCTTATTGGTTTAATTATTTTTAAAGACACTTCTAAATTTTGTGAGACAGTGACTGAAATATCACACCAATTTCCCAAGAAATCCTTAGCAGTGCATTTTAGCACTTAGAGCAGTGAAGAGTTCAGGTCAGGGTCAGATAACAGCAATGCTGTGTGGGCTCCTGTTATCTTCACTTGCATTGCCATCTCTTATAATTAGTGTGTTAAAACACACATTCTAATGCTTGCAACAAAAAGAAAAATTACATTTGTTAGCAAGTGCCAGGCTGCTCATCCAATGCAGTGATGAATGGAGCTGGGCCATGTAGGGACCTTGTCCATCACACATTTCTTGCAACAGAAGCAGGATTTGGTCACTGCTTGGGGTGAGAAATTGGGAAATACAGATGTTGCAGGAGTTCAGTAGGTGGCAGCCTTCCCTTGGAGTTGGTGTAGAATCAAAGCACCACGGGTGCTGGACCCAGAGATGTTCTGGGAGGAGGGAGATGCTGAACAGAGAATTTCACCACACGAGGTCAAAGAGGCCAAAGTATCTCCAAAGTATCTCTCCCAGATGATCAGGAGCAATCCAGCCCTGTCCAAGCTGCCTTTCTGGGGGGCACAGCCCAGCACATTTCCTCCTGCCCCTTCAGCAGGGTAGGGAATTGGGTGGTTTGTGCTGGTGGTTTTGGTGTTCAAACCAGGACAATATCAGCACATTGCTCCCAGAGCATGACACCACTTCCACAGCTCCAAGGCTCACTAGATTAAAGCTTTAATGAAAAGAAATATTTGTCACAGCTATTCCTCATGACTAAATACATCCCTGGGTGTATTCTTTAACTTTTCCCTTTTGCCCTTACTCCTATTAGTTTTAATAATGAAAGGAAAATAAAATAAAAATTTTTTAAGCCTACCCCAACCTTTTTATGTTTTATTTTTTTTTAAACAGTCTACATTATTTTAAAGATCTGGCAAATAAAAAGCATGCTTTTCAGAAAGACATACAAAAAAATTCGAACTTGTGCCACCACATACCAAGACTGAAATATGCAATTAGAAATGCACATGGATTTTTAAGGTGCTCTTACACATTAAATAAGTTATGCACCATTGGCTAAATAACCACCTATCCTATGGCTTCTGCCAATCTTTTAGCCAATTTCAATATGGCAGCTTTTGATCTGTAGACTTACATTCAGAAACCCTCAGCCTTCATGTATAAAGCAATAAGCTTAGTAAACAGTCATTTAAGCCTTGATTCTTAAAAAAATGTTAATAGAAGAAAAACAATATATATCAAAACAATATATATCAAAACAATATATCATATATATATATATATGATGTGTACTTAATTTGAAGGAAAAATATTCGCCTTTTCTTTGTTCTACCTTAGTTGGAGGGAAGCGTCTTTCTATGGCATTAAGAGCGTTTAAGGATTTGATGTCAGAAGACTCAAAAGTGTGGTAATCTATAAGAAAAATCACCAGACTTCATCATCTTGAGGCACATCCTTTGAAAAACAAATAGCCATATTTCTGAAGCCATAAAAGTCAATTCCTGTCATCTAGCTTGACTACCACATACCACAAGTCAAATATCCTCTCTCAATTATTTCTGGATTGGATCCACAATTTCAGACTGAGCTATGGCAGCTTCTTCAAAAGGATACTCAGACTTTATGGAGGGAAAATATTCATCTTCCTATTTTGGATAGTCTATTGGTAGCACTGACATCAAGATGAATTCCAGTGTTAACTACACCCCTCTATATGCCACAGAACCCAATCTCCAGCCTCTTGTCGACATTTCCACCCTGATTCTTTTGCTAGGCTTTCATTATCCAGTGCTAAACCATTCCTTTTAAATGTACTGCACCCTAATGCTGGCTGGGGCTTACTGCAAAACTACAAGGCTCAAAAAACACGAGATGCACTCTTCTCAATTATACAGAGCATTATTCCATACAGGCATACATCATTCTTAAACTCTCAGCAAAGAGATAGTGTGAGCAAAGGTGAATTTTTTAAAATAAATTAATAAATGAAAGAGCTGAAGATACATTCAGTACCAAAAGCTACTGAAGGATTGACCCAACACTCTGTAGTAGCTGACAGAGCTCTTCCTTTCCCAACCCTAATTTTAACCTCGTTTTTGGCATTCCTTGACACCTTCTTGACTATGTTCATGTTTTTGTAGAGACACAGCTGAGATTCTGGGCTAGCAATCCAAGGGAATGGAAAGCCAAGGTTTTGCTTTCCTCAGAGAATTCCCAGAGCATTCTTTGACTCACTTTCTCAAAGATAGCAAAGTCAACACTTGTTATTTTGAGGTGTATTGGAAGGTTTCCTTGCCTGAATTTCAGAGGGAACATCACCACCTTCTCTAACCAAGCCCCTAAATCGCAAAACCTGACCTAAAGCATTTCACCAAGGCACAGGGAGAATGCCAGCAAACATTCTGACAAACATCAGGTGCAGTCATTTTGGTTAGATAGGAAATGTTCTGATGTATTTGAGAAATGCGCTGAAAATGCAGTGTGAATATCAAAAAGCTGAGTAGGTCTTTCAAGTCATTTGCTGTCCATATGCAACATCATTATCTAATATCAATCCAGTCTTTCCCAGAGAAATCAATATTAGACTGTGTGCTAAGTTCATATTTTATTAACTACTCCTAGAGAAGAAAGTGCATGTGCTCAGTTAAGCTCCCCCTCTGACTGCCATTTAAAGGTGATGAAATCTTTTAGATCCAAAGCCTTTCTCAACATGCTACAATTTTACACCAACTATGACAAAGTTATTAATAAAAAGAATAGAGGGAAGATGCAAGATAGCATCCTCTCAGCTTACCTGGCCAATTTCAAACATCCTTTCTGTTTTCATAAAATATATCTGGAGAGGGAGCAGAAATCAGGATTTATTTATACACTGCACCAGTAATCTGCACTACAGCCCTGTACTTATGTAAAAGAATAAACTGTTTGAGGCATCACAGTTACAAAACTTTGACTGGCAAACTGCATTTAGCAGGCTGCTGGGAGGTCTGTGTAAACAATAATAATTTGTGTCAGGACTTATGTTGAGGGTCATTGTGACTTCTTAGTGTAATGATGGTAAACAGCATGACTTTCTTATTAGTAGATAATATAGTCACAATATTTAATAAGTAGTTATATTGTGGTCCTATGACAAATTCATCACTGGTTATGAAACACCCCACAATTGTCTACTATTTCCAGCCAGCTCATTTATATTAAAGGAATTTTGGGAACAAAACAGCTTCTGTGGTAATTCAATTTTATAGCACGCTACACTGCATATTAAGGTGTATATCAAAAATTTGCAGGAAGCTATACACAGATGCTCGTGACTCTGCAAATCAGAGTGAGATTACCTTCTAACCCCAGATATTTTCAGAAGTTCAGTGAAGGTCAGCAAAGACCAACCAAATTCACTTGACAATTTTGGGGCAGGACTCTTCTTGTCTCCAACAAGAAGATCCATTTACTTTTTCTTGGTATCTTCCTTATGACATTTTCCTACTCTCTCAGCTTTATCTTTTTGCCATGCCTTTTTTCCAACTACTTCTGACCATGAAACATTTGATAATACATTGACATCTGCTTTGCATCTAAAAATCAGTCATTAACTTCCTCTTATGGGACACAAGAAACCTCAGACTGCAGCCTACATATAGTCAAATAGAGATGAGTGACCAGAAGAGCACCGGTTATTTATACTCTGTCCTTCCCAAACCTTTCCAACAGTCAGCTTTTGATGCTCTCCTCAAAAAGCAAAATCTATATTTGAAGTTTTTTTCTGCTTTTAGGCTTTATATACCTTTGCCATTCTTCACTGCTTAGGGCTCTGTGCTTTCAACCTCTTTTTCTCCCATAGCTTCTATGCTTGTTTCAGGCTGGCCCATCAATTTTATGTAATTGATGTAAATTTATTTATGGTCCTCAATTCAAATCTGGTCTACATCAGGACTGTATGCATGCAACTAAGGCAGTTCAGGAATGGTGGGGGGGAAGTGAATCTATTGGTATATTGTCTTTTTCTGTAGAGGACTTCAAAGGTAGAATGTTCTTTCTGATTCTGCTACACCTGTCTTCAGCTAAGAACTCGGTTCTACTAGTTCAATAAACATCACAAGACTCAGATCTCACTGAAAAAGTCACAAAGACTTTAACAAAGAAAACCAGGATAAAATCCCACAATGGGAAAATCTACTTTCCTTTTGCAGATATGGATATTGGGAGAAATGAGAAAATGTCCTGGGTGAAAGGCATGTGAAATTATCAGGGAATGGTGACCCAGTCCAAGACACCAGATCATCTCCATAGACTCCTATATACTTATCACCTCCCCTCAACCTCATTCCCTACCAGAAGATTAACCACTATTTCTATATTTTAATTATGATTCTTGCTCAGACCAGAATTAATTTTGTCCAAAATTATCTTTATACCCCCCTTTCTTGATATTTTTCTTCCTTCACACAGTTCAATCACTTCTTGATTAAGCCCCTCAGTAGGAGCTCTATCAGCAGCCAGATGCTATCAAAAGATTTTTACATTTCCATCCTCATACTATTTCTCCCATAAGTAACAAATCTAGCAGCATGCTGCTCAATCCCAATAACACAAATACCTGCAATGCAAAATATAATTTAGCACCATGTTTCCTCACTGAATAGGTAGAAGATTTACTATTCTGCTACTCTTACAGGAAGTTAAACATTTTCCCTACACTTTTCAGGTCTCTTCTATCAGAACTGCTCTGTATTTATACTACTCCTGCTTTTAATTTACAGCTGTCTCCTCTCACTCAAGTCCAACCTTTGCCTTGCTTGCTATCTGCATGCAAGTCACTTTTCACAGTTCTGTAAAGCATTATCTCATTATTCTGTCTCTCACTGTTGAGCATTTTCAGACCCTCTGTGTGAAAGATGAGATATAAAAATAAATTGAATTGGAATACATGATGCTAAGTCCTGAACTTAAACAGACTACACCCACAGTGCATATATAATTTGACAGCTACAGGCTATGCTTTCATGGCATACATCAAAAGGATTAATGCAAGGAAATCAAGTTCTAACCATCCTGGGCAGTCTGACCTAGACATCAGACCCATGGCCACAGAACCCCAGGTTGCTGTTAAACAATCTGCCAAAGAAGAATTGGGGTGATTCCAGCAAAATCAATTGGCATGATTCCAGAGCCAAACTTCCAAGTTCATCTGGAAACATTCCTGTCTTCTGTTCCTGATGTCCAGGTAGCATCCAGCCTTCATTAATACAACATAAAAAAGCATTTGGGAGCTCACAGATTTCTGTCAGACAAAACCAAAGAACAACAAAAACCCCACAACAAAAGCAGGATGATTTAGAGCACTTTTTAAGCTGTGTGGTATGGAGGTTTGGGTGTTGGCTTTGGTAAAACTGGACAAATATTTTCATTCTAAGGAAGAGCAGCAAAGATGAAAATACTGAGGATGTAGGTTGGCATAAGGAAAAGGTAAAGCTTCATCCAGTTGTGTGGTTTTTTAAAAAATCCAGAGCATTTTTATTTTCCATGGGTATTCTACTGATATAAAATAAGAAGGACAGAGATATAGGTAATTTCATGCATCAAATCCTGTAAATATGATTACTTGAACATTAGAAGAACAGAAAGTTCATCCCATATCAATGTGTACAGATTTAAGAGTTATAATTGTTTCACTTTGTGGCAAAACAATAAAAGAATACATCAGGGAATCAATAGAAGTCATTCCAATTGCTCTAACTTTAGTTAACTCTCTTGGTGCAAGAGCTGTGACTTTGAAACTTACCTTCCTTCATATGGTCTTTTATCCCAAAAATAAGGTGGCACTAAAGTGATATGAAGAATAAGTAATTAATGTATTTGGACTTTTTATTTACAAATATATATATTTCACTATGATCAAAATCCATCTAATAAAACTTAAATCTGAAATGGTTAATGTGGTGTTTAAATTCAATAATTAAAATTATTAAAAATAATCAGATTTTAAATTGTAGACACAGATTTTAAATATAAGACACCAATATTCTAGGCCTTTCTGAAAATTATGTTCCACAGGACAGCTTTTCCTACGCTGACTGCAACAAGATTAAACTTGCATGTCTTCTTATTAATCTGCTAAAATATCAAGCCCCAAGACAGACATTAATTTTTGAGTATAGGAAAAATTATTTTTTACTGCTGTGAATCTCAAAACTGTAACTATGTCAGGACTTTTTATTTTTAAACACTGAAAAAAAAAGTACCAAAAAAACCTTTGCATGTTCCTTCATAATGCTGAGGCACACAGAGTATTTCCCAAAAACAAACATCTCTCTGAGCCTAATGGGATGGCACATGTGACATGGTCTTTCATCATTTCATGCAGATTAAAATGGCTGGAAGTTATTCAATTTTCAAGATTTATATTGAAAAATACAGATATTTTTAGGCAGAAAAAACACCTGTTTCCACCACTTTTTTCCCACTCAACACAAGTGATGTTTATTGTGGGTTATGTTCTCCCTCTAGACAACAGTGACATAACATTGGTAAAGCTGCCTGATAATGTAGGAGGAATTTAGCCAAGAGCAACAGCCATTGTGAAGTAGATTCAATCCTTTCAACAAATCTCCACTAAAAGTAATTTAACTCAGGTAAAACTTGATATTTTACCTCAAGCCTTCATTTAGAAGTTAGTTACCCACCAGTACACATATTTTAAATCCTCATGGCGTATATTGAACAAGCTGAAATAGAATAAATGTTTTTAAAGAGAAACAAAGGAAGATTATGTACAAGCTGGCAAGTAGAAATGTTACAGGAATATTTATTACAATTATCAGCCAACTTTATATTTTAATGATCTGGGTTTAAATTAGGGAGAAGCATAAAACTTGTGCTATAAAGAAGCAATTCCATTTATTCCACTAATAAGTTGCAACCTGTTTCCGTTTTATGAGCGTGCACATAAACGTATTCAGTTAACTTGAATTATGTATGCATGCCTGAATGTTCATGAACCATTTCTAATGGCTTTAGGTTATTGCAAATCTGATATCCTGAGACTAACTTATCCACAAGTACGTATGGAAGTGGCAAACTCAACCCTGTGCCCCATTTGGCTGTTTCTGCTTGAGAGTGCCAAGGAAAAGGGATTTTAAACTTCACTTCTGCTGCTGCAGATGGGTGGCCTTTAGCTCAGGGGCTGCTCTAAGAGAGTCCTGATGGCACTGAAAAGCTGGTCCTGCCTGCTGAATTTACACAGCTCCCTGACAGCTTCCTGTGGAGAGATGAAAGAATCTGGGGACATTGCAAGAAGAGGGAGAGATGGCATGGAAAAGGGACATGATAAAAGAGCACTGTGCTGCTTGGAAAAATTATGTTAAATCACTCTTGGGATTGGTAAATAATGAAGCACAACCAGAACTATTCAGCTTCTAGACAAAATCTATCATTATTATTGCCATCATCATTTTAGAATTCTGGTTTGCAACCTGAGCGCTGAAAAAAGAAAATGAGAAGTTAATCACTGAAATTACTATTCTAGAAAATTTATGCATCCTCCTCTTCAATGCATTAGCAGATTACCTGAGTTTTAGTTTTTCTTTATGCTGCATTCACCTTTCTCTTGTCCACAGACCTGCTCTGCAAGCAGCACGCTGATAAAATGTGCTCACTGGTAGTAAAAACCAGAGGAATACTATTTAACAGTAATATTACTAACAGAAGACAAGAAAAAGAACAGAAAGAAATAAAGATTCTTGAACCAAATCTTGAACCCAATACACAGCTTATCACAGGCCAAAACAGGAATATAAAAGAACAGTCAGGAATTTAAGCTATGTAAAGGATTGTTTGTTTGACTGCTGTGTGGGTATGATGAAAAGGACAACAGACAAGCAGAATTTTAGAAAGAAAATCCAGATGCAGGCTGGGCAAATGTGGGATGCAGCGCAAAGAAAATCCTAGACAGAGCTTTTGAGTCTGGGTACCAGCTGAAAACAATCTCCTGTTTTTGATCCTCCTATGCTCAAGGAAAAGGTACTTGGCATGTCTTTTTAAATAAACAAGATTAGATGAAAGACATTTGTCTCCAACATCAAATTCTCTTTCTAACTGGAACAAACTTGTGAGACTGAATGCTTGACTAACTCAAAACCAGTGACAATGTTTTTTTTTTTAAAAGACTTCCAGTATTTTCATTAACATCATATGCACCCTGGCAATGAGGTGGCCTGCATTTTACCAGTACAAAAAATAAAACTTCATATTACAGTTTTACCAATAAGCTGTAAAAACACCCATTCTGAAAGTCACTGTGAAGTTTGATAACTCATTACAGTAAATAACATTTCTGGGGGCTAATCTGTAGTGATGACTCAAGACATACAATCTCTTTCCTACAAACCTGATTTCTGGCACTGGAAATAACTGCACAGCTGTGAGATTTGCTGACTCCAGTATTTAACATCAAGAACTTGGAACACAAGATCTCTGTTCTAATCAAGCAGCTATATATGTTTAATGTAATTCTGTCACTGTACAGCATAAGCTCTCCTTTCTTTGAAGAGCTCTGATGAAGGACAGATCCAGAGCTGTATTCCAAGGAACAGCCTGTGAAACTTCTGTGTAAAATCAGCTGTACAACCAAAAATCTGAATTTATGGATCACAGAACATGAATAAAAAGACACATGCTTAATATCAGACTTTTCCTGAGAGGTCAACAAATTACCAAAATGTGCTGATGGGTCCATTTTACAATGTAGAGGATTTCTCCAACTGTTCAATTGCTGTTTTCAACCACTGCAACATGCCTACAAATAAATTATAAGAATTAATATCAAGAATAGTCATGGCCTTAGAGAAGATTTGGGTCTAGGCATTCTCAGACAAAACACATGACTAAGCCATCACTATCAGCAATACTAAATTTTATCAGCCTGTGAGGGCAGGACAGAAACTGCTTGGCTGAGTAATAGCAGAGATTCACTTAATTGTTTTCCAATCTCCAGCTAGGCCCATGATCAGATACTCTGGAGGAAAGGGTGGCTATGCTGGAAAATTTATTATCATGTTAAACCTCATTTGTGTGTGAAGTCCCAGCCCAGGGAGTGCCCATGCCCACACAGAATTCACCTCCCTGTGCTCAGCCCAGCTCCTGGTTACACTGCCCAGTGGCTGAGCTGGACTGGGCTCCCAGCAGCTGCACACATTCCTTCCTTTCTCTCAGCTTCATGTTTCTGCTTGATTTTGTTGACTCTGTGGAAACTGAGCCAACTTTTCTGCCAGTTTTAATGGATTTCGCCTTGAAATAAACAGAAAAATGCCCATCTATAATAGCTGCTAATTTAGTTCCTAATCTGTGTTATGCCAGACAGGAAGTTTCTTTGGCTGACTCTGAGGGAAACAGTAAGAAACACAGAAATGAGAAAGGGCAAGATTTATCTAGGAGGTGGCAGCAGCTAAACTCTTCAGCTAATGCAGCTGCTGACATTTCCAGCCATTCAGTGCATTCCTCCCTAGGGAGAATAAAGCTAAAAGAAACTACTTAGTATGAAACTACTGGATGTCCATTAAAAGTCATTCTAGTGGTGAAGATGAAGAGGCTCATTGGCAAAATACTTTTTGTATAAATCTAAAAACAACATTAAAAGCCGTCCAAAAGGCAGGCAGTTAAATAGATTCTTTCACACTGAGAAGCAGCAGTACATGAGACTAAAATGGATTCTAGGAAAAAAAAATTACTTTTGATTCCAACCACTGATAAAGAGATTTCCCAGTCAATGTCTGCGTAGTGCTGGAGAGAAGGATTTTTTGCACAAAGCCCTAAGAGGTCCTAGAAAATATGATTCAAAGAACAGTTTTAGGAGCAAAATTCTAAGAAATTTTAGGGATGGCAGATGACTTTGTTATACTAACACAACTTATAGAGGATAACAGAAATAAAAAATAGCTCTATTCTAATGAAGTATGGGACTTAAAGGTTCTCTCTGTTCAAACACTATGGAAATTATGGAATCTGGGGAAGTAGTAACATCTGATGCTAATGAACTTTAAAAATGAATGGAGATGATTTAAACTAGTTCAGAATTAAATTTCCTCAAAATATCCGTAAAATAACCAAGAAACAAGATAGGCAGTTGGAAAAAGAATCTTTGTAAGGTACCTGCCAATGATGGTATCGAACTCCAATAAATGAGAATATACCAAACATCTCTCTGGACATGACCCTCCCATGGAACATTCAGTAGTAATTCCATAGCCCTATTCCCTTATGCCAAAATATTTCTGCACAGTAACCCTTCAGGGTACAAATCAAGGCCAACACTTCAGTGTCCCAGGCTTTTGACAAAACAGCAACAATTCCTGCTCCCAGAACTCCAAACTTGCCAGCTTACCTATATATTAGCCCTGCTTCCAGCAGATAGCTCTGGGAACAGGTGAAGACTGCATGAAATATGAACGGAAAACAGCTCCAGAGAAGTACAATTTTGCCTCCATACGTAGATAGCTTGGTCAAGTCTATAATTTATGTTCCCTCTAGACACTACAGTCACAAGCAAGGCAATGCATTCCCTGATTTAACCAGATTTTCTAAGGGCATGGGTTTAAGTGCTGCTCACTGACCTCCCTCTTCATTTGAGTTCACTGGCCATAATGAGGTGTTGTGAACTCCACTGTTAGATTTACACTTTTGTTTCACATTCATCTTATCTGCTCACCACCTCCACAGTTGGACAGAAAGTCAGGACATTTAGCCCTTTATAAAAGCTGGCAAGATTGATAAATCTTTTACCTTGTTATATAAGCCTGAAATGAAAAGCTAAAAGAGACAAAAAAACTTAAGTGGGAATCTTTGTAAACTTCTGTGAATGCCATTTAAGAAAGCCGAACAGAAAATAGATGTACATGGAGAAGGCGGTTAAGGAAAACATTTCAATTCATTTTCAGCAAATCTGGTTTTCTACTTTGCTGCTGAAATGAAAGCACAAGTGGCAACAACTCCATGCCTACGCTTGTTATTGCCTACTCAAGAATCAAGTGCTCTTTCACTCAAAACTTGATTGTTGGAAAGAAAATAAACTGTCAACCGGTGAGACTTGTTATCAAGCTGGAAAGTGAGAAAGGCTTGCTTGCTGCTGCTAGTCTTGGGATTTCATCAAAATGGCTTTTATAAGCACATTCTTTTGCTGTAATCCTTGAAGGAGTTCTCTTGGAGGAATAGCATGCAAGGAGATCAGAGGGAAAGAGCCCCCCACCCATTCCTGTTTTCCTTATAGTGTCCTTGCCCCTGTAATTGAGACAACATGGTTCAGCAGAGAGAAAAAAGGGATTCCAGAGGCTTCAGTTCTCCCCTTAGTTCTATAGTGCCCTGCTTTTACACATAGGAAAGCCATTTAATCTTTCCCTACTTCAGTTTTCCCATCTGTAAGCCATGACTGATATTCAGCTTTTAATGACACACTAGGAGGTCTCGGATGATGTCTATTTACTCAAGCTAACTTGCCACAAATTAATTTGGCATTTGATCAAACCTCATGTTCTCTGTTCTCTGACAAACAGCCTTCTCTGGGCTGTAAAACCCCCTTCCATTCTCAGGCAGCAGTTGCTCTCTTTGTGACGTTCACCACCCAAACTTCAAGCTAAAGATCACTTTGCATGAAAAATGTTCAACAAAAGCTTCTTGGCCTGCTACTGACTGTCACACAGGTGTGAAAGTCTTCTGGGAGTAAACCCTAGGAACAGCTCCAGAATTCATACAGCATCCCACTGTGCTCATCACTCACTTCTGGCTCTCTAAGCAGCACTTCAGCAGGAGATTGCAAATATTGCTAATCCAAAGACGACAGAGCAATGGGGATTGGAGCGGAAACTATTTTAAGTGATGTGACTAATAAGTCCAAAATGACAGTAGCACTTTCATTAGATTTCATTTATTAGTTGCTTGTGGAACAGCTTTCGGTGAGACCTATACACCAGGGTCTACATATTAGTTAATAATATTTCAAGGTTATACTTATCCTAAAAGGATGTCTTCTAGATAATTAAAGGTAATTGACCCAGGTCAGTATTCTTATTAAACAGTGACAATGAAGATGATTTTCATAGACCAGATTAAAATAAACATAATATGGGCCAGTGTCAACATAACCTGACAGAGAGAAGACAATGCAGGACAGCACACTGGGAAAAAAGAGTCATAATTTTACTGCTCAATTTAGCTGAAAAGACTGGGGTTTATTCACATGTTTAAATAATACTGCAGATGAAAGAGTAATATATGCAGAAATTAGAATTTTTAGGGCTAAATTGCATCCAGTTTACACAGTAGACAGCGCAGGCCTTTCCTGTATGGTTTAGCAAGAAGAAGCAAACATGGCAGGTTAACCAAAGATTCATTTACCCATTTAGCCTTAGTATCCTGCTTTGGTAACAGCCAAAGCAGATGTTTAATGAAAGGTTATGAACACAGGACAAGCATAGAATTTATCCTGCCAATTCTCAGCAAACCTGCAGTTTGGAAATTTCCTGAGCTGGAGCCTGGCCTTACATCAGTATCTTTAATGGCTCTTTATGAACTAATTTTTCCATGAGTTTATCTAATCATTTTAAGAAACCATTTCTATTTTGGCATCTCCAGCATCCTGTAGCAATAACTTCCACAATTTAATTAGGTGTTGCCAGATCACTTCACTTGTTGGTTTTTTTTTTTTTAAGTGAGAATAAATAATCACTATCTCTTCTCTCACTTCATGCTCCTCCTAGCCTTATGTGGCTCCAGGCTATCTTGCCTCCCCCTTATCAGTCACCTTTTCTCAAAACTGGAGAAACCAAGGTGACTGAATCCTCCCTTGCACAGAAACCATCACATCCCTCTGATCACATTGTTTTCTTTTGTACCTCCACAACTTGCATCATATTCTCGAGATGGGACAGCTGGAATTGCACAAAGTATTCAAAAATGAGGTTGCACCCTGTATTTTATTCTAAATGTGGAAAACATTAAGAACATCATTTATAACCCTCAATGCATTTATAGCATGCCCCAATTCCCCCTATTCAGCTGTCACAGTGTGTCTCTGTTCTTCATGTTTTGTCCTCAGCCCAGCTCTGTGCTTTCCATCATCCCTTCACCTATGCTCTGTCAGCACCACATCTTTCTTCTTCTCCTCAATTTCTTCTGACCTCAGATACAAGACAGCAAGCTCCCTGACCCATATCCCTGAAAATCTGGAGGATTTATGGTGTCTCTCCCTGTATCCAAGCTTTGTGCACTACTCAGACTCACATGCTGTATAATATCTATTACTACTTTCTTTCAGCCTGTCCCTCTGCCTTAGCAGCTGAAGGTAGAATTCTAGCTTCAGAAAGATTCCCTGCACACTTTTCAGACATTTTAAGGTAAGTTTTCATACATAAAAACACCACAAGGCATTTTTCCCGAAGAAGCAAAGCTAAGTAAGATGTACTTGCTCATGTACAATTCCAAACATAGTTAAATAAATCAGGCATCACAAATTGGGGGTCTTTCACTTCTCACAACCATATGGACAAAGAAAAGTTCCCTTCAGGGCAGGCTCAGCTCCTGCAGGGGGCAAATTACCCTTCAGAGGTGCTTGTATCTCATTGACTATATTGAGAATCTGGGACATGTGTGATCCTAAAATTAACATCTCAGTTAAGTGAGATGACTCTGGAATTTTGCTTTTCTAGGACAAAACAACCTGGGGTTATATGGAAACAGAGCAGCAGTTAAGAACCCAGCCTAGACTGCCTTCATCCCAATATCCTAAACCTTACAAGCAATACCTTAAGTTTTAAACCCACTTGTTCCTAGGTAGATTTTGTACAGTTGAAGGCAGACCATACAACAATTGTTGTGGACTGTGCCAAGCAAAATCCCCAGGGTGTTTGTTTCTGTTGGGAATAATTGCCAAAGTGGGCAATTCATTGAAACTTCAGCTATCAGGTTTCCTGCTTTCCCTATAAACTTTTACAGACTGGGCAATTCAAAATGGTCTAGCTCATATCCAAGTGTTTCTTCATGGCTTCAAGGATTTCTTTTCAGCAGCACACAGCTAGAGGTCCAATAAGCAGCAAAACCACAGCATCTGCAGCCTCTCCTCCTCCTCCTGAATGCTGTCCAGTTCCTACATTTTAAATTGCATTTCTTGTCTTGGTTTCTCAGCCTTCTAGTGTTACTTTAATGCAATTGCCGAGTTAGCAGAACACTTCTTGCCATCCCTTTCCTTGAAGCAGCCTCATGCTTCAGATTGACACAATAAAACCAAACCTCAAGAATCTCTCACACAGACCAATTGGCCCTGGGTATTGCTTGTTTCATTTTTATTTTTCATTTTATTTTTTCATCATGACTGTAAACCGAAATGAAGTGAAGGGAGCGAAACCACAGACACCAATGTACATGTAAGACTTCAGCTGAAGTCTCCAAAAAGGCAGAAGCACCCATTTCCTCAGGGGAACCTAATCTTTCACCCACATCTCCATAATCCCGTGACAGCAGAAAACACATTTGCTTGCAGAATTTTGTCTATGGATCTACAGTATCAGTTCTTGTATGAGGGTGACTCCACGGAAAATTAGGACGAACTGTTTAAACAGGGAATGACAGGAAAAGAATTCAAAATACCCACCTAAACTAGTCAAAGCAGGAGCCAAGGAGCTTAGTATCCCAATACTCCACTTTTGAGCACAATAGCATTCAATTTAAAATCAAAAATATTGAGTCAAATTGTACTGATAATGCAGAATGCTTCCAGGCAAATGCTACATGAGAATGTTTGCTTTTCCTGTATTTCAGATAAGGATGAACAACTTTCTTTTTCCACTTGGTATTCTAGGACTATTTTATCCATCTGCTACTTGTTTGTATTTCTTGCAATTATGATGGGCTACATTTGGTTGACTCAAGGATAACCACACATCCCAAAACTTAATTGAAAAAAAAAACCCTAAACATTTATCTGGATTAACCTCCCAAATGCATTTAGGTAGTTTTTTACTCTACTATCACTTCTTGTCAAGGAAAATTTGTACTAGAAAGGTGTATAAAAAAGAGGCAGAGTTATTCACTTTGCACAAGGAGTGAGCAATTGCAGCACAAACTCTTCCATTGCACCTGTCCTATGAAAACACCTCCTTTAGTGCTTCTCCCCTGTCCTCATTGCTGTGACAACCAAAAGGTGGTTCTTCCAAAAGGTGCAAGTGTTTACTAGAATTTAATTCAAACACATCATATCACATTGCAGATTAAAAAGCATGAATGGCAACACTGCTAGAAAGCACCACCCAAAACTATTATATATATATATATATATATACACACACATATATATTAATGTTGCCATGTCATCAGCCATAAAAGAAGATAAGTTTTTCACTCATTTGAACAGACATTATTTGCTTTGCTAACTAAACCCCTGCCACAGTGGTATTACTTTAGAATAACAAATATGATCAGGAGAGAGACATGGAAGTGCGACTCCAGATTTTCTCTGCATTAGTCAGAATGGCAAACACAGAGACCAAATGCCAGAGAAACAAAACACTACAAGCTCACAATAAAGGCTGAATATAGGATGCTTTTGAACAGGCAACCACTGCCTTGTTGTAGGGCTTGTGTGAGGTGAACAAATCTGTGGTTTTTACCATCAAGCCAGAAGTGGCTCCATGTGTTGGACGGGCAGTCCTGAGTGTTGTTTTTAGAAATGCAGGCAAGGAGAACTTATTGAAGGCATTGAGATGCAAGATCCTCAAAAGTTAATGTGTGATCCCCACAAGTAACAGAAAAGAAGACAAAGTTGTCTCTAGTCAAAAGTATTGCCTGAAGTAGCCCTATTACAAATGGCAGAAAAAGAATAATTTACAGAATAATTACCAGCCGATATTCTTCCCCATCTATGTGCTCTGACCTCTTGGGCTCTGGCCTTCACACTGAGCAAGATGATCCTGAGCAAAAAAAAAAAAAAAAAAAGAATGATTTGCCCTTTTGTGAAGTTGGTGAGGTTTTTCCTTTTTTTTTCTCACTCCTGACAAGTAAATAAATAATAACAGGAGCAAAACCAAGATCTCTTTCATTCCAGTTTGGGCAATTCAGATGAGACCGTTGCAGATCTTTATGGATCTTTCTTCCTGTGCCACCACTGATAGTCTAAATTCTTTCTCAGTTTTCCAAAGACTGAACTGTCCTCTTTGCTACTTCCCAAGCCTCCATTACACCAAAATCTTAGAAAGACAGTTTGGCAGCATTATTGTTACTTTAGCTTTAAAAAAATTATGCTCTTCCTGTTTGCCACTTTGGAAAGAGGTGTTTATTTGACAGAACAGAGCAGGGATGGTACTCTGTGAAATGGCTGCTCACGTGGCTTCCATATAAACAGTTCCTTCCTCTCTTTATGGGCCTGCCCCAGTCCCTTGGCCAGATTTGGACAAGCCTTGACAGGTCTGTGCATTAGTGCTGCTCAGCGTTATGTAAGTCTCACTCCTCCCAAAACAAAGCAAGTGAGCTCATTTCCCCATAGCCCCAGACCCTCCTGGGAGGAGGAGAAGGATCTGAAACACAAACCCTGACCCAGAGCCTGATGTGCTGCCCTCACTAACTCAGCCCTCTCTTATCGCCACACGTGGCTAAACAAAAGCTGGATTCTTCCGACTGAAAGCAAAACCAGGTTTTCAACTCCTTCCCCCATCGATACTGAATCCAATATCTAAATTTAGATTTGAAAAAGCTTCTCAAAGAGAACTAATGAAAATTATATGACTTTTTAAACAATCTATTAATTTTCTCCCTTTGTATTAAGAGGCTGTTTCAAAAATAGTTGTGGCCGAATTCCAAAACCCTGCACTAGGAAGATACGCGAGGAGAGCACAAAACATCTTCTATAAAAAGATTTTTCAACTGGGAAGGTGGATATGTCCATTTACCAAGCAGGCAAGAGGCCCTGCTGAAATAATTGAAAATGCAAACTGCATGGCAGAGCAGGGAGCAGAGCTGTGCACACTCACTCTGCAGCGATCCCAGCCGTGGAACTGAGCCCACCCCAGCCATAACTGGAGTCAGAGCAGGGATTCAGGCAGACAGGGCTGCTCCACAGTCTGGCTCCTGCACCCTGCACTAGATATTCACCCTGATCTCAGCAGGAAAGCATGTGTTTGCAGAGCTGGCTTGGGCTGCACAAAGTTAAACGCTTTATTAAATTTTCTACTTGGCAGTAGGCAGCAACAACTTTCGAGCATGCTAAAAAAGTTTATTTTTGAGATCCAGATTTATACACTGGAGCGCAGCACATGTTTTCTGAATCAATGTTTTTCCCCTCCTTCCCCGTGGAGATCAGGGCTGCAATTTTTCCAGAGATGTTTAAGATTAAGAGTCTAGCCCCGCTATTCAGAAATTCCTAATTTTAACTGGCTATGATTCCCTGCAGTGTAACCATTCAGTACTACTGGCACTGGTTTTAATCATAATTTTTGGTTTTGATCAGTTCATGATCAAGTAAGAGGTGCTACTTGAGAAAGGAAGGTACAAGCAAAGATTTGAGGTTAAAGATTCGTAAATGCAGGCTGCTATAAATAATTAATTTTGCCATGGTTTTTGGTGGTTTTTTTTTTCCCCAATCATGCAAATTTGATCTTATTTGGAAATAACCAGAACTTTCACAATGACTTTTCCTACCTTCAAAGCAGCTCTTTTCCAAACACCTGAAACCCCCCAATTTTTAAACTACCATTTAATATCAAAGTCACAAAAAACCTCTATTAAGTGGGTAGTTTCCTTACTAACTGGGTTAATTGCTAAAAGCATAAACTAGCTCTTAGCAACATATAAAACCCATGGAATGCATAGCTTTATAAAATACAGATTGAAATTTTGAAAGCTCAGATTTAACTAGCTATTGGCTGACTGTAACACACTGGTTATCAATAAATCCAATTTGTGTCACAAAATTGATGGTATACAAGTGAAGACAAAATCTGACAACAGTGTATTTTACAAAACACTGCCATGCAATTTTTAAACAAGCTGAATTAAAATTAAATCTCAGAAAACCTGTCAGCACCTATAAACATAGACAAATTGACCTCTCCAGCACCCCCTGCACTCATTCTTGCCAAAAGAAAATTATACACAAAAGATGAAATCACTCTCAAACCTATCTGCCAAGCCTACAAGGGGAATTCAGATCACATTTTCTATCTATAAAATGTCCATTTTAGCCACTAAAGCGGGAGCTACAAATATAGAACATTTAATGCCAGTGTCAACTGTTAAAATCAACTCCATAATTTAAAACCTCTGTCCCTCCTCTGCTCAATTACATATTGTAACCAAATCCACTTTCAGCTGAAATCCTGTGCATCAGTGACTCCCTTTTTCAGGGCACAGAGATTTCCTACTGAAGAAACAGGGAGGACCATTGCTGGAGGAGAATGAAGAAGCTACAGCACGGTGCAGATTTAATTCTCCCCTAATTCTGCAAGACAAAAATGTTGTCTTAAAGCACACAGGTTATGTTTGCAGTTCAATCAATGCTGACATGACAAAATACATTGACAAGGTTTTCAAGAGAGCACTTTGCCCAGCTGTGCCCTGCTGGGTTACCTAACAGTGACACTGTGTGAGGAGCTGTATGTCACAGACATCTTTCATGGAAAATCCTTTCCTTAGGATTTTTTCTCCTGAGAAGAGGAGAGGCCTCAAGAACAAAATGTAAACAATGATTATCTGCTGCTGTGGAATGCAACAGGTGCATCTGTGATTGGTCTCATGTGGTTGTTTTTAATTAATGGCCAGTCACTGTCAGCTGGCTTGGACTCTGAGATACAAGCCTTTGTTATAATTTTTTCTTTTTCTATTCTTAGCTAGCCTTCTGATGAAATCCTTTCTTCTATTCTTTTAGCATAGTTTTCATATAATATACATCATAAAATAATAAATCAAGCCTTCTGAAACATGGAGTCAGATCCTTGTCTCTTCCCTCATCCTCAGACCCCTGTGACCACGGTCACAGCTGTGCCCTGCTGGGTTACCTAACAGTGACACCGTGTGAAGAGCTGGAAAATTCACAGCCCTTGAGGCCGAATGCTTCTCTGCCAAGCACAACAGGAACAGCACCAATATTCCAGGGCACAGGGAGAATTTTCCCTGCTGCTTGCACAGTGCTGGGGTCTCTCTGGAGCATCCAATCTCCTCTTTCCCATCACCAATGGGATGTGCTATCCTGTACCTGACAGCTGAAATCTCACATCCATTGTGCTCCAGCCCTCAGGGTGAGTTATGGCTAACCTGGGTAAGGGAGAGCTCCCTTCTCACAGGAAAATTACTTGATGCAATACTGAGATGTTACTGATGCACTGAGAGATAACTGGAGAGCGAGACCCCTGAGAAGACACTTCATCACCCTCCCAAGCACCATGGAAAGAAGAATTCACTGGTTTCTTGAGCAGTGCTGATACGTTTCCTGCTCAGAATAATACAAATCAGAGGCCCAGCATCTTCTTTTCAATAAGGGCATCCTTTAGGTTGCATTAAAAAATTTAAAAAAGCAAAAGTTCAAATACAAATTATTAACCACATTAAATCAGTTCAATGGTAGAAATTTGTTTATGGTTACTTAATAGGTGCAAATAGGGGACATTGCCAAGCTGCTGAGAGCCTTCCAACTGAAGCAACAAATTACAAATTTTCAACCCCTCTCCACATTATTTCAACTGCACATATTTTAACATTTTTAACTTGGTGGAGTTATAATTCCAGAGAAATCATTATTTCAAAAAAGAGAAAATTAAGTACAATTAAGTTTCTACTGAATTAGGTTGAATTGTAACAGCAAGTTGTGGGAAAGAAGAGCAATAGGGTTTACATAGCAAAATTTTCTGGTTTTTAAACAATGCAACACTTGTGTAGCTACAATGGAATGCTACTCCCACTAGATTTCAACTGCACTTCTGCAAACTAGCACATGTAGATAGACAAAATAGGAAGTGTTCTTGGATGGAAAGTACAGCCTTTCAGTTGAAAAAACTGTGGCTGTTCATAAAACTAAACTTCAATTTAAAAAGGTTTATATAGTACAAACACATGCAGCTGAACTTAGTGTGCTCAAATTTCAGTTTTACACACACAAAAAAAGGGAAAATCAAGTAAATTAGGACATTTTTATGAAAAGAGAGGTATTAGTGGTACATACAAGGACTAGCATTTGGAATTAGCCTAAATATGCCAAAGTGTCAATGACAGAGGAACCAGTCACAGAAAATCTTTTTGCTTATAAGGAAATATCAGGGGTTCCAGGAATCTAATTTGCAGTGTAAGCTGATTTCAGAGTATTCCACTTTAGAAAAAATAATCCATTACAAGAAACTACTACATTAACATTTAGTTTTCTCTTTTGTGTCTTTATCACTTCCTATAAATTAAGTGAAGACACATAAAATGTATTTCAAGAATGAATATGATGAAACTGATGTATGACATGGCATCCTCTGCTACCAAAAAAAAAAAAAAAAAAGCTTGGAAGTTCTTTTATGTGCAAAACATCCTTAAAATGGAAGGAGAACTGCCTGGGAAGCTCACACACCTACAAAGGAATTGCATCACAGGGAGGGTACTGGACATGCTGGCAGTCCAGGCACAACTGGGTGTCCTCATATTCTCACTGCCACCAGGATTTCACTGGTCTGGGAGCACAGACCCCAACTTCACCAAATTTAGACCCTCCCTGTTGCTGCAGTTCTCAGTAGACAAGTCAAAAAAGCAAAAGAAGCCAATCAAAATTTTGCATGGAGTGTGTGTGTGTGTTCTGATTAAACCAAAGTAATAGACATTACAGGTAAGATTTAGGCCTCACCAAGGACAGCCAGCACCTCAAAATCAAATGAGATAATTATCTAGCAAAAACAATACACTGAATACCAACCAAGAAAAGAACAATGAGATGGAAAATGGAAACTTCTTCAAAATATGTGACAACCATTATCCTAAAACCTTCTTTGCTGCGTGGGAGTTGAACTTTGAGGAGCACCCTGGGGTTCACAGCTCGTTCAGTGAGAACCAGGAATGTTTTATTTGCAATGCCTTTGCCTGAGATCATCCATCTGCACACTCTGCTGCCACACAGCTCTTCCAGGAGCTGCCAGCACTGCCCAGCCCTTCAGACTAGATGAGTTTTCCCACGTAGTACATCTCCTTTTTACCAATAATTCTCAAAATCTATATTAAAAAGCACACACCATGCACCAAGCAGACAGATTGCAATTAAGCTAGTGGCTACAGATAAGGCAATAACCCATTAATGATAGAAAGTATCCAGGCACCAGGTTTCATTTTTTCCCCCAAAATAAGAAGGGGATGTGTTAAAAACAAAACACATAAACCATTAGTGAAATACATGTTATTACTGCCCATTTATCTCTTTATGAGTAACTGTTTGAGGAGATACAAATACCACAATATTTAGGCACGTTTTCTTCCTTGGCACAGGTGGCTGCTGGAAAATAATCAAGTCATGAAATGCTCCAAGTTCTGTTTTCTGGTGGTTTAATCCTTTAATTTTCCCCTTACTCTTTATATAGGCTTTAGAAACAAATTAATCCAACAATTCCGAGCTAACACACGTCTATGAAGCAAACTGCAGAGCTGGTTCAAGTAAACCTCTCCAATGATCCTTATGAAATTAATTGTTGAATTTCTCATCATCTTTAAAATGCTTTTTTCTCTGAAAAGATGCAGCTCCCTAATTAAAGGCAGGAAGACAGTTCTTGGAAACTCTGATTTTTGTTGGTATACACGTAGGCAAACCCAGCAGGAGCCCCTAAGCCTGGCAGTCTATCTGCTTCTTTCGGAGCAATTTTGGGATGAGGACAAACAGTGGGAAAGGCAGATGGCAGAAGTGCAGCTGTCAGCAAAGGTAGAGCTGAGCAGAGGCACACACCTCACCAGAGACACCATCAGAACCTTGGCACAAACAGATGTGACCTAAACATTCCATGATCAGAGGTGGGACAATGCTGTTCTGGAAGCTCACACCAATTTCTGAGCAGTGAGATGTGGAGTTCAGGCCCAAGTATGGAACCATAGCTTGGAAAATGAGCTGTAAGATTCCCCCACATTGCTCAAGCTGCTTCCAGCTGCCAAATCCAACTGAAAGTTTTACAAGGAGATACTTTCCAATGTTGTCACTATCAGAGACCAACTTCCTTATTGCGTGAATAGGGTGATGATGAGCAGGCTACAAAATCTGAGAAAGGATTAGATGGGCCAATCCTGCGTGACTGGTCACAAAATTTCCTTTAATTCAGTGCCAAAACCAAGAGAATCTGAGGACCAATGCAGCCAGGAATATCACAAGAAATGCACTTTTCCAGAAGGAAAATAGACCTACTACTTCTCATTAAAAACGAACATACACAAAAAAAAAAAAAAAGTATTGCAGCAATATTTTCTAAAAGAGCGCCTAAAACTGCAGTCCCATTTGCTTTAAATGATTTCATCTCTTTGGTCCTCTGGGACTTCCAGACATATTGACAAACTAAACTGGTCTAACTACTCTGGCATCTTGGCATGTAATCATTTAAAACAGAGACACTTCCTAACTTGTGCAAAATTGAAACATTTGTTTGAGAATAATTAGTGCCTTAGCCCAACAACGCTTGGCAGATTTTTCTCATTAGTTGAGAAAAATGATTGAGGCAGGCAGACAAGCAAGCAGACTTTGTCAGGCATTCTGTGAAAATAATTTGGACCACACACTTGGCTGCAGAGCCAGATAACGTATGTCATTCTTTGCTATCTTAACAGGTAGGATTTAAAAAAAAAAAAAAAAAAACACAACAAGAAACAACCATCTGGCACATGAAAACTGAATTGAGAGGACTTTTCACATCTTTAGCACAGCTCTTCCATGTTTCCCTGTGCAAGCCACAATGATCAAGTCATCCAGTGTTAGGCCCCCACTTATACTCATTTCTATTTCCTATTGTACAGTCAGAACCAGAGCTGAAAATATTCATTGTGAGTCACAGGCTGTGCAGGTCCCAGAACAATATTTGCAGAGAACTCATGCTGGGATAGCCAACTGTGCTTTCCTTCTCCAGGGATGTTTTAACGTGCAGAGCATGTTCAAGGCAAACTGGGATCAAGGAAATATCAAATCACAACATGTTTTAGTAGGCTGTACAACTTCCAGACATGTTTCCTCTCTGAGGTCCTTCCAGAGATCAGGCTACTACAAACAAAGACAAAGCTCAGGGTGCCAGGTAACTTCACTGTACCAAACCAAATTTCACAGGATTCATTCTATAAATGTAATTATTTGCTATTTTAAGTTAAACATTCATTTATCAATGCAACTAAATTAGGCACAGGATAGATAAAAGCTTTTTGTCATCCAGATATATCAACAACTTCTGAAGTGTATTTTATAATATTTCAGTGAGAAAGCAAATTTCAGGCTTTAACATGAATTTGTAGAACAAATCAACTGGTCAAACCATCAGATGTAAACTGATATAGTACAATTTATAAATGTCAAATTATGAAATAATTACATTTGCTAGCAGCATTTACATATTTCCCATGTCTGCCTGCAGCCTTTAAGTAGCCATTTGGCCTATTATGCTTAGATAACCACCTGGAACTCCTCCCTGGGAAAGTTCCCAAGTCTAGACACTAAAAATCACATATGTTTCCAATTATGAGAAACTATTACTATAAGGCGACATAAATCTCCTACATCAACAATCAGTTGCCAATTATATCACATTCCACAATATGCCTTCTTGCTATAACTAATTTATGGAATGCTTAGCCTAGAAAAATCAATAAAATTAGGCGAAAAGGAGAAGTAAAAATATCAGATCTTGACATCAGGGTGAACATTTGAACCCAAAAGTTAGTTTTGTAGGGCTGCAATGAGCTGGATCAACAGAACTATAAATTGTACAATATAAAAAGGTTCATTGTGCAAGCAGTGTTGGCTGTTACCCACAGTATCCATCACACTCAATCCTGCATCATGCAACAAAAGTCTTTAAAACATTTAACAAAATATTGGTGGGTTTTTGTCTTGCTGTGTCACACATCCACTACACAAGAGGCCAGAATTGCAGTAAGGCTTTTTTGAGCAGTGCAACAAAATCCAGTGAGATCTGTTCTGCTTCCTGTCAATCACTTTGAAATTCTTTTACCATGGTTGTAAACAGCAACTGCCAAAAATCAGCTGATTTTTGGGAAACTCTAGAAAACAAAGATGATTCAAAATGAGATTAGTGGGAAAACAGCCTTTACCAAAAGCAAGCTGCTTACAGGATGAATGGCATTTTATACATAATCTATATACATATAGAGAGGGAGATATCACACTTTACAGGACTAGTAAAAACACTTGTAATTCACCTAAAGTATTAGAGCATTTTCCCTTTGTTTCCCACTGAGTGGATTGATTCATCTGCTTTCTATAATCAAGCAGTAGCACCTTCATGTTTATGGATGTCACTGTATTAATTTAAGCATAATTTAATTCCTTATGAAAAGTTGTGATTTTTTCAGTAGAAACAGTGTAGTTTCAGTTTAAAATTGTGAATTTGTTCTGAAAATGATAATTTCCCTCAGTTTACCAAAGGGGAAGGGCATCCAGACTATGGACTCCTGAAGATTACAGCCCCTCTTTCCAGGCATGTCAATCAACCTTTTCAGACTATATGTTATCAAATATAACAATTTGTTTGTTTTGTTGGCAGTATCTTATATAGAAAACATTAAATGCAAGCAACAAAAATTTCTGCTTTTTTCTACGTGTCTTTGTTTTGTTCTCTCTAGCATGTCAAGTTGATCAAGGTTTTTTGTAGTCTATCAATTTTAAAGGAAAATCTCAGGTCCTGCCCAGATTTTGTCATGACAATTTTAATTTCAGCACAAAGTCCAACTTAGATTTGATCTACACAGGAGCAAGAGTGTTCCTCCTTTGCTATATTCAGACTATTCTCGTCCAGACTTCTGTAATATATTCTGCTGGAACACTCCCCTTTGCACAAATAAGCAATATGCAGTAATGGAAAAATAGGTCTAACTACAGAAACCATGGAGAACAATTTTTTTCCATCTAAATCAGACTAATCCCATGTTCCTCTAGACCCCTGCTGCTGGAATACCCGAGCATCTCCTGTTGTCAGCACTTGCATAAAAATAAGAGAACAAGGAGAGCAAAACTCTACAAAGTTGTCTTCTGAAATTACCAGAGAAAAGTTTAGTGTGTGATTACATTCATTTAAGTTCAACAAATTCCTGACATTCTGATAACTGTAAAACATTCTAGAGAAAATTGTACTTGTCAAATTGCTAAAAGTATTTCTTTTCCTAAATACCATAAATTGCAATGAAAGTTGGTCAGAATCCTAATTTCAGCAACAGTTCAGAATCAGAAATACCTCTGATAGATGGAAAATATAAAACATTAAGGCTGCAGTTTGTCTCCTTCACACTCATTAGAAATTGTTCCTTGGAACACAGGAATCACCTCAAAAACGTTTCACTAGGAATTATCTGGCATGAGACTTAAACTTATAATAACACAATGAATATTATCTTCCTCTATAGGATTTTCCACAAGTTAATATATTCAGCAAAGCAATAGTGCAAAAAAGGGGAATTTTGGGGCAGGAGTTTCAAGGTCAGTCTCTTTTTCTCAGTATTTGAGGTCTTTAAATCTTCAAAGCATGGAGATGTCAGCACACACACCTCATTTGAGAGGTCCATCAGTAGTAAAATATGGAGAGTGGTTATCACCTTTCACACCTCAGAAGTGATCTACATCCCAAAGAATTCTGAGCAGCTCAGTGTTGATGAGGCTACAATAGCAAAGCACTTAGGTACATTGTGCTACCATTACCTTAGGAACGGTGCACATTCAATTTTGTCCTTCATTCTTCCTCTTGAAATGGAATTATCCTCCAGGTTAATGTATCTGCTTGTATAAACAGCTCATTAGAGGTTTAGCAAAAAACCAAAAAAAAGAAACTTAGAAAAGCATAGATGCAAATGAATTGTTTTAAAGAAATTAAAATTTTCCCCCAAACAAAGGATGGTTTTAAAACCCACAATTTCTTAGTATTATTGTTAGATTAAACCCAATATAATTACAAACCAAACAATTATCGGAATGCTAATTTCATGGACAGCACATTAATTCATCTCTTTTCTCATTTCCTAATGATTCACCTTATAACACCAAGTTACATTTCTGCTTACCTCAAGCAATTCCTGAAAACAACATTGTGTGAGGCAGAGGAACTTTGAGGTGTTTTAAATGATGTCTTCAAAGAGGAAAAACTTGGCACGGTACTGAAAAAGAGAATTCATGCTTAACCTGAAAAAAAAAAATTGGATTAAGATTAATCATTCAAAAGCAAAACACACTTGCTTTTTATGTTTTAAGAACTTCAAATACTGCATAGTTTTTGCACTAATGGCCTCGCTTCTGTGAACAACTTAAAACTTTATATATTTTAATTCACTCCCATTGACATTTTTGAGACATGTTCTAAAGGAAATCCCCTAAACATCCAAGGAAGTCCCTCTTTTTTGACAAGTGGCCTAGTATTTCAGAATTATTTTTTTTCCCATACATATATAGGGCTTAGTACCAATACAAAACCACTAATGGCTAAATCCCATTGACTTCCAGTTAAATACAGACTTCCCACCTACCAGGATTACTTCTGAAAGTATACAGATCAACAACTGCATTTTCAAGAGTACATAATGGTTTAGACCATATTTCATACATTCCTATGGAATACGTACCTCACCTGGTTAGATCCTTCTGAAAATCCTAGAATGTCCTGTAAGTGGGGATTTTAATCTGATCCTTCCTATCTATGAGTGCTTGACTTTACATGCATTACTCTTTGAGCACCATTACTGATTTTTTATCATTTATATTTTTAACTCTGCAGTAGAGATATCTGCATATTCTGTATTACAGCTGTACTGGCTAGGTGCTGTTGATTATTTTGGAATTAGGTTATGACATAAAAATAAAGCAGCAAAATCTCAAAAACCTTTCATTGACTTGACAGAAAGAGCTGCAGTTGGGACACTGTGAGAAGGTGGTTGTTTTGATTTTCCAAACCCACAGAAATGCAATATTTAGTAGCAGCATGTGACAACTGCACTGGGAGCATTTCCAGAAACCACAGACGTGCCCGTGCCCCTCCCACTGTGCCAAACAAGACACCCAGCACTCCAGCACCAGGTGGGGAAAAAGGACATCAGGACAGGCAGAAATGAGGATTGATCCTCTGCCCACCGCAGGCAGCGAGGATTTTATCACTGCATTACAAGCAGTAGAACCATTAATTGCCTTACCTGCAAGACACACCATGAGAGCTCTTAAAAAGAAAGGTAGGGCAAAATAAAAAAGCAGCACTGATGTGTCAGTAACCATAATATAATCAGGGATAATTTGTGACCTAATTGAGAAACAGAGGCAGGAAGATAAATTTCCCCGGTGTTGTGTGAAACATTAGATGCACACCCTAATAAAGATGATGAGATTTGTGTCTCTAATTTGGCCTGAAGTGCACAAACTGTCCTATCCTCAAGTATTTCTCCAAGTGCATTTTTCAAGTTTCAGCAAAGGAAGGAGTGCAGATTATGTGGCTTGGAAAGAAATGAGCCATCCATCAATAAATACAGCAGCAGTAATAAGCAATGAAATGAGCTGGGATAGGGCATAACCAGCAAATAAAAAAAAAAAGAGGAAAAGGCAGAAGAGGTGATGCTGAGGATACACAGTTAACATGAGGCAAAATGAATGATAAATAGGGAGGGGCACAGACTGTGGAAAAGGAAAGTGTCATTCACCAGCAGTGACACACTGACACACTTTGCCAGGATGGATGGATGGATGGACTCAGGGATCAGACAAGGCACAAGGAGCAGCTCCATGGGTATGTTACTGACAGACAGACAGACCTGAGAGAGATCAAATGCTTGTTACACCCCAGTGTGAACAGGGGGGGACAGGTGACTGATTCCTAAAATAGCACTATGGTCTACTAAGAGATGAAACTGAAATGCTCATATAGCTGCAGCTGCTGTTTTAATCTAAGAAATAATAAAACATCCTAAATTCTCAATGAGAAGGAAATTACTTTCCAAGTTTTTCAGAAGTTAAGCTGGGGAAGCAAGCAGGTATTTACATTTCTGGTTAGACACAGATCCCTCCAGATGAGAGTGGCAGTGAAACAGGGAGAGGCTCATTTTTCCTAGAGCTAAATCCTGACTGAAGAAAAACACATCACATTTACTTCAGAGACCTTCCTTCACCAAGCAAGGAAAACAAACAAAATCCTACTTTTTGCAAGAAAGCAAAATTCTAATAAAAAGCATTAAGTCAAACTCTTCTAGTTTTTCAGACTCTCAAGTAAAGCTCCGCACCCTGGCTGCTAAAACTCACCTGAGGCAACGCTGTACCTCTTCTGCAATGCTCAGCAAGCCAGTGGAACACTTAATGAAATACAGGATGTGAGTGTTTGTAGGGCATTGTAAAGAACATGGAAGAAAGAAAAAGGCAAAATTACAAAGAAAAATTGGTTTTTGCTAAATTTAACTTTGATATCAAAACAGAAACTTAAATTTTAATCACCAATGAGAAGTACAAAGCTGAGAACAGCGAGGAAATGATTTTTACAGAATAGTGTTCCTTACAGTGCCCTTTTCAATTGTTTTCATTGCAGTGGGCAAAATCCCACAGGCTCCAATGGAGGACAGGTTCACCTCTCAGGTTTACTATAAATAGGGGAAAAAATAAATCCCCTGTTACAAACACCCAATAGTCAGAGAAAGAAGACAAAGGGCAGGAGCACAAACAGATAAGCCAAGCTGAAAAAGCTCCCAGAACAACACAGCAGGTTTCACCTCTCCACTTCCAGACAATGCCTAAGTCATCCTGCCTTCCACCTCAGGAAGCTGCCACTGCCACTAGAGCACACAGAACTGAGGACATGCTTTGTGTTATTCACAATACTCAGATCAGGAGGCTCCAGGGAGGAGACAAGCCCAGAACTGCCTGAGAGATCCCTCAGAGCCCTGGGCACTGGCTGCAGGGTATCCCTGCACACAGCACTCAGCACATCAGCTCAGTTGGGTGGAAAAGCCAATGACACTCGGCAAAGGAGCCCTCTCAGATGTGCTGTGTCAGGAGCAGGCTCAGATGTGAGCTCACGCAGCTCTGAGGCAGGACTGCAAACATCTGTCAGGCACAACAGGCTCCACTCGCTGCTGGGAGGCAGCTCCTTTAAACTCTTCCAACAGCAAAAAATAGTTTCCAGACCAGCTTTGGCTTTCTAGGAGAATTCCCCAAGGGTGGAGAAGCCACCACATGATTTTCATGGAATTAGATCAGCAATTTGCCATTCCTTGAGTGGCAATTGGTACAGCAGGGTGTGGAAAGAGCAAACACTTCAGTACGTGGACAATACCTCAAACAGCTAGAAATGCATTAAACCCACTTTTATTTAGCTCTATTCTTACACCAGGACAAGTCTTGGCCTGTATTTAGTTGAGTACAAGATCGTTTACACATTAGAAGATGGTTTACAGATTTTTCTTCCTTCTAAACTTGTATAGGACAGGGAGTCTGAACAGGAGACAGAACACACGTTAAAGCAGCACCATTTAGGTAGGATGCACCATTATTCACAAGAATTTGTGAACATTTTGAAGCTCAGGATGTGCTTGGTAAGAATTCTCGACATCTGGTCGCGTCTGAGTCCAACCTCACTGAGGTCTGAGCCCCTGGGATTCTCACAAAGCAGCTGCAGAATATTGCCTGGCTGCCCTCCAGCTCCTGGGACCCCGAGGATTGTGTCTGGCAGGACAGAGCAGGCGATGTGTCTTCACAAAAACCTGCTGCAATTATGAGAAATCACTCACAAGGTAACAGCACGGGAGAAGCAGGGGCAGGCACGCAGGACAGGGAGATTCAGGACCATATGAAGACATTAATCAGCACAAGGAATGAGCTCCAGGCTCAGCACAGACAAAATACCAGAGCAGCCAGATCAGAGCAGGAAGAGAGTGATCTCAGCTGATATCATGAGCTGGGGAACAGCTCCCAGGGGCTGTAATCACTGAGGATGGGTGAACAGCTTTTGGTATCAGCCATTACACACATCCCTCCAGATGAAGAGTTCCTCATCTCACATGTTCCTGGTTTAGGGATGCATGAGAATAAACTGTGGCAAGCATTATAACAATCCATCTCGCTTCTGAGCACACTTGAAAGGCCAGGAAAGCTAAAAATAAAAATAAATAATATAAAAAAGCCATTCTTACTTTAAACTTTACCTGCCAAACCTTTGTCAAAACCTGATATATCCACCAACATCTGTTTAATCTTTGGCATTAAAAATGCTTCTGCAATTTTAATTACAAACATTTGAAAAATCAGTGACAAGGAACCAGACAGTTTAATTTACCCGTGAATGCAAGTAGTGGGCAGCAACATGAAGGAATTTGTCTCAAGCTTAATCCTAGGGGAAACATTTATATGAAGAAGAAAATCATAAATCTTAAACTACTGATATTTGCTAGTGAGACAAATCAATTTTAAAATGGTTAAAGGAATGCTGAAAAACATCCTGACTACCATGAAGAATTCAAAAGAGTTTTTTCAAAGATAAGCTCAACTATAAATTTCAATTTTAAAAAATCAGCTGAAAAAGTACACTAGAAAAATACATAAAATATAAACTGCTTTGTCAGCTGTGATCTGAAACTAAAGGGGGAAGGTCAGAAAATTGATGCCCAGGTGACCCAGACTGCCCCAGCAGGGACACCAAAGCCCCCACACCCTCATGGTGCCAATCTGACACAGATGTGGGATTTTTGAAAACAGAGGTAAGAGTATTTGCTGTAAGGACCAGCAGACGAATATAAAATTAGGAATTAAGCTAATACTGCCCACTCACATTTGTTTTAAACATCACTGAGTGACCCACTGCAAGAGCAGGTTTGCATACTTAGCTAATTTAATTTCATGTTTCCATGTCTTTTCTTTTATCATTGTTGCTAATTACATCCTTGAGCATATTCCTGCCAGGAGAATGCTTCTGCTCATCTCCTTTTGGCCAGGGACTGATGCAGCAAATTCCACTGCTTTTCTTCTTGGGGATTCCTCCATTGCCCAAAGATTCCCTCTGTCTCATCCTGGACAGATTTCCTCCAGACCTCGGGACAAAAAGGCAAAGTGGGATGGTGAAAAAACAGGACCGCTTGCAACAGAGGCAGAATAAAACTTCTTGACAAGATCATCTCACTTCATTCAGGGGAAAAATGCTCCTAAAAAACCAGGAAACCAATTTCTGCTCAAATGAGCCTTGGCAAAAGCCTTACATGAGAGATGTTTGGAAGTATAGACCTTCTGAAAGGTGAGCACTGCACTCACCAGTGTCTATTGATTTCTTGCTAGAGCCTCAGCTCTGCAGAAACCAACATTTCCTTGAAATACAAATGCTGAAAAATAGATCCTTTTGTGGAGGATTTGGGCTTGGCCAAACCCTGCAACACCTGGCTGGCTCAGACACTGAATGTTTATTGTTTGGGGTTTTTGCCAATGACATGCAACGCAAGCATTTTCGCAGCATTTCTAATATGCGCTGTTTCCATTTTTGACCCTTTATTTCACTGAAAATACAAAATAGATTAAAATAAAGCAGAAAAATAATTTCCTAAGCCATTTGGAAATTATTCTGATCCTTGCTACTTTCTGCAACAAGGACAGATGTTTCAATTGTCTGGGGGGAACTTCTCTTTGTGTATGTGTGTTTTATTTTGTATGGGGGTTTAGTTTCTGAGGGCTTTGCTTGTTTGTTCTTAAACAAATTTTGCCTTAAAAGCTGATCTGGCTGGTTCCCTGTGGCAGCAGGGTACAGCACAAGACAGAACTATCTCTGTTAATCACATGGTACTACTGCAGCTCAGTCACAGGAATTGTCATAACAATCCTCAGAGCCAGTTTATCAAAGAACCACTTAATCTGACATACATTAAACATCAGCTGCTGAACATAAGTTCATATTAATTCCAAGCTAATTGGAGTCACAATGCAAATCCTCTACCTTGGCTGCAGAAGGAAAGCTGCAGAGAAATAGCTTTGATTAACCAAATACACCACAAAAGAAGAATATATAAAAATGGGTCCTGCTCTGCTCAGAGTTCTATGTGGGCAACTCCCTACTGGAGACACCAAGTGCTGCAGTTGCCTGGCAGACAAAAAATTTTGACTCCATGGACCATCCCTCCAAGTTTTTACACATAACTGAGTAGACACTTTCCAGGTAACTGGAATTAGGATTAAAATAGACTGGAATATCTTAATCTGACATGGTCATATTGCAGTTTTATTTGGTTTTTGGTGTTTTTTTTTTCCTCCTGATTTAGTGTGGCTCAAGGGCAGCATATATTAAGGCCAGTTGACACAACTGGAATTCAAAGGAAAATATTCTAAAATGTTGTGGTGATAATAAAAATTGATCACTGATCCATAATTCACATAAGTAAAAGTTATTTCAGAAACAAAACCATATTTAACATCTCAACCTAATTACAAAATTAATGGATCAAATGTATGAAATATGTTTGGAATTATTCTATGGTTTATTTCCTAGACACTATGCGAACAATATCATTGGAAAAGATTGCATATAACAGGTTAAAAGTGGCTGAAAAATCAGTCAAATATTTTAAATCACAGAATAACAACAAACTCAATTTACCTTTTATGCAAATAAGTAAAAAGGAAAAGACACTGGAGCATTGTGATCTATTGCACAAGTGAGGGGGCAATAAATTCAGACCTACATTAATTAATCGTTAATAATAATGGGCAGGAGCTGGCCCATCAGAATTCACCTTAAAAAATCCACATCAGCCTAAACCAGACCATTCTCTGTTCCTTCTCCTGTACTGAGGTTGAGCTCTGGGACCCAGCCCTGCAGACACAGTGACCTGCAGCAGCAAAACCCTCCTGCCGCCCTCCACAGCTGACAAAACCTCCTGAAGCACAGGATTCCAACAATAATTAGGAATTTCCTAATTCCAACAATAATTAGGAATAATCAGGCACGTGTTCAGAAGCTTCCATGCTGGTGGTGTCGATTTGTGATTCTAATGCCTGAGAGTTACTGCAAATCATTGCATTTCTGACTTTATGTTTATTTATGCCCAGCTCCAAATCAATGAAAATCTCAGAGAGTTACAGTCTGCTGTCTGAAAGAGTAGGAACAAAGTGCATTTTATGGTGTATTAATTACTATGATCCAGTGGTTAATCCCTTACAACACAATCACAAGTGTAGCCACTGCTTTCCAGTATACTTGTCAAAGAAACAAGGTGTTAATAATAGGCTTTTTCACTATTGCCTCTGGTTTAAACCATTGTTGCAAGGCAGCAGGAAGTTTTTAATTTTTTTTTTATTTTCACAAATTATAAAATCTGCAAATTATTAGGGTGCAAATTAACAAGTTTCTACTGTGTCTAGTTTATGTATATTTAAATCCTACTTTATTGGCTCTTAATTAAATACATATAAGGAATCTCAGTTTGAAATACCACCACACTCTCCTAATCCCTTCATCATTTTCTCTACACAGTCCCTTTCTGATTTCCCATTTCAAATTGTTTTCTTTGTAAGCATTTTAAAACTAGCTTTTGCTATTTCCACTTTCTAATTGCAAGCACTCCAAGATGTTAATTTATCCTAATAGAGCCTCCTTCTTTGCAAGTACTGTTTCTAAATACATAAGAACTAAGGTGAAAGGCATAAAGATCTTATGATAAACCATTAAAGAAACTTGCATCAGAAGCAAAAAAGAGGTCAGATGAGAAGGGAGCTGACGGACTCTTTTTGGACAAGGAAATTAATTTCTTAGGTATAAAAATGATTTTCAAAATGATGATAAACTATATGTATAATTTAGTTCAACAGATACTTTTGGCTGAAGAAAAACAATGAAGTGAAAGGCTCAGAAATGCCACAGTCATTATTTCTGAAGCACCTGCCTTCTTTCAGGCCAGACTGACACACAGATGTTGGCCCTCCTGCACTCTGCCCTGATTGCCCAGCACTCCAAGGGCGCTCTGAGCAGGGCTGTGGTCTGTGCCAGGATGCACATCCTGCCATTTCTCCTCTTACTGGTGATTTACTTGGCATGGCAACACTTAAATTACAGGCCAGAGGCAGAACCAGGGGATGGACACACATCATTCCCTTATTCCACTTGTAACTATCCCTGCAGATCTTCTAGGAGCTGCTCACAGACCTCCCCTCCTAAACAAATAACATGATTTTGCCAATCCATTTGTTTTGTCAAAAAGGGAGCTCCTCCAGCAGCTACAAAAGGGGTTTAATGTCCAGTTAAAAGGGGTTTAACTCCAGGAAAGGAGTAGCAGGAAACAATAATATTTTCACTCAGCTAAGCTGCAGCTGCAGGAGGAGGTTTGAGGGTGTTCAAGGATGCTCACCTGCAGCTTTGGTACCAGTGCAGGAATCAGCATTAAGGGAGTGTGCTCAGAGATGCTCTCTCCATTTGCAGGCCTTGTCCTTATGGATGCACACTTTTATCTTCTGAAATAACAACAGCTAAGTTTGGCAAATCTGTAGGTCACAACTCTTCTTTTCTTGCATTTCATGGAGCTGTTTGTTAAGCTGGAGAAGATAAGTTGTTTCATGAATAAAAGCATTCTTCTATTCCTAAATTATCTATAAACAGACTGGTTTTTATAAACTCATGGATTATTCATGCATAAAAATCCTGTATTCAAATATATTACTGCCTACAGTCTGTTTGTTTACTACATGCTGCTCTTACAGCTTCAACTATTTATGTCATGCTCGATTGTAAATCACATGGTATTGTTTCTGATCCAGAGCTGGGTGAATGAAAATGTTATAAAGGAGAAGAAAAATAAGAGATTTTACAATGAAGGTGGAGCAGTTTTGAAAGCCACCTTCCAGAGAAATCATACACTTAGAGGCTGATATGTGTAAATGTAACTCAAGAGAAAGACTAAGGTGGGGCAAAAAATCCTCAATCATTCAGGCAGCACAATATTCAAATTTTTGCAGTATTCATGTAAGTCCAACTATTTTGCTTCTGTATCACAGGGAGCACATATGTTGAAGGAAATACAGTAAAATCCAGGTCCCTGGAGCTCAAATTTAAATCCTTTACACACAACAAAAGTAAAATGGAGACTGAAATGGGGAAGCTGCAATCTGTTCTTGGTTTGCAGAAGCTTCTGTTCAATTCATTTACTGAACAGCAAATCTTCTGCACTACAGCATTAATGAGAATAGATACAAAAAGCTTTCAAACTTAAACAAAGAAATGGCTGCTACTTTAGGGTATTTTCAAGCATTTCCCAGAGATTAACGTATGAGGCAGATGCTCAAATACCAGCACACAATACTTTAATTTAGTTCAGCATCTCTGCAGGCAGTGGCTTCTCCATTACTGCTGGTTCCCAGAACACAAGAGAATGTTATTGCAGGGCTCTTTTAAATTAAAATCCCCAAATAAGCTGTTAGACTTCACACACATCAATTTTTTGTAAATACAATAAGGCAGATTTAATTGGTTTTACTTTCATTTTATAACAAATGTTACTATCTATTATATAAGAAAGCTATTTTTAAAAAGACCCATAAAATGGATTACAAAGCAATTCTATAAGTGATAAAATAGGGGCAGAGAGTTATTATGGAGGAATGCCAGCAAGTGCCCAGCTAAGGTTGTTTACTCAATGCCAAATAATCATCTTTGGAAGTTGAAATAATAAACTTAAATAGTTTCAAATTAAGTCTTGCAAGAAATGGAAGAGTTATTGAAGCAGTAGAGGAAATTGGAAAAAAAAACCCCACCACATAAAATGAACCCACATAACAAATATTAACATGATGACAATGAATGGTTTATCCAAAAGAATGAGGATGAATAATGCTGGGCTAATAATGACTAGCCTGATCTGCAAAGCTCAGAATGGAAAGCAGCTTCATGGAAATGGAGGTATTTGAGCACATGGTCTCTGTTTGAACCCCAGTTAAACCTGAAAAAAATATTTACAAGCTGGTCTTCTGTTGATTTTCTATGAACACTGGAGTTGTGAATTTCTAGAGTTAGAAGGATGTCTGACAATGTGCAAGAGTGAACATGGAGAACATTAAATCTTATTCACAGCTGTGCAATTATTCAAGACTATTTTCCAGTTGTATCCTGTTGCACTGTTAATGCTCAATACATTATCTATGTGTAACAATACCCACACATCCACATATGAAAATACTTCAGTTCAGAGCCTCAAGCAGTTCAGCTAAGGAAGAAGGTCTGTACCTCTCTGTGACCTGTCCTTTTCCCCAGAGGACCAAACAACACACAGGCAGATATATGCATTCAGCTACTGGGCTGCATTTTGATCAGGAAAGTTTTAACCTTTGTCGTGCAAAACAATTGACAGTAAAGCCAGTTACAATTTCTGAGAACATTATCAAGAAAGAAGGTATTAATTAAAAAAAAAAAGAAACTCAAACAGTCAACCAAAAAAACCCAAAAGCCTGTGTTAAAAACAAAACCATAATAAAATTGTATATGCATGTATTGTTTATACATGTATTTATTTATTAACATATTTTTAGCAGAAGCTTTTTACGCTCTCTGAGAGGACCTCTGCTCAGGTCCAGAAAGGGCATGTAAATGACAGGACATGAAAATCTGAGCTTTTACTTCAGCGTAGAAGTTTCCATAAAGTCCTGTTTCACCTCATTATAGGCTTCAGACCCAAGGTGGAACAAATTAACATAGCCCTGTAACTTATTGGACAGCTGACCTTCCACTGACCCAGCAGAGAAATAGCGTTTCAAGAGTGAAGTCTTCTACACTCAGATATCCACAAAAATGAGTTAATTTCAGATTGTTTCATTTACCTGTGTCTATTCCATATCTAAAATCCTGACATTATTTTTTTTTATTGTGCACCTCCTGAGGGGCAGCATAACTCTTGCTCTCTGACTTCTGTGTTTCTGGCAGGTTCCTCTCCCCATCCAAATGGGTTTCCTCCTCCTCCTCCTGCTCCTTGCAGAACTCTTCCTCCTTCTTTGGCAGTTCTGCTGCTCTAATTTCCATAGCAGGAAACTCACCTTGCTGATAAATCAAAGAGATTGGAAGTTGGGACTCATCACCTTCCTGCAAGTGGTTAAAATAAAAATGGACTATGGTCATTTCTGTGGTTTCCACTCTTCTTTGCCTTAAGCTGGAGATTTTATCATCTCTCTGAGTTATTTTCAGCTTTTAGTGCAACATATTAAATCTTCTCTGCCTGACTTTGTCATGTCATTTGATCCTGCTTTCCCCTCTTATGTGCAGCCTCCATTGGTCTTCTGTGTCATTAAAGTCTCTTCCTGCATTACTCTCTCACAGGGGTCATATCATGGAAGGGGATATCACCTGGAATATCCCTCTTTTCTCTGATTACCAGATGTGGAAGTTTTATGCAATAAAATCCAAGCATCCTCAATACATAGTGAGTTTTCTGCCAGCCTTATGGCAGGACTGCATATCTCCAAATGTGAGCTACCACCTCTAAAACGCACTTTGATCACAAGAATCCATAGCAAGCAATGCATTACCTGTGCATTAGAGGCTATGACTAAACTCTCCCACAGCTGCAGGAGGAGAACTGGTTTTGTTGGTCACATTACAGGTGTAGGATGGCAGCACTCAGGCCTTGAGGGCATCCAGAAGAGGTTGAACAGCAAAATAGCTCTGTAAATAGAGATGTATTCAGGAAAAAATAACTTCAAGTTTTAAAACAGAAACAATTTTTTTTCTGTCTTTCAAATACCACAAACCAGCAGGTTTCACAAACCTTCATGGTCCTGTATAGACAATACAGACCCCTGAGCTGCTTCACTATTTAGTGGCTCCAAATTCCCTGAGAGTTAAGCTTTGCTGCTGCAATGCCATCAGCTAGTGCAGATATGCCACACAAATTCCTCAGGAAATTAGCAGAGCTGCTTCCAAGCACAAAGCTCTGTGCTGGAGGATTCCCGTGCAGAGTGCTCTGAGCTTCCACTCAGCTGCCCAATGCACTGTCTCATTGCTCTGCTGAGGAACTTCATCAGTTCATTCCAGAATCTAGATCCTGTGTTAAAGCATAACCAAAAAAAAAAAAAAATTCCAGCATATAAAGTTTACAACAGCACAGTGAAGGTTTTCTGCTAGTTTGCCTTTACTGAGCTGAGATCAGTATTTTGAAGATGAAGAACAATGTGCACGAAGGCCAAGCCAGAAGAAGAGATGTTCTTAACAATAGAAGGGATGGGCCAATCCTTAATTCTTCTTGGCTCTGCCTTGCAGGAAAGTGAAATGCATCAGTCCAGCCAAGGTTTCAGCCTCTCCATGCTCAGTTTACCCAGGACACTGCTGCCCACATTTGTCTGTTCCAAACCAAGTACAACTGCATTGCACGCTGAGTTGTCGAGGGACACCAGGCTCTCCAGAGGCCAGAGCACAGCACAAAGCTCAGCCCTGGAACTGCCAGGGGACTGAATTGTGTCCCCAAAGCCAAGGACACACAAAACAACAGGAAAATGTGCCTGTGCCTTCCTCACACAGCACCAATTCCCTTCAGTCACGGATCTGCCTCTCTTGTTCCGCCCAGGTTCTCTTTGCTTTGGAGATTTAGCCAGCCCTCTAACATTTCTTTAATTTGGGTGTCTAAAAGAATCATTTAACTTTCTTTTCCATCTCCCTAGATTTGCATGGTTTATATTATTTATCTTTTCCACTTGATTAACCATCTGAAAAATCAATAGCAGTGAATTTTATCATAGTTGCAGAGGAGCCCTCTGTTGTGCTAAGCTGCTATTTTAGGAACCGGAGCAGTTTGTGAATCTATCTAAGTATTTTGGCAAGCTGCTCTTTTTGCCTTTGCCCTCCCTTTTGCTTTGGACACAACACAGAAATCTTTCTGTGCCTCTGCATGGTGAAAACTGATATAAAACAGCTTTGGTCATTTTTATATACTTTTTTTTTTTCTCCTGCTAAGAAAATCAATACCATGGAAAAAACTGGTCAGGAGGATCAAATGTTTATGCAGGACGTCATGCTGCTTTGGTGTGCCAGCTCTCCAAGAGTCTATAAGGAAGCCAGCCAGACAGGCTCTGCAGCCTGCACCCTGACCCCAGTGACCTTTTCATTTTTCAAAGTTTATCTAGCCCCATCCCAGCACAACTTGCATTGAAACCAATCCCTCTGCTCCTGGATTTTTGGCAGAAGGTGACTTCCTTCATATGGAAAAGTGTTTAATACCGATTTAATGGTCTGTCTAGCCACTGTAAGCCCCCAACCCCCTCCCTGAGTCTCCCACTGGCAAGAAACTGTGAAATAATATGCTTGAAATAGCCCTAATTCTTCTCCTCAGTGTGATAGTTGTTTTTCTAATAAGCAATTTTTTGAAAAAGCCATAGAGGAGAAACTATTAGCTACAGAGTTGAATGACATTTTTAATAAATTCCTTTGCATATATATAATATTTTTTCATTTAAAAAACATGGTTTTTTCATTATTTCTTCTCTTAAACATTTGCACAGTCAGGAAAGGGCCCCAGCAGACCCCAAAATGTTTCCATTCAGACTTGTTGGAACTGGAATAGCAAGTCACATTTATGCAAATCCACTTCTATGCCAAAAAAAAAAAATCTAAGTAACAACTTTATCTTGGTTGTAAAAAGAAAGATCTTGGCACAATGCCAACAAAAATCCTAACAAAGAGGGAAATAAAAAGGAAATTGGGAGATGCCTAGTTTTCCTAAAGCAATGAGTTTGTTGCTGCAAGAAACGTCTTGGTTCAAAGGAAGCTGCAATTGTCCTTTGAGATAAGGAAAGGTCTGAAAGTTTACAGCAGGGTTTGCTGTGTCAGGGGCAAAGTGCAGCCTCACACCTCCCCCAGGCAAGGTCAGGGTGGGGAGAGGAAAACAGAAATCCAGAACTGGGAGAGATGCAGTGAGCTGGCTTGGGGTGAGCTTCAGCATCCTCTTAGTCACGGCCTTACACTGGAACAACCCATCCTTCCCACTTTGGGGATGCAGGAACCAAAGCTGTTCTAACACTGACTTCAATTACTTTCTAGCCTGAAAAAAGTAATCCAGCCCAGCTGTACACCCCTTCAGAGGAGAGAGCTGAGAATGCCAGCAACACCCTGTGCCCTAAGAAACCTCAGAGACGTCCCTCTGAGGAAATAGGAAGGTGCTGCCTGCACCCAAGTCCCATTTGGACTTAAACCATTTAATAGTCCAGGAAGAGAGAGTCACATTTAGATAGGAGCAATGAAAAAACCCCCACAGTTTAATGGCAATGAGCTGCCCTGTGTTGTGCTGAAATGCTGCAGGACAACATTTTGGCTGTGGCTGTGGGCGATTCAATGGCTTGTGCTGCTGCAAAGGGTCACCTCCCTTGTCTCTTTGGAGCAACACAAAACAGGAAAATATGGAAGGAAGAATGAAAACATTCATATGGGTTCTGTTTATAACACTTTTTAAGTTAGAATTTTCTTGAGTGAATACAAAACCTAACTGAAAATCTAAAGTGATTGCTGGTTTTTCTCCTTTTAGAAAGAGAAGTATGTTCTACTAATTTCAAAAGCCATAGAATCTGGCACAGCCAGTCACATAGGGGAAGTACTAAGCAGGATAGGACAAAGGTTTGCAATTTCCATCATCTCCAATATTGACACTCCACAAATATCTACAGCATCATCCTGCAGCTGAAATAATCCCATCTCATTAACAAGATCAAACAGCTGCAAACATTATGATTTTATGTCATTTTTTTCACCTCTTTAGGAGTGGTCAAGAGGGAGAAGTACCATATCAGCTGTGACACAGCAGCCCCAGGGCTCATGTCAGCCCACCGGACTTCAGTCTGAACCCCAATCTCAGACTGAGGCCCAGTGGTCAAAATAATTTTTGTTTTCTCTCATGTGGCTGCCAGAGACAGGCATTTCAGAAGCAGTGAAGTGAGAGAAATAGGAAATACAGGATAACATGAAGAAACAAAGCTCGCATGGAAACTTCCTGAACTTTTTGATGTCTCCATGAGACATGTTCTGCACAGACCTGCCAGTCTTCACTCTAAGATCCACTGCTCTGTCTCATGGTTTAGAGCTTTCAAGCAATGCCATCACCTACCTGTCAGGAAGGAGTTCAGACTTTATTTCTTTGGCAACAAACAATATGTTCATCCCTAATTCCTTTTCTAAATACCACATGGTGGCACAGCCTTGGAATGATGTCAGACTCAGGACACCATATGTGCTGTTAAACTGAGCTCAGCTCACACACTCTGCAGCCACAAAGGATCCAAAGAGATGAGCAAGGGTCCTTTTCTGGATAGTCGCTCCAAATGACCAAAGAAAATAAAAGTTTTTTCAGAAAAATGCAAGTTATGATACACCATGATGATGCAAATTTGGATAGTCAAGATTATGAAAACACCCAATCAACCCCAGTTGTGCAATTGTGTTTTCTTGCAATTTCTCCAAATCCATCACATTGGGTAACTAATGAAATAGGAGGAAGGTGGTGACACATTATGCTCAGGAAGTTTATAGAGAATCTATGCAGTGAGGTATTCTATGTTTGTTCAATGCTTCTGAGCTGGGGTTAAGGTGTTATGCAATCCTAACTACTCTGCTTGCTTCTTTGGGATCCTCCAATTCAGCTTCAAACAGTTCAGCAGCACAGCTTCCCCCACTCCCATCCTTTCACTGCTAAGTGCTTTTTTCTTACCCCCAGAGATCAAAGAGATGTTTTTGTGGTTCGCTGTTCCATCCACATTCCCTCTCCCTCCTCTCTTCCTTCCTTCCTCTCTCCTCAGCGCAGCACAGCAACCCCAGGCATTAATCACTCACACCAGCCACCTTCACAGGAGCTCGTGGAGCCAACATCCTGCTCTGGACATTGCCCTGGCCTTCAGCAGCCCCCTGGCTCTCACTTGCAGTGCGCTGAATCCACTGCTAGCTTCACAATTCCTCTCTGGCTGTTTGACTAATTTTAAGGTCTGATTTTGATTCTGAGTCAAATCAAGTGCATTTGAGTTTTTGATAGAGACTGTGTGTCTAGTAGGTAAATGATAATTGACGGAAAAGTCTCCAGATTGCTGTTTTCCTGGACTTTGCTGCCACCTCATTCCCACAGTGCCTTGACAAGGCTAAAGTTTCACATTTGATTGGAACAGGGTAACAGCTTTATTTTCCAAACCAGAGAATCTGGGTCAGCTGAGGAATAAGAGGACAGACTTCATTTCACAGGACATCAAATATAAAAACCATTTCTCAGAGCAGACTATCCTCCCATTAGGCTAATTTAGGTTAAGTTTTACCAAACACTAAAATAAATGAGCTACAGCTCTTTTTCCTGGCATGGTACTGGGGAATGGTCAACTGAGAGCTTGGATCAAGACCAGCTACAGCAGACCATGACAGATCTCACCTATTGCTTATTTCTTTTTATCCCATCACACCAAGCAGGCTTGCACATTACTAGAAGTTTCCAATAAAACAGGTATGCACTTAAAGGTTTCCTCACAAGCATTCGGTTTTCATGCATTAATGTACAGACACCTTCTGCACTGTTTTGCCTATGAGGTCATACAGTCAAAAAGTAACTCATAGTCAAAGCAAAACCTGCACTGATATTTTTCTTCCTTTTCAGGCAAGCTGAATGATTTTTTTTCAAAGGCATCACTAAATATTACTTGTGAACTATTCCATAAATAATCCTTTCACTTGATGCCTTGCAGCATTTAATATTCAAATTACAGCTATTCTGGCTGGACTCTAAGGTGTGTGGTGGGTTATGGGCTTCCCCAGAGGATAAGCAGAACCTTCATCCCCATTGTGATTATTCACAATGTTATGTATATATCTGTTATATACTGTTGAAATTGCTGTCAAAGTAAACAGCCCTATCAAGACCTCCCTTGCATTAATTTATACAAAATAGATTTGGAGAAAGGAAACAAAGGAACAGAGTTAAATAGAGTTAACAGTTAAAAACACATAGTGTAAATCTCAGAATATTGTTTTTCTGCATTGCAATAAAAATACCAAAAAAATACAGTGTGTATGTAGCCAAGGATAAATAACTCAAAATATTATGAATAAATCAGCAACTGAGTGTGAATAAACATCACCTCTCAATCCGTGTGGAGAATACATGAGGCATATTGAGAATGCACAGTCACTTCCATAGGAAGTCCCCCAATTCCTGCTTCAGGATTTTTCATTCTACAGCACATGTGGATGGCATTGTCCTGCTCTTCAGCTTGCTTGAAATGGTTTACCCTGTATTATTACTTCACTGCTAATAAAGGACACGGTGCAAGAACCCTGCCAAACAGCACTTTTGGTAAGGCAGAATAGGCCTTAATTCCAGGCACATAAACAAAAGGAAAAAAAAAATTACTGTCAAGGGACAGGGTTATTTTCCCAAAGGAACATCTGTTTCTAACACATCTCATGAAAACACATACAATAAACCATAAGTTCAAAACAGAAACTGCACTCAAACACTGCCCAACAGAAGTCCACAATCCCTGGAAAACTTCTTTTAAATCCCCAGCAACCCGTAGGCTCGAGGAGAACCATTTCCTCTGTGTACACTGCAGCCCTTCAGAACTGCAGCCATTTGGCAGGGAGCTTGCAAAGCCACAAAAGGATGGGAATTAGCCATGTCAGCATCTTCCCTAGCTGCAGAATGCAGCTCAGTCCTCCACCCTGCCAAAAATCAGTTGTAAAGCCAGCATGACAGCCGGGAGGAAGGTAATCCTGGCCAGCTGTTCCCAGCTGCAGCCAGCAACATCAGCAGCACACAGCAGGCGCCAACATGCAGCAGCTAAAAATCTACCTGAGAGGAGGCAGGGGAGATGAAGTCTGATTCCAGGATCAATAAGGTGCCTCGGGGATGCTGACAATGCTCAGCTCAGCCCAGCCAGCTGATCCAACAGAGGCTGCAGCAATGTGGGTGCAGGCCCTCAGCACCAGGAATGGGAAATGCCCATCAATCCACCACCTTGGGCACTGCAGAAAAACTGCTAACCAGAATAACAGAGCCTAAGCACATCTCCAGCCTTGATTAAAAACCAGACTTTATTATTACGTAGGAAAAAAAGCAGGTTTTGCCCTTCTCTTCAGTGCCTTAGCTACTGCCTGCCCACACGTGCACTGACTGAGGCACAATTCACCAATAATTCACACCATGTTCAATTCAACTCAGGGGGCACTGAGACCAAAGAACCTGTCTTGTCTTTCCACTGCTTTTGCTGACAGTAACTTTAGGGATGTCAGATCTGTTCTTACTTGTTCATCTTAGCTTCCTCCTTCACACATACTGAGACAACAAAAGAGTTCTCCAACATATGTGCAGAAATGATGAAGGCTTACAGTTGTCATCTAAATATTTGTATTGAAGAGATAATTAACTGTTTCTAAGAGCTTGGCTTTACTACAAAGATAGCAAGTCAGAATAAGGGTATTAAGTTTCCTCTGCTATCAATCAGTAATTTCTGTTCTAATGTTGCAAAATGTGCCTTTGGGGCACCCTCTCCTCCTGCTGCTGTTCTGCTCAAGGGAAAAAGTGATGACTTTTTCTTATGTTATACTCTGTTACACCACACAGCTTAAGCTACATGCTCCTGCTATCCTAAATGCACCATTCTGCTCATCTACACAGATAACTAAATTTAATTACATTAATAATTGTTGAGGTTTAGTACGTTGCCAAAGTTTACCTCCTAGCTTGTTAGGCCTACAATTTAATTAGCGGCAGTGAATTTTAAATGAACGATATTATCTAAACAATTATTTAAGGGGGCTTGCTGTTGTTGTTTCTGCACCACCTAAACAAAATAAACAAAATTATCTGTTTTCCTCCCTGCACTAGTCAGAAGGGAACCTGTAGCCCAAACACTTGTGGCAAAAGGAAGAGATTCCTTTGGACCCACTAACATCAGTTTGGAGGGTCAGCTACAATATAGTAATTTCTCTAAGTGCCAACATTCCTTAAAGTTGAGTTTTATCTGATTTGCAGTAAATCCACAATGGTCCTTATACCTCTGATAAGGTCCTGGGCTGAACTTATATTTCAAATATTCACACTCACCTTGAGCTTTTTGTTTGTGATACACAACAGACAGAAGCCTCAGTCAGGTACTTCCCTCCCTGACACAAGCAACTCCAAATCTCCTTCATTCATTTGAATCCAAACTAAATCCTCTTTATCTCAGACATGAAGATGATAATGCATACTTGTCATTCTCCTGTAATCAACACAACCTTAAGCTTAAGCAAACTCTGATTTTAGCCAGCTGGTAATCACTTTTCATTCCTCTATATTTATCTTAATTATATTAGCCATATTCATTGAATATCACCCATAAATTTCCACTACTAAAAGAAAAGTCACCATAAAAGCCTTAAAAACAAAATAAACACCAAACCCACATGTTTCCTGATCTCATCAGTTCCCTCAGGTGGGTATTTTCTTGCTGTTGTTCATGAGGTGGGTTATTTGTGGGGATTTTTGGATGGTTGGCTGGTTTTGGGCTGGTTTTCTTGTTTGTTTGTTTCATTGGTTGGTTTGGGGGGTTTTTTTGAGGGGGTGGGAGAGGTGCTCTGCTCTGTTGCAACTTAAGGTCTGTGAATTACTTACATCACCTTTCAGGTCAAAAGACAGCTCTTCAAGATGTTTATTAACCACTGTTAAGATACTAAATCATGCTTATGAATGTTTTCAGTTCTGCAGAGTGAATGGTCTGTAGAATCAATGCAATCCACCACAATGTTTAATTAACTCTCTCTCATAACTGCACTTACAACAACAACCATGCTTGAGAAAAATGAAACTAAACAAATCAGCCTCAAACATCCACCCCAAACTACAGAGGAGCAGTGAGTTACAGTCAGAAAGAGTCTTCTGGATAGAGAAAAGAAATAGATTCCAAATTGTTCAGTACACTTAGGAAGGAAGCATATTGGAAACCACACAAATATTACAAAAAGAGCCATGAAGCTCTGCACCAGTGTGTGCAGGTGACATATGCCTGAGCCAGAGAGGGGATGTCTCTCCTGTAACTGAGCTCGTTTGGTTCCTGCAGTGATAACTCAGTTTGCTTCCCAAAGTGAGACTTCAGGAGTAATAAAAGGAAACAAAACAAATGTCCTTTGCCAGCAGAACAGTGGTGATTTCTCACTCTGCCAGCATCACATTAGCTGATATTACTGCAAGTGGCTTTTCAGTTCTTGGTTGGCATTACTGTACGCCTGACAATAGGAAAAGAGCAGAGAACAAAGCCTGGAGCTGAGATATGTTTGCCAAGGCATCTTGCTCAAGCCAAAAGGAGGAAGGCTCACAAAATTAACATCTTGCTCTGCTTCAGCTTCAAGTGGTCTGTCATTTCTGGGGGCATTTTAAAGAATATATACAACTGGCACAATGGCTGCTGGAGATCACCGCTCCTGTGCTTTTTGCAGGCTATCTCACTGTAACCCACACAACAAAGCTGCCTGGATTGCTAAATTAAACAATGACAGGGATATTGAACATCTGGAAGGCTGCAGGCCTGGCAGAGGGTTGACATCTCTTACACTTCAAGATAATGACCTGCAGGTTTATGTGCTTTCTGATGGCCACGGCCTGATTGCTGAAGACAGAAATATACCATCACCCACCATGCCTCATCAGCTGTGATTACAAGAGGATTACTCATGGGGAATTTCCTCAGATCAAGAACATTATTTATTGATCAATTACAAGAGGAAATAGTCTCCCCATTTTTATATTTGAATTCAACAATTCATTTCTTAGTAGTGAACTATTAATGCTAATGGTGAACATCTGAGGTTCCACAGAAACCCCATTTTCAGGAACAGATCTCAACTGGCTTAGAAATCAGTCTTTCAAAATTTCTATCTCAAAAGTTGGACAACCAAATACTACCAGATTTTTCTGAAATGTTTTTTCTGTTTTGTGATCACATTGATAAATAATTGCATCTCATTGATCTCACCGTGTAAACAGAATGTTTGTTAGTAAAATAAGTCTCAAATCAAAACATATCAGAAGTATCCTCCTTATAAAATTAAAACAACACATCAGATTATACACTTCTACTGGTTATGAAAATAATGTTAACCAAGTAACAAAAAGAAGAATGCTGAAATTCAATGTGTCTGAATAATTTACACATTAGATTCTGGGAATTTATTTGAACTGGAACTTGCATAAGAAACTGGAGGAATGCAACAACCACTTAGGCACCAACTGCAGGGTGAGTTTCAAACAGGTATCTGAAAAATAACATTTCCAGAATGAACCACTGCCTCCAGCATACCACTGAAGACAGAGAAAAGGTAACCCACAAATCAGTAAATCTTCCTTTAGCGCCAGTTCCAGGCTCTATGTCCAACTCCTACATTGCTCTTGAGAAGGAAGGCAGGTTTTTGTGCAACCACACTCACTGTACAGCATCTCACCAGCCTATCCCTAGAAATGTGCTCCACAAAGATCAGCCTCACTCAATCAATGTACAGCTATGGCTACTAAGCCCATCCTTTATCATAAAAGCTCAAACAAAATACATTGAAAGGAACTACAAATTTAGACCCAGATACACTCCCAAATTTAATTTTGCTTTTCTTTCTAGTGTACTTAAAACTGTATGTTGGAATCCAAACCTTGCATCTTTGCACAGTGGTAAATTCTTTTACCAATATTCAAAATTATACAAAGGTTTTTTTCTCTGTGCTGCACCACAGTGCATCCTCAACTCCTGAAATATTTAGGAAAATATTCCATACAAAATTCAGGTTAAGCAGCTACAACGCTCATCTAATTAAAGGAATTTCTTCTGTTGCAAAAACTAAAGTTTGTGTTGTTTGGATAGATTTTCCCATATGCCCATTAGAGAAACTTTCACTATTTAAAGTGTACCATTTACCTCAAGAGGTTAAAAAAAAATACCAGCACACTATCTAATTAACAAATTCTCATTATTTGTGTCTTGTCCAAATTGAAAGTAAAGCCAATATAATGAGATTCAGCTACTGTTCACTCCACTTTGCTGATTTTGTGGAAACCTTTTTTAAACTCACTTCTACATCCCATGGTATCAGTGCAGAGCTCAGAGATGCACAGGTGAGGGGCCACTGCCAATGTCCTCAGCACTGATACCCTGCCAAAATTGGTATTCAAATGTTTCTCTGTAAAAGCAGAACAAAGAGATGATTTTGTCTGTATGCTGCTTAATTAGAATTGGCTCTCCCTGGGGAAAGTACAATCTCTGACACTTCACCTGAAGGCAAATTCCAGGATCCTGTACAGAAAAGCTCATCAGGGGAAATGAGGCACATCCTGTTTACTTTTCAGCTCACTTAGCTCATTAACATCCACATTCACAGACACCTCACCAAATCTGGGGTATTTTATGCATTCCTGCAACACAACTTTGTAGCCATATTAGTTAATGACTTCGGGGTGTTTTGTTTATTTGGTTGTTATTTGGTGTTAGGTGGTTTGGGTTTCTTTCTTTGATATACTTGGTTGGGTGGTTCGAGAGTTTTTGCAATTTAATGCCTATGCTTTTTAAGTAAGTCACTGTCTCAAAAGAATAACTGTTACTCACACAGATTTAATGAGGAACTCAGAGGAGTGAAGCCCATGTTATGATGCAGTCTTTTTTCCAACATCACTCTAGAAACCACTGACTATAAATGCCCTGCTTGTAGCATGAATTCCAGCTTTGTTTGTTTTTAAATAATGATCACACTTTTATTTCCCCCACCATTTGCTAAAGAGGAACAAGCAATTCAACATCACATTTTTTCAGTGCAACAAATCTTGGTTACGTTCCACTTCAAAGTCAATGCATAGCCCAAGATCTGACACACACACACAAGCCATAAGAGAAAGATGGGTTATTGTGTTTTTTCTCCAAAAGCAGTAATCCCCTTCCCAAGTCCTTCTAGATATGAAGGCAGGTAACCACCCCAAAGAAAAACACCTTTCAAAAGGAAAATACAGAAAACCAGGCAAAATTTAATTGGAACTACAGAACTCATGCTCATTATTTGAGCACCAGCAATGTAAGGAGCGTGACTATACCACAATTTCCCTTCTTGTAGCCCTAGTGCTCTAGTGAAACACATCCAGCTACAATTCCAGAGCTGACCAGAGTCACCATCCTGTTTTACCCAACAGAAAGGATTTTTGCAACCCAGGATCAGTGCCCTGCTCCCTGAGCCCTGTGACACATCTGCTGCACTGGAGCCAGCCCTGCCTGGGGATGCACTGCTGGGAGCAGCACATCCCACAAACTGCTGAATAAATCCATCCCATCATCTGGGACCATGAACATTTTTCCTCAGAGCTGAATGGAAAGATGCTTTGCTTTCCCTTCCTATAAGTTGTATTTTGCTGAGGCCCACAGCACACGCACCACAGTCTCGTCAACAGCTGTTTTTCCTTCTAAGCTTGCCCTGTCACTTAGGGATTTGAATTTTTTGCTGATAAAGTGTAATAGAAGCTGCTTCCTGCTACACCACAGTGAAACAGATGTTTTAAAAATTGTGGTAGCCCTAAAGCTGGTCTCTGTAGCAAAATCTGTCTCAGGCTAACTTTCCTTCTGTCACAAAACCAGACATTATATTTCTTTTCCTGCTGCTTGATTGAAGTGAATATCAAACTAACATTTTAAATAAGACTTCTTTTTGGATGAGCGGACTGCCACAGAAAACAGCAGTGTCAGAAGGAAGGTACAAAGATGCATATCAAGGAAACTGGGAGAAGAAGGTGCTCAGGTGGTCCCTGAGCTCACCTTGCTGCTCCCAGCACAGGCATCAGCACCTTTGGCACTCCTGGCAGATGTCTGTCAAGCCTGATCTCACCCAGCTGAAGTGATTCCACAGCAGCCCTGAGCAACACATTCCAGTGACAAATTATCCTGAACAATTGCAAAGCTTCTCCTCCTATCTAACTCCTGATCTCTTTTTCCTTCATTTAAACTCATCAGTTCTTGTCCTGTCCCATGAAGACATGAAAAAACAGATTATACCTTCCTACAAATGGCAGCTTTTTCCATATATCTTCTCAGCCTTCTTCACCTCCAGCCTACAAAACCCAATTGTTTTCAGTGTGCTTCCATAGCTGGAATTTTCTTTTGTTACCTTCGTAACTTGCCTGTGGTCCCTGTCCATTGCTGTGTATCTGCTTTGCTCTGTGGCACCCAGGGCTGGACAGGGAGCCTGGCTGATATGGAGCCACCAAGCAGAGTGAGAGGCCTTTCTCTTGTATTTACACAATACTTTTGAAATTGATACCTTCACAGACACTCTTAGGGGATTTTTTCCTCATTTTGACACTGAGACTTCAGGATTGGAAGATAGCTGATAGAGATTGGATGTGCAGCTGAGATAGTGGCTCACAGAATATTCCTACTCTCACTGCAGATCCAGGTAACTTGTGGACCACACTACCAATGTTCAAAGTTTTAGGATCCAAGAAATCTCCAGGAATGCTGGAGAGCATGAAATCTACACTCTAAACACACATTTTATTTATATATAACTCAATTCTCTTTATCACCTTTTGTGCTGTTTGTTCCTGGCACTGATAATAGCCTTAGTGCACTCTTTAAATCTGCAAAAATAACCATCATTTCTCTATTCCCAAGGCCTGGCAAGGAGCTCAGCAATTGCAGCTCTCTCCTATGCAACCACACTGTCATGCCCAGTATGGCCATAAAACATTTTGCCTGTGGCTTGAGATAGAGACACACCCTCTCACCCACTGAGGATTTGTGTTTTCTTACACACATTATTTCTCCCAGCTCACACACATTTGGATGATTCCTAAATAATTCCCCAAGATGTTGTCTGATTAGCTGATACCAGCAGGCTTTGCTTATCAATGTTTTTCCTCATCTGCTCCCCTGCATTTGCAGCACTCTTGAGTTTCCTACTCCTACTTCCAATCACTTTATCTTCCCACAGATTATTCCAAAACTGTCAGAGGTTAGACTGTCAGGGCTTGATGTTTCCTTATCTTTGTCCTACTCCCTAAATTTTTGTCTGAAATAAAAGCTTTGGAGAGGTTATCACATGCCAGGCTGCACATTCTTGCACCTTTCATGTCCTGTGCTTCTCTCTTTTCACAGTTATAGTGAGGTGTGTCTGTATCAAAAGTGCTATTTAGACACACAACCACAGCAGAACTTTTGGGCTGAGTTTGAGAAATCTTCCAAGTTCTGCCTGGAAAACAAAGAAAGGATGCCACAGCAAAATATTTCCTTATAAAAATGAACAACCAAACAAATAAATAAATGAAAATGGCTGCTAGACCCAGGGTAGCCATCCATTCAGAGTGACCAGACCTCCTTACCCAAACAAGGGCACAGCAAACACCAGCCAGGAGAGGATGACTGCCTGACTCACTAAAATTAAGGGAATTATTGAGCAGTAATAATTCCTTCAGCTGGAATAAACAGACATCTGGATCTGAACATTACTGGAGAAACTCCATTCCTCAAAGCTAACTTAGTAATTTCAGGAAGAACCCTCAACTTGGCTTGCACAGACACACAAGAGTAGAGGACACCAACAGATACATGGCACACTTGGTGTTTTATGTTTTTATGGCAGTACAGATGTCCCTGCAGAGCAATGGGAATTTTGTACACTCTAAGTCATGCACCAGGAAGGAAACAATTGCATCATTCTATCCTGAGGCAGAAATAGAAAGCAGACAAATCAACAAGAAGAAATTCCCCAATTATAAGAGCTGGGAATGACATCTTAATGTCTCATTGGAAAGATGAGAAAGGGGAAAAAATTCAGCTTAACCTAGACTTGGGAGAAGCAGCCAAAGCAGACATCTTCAGAAGATCCTCAAGGATGATCTGTTCCCCTGTTTTATATCCTTCTATTTTCCCCTCTCCTTTTCATGTTCACTGCTCTTGTACTGGAATCCTACAGGTGAGCCCCTTAACCCACACATGCTGCAGGACTCAAAGCAAGGCTGCAATCCCATCACTGGCAGATTTTCCATGTACTTTCTCAAAACACAGCATGAATAAGCTTCTTGCAATCATTTACTGGTAAGAGAATTCATTTCCCTTCATAACCAACAAAACAAAACAAGAATTCTCCATCTGCTTTCACATGTGAGAGAAATGTTTGACTGAAATACCCTTCTACGTGATTCAGATATGGAAACTCTTTGAAGCCTTACTATAAAATCTGTATCACATCACACTACAGCTAAGTTCAAAGCCTTTGAGATATTGTTACCACTTTTGAGAAAGGTATTTCTATTACAAAACAGTCAGTTGCCTAATGCAATGTTCCTGCCCAAGAGTCCTAGTGAAACAGCCTCTCTTACAGAAAATAAACAATTTTATAAACCTGAGAATAAAGCAAAACAGCCATTAGTCTAGTCCACAGAAAGAGTAATGCAAACAAAAATGACAATACTTGTGGTTCATAACTCAACAGACATTTCTATAAAACACCAGGTATGTCTACACAGCCTGCAATCCCCCTCCCTGCGAAGTCATCAAGAGTTCCCATTGCCTTTTGCTGCCTCAAAAGTTCATTTAATGAAACAAATGAGAAGTATAAAAGCAGGATCCCAAACAAGTGCTGAAAATCTGAGAGCAGACCAGAGGCAAAATTGAGAAAGTAGCTGTACATTAGAAAGCAGTTCATGATACAGAAAGGAAAATGCAGGCAGAGGAGGGACCCCTGGGTTCTGCAGGCAACCCTGATAGAAAACCTGAATGGAAAAAGAAAACTTTTGTTTAGAAATGCACTCAGATTTACTAATTTGTCTTAAAACACACACTTTTTGTGTAAGCAACACAGAAAGTGGCTGGCTTTTTGTAACCCTAAAAACTCGGGGAATCCGAATTTTAAATTCACAGATCCGCACAAAGTGCATCTTTCTCCAGCCTGAGGTAGCAGAGGCTGGGCTGGAGATCAGTGCTGTCTCAAGAAGGTTGTGAGCTGGGCCCAGAGGCCCCATTTTTAATATCCAGCCATTTTTCTGCAGATGAGCAGGCAGCCTGTGAGCTGTGAGCACACAGAACCTGCAGTGCTCCTTGCCTGCTCCTCTGCAGGGATCTCCCAGCACCCAGAGCTGAGCAGGAGGGAACCAGAGCAGCCTGGGGAGTGTCCAGCTGGGGGGAGTGTTCCCCCAGCTGTGTGACAGCATGGCTTTACAAATCACAGCCTTTCGTGCAGTAATTATGGCTAAAACCTCCCAGCCTTGCTGGAGCAGGCTAACGCTGCAGTAATTCCCAAGTACAATAAGGAGCAGTAACTCTGCTGATCAGCAGCCTTAAAACCCTGGTCCAATTAGAGCAGAGGGACTAACAGAGATTAACACAATTGGATCAAACTGATCCTGTGGAAAGCAAGGCCTTTTAGAGGGAGCATGAGGTTCGCTACCAGGGAAAAGCATCAAGCATAGCACACAAGAACTGCTCACTTTTTTCCTCAAACGAGAGGTCTGGATTGAGCACAATGCAGTTCTGATGTACACAGAACAAAAACAAAAACAAAAAAAAAAACCAAAAAAGAAACTAGGGGTTCTAGGAATATTCATTACTTTCGTTTGTGCACATAATTTCTGAGTTCAGAAGTGTTTGGGCACATGGTGAGATGTTCTGTGCAAGGCCATGGGGTGGACTCAATGATCCTGATGGGTCCCTTCCAGCTCAGCATATTCTATGATTCTGTTCTATTCAATGATTCTCCTTAGCCCTTGGCCTCTTTAATTATAAGTCTGTGTTTCAAATGAGGCTGCTGTAAAAAACAAAATTTCCTCTCTGAAATGGATTGTGTTTCTTCTTTTTAATATACACTAAAACTGCTTACAGATTGTACACATACTGAAAAATAATAAGAAGAATATCCAATCTATCTTGTCAGATTTTGCAAGAGTAGAGTTGCTGAGAGATGCAAAGCCTTGAAGAATTAAAGGATTGCAATTTCCATGCAACAGATCCTACACACAGGCTGGTAAGAGATTTTGCTGGTACAATAATCAATATTGGCTGCAGGCTTCTCCATTTCTAAGTTATTCTACACTTGTTTAAAGCATTTCTACAAATCTGGGCTTAATATTTTTGCCAGTGAACGTGTTACTATCAGTGCCAACAAGAGAAATTCCTGGAGCTTTTCTTGCTCTCCAGAAAGTGAAGCACACCTGTGTGTCAGAGAGAGCATATGTATAAAAGGAGACTCTCAGCTGTCTCATCAATTATCCAGGCAATATTTAATGATAGATTAATGTTCCAGGAAATAAAAAATCACTAGGTAAAACCTGATTCTTTCCTACATTCTCTTCTGTGCCACCGTGACAACACAATTTTAGATATTTCAGATGAAGGACAAATATCACAGTGTCTTGATGTTGGACAGAGAGACCCTTCCTTCAGGGTTTCCCAAAAAGAAGCTAGCACTGAAGAGTTCTTTCATGAGGCTACAAAGATCTGTCTCCCAGCACTGACCAGGTGACCTTGAGAGGATTTAAGATCATCCTGACCTACTTTCCAATTTTTACTTTTAATTGACAATTCACATTTCTTCCTGACAGCAGACAGTTCACTTGAATGTCATTTGGACTATCATCAGACAGGAACTTGGGCAAGAAGAACTAAAGAGGATGATTAACAAATATTCCAGTTTTTAAAATCTGAGTAAGAAATGAGTTGTTAAATTCAAAGATGGTTAAATTCAAATTCAACCACATGGTGACCTGTCAACCTTAACTCAGATTTGTTCACTTGGAAGAGAGGAACAAGTGTTCTGCTTGGCACAACCAATTCCAAGCTTGTGTCCCAAGAAATTACAAGATTTCCAAAACAGTGATTCTGCTCAGACCTGCTGTTCTTTTCTGCCTTCTCACTCACTTTAAATTTTACTTCAAATTTTAGCTCAGATTAAACAAAAAAACCCAGTATATTTTTTTCTAAATAATGTGGACAATTCCAGCCTTTATCACTGCAATAGTGTAACCCAGGCTATAGCAGCCAGGCAGAGCACGAACAGGCAGGTGCTGAACAAGTTTTCTACCACAGGCAGCTTTGCCAGCAAATATCTGGCCTGCAGTACCCTTGCTATTTCTGTCCTGGATGTCTCTGGAGGAATGGCTGCCAAATGAAAAGTACCGTACCAATTTGTGCGGTGGTTTTGTGATGTGCATAAATGAGTTCTTGGATAGGCTTAAATTCCTCCTGACTCGTGATTTAAGTGCAAATTTCAATTCTGGTGTGTCTAAAGGGGAAAGGTTTGTGCATTGCTATGCAAGTCTGCCAGCTGGCCCCCACTGCCACTTTGTTCCTTTGCTTTTAAAACTAAAACATGAAGCTTAAAACAGTTGTTTTAATATTTAGCATTGTAGAAGGTCGTGTTCATACGAGGGCCCTGGAGAGAAAAGCTTTTGAGCAACTGGGGGAGCCACTGAAAGTCAGTTTATATAGGACACATCAGTTGCACTGCTTTTATATCTCACCTCTCCTGACAATGAGCTGGGAACCATCAGGCTTGGCCAAGGACTTATAGAGAACAACTGATACTGAAAATGAAGTTAAACATTAGATGTTAGGCTGAATATATCAGTGTTCTTTGATTTTAAAAAGGCATGAACAAGGCTATAGAGGTCTTTTCTAGCTTTAAAACACTGAGGTGATTTTAAGGTGGAAAATTCAGCTCCACATGCCAAACACCTGAATCTTATAACTGTGCCATTCCAGGGGCTTGTTAGAGATAACTAGTCCAGCCTCTAGCTACTGAGTAACACATACCTTGCACTTATTATATTGGATACTTATGTACTCTTACAATTTTTTTTCCTTGTTTAATGGTCTGTAATCCACTCCTTAAAACTGCCCTTTCTTTGGCAGTATTATCCCTCAGTTACTATATTTATTCTAATGTGGCTTTATGAGCACTGAAACGAGATGGAAAATTCTCTCACTGCCCTGTGAACACCCATCACACCCTGCTTACCAGGTTAACATAATGCCCCAGGTGATTATGCTGCAGAAATTCAGAGATATTAGCCCTGGTTTCCCTATAAAGCTGATTTAACATCCACTTGTGAAGCAACCCAACAGACACACAACAGGATAAAATAGAAGCCAGCTGAGCTTTCACTCAGTACTTTTCAAGATGAGTAAAGCACACAGGAATCACTGTCCTTTCCAACTATTGTATAAGATGTTAAAAGGCTTTAAAATCAGAGACACTTGTTTTAAAGCATATTTAAATATTTACTGCATGCATTGCAATCTCTCAACTTGGTGGATGACTTTCAGCCCCTGTAACAGACACAGACCTCATGCTCTCGGTACCTCTGCCAGAACACAGATTCTGCACTCCTATTGAAAGCAGGGGAAGTTAGAAACAAATCACTCCTCTTGGACCCCCTTCAGAGTCCTTCAGTCAGCCTATTATATAAATTTCCTTTAACTATGAGGAAAAAGAAACAAATAACTATTCTCCACTAAGGGGTTTTTTATTTATTAATTCATTTTGGAATTATAGTCTCATTTTCTCTCTCAATAGACCAAAATCAGGTTAAATTTCTTTCACTAAATTTCCTCCACAACTTTTACCTACATTAATGTAGACACTTTCCTGGTACTAAATTAGCATGACAAGCTACCTTGTTATGGGCATGTTAACAGAAATGTCTATATGCTTTCTTAGTAATGAAAACCTGCCCTTGCTGTTATTCTAATAATCAGAAATTCCATCTTTCCCTAGCCAGCTGCCAAATTTCTTCTTTCCTGAAAGTAAATAATGTCTATTCTATACTTGTATATTATACTTCTGGATCCAAGCCAAAAGGTTTTCATGCCATGAAAACCTTGTGATTTAAACGCATCACGTGGGACAGGACAGCAACAAATCAAACCGAGCAGAATAATGGGTTTGAACAGGATAATGTAACAAGCAGTTGTCTAAGGTTTGGAAAAGGACTAGGAAACACACTGTTGCTAGAACAAGATCCTCTGCTGCCTTCAGCTTCAGTGGCTATTTCTGATTTGTTCCACTGTGCAAAAAAACACTGGAAAAAGCAATGTTATTAAAACCCAGATGTGTGGAGAGATCTTGATTCCTTCTAAATATGTCAACATAGGCTGAGCTATGCCATCTTTCTCACAGCCATGCCGGCAGCTGCCTGCACAACATCCACACAGAAATAACTCCTACCCTGGCTATGGAGGAGAAGCATTACCGTTTTACTCAGCTGAAGATAACCTGCATTTATCCAGAAACTTGATAAATGTAACTGATCCCTTGAAAACGTGAAAAACACAAATTTGGCAAAGATTTATTTTCCCCCTACCGATCCCACTGGTAAGAGCTCCAGGAAGAAGTCCTTCTCACTTGAACAGAAATATGTAGCAGACTTCTAAGAAAACAATCCTGTGAGCACAATTGTTGCAGCTGACAGAGAGTGGCTGGTGATAGATAACAGGAATATTAGTGAACAAGGAGCAGTTATTCCTGCACTCACTAAGCAAATCCAGAGCACAGGCACTTTGTCTCTGCAGAGTTTCACTGTGCCACACGAGCTGCTCAGGGGGAAGACTATGGTTTCAAACATCTCTCCTACTTTAGTGCACATCATGGTAGTTATTTGCAAGGCCATTTAATTCGCAAGATATGGGCATTGAAATGCGAAACACGACCAATTTACTTTTGGAAAATATCACTGATGCTTCAGTAACAGAGCATGTGCCACAGATAAGTGGTTTATACCTGAGCACACAGGCAGATTGTTCACTTCACAGGCAGTGGGTGCTACCATGCCTAGTCCTGCAGGACAGCTGTGGGGACAGAAGTGTGACCATGTTCACAGGGGTCTGAGGATGAGGAAAGAGACTTGGCTCTGACTCCATGTTTCAGAAGGTTTGATTTATTATTTTATGATATATGTTACATTAAAACTATAGTAAAAGACTAGAAGAAAGGATTTCATCAGAAGGCTGGCTAAGAATAGAAAAAGAAGGAATGATAACAAAAGCTTCTGTCTCAGAGTCCGAGCCAGCTGACTGTGATTGGCCATTAATTAGAAACAATCACCATGAGACCAATCACAGATCCACCTGCTGCATTCCACAGCAGCAGATAATCAATGTTCACATTTTGTTCTTGAGGCCTCTCAGCTTCTCAGGAGGAAAAATCCTACAGAAAGGATTTTTCAGAAAATACCATGGCTGCAGAAGAGCCAAGATTTGGGTCCTGCTTTGGGTCAGGAGTGCTGTGCCAGCTCAGCCAGGCACAGGGGATCCTGCTCACACTCCTGTGTGTCTCCCCACTCACAGCCTGGGGCTCCCTGACCCCACAGTGTCATGACCAAAAAGCAGGTTTGTGCTACTGATGTAGTCATGTTCACATCAAGTGTTTCTCCTCCTCGGCATGAGCCCAGGCTTCAGGCATTCTGCAGCAGGTGACAAGAGTCAGCTGCCTCCAGGGCAGAGCCACATTCAGCGTGGGCAGCACTCCCAGCAGAACCTGGGCATATCTGCAAGCCCTTCCTGCTAAACTCTGGAAAAGTCCCTCAAAAAAACAGTAAAAACCACTGTGAGACAATAAATATTCTAGCAGCTTACCCTGGTTCACTGCCAGCTAAATGAGTTGTTGGGTATCTCTCCTTTCTTCTTGCCAGCGTTTCTAAATGCAAAGTATAAAAAAATTAAGGTCATCAGCAGGAGTTAAGGGCTGTTCTGAATTAAAAATTCTGCCCAACATTTAAGAGCAGAAACTGAAGTTACCAGCTGAACACATGGAATGTAATGAAATACAGAGAAACACAGGCCCTCATGAAATGCAACACAAGTAAGAAGAAATACTTCAATTTAGTCTGGTACTTTCCTACTTCACAAATAGTTGGTGAGTTGAAAAAGCCAACAAATCAAGCCAGAGAATGACCTAAAACCCCAGAAGAATGAGAATTACTAAAAATTACCAGTAGGAAAAAATCCTAGATGCTTTAAAAAGCCAGAGATGTTTTTAATAGCCATTTAAAAATATATATCGGCTCCAGTGCTCAGGTATCAAATGCTGCTCTTCCATTTATTTTTTTCTAACACATCACACGCTTTTCTTTCCCACCATCCACAACTACAACTACAAGAGCACCCAGTGCAACACACTCAGTCCCCTCTAACCACAGAGCTGCTACTTCAAAGCAAAGCAAAAATCTGATTTATCAAATACAGAACACAGCACTATTTCAGATGTCAAATCTCCTCGCGCTAAAATATGTATATCCTTGACAAACTAATTGTTTTTCTGTGGCACTGTGACCCAGCCAAAGCCTGAAGCTGCTCTGCAGCCCTGATCAAGGGGCTGACAGCAGCGAGAGTGATGGATGGCAGAGGCAGCCACTGGCTCTGGCTGAGCGGGCTCCACTGTACCACCCATCCATCACCCTGACAGCCCCAGAAATTCCGCTCAAATCTATCTACGGGGCACTAAGCAGGCAGAAGGCAGAGCATATATCCCACCAGCTGAAAGGGTAGATAACCAGGGAGGAACATTAGGCCATTTAGTTTCCAGGAGTAAATTGGTAAATCCCATTTGGCTCTGCTGGCCAGGCAAGTGAGGTTATGCCAGGAAGAAATGCCATGGAAATACAACTGTGGAAATGGTAATGATGTATCAAAAATGAAAAATAAAGTTACTGGAAAGAAGTCTTCCCCTCCTGGATTTCATTTAGAGAGAAAAGCACAAAGAAAGAATAAGAAAAAAATAAAATAATTAAGTGGAGCCTGGGCACTGTGTGTGCTGTAAAGAGGAAAAAGATGAAAGGTCATAAAATAATTGAGTCCTTGAATGCCAACAACTGGAGTTTTAAATCAGGACTTGACTGACACAAAGGTTGAACTATCTCTGTCAGTTTCTCAAGCCATAAATAAAGCAATATTCTGCATTATTTTGCAGTGAGTGATGACAATATTCTCTTCTGCACATGCACTCCTTCCCAAACTGACACAGGGTGTGCCTGTATCATATCTGGCACAACACTGGTGTTAACGCAACTCACCTGACTAAACTTTGCCTTATATAACAGTAATACACCTTAATGTGCCACATGGAAGGATTGAATAAGGCTGACACTTCTGTTTTATACATAGAGGGAAAATCAATTTGGTTGTGGCAGGTAAAAGGAGGCATTTTAAAATTAAGTTGTAGTCAAGACAGAGTTGGGCACAAAAAATTTAGAACCCTTAAAGACATCTTTTTTTTAATCACTCCTGCCTTTCTCTTTTTCACTTTGAAAGGCAGCAGGCTGCAGCTTGACTGTACCAAAATACTCCACTGGGTATTTATCTTGAGAACTTCCTGCAGGTGATACAGTGATTTTCTGTAAATTTGAAGATTAGAGAATTTAATACTCATATTGAGTAAACAACTGCCTGTCAGATTTTCAAATGTTTTCCTGCAATAAGGGGGAGAACCATAATTGCCTGAATTGCTTTGTTTGATTTGTAAATGAACACCCTCCTTTAATCAATTGACACTAATTAGTAAATTGGTGATCTGAACATTTCTTGCTTTATTTTCATAAACTCCTGTAATTTCTGGTACCATGCTCATGTGCTGTAAGTAAAGGTTGTAAGGGTTTTCTCAGAAAGAGCTGATAATTTTAGCTTTATACAAGAATTGACTCATTGACTTTCAAGTTAACTGCTCTTGAAGGAAGCATTATGTAGTTCCTAAGCATTTGCTTTTAATTCAGTGAGAAATAGATCTAAAAACCCCCAAATAAACCCATGTTGTTCACACGCTCTCCTGCCTATTTCTGCATTGTGTCACTTGTAAAATTTAAAGTGTGTTCTTGTGACAATGCAAGAGCACAGGCCCTGGTAACTCATCCCAAAGACATCTCTCACATTCAGAGCAGCCAAATTCCCACTGGCTCTGGGAGCACAGGGAGACCAGCTCAGCATCACAGAGGCTGTAACAATACGCACATCTGAAACCAGGATGTTAACTTTTACATCGGAGTACTCAAATGGCTGCTCTGGGCAATTCAAAGAACCTTTTCACCCTTCTGGCTGGCCAATTGCTAACTCTGGGAAGTCACAGGGTAACTTTTTGGGCAAATTAACTCTGAAATTTAAAAATAAATGAACACAATTTGATTTACCAAAAAAATTTCAGGCTCTGTTTAGAAGGACAATTACCATTTCTACCCCAGTTCCAGAGCAATCTTCATTTTGTAATTTCCCTTGAAAAAGAACATAGTAAATCAGAATGTTATGAAGGCAACCTTACCAAATTTCACTTGGCCTGTCTGGGTCAGACTTCATTTAATTAAATTACTTGATTTCCATACCAAAGTTCAGTGTTATTATTCAAACTAATCCTTGCCATTATATTAATAACGCCAAAGAAGCCATGCCATGCTAAAAGCATTTGTGCTAGGAAGAGGTTTTGACCATGAAGAAGCACAATCAAAGAAGTGCAGCAGCATTCAGGAGACAACTTAAAGAATAGATGTCTCTTTAATAGTGCTTAAACTATCTACTCCAGATCACAATGCTGGTGTTGTTCTTGCTTGGCTGACCATATGGAAATTAAGCTTTGCCCCTGTTCTTCACTGCTGTTTTCCTAATGTTGGCTTCTGAGCCATTTAATTGCACTCTGTCATAAAACTGGGTGCTCAGCCTGACAGGAACAAGGATCACCTAAGTGCCATTGTGGTGACCAGAGCACTTGTATAGGCAATGGAGGTGAAAACCTTTACACTTCAGAAAGAGGAAAGAAAATGCATTTCACCAGGGGCAGCACAATGCCCCTCCTAAGCCTAAACAATTGCAAATGTACAGGCTCTGGACGCTGCCATATTCACAATGGGGCCATTCATGGGGACTTTGCTGAGGCAAGTTAGGGCAGGAGGGTTAGAGGGCTCTGAACTTTGATCTATCGCTTCAAATTTGGCAGGCCTTAAAGAACCTCCTGCTTCAGTAAGTTTCTTGATTAACCTAATAAGAATTACACAAGAAGTGCTGTGATCTTAGCCCTGCATCGGATTAGCTGCCTAGACGGTGTTCTGTGAAGCCTAAAAATCTCATCAAGGAGCATAATGAGAAATAGACGATGGAAGTGCCGAGAAAAAGGGCTCCAGTTTGTGTTTTAATTGTGCAGGCAAGGAAATGAAATGAAAGTTACACGAGAGCTGCATTTTCTGAAGAAGCAGAGTATTTCTCCATAGAAACATTATCTTAAACTCTGAGGGGAAAAAAAACCCTAACAAAATTGAAAGCTGGGAAGTGAATTCAAGATGAACCTTCAATAATTCAGAAACAATTTTTTCCTTTTGCCACCTTCCCCATAGAATAGAATCTAATACCGACATTCATATTTATGATAAATTCTAAAAATTAGTTCAACAAAAAAAGTCACCATAAGCAGCACTAAAGGATATCCACAGCTACCTTATCAAAACCATGTCAAGGAAGAAAGAAATTTGAATTGTTACAAAGAAGAAGGATTAGCAATTAATTCCTGAATTAGGCCATTAGTATATTCATAATTTTTTCCATTTAATGAACTACCACTACATTAGCCCATTTTTATTATAATATAATTTAATTTATAAAATTAATCAAATATAATTCATCTTTGAATTATCAGGATTTTTCCTTTTCCATGGATGTTTTGAAAGGTTTCATTGCTAACATAAAATGCGAACCTGAGTAGCCACAGGAAGTCTACTCTTCAGAAATACTAAGAATTTCTTGAAAGGCCTAGGTAAAAAATATTCATGTTTCAGCATTTCTAGCTCATCCCTGCACTATACCTGCAGACTGGAAGATCAGTAAGTGACCATGTTTTGGTGTCCTGGTTTGTAGTGGCTCAAATAGTTGAAAAGGACAGGTTAGAAGCTGACTCATGCAGGACAGTTCTCTGCTCAGTTTGGGATCAAGTGCCAGCAAAGGCAATTGGGTCTGTGCCTTAAAAAGAAGTGGGAGAAAGAAGTCTCCAGGTATGTAATTAATAAAAAGGGAGGAAAAGCCCAAAACCCCACACCACCAAATCAGTGGGTTTTTTAAAGATCTCTGGTTCTGTTTATAAGGTGTTGGGCTCCCCCTTAATAGAAAGTGCTTGGACAGCACTTGGGATCAGGCTCCCAAGTTTCCACGCTCACTAAAGACTGCATCCTAAAAACCCAGAATGAATTCCACCCTTGAGCACTGCACAAGCCCATGGACAGGATTTGTTCAGCACACAGAGCACTCCCACCAAAGGCCTGATGCACCACAAAGCGTCTGTGCAGCTTCACCAGGGAGCAGCACCAATGCCCAGCCGCGAGTTTGGGTGTAGCTTCAGCACCCTGCACTGTGTGCTCACACACCAACAGCACAATGTTCCCCAGGAAACATTCCAAAATTGCTCCTTTGAAAAGTGAAGTAAGTTCACTCGTGGGTCAATGGGGTAATTATGGCAGAATGAGCCTGCCAAGCTCCAACAACAGTTTCACATTTCAACAATGCTCCTTCCCACAATCCCAAGAGAGTGATTTCTTCTACTCCATGTGCTTCTTCTCTTATGAAATAATAACAATAAAAGACAGCTAATCAGTGCTATCAATTAGGAGTCATCTCATACAATGGAGTTATACTCTGAATTGAAAATTGAAAAATGAAAACATTTTAAGCTGCATTTTAGTCACTAACATTCTTATTTGTTTTGCTATTCTGCCTCAATGTTCCTGAGTTTTCTGTGGAAGAATTTTTAAGATGCTGACATGGTATCTTGTCTGAATATCAAAAAGCCCAGAGACCAGGAGGGAAACTCCTCCAAGAGGCTTTTATGATACAGTGAAGTAAAACCTGGTGCCAAGTGGAAAATAGCATGTTGAGTCGAGTTGCTAAACTTGCTGGGAAGCTGTTTACATATACAAGCCACAGTAATTGCAAGATAATAAATTTATTTATCTTCAATTAAGCAAACCTCATGGAATAAGCTTGCATATCATTTGTGCTGTCTAGCACACATGTTTTTTTATCACTGTTACAAAAGCTTTTACCAGCAGGGCCTGTTAACAGCAAAATTCAAATGTAGCATGAAAAAACCATCCTTTATAGCCAATAGAGAAGAAAGCACCAGAAGGAAATAAGTGCTAATGATTAAAAAAAGCAAGCAGCACTTTGAAAAGACATAAGATACATGTGTAGCTTAATGGATAGAGCAGTGATGCCATCCATCTGCCTTTGCTGTGCATCAAAAAGAAAGTTATGAGCAGCTACAGACACAAAGGCTGAGTGGTGACCCTGCCTGAGCATCCCCTTTAAAGGCCCAGATGTATTTGCCTTCTAGTTTGTTAGGTAAGGAATTGAGCTGACTGGCAAGTCTGGGCAATTCTAAACAATTAGCTACACAAATGATGTTTAAACTCCCTTTGATGTTCTAGCTGTGCTGCCACAAGCAGAGAACAATAGATCAGAGATGTGAACTGCCATGCAGGTACAGAACAATAGAGAAACAGCTTCAATAAATTTTCTGTGCCCCCACATCATACCTACAAGTCTCCATAATATTGTACACCAGGGAGAAAGTAACCAAAGCAGAAGTATGCATCCAAAACCAGCGTGTCTTGCAAAAAAAATATGCAGCAAGTAATACAACAATCATACATACTTTGAAATCCACAGCCTCCTTCTAGAAAAGATTTCTCTATCTACATAATAGTACCTAACTGAAAATATTTGTTTGAACTCTCTATGAAGCATCACTAAAAATATTCAGAAAGGTTTAATGTTATATACCTGGGGAACCATCTAAAATGCCTCCGAGAGAAACTACTGTGAAGATCTTTAACAAGAAAAGACACTTTAACAAGTGTCTTTTTCTTTCACGCAGGCATGGAAAACCCCCATCAATTTAGAACACGATGAAGCCTATATTCACTTATTTTATTTTTAGTATGACTGTTCATCCAGATTTATAACTACTGAACTGTTGACTAGACTGTTTTGTTTCTTCTTCAACTAAATATTTTAGCCTAATCACACAGTGCCTTCACAAAACTGACACCCGGCCAGGCAGTGGAGCACAGTGTCTCCTGGAGCAAGATTAATCTCCAAATAAGTGAGGATAAGGAACAACAGTGTCTAGAGTGGCTCAGCATCCTTAGGAGAGAATTCAAACGCAGTTGATACATTGGGTTAAGCTGCCTTGGCAGTGGTCTGTCCATAAGCCCAAAGGCAGATGCATCAGTCATGGAAACTATTATGTTGTGCCTATTTACCTAGAAACACTCAATTTAAAACTTAATGGTCTAATAGTATGGCAGGAGCTGTGGTTTGTAAACAGGCAGGAAATTCAACTGTGTGGAAAAACAAAAATAACTGTTGCAAGCTTTGCTTGCCTTTCTTTTCTTTTTTAAAGACAGGGATTTTGCAAATATTAAATAGTTCATCTAACTTGGGAGAACTATGCAATGTAACAAAACTGTTTGATTTATTGTATTATCACTGGGCTTTGCACAGGGTCCATAGGAGGGTTGCTAAATAAAAAAGGTTCTCAGTTTTGGCATGAGAAATGCGCTCCTCAGGTAGGAAAATATGCATTTATCAACAGCTTTGCCTATCTGAAAATATTACTCTGTTGGAAAAACTATTTCTGTCGTTTGCAGAAAGTGCATATTTCAATTTTCAGTCACATCAATATCCTACTCTATATATGATTACTCTTATTATTTGTGTTGCTTCTCAACCCAGTGATCCCAGGCATGAGCCAAGAAATGCATGCATCCAGAACAAAGAGTACAGTTGCTAAAAGCTCACATTGAGGCTGGGATCAGTAGGCAATAGATTGCACAGGCAGGAAACATAAAAACATATCAGCAGCAAAATCAGTGCCTGCTTTCTGTCAGTATCTAGGATAGTTCCCACTGAAAATTTTCATTTAAATTTTGAAAGGAAAATTATTGCCCGTATGCATCGTTTATATTAATACCAAATATTGTGTTAATACCAAATATATGTAAATAAAAGCACGTTACATATATTACAATATATGTAATGAAAGCACATTTATTACATATATTACAATATACATATTATGCATTACAAACAAAATATGATCACATACTTATAATTGCTATCATGAAATTGTTCAAGAAAAGGCAGAGAAAACACCTAAATTTAAGGGCAAGGGCATTCTCAAAGCAGCTTCTTTGCTGGATTTATATGAAGGCATTCAAAGGGGCTTATATCTAGTGCTGTGCTGGTCAGGGAGGCTTTGCAACAGCAGAATTCAAAAAGGGGTTACAACACAAAAGCTTTAGATTGGTTTTACTGACTGTTAAGAGGTGAGATAAAACAATTCATGAATTCAAAAAGATCAAGTAGGGAGGAAGATCAATATGAAAGGAATTAGTGCCTAAGTTTTCAGATAGATGTGCCAGCATGCTGCTTGGATTTATAATTATAAAGCAATTAATACTTAGCTCAATAATAAATTATTAGCTGCCATGGAAACGACTGAAATATAAGGGAAGCTATTAAAGGCAACGAGATGGCCTGCAGGAGACAAAGGGGGGAGGCAGCTTATTCACCAGGCACACTGTGCCCTTCCTCCAGCTTCTTATGCCATCACACACCACTCTGAGATTGCTAAAGGAGAAATTGCAAAATGCCTGAACTCACACAGAGCCAATTGTCAGGGTTTAGCAGGGCTTTTTTTTGTGTTAAGATGATAATTTGATTATAGAGTCAGATATTTTTCTGGTGTAATCCTAGGGATAGCACATATCCCTTTCTACCTGAGCAACTAGTTGAAGCAGCTATTTTCAAGAACTTGTAGGGGACAGGTAATGCCTCTGAAAAGCAGAAAGGGAGAGTTAATGCCTTCTATCAAAAAGAAGAAATTGAGGAGCAAGAAAATTATAGGCTAGGCAGCTTAACTGCAGCTTCCTGGAAAAAAATCACGAACAAACAATTCATTTGTAACCACCTGGAAGAAAACAAGAAGATTATGAGCAACCAACATGAATTTGTTCAAAGCAAATTACATCAAACCAGTCTAATTTCTTTTTGTAACAAAATAAAAGGCTCTGACTTAAAACACTGAATGGTGCCCTGATGTCCTCATGTGCAGACAAGGGAAGTTTGGTCTAAATCCGGTACTACCATATGACAAACAGAATTTTGCCTGCAGATTATTGACCTGCACGTTGCCAAAGTGGAGAGAAGCATCAAACAGGGCTGCACAAACAACTCTGGATGCATGGCCCTGAAAATCCATCACTGATTTGTTGATGGAAGAGCACACGTCATTAAATGCAAGTAACATGGCATGGAAAGTCTGCCACTACTTTGGAAAACAGGATTAAAATTGACAGTGTTTACAAGGGATCCCAATATCAATATGAATCAATCATGTCATTTTGTAGTGAAAAAAACCCAAGAAGACAACTGTGATACTCAAACCATAAACAGGCTTCAGGGTACATGGATACACAAAGCAGAAGTTTAAGTCCATCCCTATCCTTTCTTTAGTGTGACTGACTACAGGACAGGTAGACTGGCACCAGGCAAAGAGAAAGCCACTAGAATTATCAAATATGATCTATGAAAACAGGTCTAAAGATATGGTTAGAGCTAAACTTTAGGGAAAAAAAACTTTCTAAACCAGAAACAGTTAAACATGCAGGGAGCTGCCCAGGGAAGTTCTGTCTAGAGAAACTTCCTGGAGGTCTTTTAGGACAGGTTACAAAATTTTAATTAGGAATACCATAGGCATAACCGACCTCATTTTCCATCAAGAGGCACAACAGGTAACATCTTTGGGTCTCCTGTGGTCTTATTTTTCTAAGACTTTACAATATTATTTTTTCCCCATTTCTAATCTCATCTGGATGAATTGTAAGGAATTTGTCTGGGGTTTCCAGACATGAGGCAGCCTTTTCCTGGCAGAAACCCTAGACTGACTACAGACATGCATACCCTCACAGGGCACATATGCAATATATTGAATGCTTCAGCCAAAGACTGTTCTATATCCAGAAATCAACAGCACATGTGCAATAATCCATCACTTTTGGGAAGCATCAGACTTTATTGAATAGGCACTGGAACAACAGTGCAATATTCAGGGAACTGAAGTCCCAGAAATCCTCCTGTTCTTTGGATATGAGAGGGATGAAACAACAGGAGAAATATTCTTTGGTCACAACTCTAGGCCATCACTTTACCAAACAAAAGCACTTATTCTCTCAACTCATATTTTGTTTTCTCATACAATTTACTAGCACTCAGCTGGCTCCATCTGTGATTCCCTTACATCTTTGAAACAAAAAAAAAAAATTCAACACTAGCTGCCTGAACTCCTCTGTTTACTAGTCTCCACAATAACTTCTTCAATCACACACCTGAACTCTATTATTGGCATTCACACAGAGTACACAAGGTGATGGGGTGGTAATTTTTTTCAATTTAACTTAAACAAGGGAAAGTGGTTCTTCGGCTTCAGAAATATTTCCACCAGCATAACTGTATTTGGTCTTATGCTTACAGAATCACAAAAGCAATGATCTACATCACAAAAATCTGTAAAGGAATTTATACTAAATTGAAATAAAATAAGGAATGTTACTGGAGCTGGTGGCCACAGAACAGGAACTGTGCAAATAATTATAAGGAGGAAGAAAGAATACAGAGATGGTGAAGCCATTGAAAATTCATCCTGAGCCATCCTAGAATTGTTTAGCTGGGAGCAGATAGGAAAATCAACTTCTGCCAATTGCCCCTCTGACAGCAGGCAGCAGCAGCATCACTGCCTTGCCTTGCTGAGCAAAACCATGGGAGAAGGCAGTGACTAACTCCAGTCTATAAGCACACCCACTGGTATTATCATACAAAAGAATTGATGAAAGGAGCTCCTGAAAAAAAAAAGTTTCTAATTTTACTAATCCCAAAATGTACTATCAGAAATCAGTTCTGCATTCCAGCCTGTAGGAACTGAGGTGTGCAGTTGTGTGCAGCCCCCCTGGATGCAGCAGGATCTCAGAAATTCTCAGGGAAGAGGAGGAACTGGTTTGATACAGTCTAGATATGAATGGCCCTGAGCTCAGACTTTAAAAAATATGCTTCCTGTCAAGGTATCTTGTCCAGTGTGAGCAATTCCTCATTGAATTGCAGCAAGCAAAGCTTCCATTGATTTGCCAAAGACCATCATCTCCTGTTTATAGCCACACCCATATTTGTTCACTTCAGGTGTTCTCTTCCTTCTTTTATATCAGCTTGAGAACAGTAGAAAACAAACCCCAAAGACAGCTGTCCTTGCCACCCTGTATCAGCAGGAGTTATATTTGCATGAGGTTCTGCCTGCAGAGCATCATCCCAGCAGATTTCTGTGTCCCACATCCGAGAGGAGCAGGATCACCTGCACACACAGGGAAAGTTACTGCTCCAGACCAACATGAACACTCTGAAATAGGGGATCCACAGCCCTGTGGCTTCTCTCCTATTCTCTTTTGGCTTTCCCCCAAAAGAAGTACCACAGAATAAGGTACAACACAAGGAAACCCATTCACAGAAGCTGAAAAGAGAGCTGAGCTGTTTCTATCTGCACATCGGGGTCCTTAGGGTCAACGTGGCTTCTTTCAACCTGTAAATTCTGTGCCATCCACAGCAAGAAACAGCCCAAGTGATGCCCATGGAGGGACTGGGGATGGCTGGTGCCCCCAACCATACCCACACAAAGTGAAAGGAATCACAGTTAAAGCACTGTATGCTATAAGACATCTTTCAGCATAGAAAAAACATAAGGGGGATGATGACCAAACAAGAAAGGAGATCCTTCCTTTCACAAGTTCCTTTTTTCCTGGTTATTAAATAAAATCTGACCATCTCTTAAATTTCTTTTATCATCTTTTATTGAATTTTTTTTATAACATTTTCCATGCCCATATTACTTCCAATTTTTCATTATTGCTGCCCTATTTTTAACCTCACTCTTCCCAGAACTTGGCTCATGAATGTGATGCATAAATCACAAGGCTATTCTGGCTAATCTTGTAATAAAAATGTAATTTATAATACTTTGCACAGAAAACAACAACACTTTCCTCAACTGACTCAGCACTGAACTTTTAACAACCCAAAATGTGAATAAAGCAGGTATCTTATCTGGCTGTTAGTTTTGTTTATCACCTTGGAAAATCATGATTCTCCCCATCCCTCAGTCTCTCCATGGATGACAGATGTATGCCGTGAACATGCTTCTAGAAAAGGTATAGAACAGATGTTAGGGTGTAGATATAAGGGAGATGAAACAAGGATTCAGCCTTGATTTGCTGGGTTAGCAGATGACCAGTCCTCAAAAATCAAACAAAATCCAAGCAAGAGATAAGGCAACCTGATGGAGTTAGCTAGCCTCATCATTTCTTACTCAGATGTCTCCTTATTTCACAAGTAATTCTAAAAGCTGTTATTTCAACACAATCCAACTGTACAGGGCTCCAAGTTCAAGTCAAAAAAAGATGCCAAACATCCACAAACTTGCTGACACAATAAACAATAAAGAAGGTACTGAGCACTTCACCAGATGCAAATGTTAATTGCCATCTTTCAGTTCCTACAGATAATATTTGACAACTCTCTTCCTTTCACCTGAAAGCATGAGAAGGAGGCAAGAGATGAAAAACATCTCTCAAGCTGCTACACCAAATAATGTTTTGTGCCTCTAGGAAAGAACTGGTACAACTGAACAACTTGGAAAGCATTCCATCCTAGCATCACAGGACAGAGCTAATACAGACAAATAATTAACTACCTTACATCCACTCTGTCCTTCCAGCATTGCTTTATCTCAATCACTGAACCCTTCACAAGGCACCAGCAACTCTGATTTGCACTGCTGGCTGTTTGACAAACAAATCAGCCACATCTTTTTCTAAAACTCTATTTTTATTTTTTGATGAGCATTGAGTAATGTCTGTAACACATTCTTGATATGAAAGCTGCTCAGCATCATGAGTCAGTGCCCTCCTCCCCCAGCCCCAGCAGGAGTGACAGATCCAGCACTGATGCCTCAACTCAGGTTTCATTTCATTTCATTTCATTTCATTTCATTACACAGTGTATCAGGCCAATATCCACAGCTCGGGCAGCCGAGCCAGGAAATTCAAACTGCTGCTGCTTATTAAACATTGTGCCATCAAATCACGTTAGGAGCATTAAAATGTAAATAAATACTGTTGGGTCAGTGGTTAGACTTCTCCTTAGCTCATCCTTAAAGTGCTTTGAGAAATCTTTTTGCAAATACCTCGGTGGAGCACCAAAGGTTCTTTAAAGATGTTTGCCTTTGAAGATCCAGCTGCAACAGGATTAAATTTACTTTTACAGCAGTCTGTGGTTACAAAAAGACATCCTCCCAACTGGTGGGTACTGGGATACCTAGAGTGCATCCTAGCAGCTTTCAAGGCATTGGAGCCAACCAAGGAAACCAGCTTTTGTGCATGCCAAGGAGGTAAAAAAAAAAAAGAGTTTAAAAAGTGATAATACTGTTGAGGTTCTCCCAGTGTCCATCTTACACATACAAAAAGTTGGTGAAATATATTTCAGTTTCAGTTGTGCCACCTTCATTAAAGGAAGGAGTAGGTACCCTCTCCCCAGGCCACCGAGTGTGAGGGTAAGGGCTGTTTATTTTCCATACATTTGCATATATTAGACATATGCTCTATGCCTTAAATTTAACCTTCTTCCAAATGAAGTCACTTCTACATCACATTATTTTTAGATTTTTTTTAAGTTTAAAATAAATCCAAACCCAGAGTCACGTGTAGGCGAATATCTGAGTGAATGGGAAGACAAGGATTGATTCCTTTGAGCCTAAAGACCTACACAAATCAAGATGCAGAGAGCCTTTAATAAAGTACATTATGTGGATGACCAATGCTGGCATTTTCCCTCTGCTGTTCTGACCCCCAGGCTGGGGAGGCCTTCCACAGCCACACTCATGCATGTGGAAGAATTTGGTACCAATTCTGAGCACTGGGCAATCTTCATGGTTATTGAGCCACAGGAACTGCACCTTCACCAACACCAAGGGCTGGGTGATTGAGTTCAAACATGATGTCTCATCATTTTAGCATGCACACTACATGTAACCTCTGCAGAGGATTAAACAACTTAACCAAGTATCAGGGATTAAAAAAATGCATTCTGACCTTGTAACAGATATTTCACACACTCTTTAAAGCAATCATAATATATTAATTAACATATTGAAAGAGAGGCATTAACTACAATCTCATTATACTTCTGGAATTAACATATCTGGATAAAACCTAGGAAAATGCAAAGTTATTATTTTCATTTGTTTAGTGTCTTCCTCAAATATGATAATGCAGCCATGAAGCCACTTAATAATTAGGTTAAGAAAATGGACTGGAAGGAAGCAGAAGGAGCTGAAAATATTGAGCCAATGCCCAAAAAGTCAAGGAAAGTGTTTAATTGAGCATAATGGCTTCAGAACAAATTCTGCAGAGAGCTCAGTGCCACTACAATGTAAGTTCAAGGTTCATGCAGAGTGAAGTAAAATCATGGATCCCTATAAATTAACAGAGCTTTAGCTGACCTTTACCTGACTGCCCTGGAGAAGTGAACAGCTCCTTGGTTTCTATTGTAGAGGAAGCCTTGCAAATAAACAAATGGGGTTCCAGAGGTCAAAATGAAATAGAAACCTCTTGGTAGTGTGTTAGCCTGTATATTTGTTTGGACAGGCACAAGAATGTGTTGAGAAGGAGGATGAAATGAGCAAAATCTTTGGACCTGTGACATGGAATATAATTCTATCAGCACCTGAATTTTTTTTCACATTTGGCAATGCTTTTTTCCTACAAGCAGGACGCATGGTATTTGAAATTCAGCTCTGCTAAGTAATCACACATGTAATTTCAGAATTTGCTTTCCATTAACATTAATTCCAATTCAAAAGCACAAAGGTTTGTAAAGGGAAAACAGGCACAACCACATCAAGTCACTTGAAAGGCAATCATGTGTGCATTCAAACTGCTTTTACAATCTCAACCCTATTCCTTTCAACCACCCCATTTCATGGTGGCTGTACCATTTCTGTTGCTATGGGTATGCACACTTTAATTTTCTATCACTATTAGAATTTGTGTTAAGAATCCACAAATGTGAAAGTTCCATAGTGAAATTCTCATCTTGAACACGTTAAAACACAGCTGTGCAAGACAGCAAGACTAAATCCAGGACAGTGGGTTTGCAGTAACAGCCAAGAAGCTTTAAACAGCATTAAAGACAGAAGCTAAGAGATTCAAAGTCAGCTGTAAAAATTCTCATTTGACTTCTTGATGCAAAGTTAAGCAGGGCTACTATGAAGGAAGATGCTGCTGCCTTGGATTTCATGTAGCATCTGTATTTCCAGAGAAATACAACAACATACATAGCAACAGAAGGAGAGAAAAACATATGAAGGTTTTCCCAAGTAGCACCGTAAACAAGCCACAAGGGGAGAAAATATCAACAGGAACACGTCCCTACTAAAAATTAAAAAAAAAATAGGTTGACTTAGGCAAAGCCTGGGCTTTACTCTGGACACCATGATTCTTACATCTTTATAATCCTTACACCACCACTTTTCAACAAGACTTGAGGTGGTTGTCTGAGTCACAAAGGCCAACAAGGCAGAAAGCCCCTTGGCTTTGCCCCCTCTTTCTTTCATTCCAAATTCTCTCCATGTTTAGATCTAATTCATGACAAAATTTTAAGATTAATCTGGAGAAACTCTTAATACTAAGAAAGTTTCCCTACTATTATTATAACCCTTTGACTTCCTAGGATGGTGTCTTTAAATGTGTCCCAGGTTCTAGCATTTACAAAACCATAGCCAGGCCAGCTCAGAAATCTAAGGGAGCTCAAAGCCTTGGACATAATCCCTTGTACATGCAATACAGTTCATGATCCTTTTATGCATGTTTATTCATTTGTTCCTAGTTTTGCAATGTTAATGAAAACCAAACCCAAGCAAGCTTTATTAGATTTTCATTGCAAATATTTGCAACTGAGATGCAGTTAATTAAAATTAAAACAAAAAAATATACCTTGCAGAGCATGTTCACTATGGAAAACTATTTATGTGTACTTTTCCTTGATCTCTTTGGCAAGGTCTGTGTTAAATCAGGATTTCAGAAGATGGAACTGAAATAATTTAGGACAGAGCCACAAATTGGAAACTTGCTTGAAATTTTCATCATATTGTGGATAAAAGAGATCAACTCTAAATGAAAATTTAAGAAATTTGTTTGTTTTCCCAACCCTGAATCTACTTTAGCTGGTACCTGAAACTTGCCTAAAAAGTCCTTTATCAAGAACAAGTAGCAGATAACACCATACTGCCACAATAACACTGCTTATTCCTACAGAAACAGTACTTGCATCACTTACAAAAACACTGGAATTTAATAATTAAACACAAAATTACTTGCTACAAAGGAGTTTTTTTTGTCATTGACAGTGTGAATATTTGTATCAGCATTAGTGAGAACAAACTGGCCAAGTAGCCATCTGACTGCACGTGAAGGAAAACAAATTGATCACAAGAAAAGTTAATTTGGTAAAATTGCATATTCATGTTTATTATTTGCTTTCCCCTTTTATCTTATAAAACAAAGCTGTGTACATGCACAGCTGTATATGTCTGTATAGGCACATACACCTGTACATGTCTTCTTATCATTATTGATGAAAGTCATGACATTAAAAGATCATATAAGATCTAAGGCTAGCTCTTATTTTGTTAAAGTCACCTGCACTGGGAGAAGATCAAATAATAAGAAAGTGAAATATTATTTTATGTCCTCCAAGGGTGCAATGCTCATTGAACTAAGTGCACTTACAGAAACCCATTTCTGCCACTTCACAGCATTCTCCAGCTCACATACCACATGTCCAGGGCTCCAGCACAGCCTCCCCACCAGCAAAATGCCCTTGAAGGTGCCTGTCCTAAAGGCAAGGTTCTAAGCAGGGCCATCTGCATGGGGCTCTGGTGAACAAACCACAGCTCTGAGGGACACAGAGCACCAGAATTCACCTGTTGGCACAGCTTTGGAGGCCCCTTGTTCAAGTGTAAAAACAGTGTAAAACTCAGGACAAAAGGAGGCTCAGCTCGTTTGTGGCACATCCTGGGCAGAGCAGCTGCTGCCTCCCCTCCCTTCTGCTGTCCCTCAAAGGGATGTGTGGCCAACGGGGACACGAGGGTGCCACCAGCAGCCCTGGCACAGCCCCAGGGGACACCAAGAGCCCATCTGTACTGCCCTGCCTGCTCCCCCTACCTTGCTTGGGTTCTCTAACACTCAAAATTGCTGCCAAAGACCTACTAAAATCCCTTTCAATTCCTTTTTCAGGGAATCCATACAAGCCAGGAATCATTTGGTCCAAAAGCAAATTTATCTTCTCTGTTAGTTTGGGGAAAACACCTTAACTACTATCAATTGTCTGGAGGCTTGGTGTAAAAGATGCTCCACCCTCAAAACTCTCAAATTTATTCTTATTTGCTCTTCTTTTTCTCCCATTGGGTCCATAAGGCCTGATGTATTTATACTAACACCTTTTCTTGCAGCTAGAGACCTCTCTGGAAATTTTACCTTGATCACTCATGAAGCACTTTTAATACAGCACAGTAAATCCTGTCCTGCTGGATTTATTGGTTTTTTTGGATTTTTTTTTTTTTTTTCATTTTTCTGTATTTTTTTTTTCCTTTTTTTTTTGTGAAGTCATCAGAAAACACTAGAAATAAATTCATGAGCCCTCCAGAGTAGCAAATTTAATTGCTGGTTTTTTCCAGGCTCTGTAGGACAAGTACAAGTCATGTTTCAAGCTGAAACAAAAGGACTGATTTATAGCCCTTTTTCCTTTGATATCAAACTGGGATCACTTCATAGGAATATGAATATTTTGAAAAGAGACTGACTCATATTTCAACCCTTTAAAGCAAATCACAAGAATGAAACTTTATGACATCATTTTAAAGGAATTGAAGGGTAAAAGTAGCTAAGAGGAAATACTCGTATCTGTTTAAAACCTTAGAAAATTAAATTAAAACTTTAATTTACTGCATTTGGGGTTACATATTTGTACTTTCACATAGATGAAAAATGTAGTGGACCTAATTGTAACACTCTAGCAACTAACATTGGCTTTGCTTATGGATGATATTAGCTATTGAAAAATTAATAGCATTCTAACTTTCCAGGAAAATGGCAGGCTCTCTGGAGGAGCATAGCATAATGGCAGCTCAATTTATTTTGAAATGTTTGGTTAGGGCTGATTCTTGGAAATAGCTCAGCTGTAAACCCATACAAATGCAATCCACCAGTGCAGGATTGAGGAACAAAATCCTTTACCACACATAGAAATGCAAAGCTTGATTCAAAACAGCAATTTCTAAAGGTTCTATCATCTGCTCAGGAGGGTAAAATAACAAATAAAAACAGACCTTACTCTTGGAAATTATGAAAGGTACCCTTATTCCACTAGGTGGTTGTTTACAAAGCTTTGCTTGGTTTGTTGTTGTGGTTCTAACACACCTTACCAGTCACATCTATCCAGCAGGATTTCTGGAGGGGATCTGTCTGCTTGCAATATCTCTTCTTTAGTGTTAAGCTCCTGCTTGGTTTAATAAATTTTCTCTCAGCTTCTAAAAGTCATGGTGCCATTTTAGGACATGACTGTGCTAAAGAGAGAGCAAAGTGAACCAGGTAGCTTAGCTAAAATCATTTGCTACTGTGTGATGCATCTGTTACAGATTTTCCCCTGGACTGAGATAAGGTTGGAGCTGATTCATCTACAGATGAATACCAGAAAGTTTAAATTGGAAGAGGGGATTATAAAGAAAAAAAAAAATCCTTAGGCCTTTAAACGATGAACTGAAAATGAAATATGCCTCTCCAAGTGACTTACAGGGTTTACAGCTCTCAGGATATCTTCCAAACAATCACCTTTCAGTGTCCTGTGTTTACCACAGGAAATTGCTCCTGGCCAAGACCTGTATGGTGACTGCAGACCACTGCAGCTCCAGAGTGTGCCCTGCACTGCTGGCAGCATCTGAGAGGGCACCTGAGCTGCTGCTGCACTCAGCCTCCTCCTCTCTCACCAGAGTGAGCCTCTCACCCGTGCACAACTCAGGGAGTCTGGGTGCAAAAGCCCTACTTGAACAGGCATTGGGAAGAGGCACGGTCCATAGAAACCAAAAAGCTTGGCTGTCTGTTATAGGACAGAAATCTCTCTGCTGAGACATTTGCAAACTCAGGACAATCTGTCTCCCACCTTGCTCATGGCTGATGCTCCCACATCCCACACCCGAGATGCCCACAGCTGACAGGAGAGCCCACGGGTTCCGGCAGGGTTGAACCTCCCTGTGCTTGCCAGGAGAGGGAATGGCATCCTGATAAGGCAGGGTTCAAAATTATCCTGTGACCATCTTGTTTTACCAACATCATCACTGTCTCCATGCATATGTTTTATCTGACTGAAGATGCAAAGGCTCAGCTATTCCTCAAGGCGTTTTCAGAAGCGTTTGTCTTGAGCTTTTGCTTTTCCCCTAAGTATTCAGCTCTAAAGACTGAGGGAATTGCTTAGGGTGACTCACACCCAGGCTTTACTAAAAGCACGAAACCCTGTGCTCTTACAGACACTCTTTATTTGAGACAGACTTTTCCTAAAAAGTCACCAGGAAAAAAAAAAAAAAAAAAACAACACTGAATTGCAGAAAATGGAAACCCTATGCTCATTGCACCCCTGAGTTCCATAATCATGGACTTCAGTCCAGAAGAACCTCCATTCAGAGCTCAGAGCTCTGTACCTACCTCACCAGACCACATCACCCCCAGGAGATGATGCAATTCTGTGCATATTGCACAGCTCTGTGTGTGCTACCAAGACTGAGATCACATTTCACTTTAAATACATGTATACTTTCTAAGAAAGACAGATAGAGTGCTTAAAATTTTGGCCTGATTCTGTTGAAGATTAGTCATAATAAAGTAAGGAATGCATTTCTTTTAAAACTGCCATAAAGATTCAGTGAGTCACTGTCCTATAGGTACCTGGGAGGCAGCAACCAGTGGGAATTGCTGTTTTTACAGTAAACCATAAAAATGCATTGACTTACAGAAGTAACTATTAGCTAAGCTGCTGAATCATACATCTCATGCAGAAGCATTCACAATGCCATGATCCCCTGAGAATTTACCTCTTAAGCAAGAGCTCAGATGTAAAATCACTAAACCCAACAAACTAGGCACTATGGAAGTAAGTTGAAAATTGAGGTGCAATCCTGCAATTTATACAGCATTTAATAGTTACCAGAATGAAGGTTATTTCATATAAGTGACACAGAATCAGCCTCTCAACGGGAGGTGTGTTAGCTTATGAATCAGCAGCAAAGCACCACCAAAGAGAGGTACAATATTTGGGACTTCATCTGAATAAGAACATACTGAACAACAAATTTCATCATCCTTTGCTGTTATACTCATTACTAATTCACCAAAGCGGATTCCTTGCACTTATTCTTCATTTAGGTCTTTCTGTCGTGGACTGCTCTACAAAATTTTTGTCACTTCTGCAGTAACGGCTCCATCACAGAGGTAAAACAAGCCTGTGGTAAGGACTTAATCAGTGGATGCAGATCAGAAGAAAAATATTTATTAAAAAACCCACACACTATTGGCTTCTAACCTGAATTTTGCCTTTTGTCATAACACACAGTCACAAGAGCAAAACCAGCACAGCCCAGCACAATACCTGACATTATTTCATTGGGCTTCCCTGGCAGCTTGCAAAATCCTTCATAACATATTTATCAACAGCTCTTCAATCATTGAGTGATACCAGTCTCAGCCAATTTTTCTGGCAAGATTTTCAAGGCCTCATGAGCAAGAAGCTTTCTCGAAGAAGACCACTGAGAAATCCAATTAAAGACAACTTCACTAGAAAGAATAGCAGAGTTCCTCATTTACTAAAGCAACTAAATGACACAATATATGCTTTAACTGACTTGACATTTTCAAGATAATGATAATCTGTACCTGTGAGTTTGCTCTTGGAGACCCAAGCCTTGGGTTGCATGTTGGCTGCTGGACACTGACAATGGGACTGTGCAGGTATCACTGTTTCTGCAGCCTTTTACTGGAACCGAAATATATTTTGATATTGTGCTGAAATTCATCTACAACACTGGCCTGTGGCTAATCATTGCCCAGAAAGCTGCAATGGCAGAAGTGGTCTGAGACAAAGAAAACCCTGGGACTGAAATTTACTGAAATAAATTTACTGTAAATAAATTTAAGCTAAATGCACAGCCTGCCATGCTGTTCCTTTAAAAGTCAAACACTTCTTAAACTCTCTTAAATTACCATAAAAGCATGACTAAAGTTTAAAAAAAATCCAATCAAAAGAACCCCCCATGATAAAAGTAGCTTCTTGCTTTAGATAAGATTTCTGCTCAGTAGAGAAAAAATGTCTTGAGCAAACATGAGATGGTACATGATTCAAATTACAACTGTACACATAAGTAATTAAAAAAATTATTTGTCCTAGAAGAATGACTTGTACTCCAATGAATTGAAATCTAAATTATAAAGCTCGATCTTATTATTAATCCTTCATCTTTGCTACAGCCATGTCTGCCTAAGTATACTCTGTACTCTTAAGGGATACTTTTAAAACACCAGAGATTTCATCCTAGCTACTTTTTCCTCCAGAAATCCTTCCAAAAAAGCTCCTACCTTTGTATCTCACAGCAATAAACAAGTCAGAAGGTTTTTTCTTCTCTTGACAAAATTATTGATCATGACTTTCAAGGATTAAAGTCTAGCATATACCCCAGAAATTGAATAATTATATTTTGATAGCAGTTAAACAGGTATTAAGACAGCAATGTCTCAGAGGTATTGATAAGTCTTTTCCATAATAGGACAGAAAATGCACACTTACAACTGTACAGGTCGTAATCTTGCTCTCCACCACCTCATTCTTACCAGAGCATTTCCCATTTTCCTGCTATTAGATCATAACAGCCCTAAGGAGATCTACCAGCAGTGCAAGTGACATTCACCCCAGGCTGATGATATCCCCCTGGGCCTCTCCTGCAGCTCAGGGCTGCTCTGTGGGGCTGTGGCTCCTCTGCCAAGCCACCACCCCTGCCCCAGGCAGGAGGGAGGCTCCTAAAGCAAAGGGACACCACATCCAGCAGAGCCTGTGCTCAGCACCCAGGAACATCTGCACACATCTGGCAGCAACACCAGCTAAACCATCCTGCCAAAGGGGGAATTATTCCTTGGGAGGAAAGGCTTCTGACAGGTTTTACCTCGAGTAATTTGTGTGGAGGGCTGGTTGACTTTGGAAGATCACACGGTAATAAGAGAACTAATATATGAAATTGCACAAGGGAAGACACAAGACAGCAAGCAACTGATTAGGAAGAGGACTTGGGGACTGTATCAAGCTTCAGTGCTTTTCTTAACCTGGATTCAATTTTATTAGAGACACTACTTTTTCTTTTCCTTTTTTAAAGATTGGTCCCTGCATTTCAGTGACTATATGAAAATTCTTGCTATTCATCCATTTATTCTCATTGGTGCCATGCTTAAGCACCTCTGCCAGACTACTTCAACACAAATCTCTCATGCAGGGTTTTTACACAGGGGACAGGCATCTGGGGCAGCAATTCACAGGTTAAGGAGGCATCATCATGCTGCTATTGCTGCCAAGAAATGCATCTCCAATTCAGTCCCATCAAGAGGTTTCAGAAAGTCTCTTTGCTTCTTCGAGCTACATCAAATCACACAAAATCACCCCTACCTTTTCCAAAGGGCTCTGCCCTTCTCTCAGATACTCACAGCCACAACATTACTGCCTTAAGACTAGAGAAAAATTTCAGCCAGCAAAACCTGCCTCATTGAATAGGAGCAGACCCGAAGTAGATTGAATGCAATTCTTCTTGACAGCTTGGAACTTTTACTCTCTCCTTTCTCACTGACAAGTTGTACTGTAAGAAAGACAATAGATTCCTTCAGCATCTGTGTAAAATTACTTTACTCATTTATGCATTTATGAATGAAATCATTTAGGCAATGATACTTTGCCTCTGGGAAAGCAGGCTAGCAAACTTGAATAAATGTAATTACTTGCTTGTTAGTTATTCCTCAAGATGGATAAAGGTTTCTGAAAAATCTTGACGTGGTGTGGGAGAACAATTAGATCTACCCTTCATCTCTTCTGTTAGTTCCTACACAAATCTTGTATTGCATTAATTCCCGGAAAACTGGGGTTTTTCTTCTAAGATTTCTTTTCTTCTAAGCTTTCCCACCCATGTGACCATGGCAGCAAGAATAACCCCACCAAAGCTGGCCCAGGCAGGGTGGTAATTGCAATAACCAGTGTTACCAAAATTTGTACAATTTTACAAGAGCATAAAGCAACCACCAGCCCTGAGTACCCAGAGCAGAGCCCCACCTTCCTGAATCAGCTCATTCAAACTACTGACACAGAACTGCAAAGATTCCCTTTTGACTTCTCCAAAGAGAACAACACAAGCTGCAATTATTAGTTACAAGAATACAAAATCTTAGCTGGAAAGCTCTTTAATTGTCCTTTTTTTTATAAAAAACAATTTTATCTCAGCAAGCAGTTTATAAACATTCCTCTTATCTGCTACTGGGGTTGTTAGAATAATTTTTTTCGTAAAACAGTTAAGCTCTTTAGATAGATGAATTAAAATCTACATTTTAAAAAATAACCTCAAGCAACCTGCTTTCTGCTCAAATTAGCATTTGCCTTTGAAAATTGTCTTTTCAACTTTTGCTTCAAACAAAAGGCATAAAACAAAATAACAATCCTAACAGGATTTTTAAATAACTCTCTATTTTTTGTTTAGTTGTTATGAAATCCAGACAAATCCTCCTTATATTGAGCTACTCCATAACAGTTCACTGAAAACACTTCTGGAAAAAATTCTGGTTTTATTCAAAAATTGTGCACTAAAGCATTTGGAATTGAGCAAATCCTAGCTTATTGCAGAAAACACTGGAGCAGACATTTAAATTTCCTTACATGATCCCAATAAGTAAATTGTAAAAATAAAGTAAATCTCATGTGTGTTTGCAATATTGTAGCTTTGGGCCTCTGACCACCCAAATGTGTCTGCAAACTAGAATGACCACACAGAAAGCAACAGTACAGAAAATACCAAAAAATCCAGATCTAATCTCCCAGACGTGAACTATTTTCAGCCTCCAGTTCACACTGTTAAAAATTATATTTGTATTCACAACCCATGTTTTTCTCTCCAAGTGCTGATCTGAAACACACACAACTGGGTTTGAGGGAACACAATGCAGAGAAAAGCATAAATGAAGCAGTGAAAGGCGTCTGTGTACTCTGTAAGCCTAGCATTGCTTGCAGGAAAACAAATTAATAAGTTAAATATCAATATCACTGCAGCACATCATCATCTCCCCCAGACACAGAGGGGCACACAGAGCCCACACCAAGGAACTGAGCACAGATACACATGGTCTGGCACTGGCCATGATGAAGCCACTCAGGTCACTTTATCTCCATGCGCTCTTCATAAAAGGAAGATAAAACTGGAAGGTAAAACAGGAAACTGCTTTTGAACAAACAAATTGGTTGGATTTAATGCCCCTTGTTACATTTAAACACCTTGGTCAACAGACTTTCTACTCACAAAAATAATTTTCAAAATCAAAGAGAAGGAACTAATGAGGTGACACTGGCATCACCACATCTGTTGACAAACTTAAAGCATCAGGGAATACTTTTTAATTTCTCCTCTTCATTCTTTGCCAGGTTTCAAATTTTTCTTGCATTTGAAAAAAAAAATTTAACACACACCACTTATTAAAAGCAATTCTTCCAGTTTTTAACAAAAGGTAACACTCTTTTCTTCATGTGTATACTCTTTGTAAATGATTACATATGCAGGAAATTCTTGTGGCTGGTTATGTTTAAGCTGCTTGGCCCAACAATAACGTTGCATTTTTAATAAGAAAAAATAAACCTCTCTAGGTACAGAAGGACCAAATCCAAGACCCAGATTTATAGAGCCCACAGAGCAAATAGGAAGGTGTGATATGGCAAACAAGAGCCACCAGCAACAAAAACCCTTCAGGTGGTGCACAGCCACAGGACCTTGCACAGGACCCACCACCTCGCTCTTTATTTGGGAACCTTTTCCCCTCCAGCACAAACAAACTCAGAACAACAGAAAGACAATCAAAACAGGAACAGCTTTTCACCTTCAGCTATGTCTATGAAGAGCTCAAAGAACAAATGATCAAGGATTTTGCTCACTGTGCGAGTTTAATATTTCCCAATACACACTGGCTGGCTGTGCAGTATACTGGAGCACTGGTTTAACTGGATCTAATTCAGCGTTGTTTGACAGCCCAGACTGGCCTGCTGATGACATATACCACCGTTTTAAGAAGTGAAAAGGCCCAGAATTGTTGGGAAAACACACTAAATAAGGAAGTGGCTCCCTTAGAAGTGCAGAATTCAGCTGGTGGCTTTTAAAACCACCTAGTTTATAACTGCTGGCTACACTTTGTCACTGAAAGTGATTGCTTCAAAGATGGACAACAAAAACAAGATTTCCTGTTATCTGATTCACATAATTACTTTTAATGTCTGCAGTTACCGCAAATCAGTTGATTGTTAGCCAAGCTCTGAAAGAAGGTAAGCACAAGAGAGTGAGTTAATTTATTACCATCACCTTGGATTTCCTTCTTGTGCACTGGAAAACCATGACAATATTGCTATCTTGCTTATTGTTTAGCATAAATCCACTCAGAAGTATGTTATAAACAGCAAGGTATTGTTTATAAAGTGAGTGATGATATAAACACTGAAATGAAATACAGCAGAGAAAAATGGAGAAAAAAAATAGTTTGGTTACATATTAGAGAAATGTTATATTTCCAGGCATAGGGCTTCCAAGATTATGTTTTAGAAGTGCTATTACTGTTACTTGATGGAGTTCAAAATGCCTATTTTCCAGCTGGCATCTCAAAAGGTTTACAGTTACTCTGTCTTATAACAAACCAAGCTTAAGAATATTTGTTCTCCTGCAGATGCCCTGAAATGACCTAAATCCTTTATTTGGCCTAGAAACACAATAAAGCACACAAGACAATTTCCAGAAAGTGCTCTTTTGACTTCTTAGGATCTAAAACTTCTTCTGAATCCTACTACATCTTCCATGCTGGAAGCAGACCAGCCCTGTGGCTACAATTATTCCTCTTTACCAAGCACCATCAGCATGCCTGGTGCTTAAAGACACCATGGCAATAACTCAGCAAATAGGAAAACAAATGTATCAAGGTCCAGCCATAAAATACAGCTTGAAAGACAGACTGGCACAGCCTAACCAGGTGTTTGCCCTGTTGGACAGAGTTCCTTAGGGGGCAGACCCAAAGTGCAAAGGAATCCAGGAGGAATGGATGCTCTTCAAGAAGGAAGTCTTGAAAGGAGCAGTAGCAGGACATCCCCATGTGCTGGATGAGGAAAGGAAAGACTTAACCAGGGGGCTAAACAGAGCTTTGCATGGAACTCCAGCAAAAAAGGAATCTATGACCTTAGGAAGAACAACAAGGCAACTTTAGGAAGACTAAAATGATGTATTAATGTTATGCAAGGGAAAAATTAGACTGGTCAAAGTCAGAGTAGAACTTACTCTGGATAATACCATAAATTATAATAAAAATATTTCTGTAAATACATTATCAATAAAAGGAAGGATAAGGAGAACTTCCATCCTTCATTGAATGTGGGAGGGAGGAATTTTATGCTTTAATGCCTTCTTTGCCTCAGTCTTTCCGACTAAGACAAGCTGTTCTGCAGGTACCCAGCCTCCTGATCTGGCAAACAGGGATGGGCAGCTGTAAGAAGCCCTCATAATCCAAGAGGAAATATTCAGTGAGCTTTCATACCATTTAGACACTATGGGGCCCAGTAGGAACCACCCAAGGGGACTGAGAGGGTTAACAGCTGGACTTGATCTTAAAGGGCTTCTCCAACCTAAATGATTATATGATTCTAGGTTTGATGCCACACTATTACTCATTCTTTACTAAAGACTACAATACAGGCTCCAAAGCACAAAGAGTCTTCTTGTTTCTGCCTCTTTTTTTTTTTTTGTTTCTATTTTTTCATCTTAAACAAACTTGTCTTTCTTCTAAATCTTCAAGCAATGCAATAACTTTTTCCTCCTCAGGTTTAACTTTAGAGTGAATATGTCAGCCAAAATACACCACCAGCTGTGGGTATTGATTTCTTCAAAACTCTTCCTGGTCTGACCAAGCTCCAGGACATGGAGAGGGAAAAACAAAAAAAATAAGTAGTCCCTCTCATATTAAGTTGTGGCATTGTACGTTCAGCACACACCACTAACTTTACCAAACTGCTGAACAACATCCTTTACAGGCTTCAGAAGACTGCAAAGGTCTGCTGCTGCCCTTCCCAAGGTGCCAGGGGGTTCATACAAGTCAGCAGTTGCACAACCTCACTCATGCTGGATCCTGCTCTCTTTTGGATTAAAAATCGCCTTTAACAGTTCAATGAAATATGTATCTTCCCAAAGTTAGTTACTGGAGGGGAAAAAGTGTTTCTCCACACCTCTCAGTGGGTGTTGACCTCAGCTGAACCTTTCATGACTCACTGCCGTCCAGAGAATGCAACCAGAGACAACACAAGTGATTTACTATTCCTGTGCCTTGAGCCCTGCCCTCAGCAGGGCACTGCTTTAGAGAGTGGAGGTCGTGTTTGTGACCCTGCTAAGCAAAGGGTGGTTCAGCACTTGTGATGGTTTCTGAGTTATATCTTACACCCAGAGTTACAAACAACTGGTACAAGTCCAGCACCTACGATGCACCACCAAGTCAGCAAAGTTCTCTGCTCACAACCAGTCTGTCAACAAGCTCTGGCTGTCAACCATTTGAGAGAAAAAGACAGAGTGCTGCTAAGCTGTTTGCAAAATGGGCCTGATACCAAACTGTCCCTGGTGGTCCAATGTGCTCCAATCCTGTCAACCATCAATGCTTCACCAGTCCTGTAAACCACACTCTGGAAAACTAAAAGTTTCCATTTTGATTACTTTGTCATTTATTTCATAGCTTCAGCAAGTTCTCTAATGTTCAACTTGAATGATAACCACAACTTTGACTTTTCTTAGGAACACAACTCATTAGAATGAATAATAAAGCCTAGTTTATACTGCTTCCCTCTAGTACAAACCTCTCCTTGCTTCCAAGATTCTTACAACTCTGATCCACACACGCACACGTGTGCGTGCACTTAGAACTAAATATAAATTAAAGACAGGGATCACAACCCAAATTGGGTATGGAATACTCATCCAACCTTTATTGATGGGTGTTGTCCACCATGACATGAGTTATGTACTCATGATCTCCAAAACTTCCTGTGGCCCCAGCTGGGCATTCACTGTTGAACTTGAATTATTTACAGTGCTCAGAAGTTTCCTCCTCCCCAATCCTATGAGCAACAAGAGCCCAGTCACTACAAATAGCATTTCTCAAAAAAATGCTCCATTTCTAGTCTGGGCTCCAAAATCTCTGGGGAGAGTCTCCCACAGGATATAGTCTCAGGGAGTTGTTTTTGTTCCATTTATGGCATACCTGAAAAACAGACCCATTACACTGCAGAATTTTAACATTCACCCAGGGAAGCAAAACCCAAACAAAACAAGGGGCTAAAAGTAAAGACCCAAGACTCTGAATGTACTGCAAGGTCAAAGCTATTTCCTTTGTGCCCAATTTGTGGCAATCCACTGCAGCCATAAAATTGACATAAATCAGACATATGCGGAGAGCATTGAAAAATGTCAACATTACGAAGAAAATACCCAGCAGTAACTTCTGAGTTGGAAAGACAGTCATTTAAAACATCTCACACGAGATGGAGTGTTCACCAAATAAGGAGACCCCCCTGGAGCTGAGGAGATTGGCTGGGTTACCGCATTAACCAAATGTTTAAAGTAGTGCCCTTACACCATTAAAGTGGTGTCAGAGTTCCCATCTATGCTTTAATTTCCACATTCTACAACCACTATTAAAACAGAATACTTCAGATTAGATCTAGCCTAATAAGGTGGAGTGGTTTTGTCTGTTTGTTGCTGGCTTGGGTTTCTTTAAAATGGTCTTTTATACTGCCCTGGCTGCATATATACCAGGAGGTTTAAAATAATTAATTTCAACTGAGTTTTTATTTTGCTTTTAATATTCAGAGACATCTGAGTTTTATTTTGAACATTTATAGTTGTATCCCTTTTTTCTACTGAAAAAGGGTAAATTGCCATTAGCATGCAATGCCATATGATTGTAGCCTTTTAAAATATCATGCAGTCTGATCCTTGCCAACAGCAAGCTCTCGTAATAATTTTTAAGCCTCAGAATCCGGGACAAAAGCTATCAGGCATCTCCCATCTCTGTAATTGCTCAGCACCTTTGAGAATCAGGCCACTTTCATTGAGATGTCTAAATATAGTTTTAGATACTTAACTTTAGGAACTCGGATTTTTGAAAAAATGAGGTCAAAATGATTAAAGTAAATCTCATCACCTTTGACATTCATAATTAGATGAATATTCAAACGAAAGTAGTTGCTCAAGACTGTGTGTTCTTTCTGGCAATACTCAGTTCTGAGTATTTTTTTTCTCTAATTTGCAATATTTTATGGCTTTACTACCAAGACAGCTTGCTCTCAGTGTCTGAAGGGCAGTGGTACATTCCAGCAGGTTTGCAAGCACAGAAGCACCACTCTGCCACCTTCCTGATAAAAATGACAACATTCCAGCGCCTGGAACAGCTCAGCAGGAGCTGCAGAGCCAATATTCCAGCAGGTGCACCAATTTGCTGAAACACCAGGCGAATTTCCCCCTCCTTACCACAACAGGAAATGACAGGAACTGGAAAGTTCAGCCAGGAAAAGCTCCAGACTGGGCAACACCTCTTTTCTTTGGGAAGCAGAGATCCCTTTTCCCGCTGCACATTTTCCTCTGCAGGAGTCAGAGCACGGCTGGTACCAAGGTGTGATAGCTCTGCTCAGCTGATGGCTGGTACCTTATCCTGCCCACACAGCCTGACAAGTTCAGAGCTGTGCCTTCCTTTCTTTTTCTTTCATCACATTTAGTTCTAGCGCAAACTTCCAACAGCTAACATAACAATCTTGTTTAAACGAAGACTAAATGCATCTTACTCAACAATATCCTCTTGCCCAATAGGAGAAATATTTCACCTACAGCTCAATAGAGGGGCAGAAAAGGAGCACTCATTCAGGATTATGGAGCCCCCTACAAATCATAAGAAAAGCACAGTCACTGGTTGTTTGTTTTTATTTTTAATCTCACAGTAATTCTCTGCAGTTACTCCCACTATTAGGATGATTTTAACCAAGATCATTCTGTGTGCACACGCTGGTAAAGGGCAATGTAATGCCCACAGAGTCATCTGTAAAAATGCAATCCCTAATATGCAGCAGATAAAGGAGAAATTACATTTCCCTCCTCCACTTGTGGTTAGTCTGGATGCCTCAATCCAATTTTCCTAACTGACTTTACATTATTCTGCAGTTACATGTTTGCACTTTAATGTTTATCTCCTAAATCTTGAGCCATGCACTTCAGTCATGTCTGCGGAATATGTGATGTAATCTCACTAGATGTGTGTAATTAGAAAGATATAATCAAAAACCATAACCCAAAGGAGGATTTTTTTTTCTTTTCCAGACTTTAAATTCATAGGCAATGTTGAAAACAGTTTGTAATTTAATCCCTGTATGCAGCAGATCACCAAAGGATACAGTGCATAAACTGAAAGGGCTTTCTTTGCTGAGAAAAAAATGGTTCACGTGACTGTTCAGTATCTACAACATGCAGAGAACCCCCATACATGTTCTGCTTCTGCAGAAAAGGGATTGCAGTTCCCCCTGTACATCTACAGGACCTGGAGGAACATATTTACCTATTACTGTTACTCAAGAACAAAGTACTTGAGCTCACTTTCATCTCCAGTGCAACACAGCACCACAAACTAGGAGGGAAAACTTTCTCATTGTCATAACAAGATTAAAATGCCATTAAAACATGCAACAATCTCAGTAAATGATAATTGCTATAACTAATAGCCAGGAGATTAAATGAAGGGGAAAGAAGTTTGGTCTGGGTATTGGGAATGAATTCCTAATGGCAAGACCTGCAGTGCACAACCCCAGCAGCCCTGCAGGCTGCAGGGACAGCTCACTGGGAGCTGGGGCTAATCTGCACACACAGTCACAGCAGCTCATCAGAGAGGATTTTATAAGGCTTTACGCTTTTATTTATTTTATTTTATTTATTTACGCTCCTCAACATACACAGAGCTTTTTACAAAATACACAGGGATGGAAAACACAGCTCCAAGAGCTTCAAAGGAAAGCTTTATCAGTGGAATGGCTGGCACTGCTTCTCTGAAACCAGCTTCTGTGTCCAACTTTATCTACAATGAGCCCACCCGCTGCAGGGACCGTGCTGCAGTGAGGACACTGCAGGATTGGTCCAGCCCCCACTTCCAAGGATGCTTGCACAAATAGCAGGCAGCACACACAGGCTGGATGGATTTGAGCAAGGTTTAGACCCTCTTTAAAACTCTTGTATGAAATTGCTTTTAATGAGAAATGGCTTTTTTTAAAGCAATTTCAGACAACTGTTTCTTCCAAAAAAAGAAAATTTTGTTTCACTATGAAAACAAGAACAACACTGATTGAGACACATATAAACACTCTTGTAGTAGAGTGACCAAAAACAGGTGTAAATGTGAATATCTACACTTCTCCCCAGTGCGGTCTGACAGAACACCTTGAGCTTTTTTTTCCAAAAGTGGCAGGTCAGGGACCTGTGTGGCAGCATCCAGCCAAGGCTGATCAAGGAACCAACTCCAACAGCAGCACAGCCAGCAGGCTCCTCTTCCTCACAAGAACACAGCTATCTCATCCTTTACAATTCAGCAGCATCAAAACCATATTAACTACAAACAGTTTTCTAATAACTGTTACCCACATCTGGCACAAGTTCAATGGGTGTGAGAACCATTTTAAAATGTGTCTGATGGTCATTCCTTATGTTAACTCTACTGAAGAAAACCAAGTGTGCTGAGCAGCTGAATTGGTTAACTTTTTGCTCTGACTGTGAATTGCACCACCCTCTTGTCTGAGTGACATGGTCACTTATTAGACAACGTGTTATATGAGATGTTTTACAACACATTAATATCTGCTTCTCAACTACCAGCCATCTTATTAAATTCTCAGCATGTTCTCACTTTGGAGCCATCCAGATAATATAGACAGCAACATTAACAGCAATAAAGACATTGCTAGATGTAATGTAGTATCTAATTAACAGTGATCTCAGTGGGGCATGGCCAGGAGAGGACAACTGAATAAAAATCATCTGCATTATTTAAAGTTACTGAAATATACAATTAATGGCAACAGCACCCATTTTAATTAAAACTTAGAAGTTGTGATTCAAACTGGCTGAGTCTGACACAAAAGTAATCGCCTTTATCAGGTTTAAAGCAATTAGCCAATTTCTAGCCATCCTTTTCTTGTCTCTCCCAATTATTTATGGTTTAATATATATTAAAGGCCATGGCCATCATCAAGCACCCAAATTCCATATTGTGAGATCAGAGCTCTAAAGACCTTCTGGAACTCTTCTCCCCTTTTTGTGTTGGCCAACCACTGAAACAGGGGCCAGGGTTGTTTATCCCTGCAAGCTGCTTAGGACAGGCTGGGCACTGTCAGGATGAGCAAAAAGCAGAAAGTCCTACAGCTGAGAAGGCCTCAGGATTTTCAAAAAACAAAGTGGCCACACTGGAGCCCAATGCTGGACAAAATGAAGCCATTTGTTAACATATTCCTCTCTATTTTAATCTCCTGCTCTTCAGTGCCAAAAGAGGGCTGCTACTCCCAGCTGTAATACCAATGCTTGGTTTCTCATCTGCTATACACACCCTCAAGGGTGCTTTCCAAGTGCTCCATCACCTGTTTCTCTCATCATTTCTGTAACACACAATGGCAAACAGGAATGCTTTCTGTGTCAGCATGGGGGAGCATTTCTGCAAATACACAGGAGTCTGTGGTTGTAAATGTTGATCTACATTCATTAAAGCCACCCCAAGACACTGAATCTGTTCTTAAGAAAGAATTGGAGCTGTCTGATCACTGAACCTCACTTTTTTGGTACTCCATTCTCAGAAGATATTTTGTTTTTCTCTTCCAGAGTAGCACTTCCCCCTCAACTTGTGAATCATTTCTGGTCTTGTTTTCTGTCTCTCACAGCATGTCAGTTCCAATGCTCTGCTTTAATGAAAGACTTGGCAAGCCGGTACAGCTTTTTCACCTGTAGTTTTTTAAATTAATTTAGTATCTTCTCAAGCAGCACATTCCCTTGCAGACCACATCAAGATAACACTTCAGCCATATGTGGATGAAAGCCTCTCTCCTCCCTGACACAGCCAACTCAAACACAAGCAGCCACTCCCAGGAAGCTGCTGCTAATAACATCTTTCCTCAATTTCCTTTTTCGGTTTTTCTTTTTCATTCATTCTCCTCAACAGGATATTGAAAGGTTTCTGACCTCCATAAAGGTCATTGCATTAGGAGATAGCAAATTCTTCTCTCAGCCTTGATATTTCCCACTTCTCAGCCTTTCAAACTTTGGTATAAACTCTCTAGTTAATTAAAAACTTCTTGCAGAGACTCTCCAGAATATCCTTCCTTAAATTTTTGCTTTCATCTCCTCTCTAAAACTGTATTTATTTAATCACCAAGAAATAAGCATTGTTCACTACGTTGCCTTTTATTTTTCCATTCCATCACAGATCACATTCACACACATACCCCTAATTCACCACTCCACTTCCAGAGAGGTTAAAAAACATCAGTCTTTGCCAGACTGATTAGTGAGACACAAAGTACCAGCTAGAAATGCTTCCTCGTCATGGCTTTTCATTCAGACACCTACTAGACACACTTGTACGTACTATTGTATGTGGAAGCTTTTGTTTTTAATGGCAACTCACTAAATGGGCATTGTCAACATGCTATGTATTTCATTTGAAGGCTGTTTCCCTGCACAACATGTGCCATGATTTCCCTAGGCACTGAGTTGAAACTGAGTCTAAATGGGTTTGATATTTCACTGTTTTTCCTTGTTTTCCACAGTTTCTGCTCGATATTTAGTAGGTTTTAAGTGTTATAGAATCTGACAATAGCTGCATGCAATGCATTATTTACAAAACTTTTCACTTCAGTCTTCTACCTGACTGTCTGGAAAGTCAAACCATTCATAGACAGAAAAGACAAATTGTAAAATTTCTTGATTTGTTAAAACCTTTATATGCACAAGTTATTTAAAACAGTAAGTCTGTAGTCAAAGAACTGGAAAAACAGTGTTGAGATCAACTGAATCAAATCACTTAGCAATTGGAAAAGTTTTATAGGGTCAGGCTGGTTTCTGAACAGAGTATACCCTATTCAACTGAGATAAAAACCAGGTAAAAAGAACAAACTATTCTTTCCACAACTGCCAAAATAACAATTGGAGTCTGACTTGTCTTTAACAAAGCCTGGTGTCTAAATAATAAATCGCCTCAGTTCAGCTTGCCATGAGACTTTTTTCCAGAAAAACTAAACTCCTATAATTCTAAATTTCATTTTAGTTTCCAAACCCAATCAAGCAGAAAACCTAAGAAGCTGGAGAGAGTGGTTTGAAACACTACAGTCAGTAAAAAGGTTAAATTTTACTAGTCATTTCATGTTTTTAATTATTTAATCTGTTTTAATTTCATGCCAATAACTATCAGTTTAAATGTTGTCAAACTAGGACTTTGTTTAAACTTCTTAAAACTTTGATGTTTTAACACCTACAAATTTCAAAAGGAAGCAGATTTGTAAGCACTTGAAGAGGCAAAGGAAAGAGGCCAGAGCTTCAGAGAGCATCAGGACTCTGCTTCCTGACACCTGTGGCCTGAAGGACTGAACAGCTCCTGCCAAATACTCCCAGAGCCCACTGTGACATTCCTCCTTTCTGTCTTTCACTCAGCATACATTAAACCAGGCTTGGGTTTGACTCACCCACCCACCAAAAGCTGTGCAGAGGATGAAACGTGAGGAAGTGATCTCATCCTGGATTCAGCAGACCTTTCATTGCCTAACGATGGATGTGGGAATTTCCCACTGCTTCTCTGACAGAGGTTTTTTCTGGGGCACTTTCAAGGCTGCACTGCAGAACAGATTTACCAAGTTCAGCATTAACAAACCATAGCAGGGTGATGTGCCAGAGCCCACAGATGGCTAATGAATAATTTGCTAAAAAAAAAACCACTTCACCATATATAAGGCAATGCCCAAAACATTATGGAAAATGTGATGCTTTCAGCAGTCCCAGGCTCAGCCCATATCTGACATCAACACTACACTGCAACTTATGTCCCACCTTCAGCCCCTAATCAAAAGGCAATAAGCAAATTGCAAACTGTACATAAAACATCCCCTTCAGAAGTGATATCTAATCACCCCCAGCACCTCTAAGAACACAATTATTTCCAGAATCCACATTATACTATGTTTGAAAATTGCTCATATCAAATTCCATTGCTACCAAATTAAACTACCAGCATAGCTTAAATAAAACAAAAGCTCAGAACATCAATTTCCACCTCATAATCATTTGAGACCTTTTTAGTGACAAACTGCCACAATGCAAACATAAAATATTCAGTTTTCTTCCAGCTCTGTATAGTACAGGTATAGCACTTCTAAAGTAAATTACAGCAGTATTTTGTCTTCTCTACTTGTCTTTTTTTAAACAAGAAAAAAAAGTATGAACTGAAGATTACGCCTGAGTTTGGACTGAATTTTCTTTTTGACATGTGTAGAGAAAAAACTACATTCCCTGTAGAAGTGGCCTGTTTGCCATCAGTTTTAAAGCCAATTACAAGCTTAATATCACCCTTGTTCAGTCCATATAGCCAAAACACTTTTACAACCATTCTTGTGTCCAGCAGGACCTTAACAGCAGCTTTCCAGTGAATCTGAAGATGAACAAAAAAAGCTATAGAGCAAACAGGAGAAAGGTAAAGAGGATCTGCAGAAACAACAAGCATTACATCATCATTTTGTGTTTTACTAGACACCTGCCTCTTATTATCCAAGTGCAGCCTTCCCTGTACCTAAAAGCAGCAACACTTAAAGTCAGATGAGAAAACACCATGTTTTACATTTGCTCATTCTTCCTTGCAAGACAAATACAATAGTCTGTATTGTACTAAAAAAATTGCTTTATGCACTGCTTGTTTTTTTTTTTTTTAGCAAAATGAAATAATGGTAAATGAATAAGAATTCTATCCTGAATTCCATCCTGACATGCTGAGAATATAAATTATGTTTCATAAAACCATCACACATAACTAATCTAGATGGGTGCTGCTTGCACAAGCTATTAGCCAGCACTTTAAAAGCTGCAGCCTAGTTTAGTGGAGATAATTTTAATTGACTCAAGGGTGTATCTCAATGGTCATGAAATTGTTAGGAAAATGTATTGCAGGGGAAGAGCATTCCCTCAGCTGTGGGGAGCACAGTCAATGCCATCTAATAATGCTCTGGGTTTCCAACTGCTAGATGCATTTTGAGATTGGAAGTGATTGCATTGAGGATGTAGATGGGCCACATAAATGGAAGCTTTTATTGCTGGTTAGCATAATTACTGCAACTGTCTGCACTGTGTTTGCATCTGCTGGAGCTTGGTTAAGATTTTTGGAGAGTCACATAATGGGAGAATAGTTGTTTTCACAACGAGCTGCTTCCCTGGCTATTTGCATGAAATGTTTCTTGAGGTTTTCTGCTTGTCTTCTGGAGACGATAAAACATGAAATGGGCAGGACTATAACATCACTACCTGAAGAACCCACTAAATTGTGCTAAATCATAGATAAACAAATAGCTCAAACCAATTATAGCGAGACATCCCCCCAGACTCACGAACATTAACTGAGAATCTAGTTAAACAAGAAAAAGGATATTATAAAAAAATCTGTTCCTTTCTGCTGCATCTTGGGAGTACTTAACAACTTGAAAGAGACCTTCATTCAAAAACCCCAAACTGGAGATAGCATTTCTAAGTCAATCATCATTTTTCTCTCCCTCTCCATTTTTGGAGTGTTTGTTTTGTTGTAGCTTTGTACTCTTTTTCTTGTTTGAAACCTTTCTTACTCCTGCACTTCTTTCTTTCCTTTACTCTTGCTTGTATTACAGACAATAAACAATGTCTTGATTTTGAAATAACTCCATATCTGATTTTCTTATTTATTTTAAAGCAGGGGAGTTATGTTGTTCAGTTAAGCAAAGCTGTGCTCCTTTCATACCATTGCCATGGAGTCCCTGGGAGTCACCACGACCCACCATGCAAGGACTTGGGTGTTATGCTGAGAAATTCCCTCCAACAGAAGTCAAACCCAAAGTTTCAGCCCTAATTTTCAAGGTCTGCCTCAGGGTTGGCCTCTGCCCCCTCTGCTCAGTGGGGTCACCCCATGTTTGAGATCCACAGCCATGGGAAATGCTACTCTGGGACACTCAACATCTACAAGGGATTGTGAGGCCGGGCTGTGCTTCCCACCACTGGAGGAACAAAGCCTAGGCCTTCCCCTTCTGCTTTGGCTTTTCCCACCTGGCTTTCAAACTACATCAATAAGGGGGAGGAGAAAGAAGGAATTAGAAATAGCATTTGCTTTAACTGAGGATTTTTCATATGCTTTGAACTCTGATCAGTACTACCAGGAGACTGCCTCAGCTGAGAGCCTCCCAGTGTTGTGCATATTGCATTTCCCTTTAAGGGACAAGCATCTAAGAGTTCCTTTTGCCTTTGATTTTGCCCCATACCCAGAGAGCACAAGCAACCAGCAGAGGCCTCTGACAGGTTGTTGGCCCTGCTCTAAGTGCCTGCAAAACAGATCAGACCTTATCGTGGCTGAGCCAGACACCATCACACCCCCAGAAGGGCCCTGGGGCCCTAGAACCGCAGCCTCACTTGTTGAGCCAAATCCCATCTCCCAGCTTTGAGTCCTGCCAGCACTGGAAAACCAGTGTGCTAAGCTAAAGCTACTTATCTAGCTCATTTGCAACCAAATTTTTAAGATTAACCAGTTTACCACTGCTATAGCTAAATATTTATTTGGTCTTGAAACAGCAAGTGTAACATGAATCAGGATGCAACAATTTCTGGTTAACCGCAGGGGACGCAGCATCCGCTTTTACAGGAGCAAGTAAGGAGATGTGGAAGCCATTGATTGCATTAGCACAGATAATTCCAAGGGAAACAAATATTCCATTCACCTCAAAGGCTGGGACACTTGCACAGCAGGTGCACTAAGCTGGTGTGTGCTGCAGTTACCTTTGGCACCACACATTCAGCTGCGCCCATCTCATTTTCCAATCCATGGGTCAATGTATAGAAATGATTAATTTTTTTTACTAGTTTTGCATGCACACAGTTGTAGTTCATTAAAATGGATCCAGCACCTTCCATGTGGTTTCATCTAAATTTAAATACAAGTGAAATTGGAAGGAAAAAGGTATTCCTGTTTGTTTGGTGGGGTTTTTTTCCTCTTCCCTATCACGTCCAGTGACAGAAGTTAATATCAAGCAGGCTGCTATGTCCCAGCTACAATCACAGAGGTACCCACAGTAATTAGGGCTACTTGGGCTCACACATCTAGCACACCTTTGGGTGGGCTTTTTGTTTAGTAAAACCAGTACAATAATCTCAGTATTAGAGGTGCTCATCTTTACTACAGAAAAAAACAACCCCAAAAACCCCTACTACTTGGGATTCTTCAAAGCTGTCTCAACCAAAACTAAAATCCTGAAATTCTTTTGGCTTTACAGTACCTCAACTGATCATTTTCATCGGAAAAGCTGGCACAGTACTCTTTTTTATCAAGCTAGTCAGTCAAAAATGGTTTAAAACACACTGTAGGCCTACATACTAGGATTTAGACTGCAAAAAGCTTGTGCTAATTGCCTTCCAAATCCTGTATATTGCGTCTCACAACACATAGGCTACCAATGAAACAAGTACCAAGAGGAAGCAGCAAACACCAGCCTCTAACCTTGCACAGTAAATGCTTTCTGGAACACTGAGAGCTAAAGTGAATATCTCTTGGGCACTGATTGCTTTCCACAGAGCTGGAGACACACTTTGCAGACAGCAATATACTTTTCAAGAATGTTTGGTGCATTAACCACAGAATTGCATATAAATAGTTCTGACTAAAGCTTGCTTTTAGGTACCAGTACAAAGTGTGCCAGGAGGAGACAAAACGTACTTAAAGACCTATTCAAATTTTATTTGAAGAATAAAAATGAGCCTCACTTAAGACTTTTTTCATTGCTACATCAATGCCAAATCCTTATTTGCAATATGTAGAGCTAAAGTGAATAAAGGGATCTATCAGTTCCAATCCTGATCCTTAGATTCTCTATTATTATTAAGTACAATCTTTTTAAATGAATGCAAAATTACTGTCACTCAAGGTAATAAGTTCCAACTATGTAACTTGACAAATCTATCATCATTATTACCTTGCATTTTTTCCTCTCCCATTGCAATTGCACAATATTGGCTGCCTTAAATTAATTGTTATTTTAATGAAGTAAGACCAATTTAATGAATTCAAATATGAAAAGGTCTGAATTGATTTTACATCTTTCCTTATCAACCTGGACTGCAATTCCTGTCATAAAAGTACAGGCTCTTCAAAAATAATTGTTCAGGGCCAAATTTAAAAGCTTCAGTGGGAGCTTGATTTGATCTTCTATGTAGCCCCCAATTAAAAGAAATACACTATAAAAACAAGGTGGCTTCAATGCAACTGATGACAGCAGTGAATTTAATACATCTATTTAAAACTATACAAAAATATGTTAAAAGCAAGATGCATAGATAAAGAACAAAATATTCTCTCCAGGTTTTTTAAGAAAGTGGCGATATCCTGCTGCACTGAGCTTTGTGATCATAGGTTAACAATTGCTTCATCCAGAAAGTAATCACCTTTATGATAGCAAAGTGGAAATCATTATCCTGGGTTTTGAAAGCATGTAAATAAGTGCCTGAGACTGCCTATTTCCAGATTGTTTTTTGCCTGTCTATTCAAACATCACTAATATTATATATATACAGACATTAATGTACAAGGAAGCTTAAAAATCTGTGTGTAACCACTCAAACAACAACTGGCCCAATCCAGCCAGAGGCCACTTATGCTAAATACCCCTTTTTCTAGTATGTCCTCTTCCAAAAAGTAAACCTTTGCATAAGGAAAAATCTTTTATGAAGAGTAAAACAATTGATTTTAGAAGGATCAATATTTCATTTAGGATGCCCATTATGCATCACTGCATAATGCCTTAATGGCTGGAAATGAATCACATCCAGAAAATCTAAACCCAGATCCTGTAATAAATATTAGCCTGCCTGTCAGGCAATCAAGCAGAACATTTCTGATGAATCTCTCAGTCACATGCTTGAGTCAAACCAGTGTCCTGTCACTCCGAGGGATAAACAGCCGAGGCTGAAGCTTTGGAGATCTCAAATGGGAATAGGATTTTTTACACCACATCTCCAAATTTTGCATGAAGAGTCCCATTGACAAACAGAGTCTTGGCTCAGACTCTGTGCAGGGGCTGAGAGCCAAAGGCACCCAAAATCAGGGATCCCTGCACTGAGCTGAGCATGGCAGCCCCAGCACAGGCTCTGCTCCAGGAGAGGAGAACACCCCAGCTGTGCTCTGCCTCTGCCTCCCAGCAGCCACAGACACAGCCCAGTAACAGGGCTACACTCCCAAGGCACATTTTTCATGGTATGTAACACCTGCACCTATGCAGACTATCATACCTTCTTCAAATTAAGGAAATGAAGATGATTTCTCTTACGCTTTAAATAATCTCTGTAGCTGAACTGCACAACAAGTTTCAAGGTAAATTTCTTAGCTGTGTACTACATCTACAAGCATCTCTAAGTGGCTGGCTGGTAGATAAACACACTTTCTAGCTGGGCTTCTCAGGTTATGATTATTGGATTTAAATATTCAAATCCTCTCACCTGAAAGCAACACTGCCATTCTCTTGCTGAGCACTTCCAGTCCAGGTAACTTGGGAGAATATTTTTCTATTCCCATGCTGCATTCTATGTTTGCCAACAGCAAATTGATTGGAGGTCAGAAATAAAAGCCAAGTCACCACAGTTGGGAAGGATGGATGATTTCTCACCTACCTACATGGTTATTTTGGGCATCCCACAGTGCTAATTTGGAAAGACAGGAAAAGTATATAAGTAGAAAAACGTTAAAAAGCAAGACTATTTTCAAGCAAATTTTGGGGTTTTTCCAAATGCACTCAGAATTATAGGTCAATATGAATGCTATTAGCATTAAATACCAACACTACTACTTGAATCATTAGCACTTTTAATAGCTCTGGGTTTTTGAGCTGCTAACAAACAACTGGACTCTTCTCTTATTGCATTATTTTTCTATTCCTTTATCTCAGAGTCTATCATGTCTTGTAGTCTTCAAATAAATTCTCAGTGCCAGAAGTATGCCATGCACTTTTTAATTTTAGGTTTTAAGTGAAGATTTACCATTCCTCTTTAGCTTAAATCATGGAGCATTAACATCTTCCAGCAATCAGAGAGACCACTAAACAGCACTGTTCTGACATATTTATAATATACTGTGCTGGATCATGTTGCTTTTTACATTGGATTAAATAGTTTTGTCTTCTGGCTGATATTCTTGCAGCTGTATCAGTCAAAGAATTTCATTTGATGATGACACTGTGGTTCAGCTCATGTTGCAATTGGCTATCTGTAGATGTTGGCTGGAGAGGGTAATTTTTCTTTCATTTTGCATAAATTGGCTGCCCAAAATATCCAGAAAACTTAATATATTTTTGTTGATGACAATGAGCTTTTATATCCAAACAAATTCTAGCAAATGGCAGTTGAGGTAATATTACAAAGTATGCAATGACAGAAGACAATGGATTATGTTAAATCATTGTACATTAGTTACATAACCAGAATTTATCACACAAAGAAGTAATCCATTGACCTATTCAAACATATTCTTATCAAATAGACATTACTCTGTTTAGCCTTTGGGGATGTTACCAAGGGACTTGGCCAGAACAACCCAAAAAACAAACCTCCCACCTCTCCTAATACTGTATCTCAAGATGGATACTAGGCTATTAATCACATAAACATTTTTAAAAACTCCCAGCAGTAATAACTAGCAACTGGGATTTTTTTTTCTTTTACATAGTTTTGGGGTTTTAATTCCATAATAAATTTAGCTAGGAATGCAACCAATCAAAAATCACAGAAACATTTAGGTTGGATAAGACCTTTAAGATAAAGTCCAACCACAGAGGTAGAACTGCCAAATCCACCACTGCAGCCTGTCCCTAAGTGCCTGCAGGGATGGTCCCTCCACATCCCTGGGCACAATCTTCCAACGCCTGACGACCCTGCTGGTGAAAAAATGTTTCCTAATCTCCAATCTGATTTTAAAGATTCAGAAAATTATGGGGATGTCTCTTCAATATACTCCTGTCTCAGGGCAGGAATTCTTCTAGGAATGTGTCCAGGGTCCAGTCTGGCTGTTCAAAAGCTCCAGCTCATGGTTTGTGTTTGTGCATTTCCACTGGTGTGCTGGATGGGCCTGTGGGGACAAGCTGCAATCACAGCTCATTTTTCACTGAGCAAACTGCAGCACAATATCAGAACCAGACAGACCTTTTTTCCTGAACCACACCACATTATGAGCTGGGAACTGTGCTGTTGTTAGGAAAGCATTCCCTGCATGACCTCAAGTGCAGCAATTCCTGTCACTTAAGCTGGGACAAAATCTAAGGAGAAAAACTCAAACCAAGCAATTCAGCTCAATGATGCAATAGGGAACATTTTAGTATGTTGTAAAAAAAAATTATAATTAAACACAAAAATCCTAGAAACCTCCTTCTACATGAACGAGACTGTGACTTAATCACATGGGCCTTTAGAAAAACCTCAAGACATAATGGGATTTTTGCAAGAGCCTTCAGAGCTGACAAGTCTGCTAAAGACACACTCAGCCTCATCCCTTTACTGAAGATGTTTATATTTCCTATATTCCTTTGATATGAAATAAGCACAGACTGGAAGTATAGAGCTGCTTTTTTAGCCAAATGTAACATATTCTAATATTGTACAACTTCAAACTCAAACTCAACACTGACTCATTGCAAAGTGGTGAAGTTAGAAAACTGTCTTGGCCAACTCTGCAGTAACTCACCAGCACAGGAGAGCTTTACATTGGCAAAAGTTTCACTGCTGCCTTTTCCTGAGAGCAGTCCTTCACTTACTGCATTTTTTCAACTTTGCACTGCATAAAAAGGATGACCTGTGCATGGCCCAGATATTGATTTTGTGTTCTGAAGCAAAAGCCTCACAAACTTATTCATGGAATGATTCACAGCTTATTATACAACGTGTTTCACTAGCACTTCTCCACCCACTGCTGATTTCCTGAAGCTCATGAGCTAACCACAGCAATTACTTACATAGGAAAGAAATATGCTCCATTATAGAGGTAACACAATATGGTTTAGCAGGTTAGACACAGAGGAGGAGTCAGCAGGCAGTCAGGTCCCCGTTGGCCACCAACAATTTGCATTACTGGTTTGTGGGTTGGATTTTTTTAAATTGAAAAAGGGAATAATCCCACCTAGACTTCAATTAAAGTGTGGGTATTTTCCACAGGCAATGCTCCCTTCCTCACACAGAGAAGTGTAAAGCAGTGTTACTGGGAAAATCCCCACAATTTTTCAAATTAATCTTAACCAAGATGCTAATGGCCCATTTGCTGAAAATGTGAAATCGCATATTCCCAAAGAGAAACCTACCAGAATCTTAAGTGAAACAACATAAAATAAAACAAAACAAGAGGACGATATGCCAGCCCTTTAGAAGACCAAGCTAAAAAAGCAAGTGTGGGCAGAGAGGAAACAAAAGGAAATTATCAAAGGTGGTGCTGTAACATAGTTCTGCATTTCTTCCTCAGGGGAAACACTTGGGAAGCTCTGAAAGGTCTGAGCCTTCCCCTACCCCTGACAGCCCCACTGGGCACCTCTGGTGGGCTCTGGCCAGCACCACTGGTGTAGGGCTGTAAGGCAAGACAAAAGGAGTGGCTACTGGATTAATTAACATCCTTTGCCTTCTATTAATGACAAAATAAGCTCTTAATGCAAACAGCTTTTCCTCTCAACTAGAGATCAAGAAAAAACATTTCTCCAACATTTTTGAAGTCAAAATTCTCACAATGGACCAGGATATTTCAGGAGTAAAGAAAAAAATTACTGAGGTCACAGAAGCTAATAAGTTCTCCCAGCACGCATTTAAAAATACTCTGTGCTACATATGAAATTTGTGAGAGATTATTCTGAAGTCCTCAAGCCTAAGTTAGCTCCAAGGGCACATCAGCTCTGTACAAGGCACAAGACAGAGCATGGGAAGGAGCCAGGTAAAGAGTGAAATCCTGCCCTGCCCTTACATAACTTCTGCAGAGTGAATTCCCTGAGACTCCCCCACAATCTTTCCTGGGTTTTATTTATACTCATAGCTAAGGATGTGCTGGAATCAACAAGGAAACAAAGACACCGTGTCAACAGCTTCAGGTCATCTTGCCACTAAGAGTCTTTCTCTCATCAGATGCTGATTTTGGTGTCTGTTATTTTCATCGCTGCTGCCAATCAACAGAAGGAGAAAAGCAAACTCATCTGATTGATTTTCATTGCCCACAGCTAAAATCTCTGTCTTAACAGAAGTAGCAAACTTATCATCACACAGCACTCTATTTTCTTTTTAGAACCGTGCACACAGTGAAATGCTAAAGACATGCACCTGTCTCAGACAGCAATTTTACAGAGGAAGAGATAATATATATCATATTTTACCTTTGTGTACCCCCCATAGCTGTCAAAATTAGAAAATATGTTAACTCTTCCATTCTTTTATTCATCTGTAATGTTTACCAATCCTTATACTGTGCCAAGATCCTAAATGAAAGGTTTGGGCCCAAATAATGAATCTAATACCAGAGATTGTCTATTGAAATACAGGCAAAATAAAATTATTCTCAAAAGAGTCTATGCAAAAAATATTTAATATACTTGTATCTTAATGGAAAGCACCAGTAAAAGCAAATATTTAAGAGAGATTGAAGAATAAAAGCTTTGTGTCATTTTCTGTTCCACATCTAACTAAAAGGAAATTAAGATTTATTGTTCCTAATTTCTCTGTATGCCTACTCCCACCTATGGTATCTCTAAGAGAAACTGGTCCCAAGAGCAGAACCCATTGTTTCTCTGACCACAGTGAAGATGGGCTGTGGTGGCATTTTCCCTCCCCACAGGTCTGATCTCAGAAATGCTCATTAGACCTCAGCCTTGACAAATGGCACCTGGGATGAGCTCCTCTTGAGCTTTTCAGACACTGGCTGCTTCCAAGAACTTGTGCTGCCTAATGAGATCCTGCTTCTTTGCCTTTTTAATTGAACACCTCAGACATTTTTTTTGCCTGAATGACAACCCAATAATATGAGAGAATATTTTTGTTCTTAAACATTCAAAGAAAGTGTCCAACCCAAAATGCAGTTAGAATGAAACATTGTTATGACTAAAGCTGACTCTCTCGGTCCAAAATGAGACCCTTGGAGCTCTCAACACAGCAGGATCTGCAACCACCAAACTCCCTCTGAGTGGAGAGGGAGCCAGTGAACTCTCATCTTTTCTATTCTCAGCTGATTCTGTTCTCCTCAAGGCCCAGCCCTTCACCCACTGGAAGATGCAAAGGCATCTGAAGTGAGTATTTCACAACCTTCAAGGGGAATTTTTCACAGGTACCTTGTGCACACTCTGTATCTCTGTGCATATGCTAAAGCAAATGTGCCAGGAAGGCTGCTCTCCTGCATTCTGAACTACCCTGTATTTGTAAGTTAGGCCTGAAAGTTAGTATTGTGGCATGCTAAATCCTACACAAATCTTTTGCTAAATTGTTTAACTTCGGTTATAAATGAAGTTAAATGTTGTTAAGTGCTGTTAAGTTTAAATGCTGTTGTGCCTCTAGGCCGTGTTCCTTTCTATGCTTTTGTCACTTCACCCAGTGCATAACTTTGAATTTCAGTTTCGATTGATTGGCTCTGGATTTTTGTTTACTTTTCCTTGGTTGGCCTAACCATTTAGCAAGTAGCAGAGTGAACCTTGCCAATGAACTTGGTTGTGGTGTTGCTTTTATATTAAACCTCTTTGTACTGATGCTTTTGTCCATGATGCTATAAGTAACCTAAAAACACTCATTCACAACATAGGCTGTCTTTTTTTTTTTTTCTATTTAGTTTTAAGTCATTCTGGACCGTCATCATCATCATTTCCCTTAGGGAAGTCTTCAGACTTTCAGTTTTGTAATGAGCTACTTCTGCAAGTGACAAAGTGTGCAGGAAAAGCAGCTGGGTTTCAAGCAGCAAGCTCATGTCATCAATTGTCAGTGAGCTGTGTCCAGAGATGCACACTCGAATGAAAGCTTGGCCTTACAAACAATATCCATCCCAGTGCTCCAGGGAATCCACGGATCATTTGGGCTGGGGATGAAATTTCTTTTCTCTTTCAACCCAGAGCTCTGTAAAGCGCAGATGTTCTCGATGAAGTATCCATAATGATGCCAAGATGTTTGGATTTTTTTTTTTCCCTGAGCAGTTAATTTCACATCCAGCAACGTGTGCAAGTAATGTAAAGTTGTTCCTTCTGATGCAAGACACCTCACACTTGCCTGTACTGACTTTGATGTTCTGTCAAACTGTCTGAGCCACAGGCACACAGACACCAATGACTGCAGGGATGGACACAAATCCCAGCCCAGGGCCTGCACTGGCATCCACAGGTGCTAAAGCAGAAACCTCCACTCTCAGGACTGCTCCTCCCACATTAGATGCAGCCTCAGCCCTGTTGCTGGGTTTGAGTTCTTCTTGAACTCCTCTCTAAGGTACATTAACACCAATCAAGTTAAATGTGTGCCACCCATTTGTTCTCCAATCCTCGAAGTGATGAGGAAGCATATTAACAGTTCTGTCTTGAAATGGAAAAACAAACAAAGCCATTCCATGGTTAAAAGCAGATCCACTCCTGTTCTGATCTGAAACCCCATCCGCAGAAGTGAAAACAAAAGGAATAATGCAATTATGTTCACACATTTAGTCAGTGAACACAGTCAGTGATGTAACTCCAACGTGTGAGTATTCTGTTTTGATTTATCTAGTAACTTTAACCATAAAGGGACACAACACAGCCCTGCTCATGCCAGCAGCTTACCCAGTTATGTTTCAACAATACAGTTCAAACATGAGGACCCCAGCCAGCAGACCTGCTCCTGTGCTGATAGCTGAGCCAAACTGGACACCATTTTCAGCATCTTTGTGCTGCTCTGCAGAAATGCAGCTCCTGTGTAACCCTGTCCTCTTACAGGCAGTACCCAGGGGAGCTAAGGAATTTATCCAAGTTTTCCTGCTTTATCACCATTTAAGAAAACAATGGCAGCACTGGACGAGGTTGGCCAGCAGTGTGCACTCTTCCTGCTTTCATGCTCACTGTGGGTGAATTAAACTTGGAGAACATTTGGAACATTTGTCCAACATGCACTGCTACCAACACAAAGCCTTTTCTTACAGTCAAAGGCAAGAGTATGCAAATCCAGGCAAGAACACAGCCAGGACACAATGTGTTCTGAATATCCTGAGTGGCATCTAGTCCCTTGGGAAGCACTGCCAGCAGGAACAGATGAGCTCCTCTGTGCTGAGAAGGTTTAATAAACATGGCAGTTTTCAGCAGCTCCCTGACACCTCCACCATCTGCTGCAGCAAGATATTATTGTGAAACAAGAGTCATGCGAGCCTGAATGTGCTTGGAGTACAGAGAAATGAAACTCATGTTAACCAAAATGGGGTGGAACAGCACAGCTACACACTGGGAAATATCCTCCAGTGGGTCTCCCTGTCTGATGGCTGTGGGCAGCCCTATTAAGGGCAAACCTCTGTTCCATTAAGATAATTATTTTTTTTAAAAGATGGAGTTTTCATTCTTGATAATTTCAAGGATTATTAATTGCAATAGATGCAAAGGATTGATAATGGAGGATCAAAATGCAGGACCCATGCCTTAATGGACTGAGTAGAACTGAAGTGGCTTGTCACAGCATCCTGTAAGCCTATTTTAAATTTCCACAATGTACCTGGAGAGGAAACACATTTCAGACCAATAGCATGACCAAACCACCTCAAGTAATTGCTGTGGCCACTATCATCATGTCTGGCTTATCAGAAATCAATGTGAAACAATCTAAATCTGGGTGGCAGATGCTGACTACCTCCAGAAACATGTAACTCCTTCAGTATTGTGGCAAAAAAGGACCACAGCAGAAGTCCAGCCTCCTTGTGGTAACAACTGAGGAACTGGTTCCTCAACAGCCTGCTCCCAACAAGCTTAGCTTTCCACAAACCATCTAAAAAATGGAAGAACTTTTGCAAGCAATTAAAAAAATCCACAAAAACCAAAACAAAGAACAAAAAAAAAAAAAAAAAAAAAAAAAACAACCATCACACAACAGAAAGCACAAACTAGATACAGACTTTGCAAAAAAGCTGCATTCTTTCCAATCAATCCCTTGACTGCATTCAGGCCTTCCTGCAGCAAGGGAAGGAGCCCCGTCAAAAAATTAATCCCAACATCAACTGAGCAGCAGCCAAGATAGTTATCTGGTCCATATTTCACCTCATGTTTGGGTTGCCTAACACACCTAATCAAATCCATAGGTTTGGTCCCCTCCCAGCCTCCACACTGCCTCTCCCTGTGTCAGACACAAGACAGTGTACAGAATACATTCAGATGGAATGATTCAACGTGGAAAACTGAGTTCATCCAGAAGGAAAGATTTTCTAAATTGAAAAGCTCCAAAACCTCTGTGTATCTGGCAACTTTTGCTCTATGTTCTTTTTGCTTCCTGGACATAAGAGATAAGAAATGAACTTTTGATTTCATACTACAAAAGTTTCCTATCAATACTACTTGAAGAACCTCAGCACACATCAACTTGACAGGAAGTATGAAAAGGCAATGCAACTTTTTGATGATCTGGTGGGTCCTTGGAATTTGGAAAACAGCAAGAGCCAGTCCACCTGGTCTTTAAATATCAGTCAGATTCTTTCCCAAAAATTAAAAGGAATTGAACCAGGAAATATTGTGTACCTTATTTCACACTGGAAGCTGATTTTCATAGCAGATTGCATTTAGAGGTCTATTGTAACAATGAGTTCAAACCCCACATTTCAGAGTGTTAAGCTAATGAGTTAATTTGCAGAAACTGTACAGGAGCACCCCAGAAGCCTGGCAGCCCACTTTTCTGTGCATCTCACTGGTTTAGCACTGGTTTTTAGCTGTCACCTACACTTTGCCTCAGAAAGCTTTAACCTTATTGCACATTGGAAACTGAAACCTGTGACTGTCCACTGCTTCTGGGCACAGAGAGAGGCTCTGGGCTGAAGGGGTGTTCTGGTTTGTGCTCTGGCTGTGCATTCCAGAAAAGCTTGTGGCTCTTGTGCCCTGCTTTTCATAATAGCAGTCAAAATATTTTCAGATAACTCAAAAAATTAACAGCGCAGAAAAAGTGTGAATGAATGTTAGAGGATAACAGTGACAGGGTGCATTTGGTTTAACTTGCACCGGGTGAGAACTTCCACTTGCCTTAAATGCTTTGTTCAGATTAGCAGAGCCTTATTCTTTCTTCCCATTGATACAAACTGACAAGTTAGAAGTTCGACCAACACTTTTCTCCAGCAGAAATAGTACAGATGTAGAAAATCATTCCCTCCCACCAGCCTCACAAAGCAAATGCAGGCAGTGATGTCCATATCTCCCAAGAAAAGCTGTATTTTAGAAGTCTGTTCCCTATAGCAGCCATACAAATCCACACATTTGCACATGAGTTCTCCTGCTTGAATGGTGGTTTGGCAGTGTGACAAAACACACAAGCAACACTTCACACAGGACCTTCCTCATGCCTCACCATGCAGCCCTCTCCATCAATTGTCATTTCTCTCCAACTGCTCTACCTATTCTTTACTCCTAAGTCATTCCAAGATCAAGACAACTGAACACCTATTCTCCATGAAATCTGGGATTTACAGAATCCCAGGCACAGATGTGTTGCCACAATGCTCTAGTATTTAACATTACTAAATTCATAACTGTATTACAACCTTCTCCCTCTCATTCTCTTACCTGCTCAAATGCGTGTTGGATTATACTAAAATGTTATTGTGCTGAAAAGCAAAGAAATAAACTGTATTAAAGCATTCCCCAAATAGACCTCTGCAGCACCAGTGAGGCAGATACCATGAGGCCACACATAGCTCAGATATTTCCTGTGAATCTGTTTGACCAGAAGGCATCCACTGCCTTGTTATAGAGCTCTGCAGTTGCCCCCAGTGGAAATATCTTGGCACTCCTCTAAAGTCATGAAATGCAGATGTAGCAGTTTGCACTGAGCTGATGCTTTGGAGATGTGCCATCACACAAACTCAACACATTATTAATCTGGTCACAATTTCCATTTAAACTCAATGGCACTTGAAATGATACGCCTTTACATTTAAATTATGGATAGGTTTGGAAATATTTTAATCAGTAATCAATTCCCTACCCCACCTAAAAACAGATGGTAAAATGTTTCAGTTAATAGAAGGAGCATATGAAGGGGAAAAGGCTTAGAAATAATACTACTAAGCAACACAAAGAATGTTTAATAAATGGGCCAGACCCTGAGCTCACCAGAGTCAGGAAAAAATACTGTCTGCTCTTTGATTAAGTCAATGTTGGGGCACTCTGACACACATTGGTATTTGCTTGCTTTCAGCATATGCTGCATAATTCCAGCAGATGCTTTCCCATTAAGTATTAAAAAAATAATTTTCCACTTGTCAATTTCTTATTTTGATAAACACTTTTTTTGTATCAAAAATGAAAAATATTATTGGATTACCAGTAGAAACATACTTAATATAAAATACTCACAAGGGCAAGTTTAAAAATGCAGCAATGGTGTTACTGATTTTGGTTTTTACAAAACACAGTGTAGCATGTTATTACATAAAAATCATGTAAGCAAAGGGTTGTAAAGAATCAAACACCATCTAGTTATCTGATTATAACCTCCTGTTCCAGTTTCAGTGTAGCTATAGGGAATAACAATTAACATCCACCAGCCAACTCAGCACTCACGTCAAACTGGCCTTTGAAGGCAAATTGTTCATTCCTACTGGTGCAGGAAATTAAAGATCAACTTGTAATTAAACAAAGCTAATGTTTCTAGGTGCACTCAAAGTTTGGCCAGATTTGAGTAGGCTTGTGTAGGAAGAAATACATCCCGAACTCTCAAAAGAAGATCCTATGATAAAAGCTAGCTTTGCAAAAGAAAATACTTGGAAGATGATTGTTTTAAAGGGATAAATGTTTTCCCTTTAAATGTTTATGTTTTCCATCCCTCATCCTCAACATGACTACATTAGTCTAAGTGGAAGAATAGCTCAACATGTAAGGTAGTACACCCCAAAAGATAGAAGTCAGCAACGTTATGAACCAAAATGAGCATCTTTTGGAAAAAAGTGCTCAGGAACCTTGGCACCTGGTACTAGCACCAAGCCACCTGTACCGAGTTAAGCATCCAAAAATCATTCACAGCCTGACCTCTGGCTGTAGCCTCATTCATCTTTCCTTAGTGAGAGGATAAGAGGAGACACACACAGATGCTTAATTTTAGAGTACATTTCCTTATTAACCTGACAGGTCTTTCCTACATCCTCCTTTGCCACAGAGCAGCCAAAATCATTACACAGCCCGACAGGCTGCCTTGCTGCAGCTTTTTTCTTTGCTGAAGGGAAGGAGCAGTGATAGCAGCAGGAAGGTTAACACATGGCACCACTGTACAAAAGGCAGATACATCACAGAACACCAATTCTCTTTTAGGACAGGTTAACTTTCTGTGACACAGCTGAAGAAATCTCAGTTTCATGCCCCCTGCTCTAGCTTCTTGGTGTTTAGAAGGAGCCTGGCTGGTCTTTCCAACACCTTCAAAGTTTTCATCCTGCAAAACTGCTTCAGATGAACCCATGCACTAGACTGGGATCCCCAGTCACTCCAAGACGACTTCACTGAACTTCATAGATCTGATCAAGCAAATGCATCTAAGTGTGAACTTTCTGTGGAGGTTTATAAATCACCCCCAGATTACTTAAGTCAACCATGCAGTAATTTACCTCTTCAAACACTGAACTATATTTCTAAAAGCAGAACAAGTTCGACCATTATTCCATTGAAGTGGCAAAATATAAAAAAATATGACATGGTAAGAGTATTACATATGCATGAAGTGTTCCTGCTTGCTAGGATAACACTGTGCATGATGGTTGGAATTAATTTTCTGACTAGAATACAATGTTATTAATAAAGCATGACAGAAAAAAAATATCAAATATGTTGATTTAAAAATCAAGTAATGTCTTTGTGCAGCAATCAGATACAACTTCAGTAATGAGTATGTTATCATAACCCACGAGAGACAAACAGGCACATTCAGTGTATCAGTGAAAGAAACCTTTTCTGACTCAGGCAAGCAAATCAGGTGGGATTTTCAGAAACACTCATTTGACTCTGAGCAAGACAAATTCTCAGGGAGCCACAGCCCCACACTCAGAGAGGCTCTGAAGTTACACAGTTTGTGTAGAAAACACTAACACCTGCCTGGTTTGGCCCTCATCTCACTTTCCTGAGGAGAAACACCAGGATTTCACACCAGGAGTGGATCAAAACTCCTTTTGCTCATTCACTCAGTTACAAAGACTATGTTTTACCCTAAGCTGGTCTGTACATTGGCAATCAAGTGCCATTTACTGACCCATATTCTCCCAGCACAAAGGCTGGATGCCAACGCTCCAAGGAGGTGGTAGAGGGAGAATGAAAGCAAGGGAAAGATGTGGAATCATCTAGGACAGCATCCCACCACCAGAGCAGGTGATGGCTTCTGATAGGAGCAGCATGCACAAGGAGAGGTGGATGGCATCCATCAGTCTCAATTCCCAAAGGCTCAAACAGGAAAGGAGACCAACTCCTGAGGATTAGAATTGACAGAGGTGAAAACTTGGTGGAGAATCTGCCACACCATCCCCCTGTATAGACAGTCTATAGATTTTTCTGAGCAGCACAAAGAAATGCAGGCAAACAGGTGATTTAGTTTCTGCTAGCCAAGCCTTCTGTTCCTCCCACATTCCTCTTGTCCTTCATTTCAGTATTCAGGCCAGACAACTCTTTATGAAGCAAATATCCACTCCAGCCCCAAGCATCTGTTCCACACACCCCTGCTTAGGCAGAGTTCTCAGCTCTTGCTGCTTTTCCTCCTCCTCTTCCTCTGCCCACTCTCACATCCACAGCCAACCTCTCACTTCCCCTCTTCCAGCACGGTTCAGTTCATCTGCCTGCTTGGCTCCTGCAGGAACTGCCACTCACACACTCCCCAAAGGTACAGAGAGACATTAGGAAACAGCTTGAAATAGAGCAAGGAAAAAGGTTTTGGTCTTGGCCTGGAGTATTTGAAGTCTGCAGTGCTGCAATTGTTTTAAAGCACCTTAAAATGTATTCCTAGCAAAGCCATGCATTACTACATTTCCTGACAGTAGATTTTTTAACTCCCAGTATGTATCCCCATCGGTGTGCACATATCCAATAGTTTAACAGCTGACACTGTGACTTCCTAGTTATCCAAATGGCTCTTAAACCATTAGCCATAACCTGTGCCTGAGATGTAAATGAACAAGGTGGGGACAGAGAGGATCTTTCAGATCAGTCAGAAAATTATTTCCTAAGTAACCTTCAACTCACTCTGCTCCAAAAGGTGCTGTGGACTAAAGCAATCTTTACTAAACAATGCAGGAAAAAAAAATCCTTTGCTGTGTGACTGCTATCAGAAACCACTGTGCACTTCAGAGTGGGCAGACATCTGTTACATCTGTTTCAATGAGAAGCCCCGAGGGATATTCTGCAGTTTGGCACCGCGGCTGAATGTTATAATGTCAAATATGAAACGCACAACACAGCAGGGTGTCCAGGGACAGGGAAAGGCAATCCAAAGGACTGCCCTAGTTTCTGTTAAAAATAGGTCAAAGAGCTGGTATAATCAAAGTCTGGCAGTGCATACTAATTACTGACAGCGTGTCTCACACTTGCAGTGACTGCAAGCAGCTCATACACAACCTTATTAGCTAAACACACAAAAAGCCTTTTCAGATATCTAATATTTGAAACATAAATGTAGGTTTCCTATCACTGCAAGAAATTGGTTTTACTCTGGATGACCTGTCAGATTAATTTCCAGTTAAATCAATAACCAATGGAGATATACTTTCCAGGTAATGATTTAAAATTCATTAATATATATTTGCTGAACTAATAAACAAATATTTTACACTATGAATACCAAATAGCTTGTAGATGTTAATTATAGAACATGAGATTGCTGCTCAAGTGCATTAAAAAAAACCACTTGTGATATTGCAGAGAGGCAGATACAAAATGGAAAGAAAGTAGAAAAATTTTATGCATTTTTACAAGTAAAATGTTACTTTAAGATAAAAATTAGTCTCCATACCCAAAAATTAATACATATCCTCAACAACATTGCATTTACAGCTGATCAGAAAATTCCTTTTAATTTCATCAGAAAGTAGCACAGGAGGAAAAGAACAATGTTACTGTGTCACTGAGATAAACCATCACACAATGAAAGATAAACCAGTCACAAATTGCTCTATGTATCCATTCTTTGGGAGTCAACAATGCTGTCAGAAAAGGGAAAAGGCTGAGAAACTAATTTTGCAGTTCATGCTAAAACAATACATGAATTGACATGTTAAACAAAGGCTCTTTCAGAGGTCCCAAACAACCTCACAGAACCCTCCTAAATGAACACCTGTAATGAAATAAAGACAAATCTTGACTCTGAAAGTGATGTGATGTAACAATGGTTTCAGTTAGATGCATCCTTAACTCCCACATTGCAAAATTATTGACTTGGCTGTATCACCTCTCCTCTTCAATCTGTTCACCCTACCAAAAAAAATCTCAAATAGCAACAAGATCACGGATTTCTTCAGCCTAAGAAAGAATTGCACAAAAATGCTCTCAGAAAAATATTCTCCTTGATGAATTTCTTGATTTTCAAGGGGTAGGATAAAGAAACAGAAAAATTTTTCTAAATCTCTCTGGAATTAGCACAATTTTAGCCAAACAACCAATGTGTTTCAAAAGCTTTTCTAATTGTGAACAAAGGAAAGGTTCCCTCTTTCTGCTTTAATGCCAATGTTTTGCATAGAGCAAATATGTAGAACTTGCTAATAGCAATTTGCTGCTCAAACAGTAGAGTGAATTTAAAAACCAGAAAATGCACTTGTCCCTTCAAATGAACAGATTTTCCAATTACTGCAGAGGCCACACTCAGCAATACAAAGAAATTTTCTGGTATTCTTAGTTTCAACTTAGAAACTAATAAAACAATCTCATTTACTTATAATCTTTATAAGGGTAATTTTTTTTAACGATTGGGTAATTCTATGCTTTGAGTTGAAAGAAACTCCTGTCTCAGCAAAGGTCTCATGGTGAAGAGTGCTGTTGATTGTGTTTTGCAATCAGCAATGGAGACAGAGCTGGCTGAAGCACTGTTTGCCCAAGCACACACAGCTGAGCATTACTTTTCAAGAAATAATTGTGTTAATTTAAGGCATTTAAATTGGACAGGCTAGAATTAATGGCTGTGCTTCTCAAAGTTAATTTTTCCTATGGAATAAGTTACTTGCAAGATGTATTCAGAAATACTAATGTAGGAAGTTATCCAGGCATGGTGGAAAAGGGTGCTTGTGGGCATTTGGCTCCACAAGGCCATAGGAAACTCAGGCACCTTCAGTTTTCACTGGCACCAAGCATTTTTGATCTTGCACAAAGCAGCAAGACATCAGAATGCTTTTGACCCAAGAATTGTTGCTTCCAAGTCAGGTTCTTCTGACACACACATCAATCCTGAAAATCCATTCATCCCTGCAGCAGGATTTTGCTGACAGCATGTTCAGACACATGGGGAAAGAAGACCCTCATTTTAATAAGTGGAGGTATGTGGATGGATTAGGCACAGGAAGAAAATTTAGTAATGTCCCTGCAAGAAAGCTATCAATTTAGCAAATAATCAATATCAGAATTCTGCAAAGTAATCAGAAAGCATGTGAACTCAATAAAATCTATTTATACTGAGTTATCTCCTTTTCTTCTACCAAGACTCACATTGTTAATTTCAAATTACATCATTTCCTACTTGTTTACTAAATCTGGACAACCAAAAGGAAAGACACGGGCGGTGAAGGCACAGCAGAATGGTGTGGCTCAAAGGCTGTGATTGCAGCATTTTCTGCACTAGATGTAGATCACACAAACTATTTGAGTGTCGGTAAAGTCTACAGGAATACTGATGGAAACACTCTGCATTTAAGAAGCAGTGAAAATATTTCTATGAGATGGTCAATTCTGCTGTATAAATAATGGCAGCCTCTTCAGTTTTCTCATGACAACATTGATCTGGGAGGCAGGACCAGTAGGAGATTGATCAGTGAGGCATTAGAGCTATACACCAATCCATCATTCAGCAGAGGTTATCTAATGCTCATGGCTGCTGCTCTGTTGAAACCAGCAACCCACACAGTAACTACTGTAAACTCTCTGGTTCCAACAGTGCCAACATGGACAAATTTGGCTGTAACAATTCATTAGTGAACAGTGTTGAAGTTCCTGTAATTCAAAAATCAGCACCTTTCCTAATCGCTCATCTCTGTGCTTTCAGACACAATGTCCTTTACCATTATTTATTGCACATTGTAAAAAGGATGGAGGAGAAAATCACATTAGAGTCAGATCTTGGCAGTACTCTTCAAACAGAGGATTCTTCCACGAACAATATATTATGAACAGTTTGAAGTCAATCAAAGCACTGTGTCTGTTAACTCACAAGCTCAGAAAATGCAGCCACTCAGCATTTGTTTCTCTTGACCTTAGCCACAGGCCGATGAATTCTCTGCAAGCACAGCCCAGCTCATATTATAAAACCTCACACTTAGGAGATAAAAATCCCCTCAGTCTCACACCTGACCAGTCCACTGGAGCTGAATGCTACATACAGAAATTCACTGCATAAACAAACCAGCCCAGCTTATTACTTTAAGAGATAACCAGATTTTGTCAAAACAACCATCAGGCACTGCTGAGCACAAATGCTAAACAAGAACTCCACAACTTTCATCACCTTTTATTTTTTAAATTTCTATAACGCAGAAATTTCCACAAATGCTTTCCATCTTTAAAAACCTGGAAAGAAGAGTTGCATCCCATAACAAATATTATGGGAAACTCCTCTTCCTTTTGATGTCAGTTAATGCTAAATGAAGTTGCATGCATACATGATGAGCAGGCACAGCATCCCTTATGTGAAAGCTTCTGACCAAAGTAGATTTTTCTGTCTAATCCCCCACATAAGTCTTAGGCAATCATGCTACACATGTGTGCTTGTCCAGCTATCTGTTTTCCCAGCAGCTTTTCAACACCAATTTGAGCTCTATCTGCACTTTGAGAATATTAAAATTCTACAAGTTTCCCAGAAATTGGAAGCTATGCAAAGGAGATGAGGCAAGAGACAGAAGCATAATTTTACTTTCATGCCTTTAACTCATTCCTCTACCAAAACCTCTCCTCTATACAAGCATCTGGAGAGCCCTTACCCCAAAATGCAGGAACAGGCAAAAAAAGCCAAGCCCAGGGCAGCGAGAAGCTGCTGCCCAAGTCCAGGAGCAATGTCCTCGGAGCCATCCCTGGTCACCAATCCCCTCATCACACTTCATGCCCCTGGGTCCCCTCCAGCCCTGCTCAGACACCTTAAAAACACAAATCTCACTGCCTAATCTTTGCTCACCAATACATGCCTGTCTTGAAATAACATTTTCATTCAAGAATCTGAAAAGAACAGACAGGTTCAAGTTATTCATCATGTAATTTTTTAAATCTTGTGAATTTTAATTGAGATACAAAATCAAAACCCACAAACTCTTCTCCAAATGATCTCAATACTTGTCTACATCAGACAGTGGAAAGATGGTGAACGTGGTTCTTAACTCCCAAAGTACCAAACCTCCCTTGTTTCAATGCATTGCTTATTTATGCCTTGCTTTACCAATTTTTGGGACTTCCTTGGACAAAGTTTTTTGGTTTGGTTCCATTATGAGAGCAATGTTTCCTCACAGTCCCCAGGGCAGGACAATGTTTCTGTACCACATTTATAAACATTCATGCTTGTTTTTCAAGTAGGCCTGAGCAAAAATCAGCAACAAGAATAGACCCTTAAGACAATACAGTGGCACACAAAGAAGACAAAGAAGTGGCACACAAAATATTGAAATTCTGATAATGTAAGTCTTAAAATAAAAATCTGATGTCTCATAACTAAGTCATGAGACCTCATCAGCTCACTACAACAGTCTCAGTGCTTCCTCTAAAATCCAGGCTGTCTCCAGGGAGCCATCTTGCTAATATTTCTCAGTAGAACCTAGTCTGAGCACAATTGCCACTAATTTTACTTACCTCATTTGCTTGGTATCTCAGATTTTTATAATGGCTGGCACTTCTGATGCATTTTAATATGGTTTAAAAAGGAATCAGGCTGAATAAAGAGAAGTAAATGCTATTGTCTCCTTTCCCTGTGTAGCTGAAATCTAATTGCAAGCCCATTTTCCTGGCAGAGCTCTACCAGTTTTTCACACAGGTCTCATTCCTAAAGATGTGCTCTGTGTTGTATTGCAGATTATTGCAGCACTGCACTTCAGTACGAGGAATTTACAGGTACCAGAGCAGAGCTCAGGACATGTCAGAGGAGCACAAAAGGTCCTTCTGGGGGTTTGTGCCAGATGGACACCGGTACCTTCCCCTCTCCCCTGGCTGCTCCTGCTCCAGCAGCAATGCCTGTGACCTCTGCAGGCTGCTCAGCGTGCTCACAGAGCCGCAGGATTTGAAATTAGCAAACGAATATTTAATCAATTAATATCAGGCAAGTGTGACAGACTCAGATAAGCCGGTCTTTTCCACAGTGGGAAATCACTAATGTTTCATTAAAAAGAGCATATTTCTGTGCACACCTGGTGTAAAACACAAGTAATAAAACAAAAGGAAAAATAAGCCCATTTCCACAAACTCCTCCACAGATTTTTTTTTTTTTTAATTTACAACAGCATCAAGGCTTTGGTAGCTATCTAAGAATTAAAAATTAAAAGCTGTAAAATATTTTCATTTCAGACTCACTGAAAAGGAAATTACCCCACACTTCTTTTTTTGTTTAAACATCCTAAATGCAGGTAATTGTCTGAACCCCATCCCCTGGGTCGTTCTTCTGTCAAAGAGCAGCAGTAGGCATGGTAAAACTTCACTCACAGAAATGTTCTGTACCAGTTTGAAGCAGCAGCATGTTCCTTCCTCTGGCTGCTCCTGCCCATTGTTGGCACCCCAGCTCAGGAATGCCTGGTCAAGGCATTTGCAGAACCCAAACAGGGCATCTCTACCACAACCCTTTCCAATTAGATTTTCCAGCAGCCCCTCCCTAGGCACCTCATCCTTCCTGGGGAGGGTGTGGGAGCATCTTGTGTTCCCAGTGCTCAGGTATGGCCATAGGAACAAATCCATTGCAACCTGGGAACATCTTTCTCCACCCACAGAGATCACAGGAAGGAAAATAAAAAATAAAATGTAAAACTATGAAAAAATAAAAATAAGCACAACTAATAATTTTTTAAAAGGTCAACACCACAGGCACACTCTGCAGGCACAATTACTGAACCACTTGTAGCACAGGTATGATTTTCAGTGAAGGCAAAAATGAATCTGCTCTTATGTCACACCAGCTTTCACAAAGCTCTCAACGAGGTTAAATGACAAGCCACAGACACAGGTCTGGGTGGCCCATCAAGACCACACTTTCAGGAGTTTTCATGAAGAATACAGAGCCTTGTGCAGCAGCTACTGCAGAGAGCTTTTCCCTCAAGTGCTCAGGGCTTTGAGCTTTTCAGAGATGATAATTGGCTTCACTCCCCAGAGTGGATTTATGCATGCTTATTTCCATGGATCATTTTTTATCTGTGACAGTAATTGCTGTCCATCCCCATGTGCAGTTTCCACCTTACACTGTGTTAGACCATGCTGCTGCTGCTGGAGTGCACAAGGCACTGATTTCCCAGACCACATTTCCAGTTCCAAATCCCACATCCTCAAAATTCTTGCTGATCATGATCTCACACAGACCCCCAGCCACCTGTGAGTGTATTTAATTTACAGCAGAGATGCATTCTGCCTAAGAAAAATATCTGAATAAAGCCTTTCAAGCATTAGGTGAAAGTAGCTAGATTCACCAGCAACTTTGGGAATAGTGATTGGGCACTTGGCCAGGATTTTCCTGCCTTGTCATTTTCAAAACAGCACGAGGGCTGGCAAAAAAAAACCTCTCAGTCATATTTCAGGTCCTTAGAAGTGTCCTTTATGGGATTCCTTGGTTAAAGAGTTAGGGCACAGTGGGAGGTAAGGAAAAATATTCATTTTCTTTTTTCATCCCCAGAAAAAACAAACTCCCATTGATATCTTTTTCATTGGTATGTACCTTTTCTTCTAAGGAAAGGAAAAATACTCTGCTATATTTTAAAATACATAGCAACCAAGCCAACTGTCCTCTAAGGCTTTACAAATACTCTGAATCCCTTGCAGAAGCAGACTTCTTGTTTTAAATGGGAATTTGCAACCTGTGCCTGGATTCTGCCAAAACATGCAACTTCTACCCTTTGGTTCATGTTCAACGGTAAAGCATTTGCTTGTGAATGAGATCCTTCTCAGTAGGTAATTAAGAAAAAGTCTATTTTAGACCCGGATAGCTGCCCTGCAGGTTATGCATTGAAATTTCTCCACAGCACAGCTGATAGCCAAGGAGGCTCCTTTTAATAAAATCTAAATTTGCCTTTAGCCTTCCTGTAAATGTGGTATTTACCTTCTGTTAACAATCTTTCAGTGGTGGTAATAAATGCACTGCAGACAGAAAAGAAATACAATTCCATACAGTAGAGAGTCTGTGTGGCAAAACAATAGCACTACATTCTTTGTGCAGTAGCATCTGCCACGTCAGATAAGAACTGCAAGAAAACACTTTTTTAATGTATAAATCCTGATCCATGTTCAACACAGAGAAGAAAATTTGAATTGCCTGGACAAAAACCTGAGCAATGCAGCACTCTGGAATTACAACCCTGGATTTTACTGACTTATCTGCCTTGCAGTGGGAATAGTATCACCTCCAAAAACAGTATTTTTGCTCCAAAAGAAATCCCATTATCAAATTGAGAAAAAGCTGCTTAAATCTGAGGCTGTGCACAGCCTTTTGCTTCCAGAAAACAAGTTCTTTTTTCCAACAGTATATTTGAATATACATATCTTCCATTATCACACAATGTATCTCAATATAAACATTGAAACAAACCTAGAATCCACCATATTACACTTCCAATAGTAGAACTACAATGAAGCTGGCTGACTGCACTCAAAACTATGATTAAATCCTCTGAATTTAACTACGTAGAGTTTATATCTAAGAGAGGAAAATATACCACAACACTACCCACAAAATTAGGGCAAGAGTGCTTAGGACACAAGAAGCTGTATTTTGTTGGAAAATACAATAATCAGCCCTGAGCCAAGCCATAGCAAGCTGAGGTGTCCTGAAGTTTATTCAGCAAGAGATCTCTCTGATGCAAATTGCTTTTCTCCCACACTACTTTTAATTGTGAAGAGGCTGTTCTGATTCTCCAGAAGGAAGAGACACAGCACACAAACTCTATGCAAAATTTAGATATGTTATGTGAGTAATGCACCCCTCTCCTCCTCTGCTTGACCCTTCTTGCCCACCAGAGCAAGAAAGAGCAGGGAAGGTGAAGTTTCCTCCAGCAAACCCCCAAAGTGCTGTGCCCCAGACCCAGACTTGTCTCCTCAGCCCTGACAGGAGCAGCTTCATTCAGTATTCAAAAAATAATTACCACAAGGCCCAAAAGATACACTGAATTTCATTGGCACAAAACTTCTCAGGATGGATCTTAGAATTTGTACTTTTGGGGGTTGGTAGCACTAATCCTACCACTGGAACCTCTGAGCACCTGTGAATGGTCACTACCACGAGCACCTGACAGGTATATTATACACTCACAGCAAATACTGAAACAAGCAGAAAATCAGCCAAAGGGCTCTGTGCATTTGCATAATTTGCCAGTACCTGTGAAGTGCGTGCTTGCAAGCTGTAGAAATGTCAAAATATGCTTTCAGTGGTAGATGATGCTCAATGTTTGATTCTAGGTCTTGAAATCCACAATACATTTCATTTAGAAATATAGTACTAAGGCAAATGCCCCTTTCAGCTAAACATATTTCAAGTATATGGGCAGCTTATTATTTTTAAAATATTTTTATGGGAATACAGCATTAGAAATATATTTGCCTATTATGCTATACTCCTGTGTCTGCATTTTTACAGAAAACATGAAGTTGGAGGTACCCCAGCCAGGCATTTCTAGATGAAGGATGCACAGATTCCCTCAAGTCAGCTGTTGCAAAATCAGTTGCTCTGCATGAAATTCAAACCCAGGAGGATTAAAGAGTTCAAATTAAAACATCCAAGTGGATGATCAGTGATGACCATCTCATTCCCTCTATTATAGATTTTGGAAGCCCAACAAATGCCTTCCAGAAGTAGGAAGACCCTACTTCAATATTTAAGACCCAGTGTACAGGTGACAAGCACTTTTCTGGCCATTTTTGGTCCATTCCCTCCTGGTGCTGCCAAAACACAGCCTTGGGTATGGCACCACTGGTATCTGCCTCACCACCAGCAACAACATGAATCCCTCACCTGAAGGCACAGGGGCTGACCACCCTCTTACTTGAACTGCTGGGAAAATGGAAACAGTATTTTGGAAATACCCAATTGAAAAAAAAAAAAAAACCAAAACAAAACAAAATTGATTGGGTTTTTTCCTCCTTTTCACACCATCTATGTTGCTAAGGAATTTGATCTACAATTCTCTGCCTCAAATACTCCTGGGGTTGTGTGATAATGATTTCTTCCTTCACTTTGCTCAGAAGAACACCTATGAAGAAAGGACACTCTCTTAGTGTGTCTGAAGGGCAGGCAACACTCCACAAAGTCCCACAGGTGCCTGAGAGCTGGTGGGACCCAGATCTGCAAACCATGGGAACATGAGGAGCCACATTAGCACAAAAAGTTCAGGCAGTGGCCTCAGTTAAAACTGAAATTTCCTCCCACCCCATCACATCACCTGGGGAAGGCTTTTTGCAAAGCAAGGAGCAGAGATAATCACACATAATGAGTTCCACCTCGGGCTGAAGGCTCCCTCACTGCTCCTCTGGGTCACAGGCAAGGCACAGGACTAACACAGATGAGATGGCTAAATCATCAAGCACCAACGTCTAAAAAACACCTTAAAATCTTTGTTTCACTTCAAATCTGCTCCTGTTTTGCCTTGATGTCCATTTCTACAGCTTAACAGTCCAGGAAGGGAGGTTTAGGACATACAAGATGAACTTTTAAATAAACACAGGAGATTTGTCTTTTGCTCAGACACTCAGTGATTTCAGAGCACAAAGGGAGATGCAGGAGGCTCCCATGCAGGGTGAGAGCATCCCCTCTGTCCTGTCAACCACTTAGCCCAACAGCAGTTATAGAAACCCCTAGGGGCTGATTTTTAAGACCTCACTTCCACAAACCCAAACACTGCTTTTCTAAACACCACCAGCATTTAAGCCTTAAACAATGAATATGTTTTATGAGATAAATTCTGTAGCTACCAAGAAAAATTGCCAGTATTTTCAGGGCGGTTGAGGGAGAGGTGGTTTGACCAGGAAATCAAATCTGTCAGGCTGAAATGGGAAATTAGATTTTCTTATAGGAAAAAAAACCTTAATGAAAGATGTATTTTTAAAGTTACAAACATTCCCATTTCATTAAGAAAATACTTTTTCAAATTAAAGAGTAACTCAGTCACATTTGAATAGCCTGGATTTCTCTTTGTCTTGCTTTGTTACATTTGAAATGCCAGAAAAGTAGCTTTTAACTCAGCAACAGCTGGAGTCAGACTCTGGGAATTATTGTGTTTTCATCTATCCTAACAAGACCACTTCCTCCGGAGGGAATCAAAGTGTTTTACATCACAGGGTCACAAGTTATGACATATGTAAGTGCTCTGCAAGAATTCAACAAAAGCATTTGCACATAGAAAAGACTGGAAAAAATTGCTCCCATTAAGTCTCATTCATTGACTCTTTAAAATTCCTGCAAACAAATTCCACATTCTGCTCCTTGTTTTGTTTGTGGACCGTAACAGTGGCCTTTGCATTCAGCTTGTGTTATGAAATTCAGCTGCACCCAGAGCAGAGCAGGATCCAACAAAACAGGAGATGCAAGCACAAACACTCTCCCCTCCTTCAGTGTGTTCCTGCAGCAGTTTGATATCACTGATTCAGGTGAGAGAAACTGAAGAGTCCAGCTTTGTATAATTTCATTTTAGAGAAAAAGCATAAACACGAAAAAAAAAAAACCCAAAAAATACCACAAAGAAGCATAGGAAAGTCCAGAAGTTTTAAAAGCTCTAGCCTGGAACAGAAATCTCCAACAATCTGACCTTGCAAATGGGTGTGGGTTACTTAAATACAGACAACAAAAATAGAAGTTGTATCTATGTTCCAAAGATGGCAACACCTAAATTTTTATCTTTTAAGAACACTCCACCATCCACATAGAACACAAGCACTCCTTTAAATTCATTTCATTGAGTAAAGGACAACAGAAGTGTTTCAAGGGTTTTTAGCAAATCTCCCTCCATGTGTCAGCTCCTCCAGGGAAGCTCTTAATTCCAGGTCTGGTTTTGGTTACACTGATGACTGAACTGCAGCAGAACACACAATGCAAGATCCCCTGAAGCCTGGCTGACTGGTCCATACTCTACCACACTAGGATATCCAAGCTTCCGGCTCCAGCTGTCTTTCTCATTCCTTCCCTGCCTGAGGATTTCTGAAAAGCTGCACTTTCCCAACTACTCCCATGAAGAAGCACATTCTCCCAGAAAGCTCCACCTGATCAACCCAGTTCCTTTGCTCTGTAAGGAATATGAATTTTAAACAAAGTCATAATAAAAACACAAGTACTGTCCATCACCATAAAGAGGGTTTGCAAGTCCTGAGTACACAGATTTGTCTTTCTAGGAACAATCCCTGTCTGTTAAGAGGGAGGCATACAAAGCCATGGGCACAGTGGTGAGCTCCCCATGAAGTGCTCCATGGGCACTTCACAGAGCAAGATGTGTTTGTTCCACACAACAGTGCCTATTTGCTCTGCTCCATATTCTCCTTTTATAACCTGCACTGAGCACCTCAGGATCTGCCTCGTCACTGCAGAGATTCTCATGTGTGGCCACCTGAGTGCAGCAGGACAAATCCACAGGAAGGAGTACCTGTGTGAGAAACCTTTACAGCTTTTCACACCTCAGGAAGAAGCCTGTGAAAGAAAGAAGTGTGCCCAGCACACATCCCATCAGCAGAACTTAAAAAGCCACCTTTGAGAGACAACAGCAGCTCCTCTAAATCTGATGATGACAGAAAAAACATTGGGGTGAATATGTCTGCTTAATTTTCACCCAGCATCATTATCTAAAAAATCCCTAAATAGCTACACTACCCTATGAACACTGCCTTAAATACATTTCCCCAAAATAAAAATCCTTTAATGGAAAGAGGTTATGCCTGCCTACAAGTATTCCCCAAATTTGTGTCAAAGGAGCTGTAGGAGCCACACGTAAGATGCTGGAACTGTTTAGTGACTGAGAAGAATAAGCAAAGTTGTAGTAAGAAATTGCATTTCAGGCCAGAACATAAAAATAGAGTGAGGAAAACTCACCAGCAGTGACCACTTGATTCCAATGTTTGTTTTCTGTGATGTCCCTGTCTCTCAGGAGCCCCCAAAAGTTAACACAAACCCAGACCACCAAATTCATCCTCTGCTCCCCCTGCCATGTGTCCTATATCAGCCAGCCAAAGAAGCACAAGCATTTAGCAAACTGAAATGAGCATTCAACGAATATACAAGTTTTTCATTACAGTGAAGCAGAAGCTCCATTGTTCTATGTGTTTTTCCCCCTCACCCTCTCTGCCATCATCAATACAATTATGAAATGATGGGTGATATAAGAAAATGACCAAAGAATGACCTGTAACACCTTGTTTAGGTTTCATGCTGAGTTACCACATGAGGATTTATACCTGACAGCTCAATTCAGCTTACATTTACTGCACTCTAAGCCCACAGCAGAACTCAGGTAGAAAAATCAGCAGCAGTCTATAATCCCCATTTCTCCCTGCTACAAAGACAACTTTTTGGTAACAAAAGTTCTTAAAATTGCATATTGTGACTAAACAAAGACATCAAGTAGAACACATATCAGGCTTCTCTAAGAGTTTCTATAGAGAACAAAGTGCTCCTCACTGCCAGCTTGAAGGCAGCCACCTCCCCTGGCTCCAAGGTGTGCCTTTGCACAGGAGAGGCGTGAGGACCTTTGGTATGTGGCATGGCCAAGCACACAAAGGAGCTGCAGCAGGCTCAAGTGGCACAGGTTTCAAAGGCTGAGCACCATTTCTCTCTTCAGTGGAGTTTTCCACTGAAGAGCTGCTCACTTTCCCAAGGCATCATTTTTTTTAAGTGAGCGCCCTGTTGAAAGCATTGCCCAAGATTAACGTTACCAGTAAGGAAATTATTTTACTGATCACTGATTTACATTGATTTATCTTCATTTTTATCATCTCTAGGCTATTCCTATAGCTCAGAAAACATTACAGGCCTCATCAACCCTTCTGTAGAACCAGATTCAGATGACTACCAGACCAGTTGGTTTGCTGGGCGCAGTATTTTATGAAATTCATGCTGAGAGAATGCTCCCTAAGAAAAACACTAGTGAAGAAGAGTGAGCATTAAAAGGAGATCAGTGTGAAAAATCTTAGTTTTATGGAAAACACAAGCAGACAAAATGGAAACCCTGTTTATAGGTTCAACACCAAAACATTAGTCAGATGTTATTTACAAGGCAATATGACACTCAAGCTGGAAAATTCAGCTTCAGATAAACTTACATCATATTTATCCCACCTTCTCGTGTGTGCTCAGCACACTGGGGGCACCATGTAACAAAAGGCAGCTGATTACAAACAAAGGTCTATCACCCTGCATATTTACCATGATTCCATGAGACTAAACAGAGCTGTTGGCAGCAGCAGGGATTTATTATCCCAGGCAGAAAACAAAAAAAGAAATAAAAAATTAAGTCTGTACTGGGAGGCAGGGTGACTGAATTTAGCTCTTGAGACAGCAAAAATGATCTGGTTTGTCTCCATGGGTACAAGAACCAAGTGGGTCTGCCAGGGTGACTGCCTCAATGCGATCAGACTCTGGGAGCCACAGATATTACTTTTCAGATGGCGGCTACAGACTATTATTAACAATCAGAAGCTCCAGAATCATGGCCATAGGGCACACAAGCTCTGAAATAACTTCCCCAGAGTGATCTGTGAGGAGTCAGGAGGCAGGTCTGTGATACATCCATCCTGTTATTGGCCCTGTGAAGTCCCCAGGCATTCAATCCCTGAGCAGCCAGCTCTGACACTGGCAGTGTCACAGATTCTGGCTTTTACTGCTCAAGATACTGTTAGGTCTGATGCCAACATTTTTATTGTATAAAAAGAAGCAACAGAAAGGAAGTTAAGATTATCACCATCATACATCTGAGATTGAACAGAATTTAAGTCAAAAAAGAAATAGCATTGTCACAGCCTTAGGGCTTTCCGCTGCTGACTTCCAAAGGCTGGAGATGCGCACAGCTGAGATGCTGAGCTTCTCCAGATATTGCAAAAGTCCTTCCTAATGGAAGAAATCTATTCAGAGAAGTCACTGTCCCTTGAGCTTCTGGCCTGGTTTCCTTCTCCTAAGTTTTAAAATCCTATCTGGCCCCCTAAAGAGGTAAAGAGTTTTGCTTCGGTGCACAGTATTTCTGGAGATTTCCGCCATCCATCTCCTCAAAAAAAGTTACTGACTGGCACAGCAAGAGCTGGATCCAACAGCAATTCCCAAAAGCACTTTTCTCACTGCTTTTTCCAGGGGAGCCAAGAAATGCATTACCAGTCACTTCCAGTTCCAGTTCCCACTGTACCCATAAGACACTCTGCAATTTAGGGTGCACCATTAAACAAAGCCCGGGAGATGACAAGATCAAAGTGGGATTCTGAACTTTAAAACATAGGTTCATCTGGGTTTGCACTCAGTTCTTCTTCTTTGTATTGTTAAAGCACAGGGTGCTGTGGGAGGGAAAGTTGTGAAAACGTTAAGGGGAGCGCAGAGGAAAAGGCACAGCTGACAGTAAAGTGACAGAGCCTAATTCTGCCAGATTGTCTGTAGGTGCAAGAGATTTTGTTCAGCTCCGGGGGAGCCTGGGTTTGGAATTGTTTTTATTAACTCCTTCCGCAGGAGTTTTATTAACTCCTTCCTATCAGAGCAGAAAAGAATTTGGAGCCTGAATTACTTACTTATTTGTTTTTTATTACCAAAGCAAACTAATCAGACTTATAAAAATATAGGATGATGGATTCTGCAGACGCAAAAATCAGTTTTTCTTCCCATTATCGGTCATATCTGCCAAGTTACAATTCATTGCAGATTTTATGCATCTGCATTTTAAATCCCCTCGAAGTAACAGCCCCCGGAGCTGCAGGCGATTTGTTGCGAGCAGCAAAGCGCAGGTCCCTGTTAGCAGCGCAGTCTCGTGTGCCATCTCCGCGTTGTTCCACCCTGCAGCAGGGCAGGCGCCAGCCTCGCAGCCAGGAGCCGAGTTCTTCATTTCACCTATATTTATTTCCTCAGCCTCTCGCTGAAGCAGCGAACCAGATGAAGCCGGTTTGAGCCGCCTGCGACAGGATATCAGCTATTGAGAGGCTGCATACATTAGCTGCCAGAACAGATGAGTGCTTTAACACTTACAAATCGCGGGAGGGGAAGAATAGAGCAAGAAGAGATCATTCACGTGCTCCTTGCTTAGATATGCTGATAGCTTATCAGACAAGCCAGATGTGGAGGTGAGGGGAATTTGAGCACAAAAAAAAGCCTCAACCTGTCTGCAAGCATGTACAGCAGGGGTGCAAAGCAGAGCACTCTCAGAGGTGTTTAGACCCAGCTCTACAGAAATTCCAGCTGTCAAAAACCTCAGTCATGTATGGAAATTGAAATTCAACCTCCTGGTGAAAAAACATTGGAGGGTCAGGGCAGGCACAACTTCCTTGATTCAGGGCAGGCAGAGAGCTTTGCCTTGTTACTCACATTCCTTAATGGCAATCTATTACTGGGGAAATTACATGAATTCTGTTTAATCTCCATATTGCCATTTGCTCACACAGGAATTTCCATTTGTTTCAGCTCTTCACAAGGTTATTCAAGGGACAGCACAAAATCCTAAAGGAAAGCTAAGAGATCATTCTTCCAGAAGCTCCTCTATAGTAGGAGAAAATGAAGTATCTGTTGCTTTTATGGACATAAGATAAAGGCTGAGGTTTCCCATATACACATAATGTTTGTTTAAATGAGTACAGTAACTTTACATTTGAGGAAACACATTTATTTCTGTATATAAACAGAATGATGAAAGATTAAGGACAGCTGTGCATCTGTTTATCCCTAACATATACACTACTATCTGACTCCAGGCTAACAGACATTTTAACCTCCCCTTCAGCACCTGATCTATCATTGCTTTCATACTTTAATGCCTTCCTGTGGCTGCTCACAGACTGTAGAGCTGTTTTTGGGGGGTGGTGGGGAATGGCACTGCTCACATCACACACAGGAAGGGAAGCTCTTCTGTACTCCATCTCACTCCATACCAGTTTGTTTCTTTCACTTCACAGAGTCCCCGCTTCAGGTACTGAAGCACTTGTGCACAGTGCAAAGAAAAAAACCAAAAAATTAAGAATGGACACAAATTCCTTTAAAACAAATGGAAATATTCAGAATTTAAACTGCAAATCCCACAGTGACTCAATTCATTCATTACAAAGATGCAGCTCTCAGAGCCACCATGGCTTTTAGGAAGCAGAACCTGGCAGCTTTCACCTGAATTCTCTGGTCCTGTTCTGGTGTCCATGGAGTATCAGAGGAGTAGGGAGCTGTCAGACTCAACTGAGGGCACCTGGATCTGCTCCTCTAGATCTGCTGGAGTGTCACAGACATCTTTTCATAAAAATCCTTTCTTTAGGATTATTCTCCCTTCTGAGAAGCTGTGGCCTCAGCAACAAAACGTAAACAATGGTTATCTGTTGCTGTGGAATGCAACAGGTGGATCCATGATTGGTCTCCTGTGGATGTTTGGATTTACTGACCACTCACAGCAGAGCTGGGTCTCACCCTCTGCTGGGAGACAGACCTTTGTTTTTCATTCCTTTTCTATTCTTAGCTTAGCTAGCCTTCTGAGAACTTTCCTTCTGTTTCTTTTTAGTATAGTCATAATGTAATAAATATATATAACAAAATAATAAATCAAGCCTTCTGAGCATGAGGTCAACATTCTCATCTCTCTCTCACGCTGAAGACCCTTGTGACCACTGGAGCACACGTGCCAGCAGCCAGTGGGAGCAGGCAGGTACAGAGAGCAGGACAGAGCCAGGCAAGCACTCCAGGAGCTCATTCACTCCATGAGGACAGCAGGGGCTCAGGAAGGTGGCCATGGAGCACAATTAAACACACACAAACCCCAAAGGGCCCAACAGCTGCGGCTGCCCTGGTATCACCTCCCTCAAGGGCTCATCCGCCAGATGTTTGGACATTTACAGCCACAGCAGTTTAAACACCAGAGTAATTCACAGGTTTCTGAATCAGTCAAGAGGAATATTCAATGCCAGGGGGAAGGATGAATTACTCCACTTCAATCCTCTCTAATATAAGATTTCAAGCATCACCAAAAGAAAAGGGTTACTTTTAAGTACAACATGGACTAATGAAAACTGGAACAAACCAGTTGCCTTCAGATAAGGGTTGTTTAAAGTTTAATGGTTTTGGATTTCTTTAAGATTTAGCTCAATCAAATAAGATGACTTTTTTTGCAGTCAAATATTAGCACATTTCTAATAGCTGAGTTGAAGCAAAAATGGGGGCTAAATCAGCCCTTAAAGGGTAAAGAATGACAGCATGTCCCTTTCACAAGGATGTGGAAAAAGTAGTCCTAGAAATCTCTAAATAGGGAGAAGGAAGGCAATTAATTTCACATTTCCCAAAACATTTTTTGAGAGTGTTGGTTGGGCTATTAAAAACACAAGTTATTTATAGAAACCTGTAAGACTTGTGTGAAAGGAGACCTTGTTAGGAGAAGTGGTAGTCATTTTGGACTGGCCAAGCATAATGTGTGCAGTGCTTTTATACCTGCAGGGCATTTCCTCAGGGCAGAGCCAACTTTAAAATGCAGATTTTTGCAGTATACCATCTCCCTCTCCCATGTTTCTAGAGGTTAGTCTTCCCTAGGAAGGAAAGGAATAACAAAGACACCTCCAAAGAACCAAAACATGGAGGCACTGACTGGCTACTTCCCTTTCAAAAGGGGAGATAAATGCACACACACACCTGATTGCACAATTTTCTGCTCAATACTCCTTCCCCTTCCACCATTTTTCTCTCCTACTCTTTGATAAGAGAATAAAGATGCAGGCTGCTCTAATTTCTACCTTACTTGGCCACCACACTACACAAAGCTCATGGAAACCTATGTTCTTCAAGTCCTTTACACATCTGTTCAGTTTGATTAAAACTAAGTGAGGTAGGATATGGGACAAGGAGGTAGCAGTTTGACAGAAAAAAAATCCCAAGTTATTTCCATTAAAAAACCCAAACATATCCCACGACATTTGTAACAAAATCAAGAAAACAGGAAGCAGAGTCTGGGCCCATAATTCTCACAGACCACTTGGCTGCTCTTACTTGAACTACTTAATTGATTCTCAGTCAGGTGTGTACCCTTTAGAAATGTGAACTTTTCAGGAAAGGATAAAGAACTAAAAATAGCAGGGTCACAATACTGAACAGACTGAATCCTTAACAGCAGATGCAAATCAGGAGAAGTGCTTTACTGCCCAGAGCATTCCTAAAAATCCCAACTATCAGCCAAGGAAGCCATATGCCAGGTGTTAGCAGGCACCCTCAACAAAGTCTTCTCATGCAGCCCTGCACAATTATTGGTGCCCAGAACCTTCAGGCTCAGGAAGAAAATTGCCACTGATCAATTGGCACACACTATTTCCAAATACATTTACACTTTGTGCCACTTGATCTCCTGGATAACTTTTTTTCCCCTCTTAGCAATTAATAATGCCAGTAATTACTACATGAAGTTATACTTCTTTAAAAGCATAATTGCAATTTCCACTCCCAGCTAACACTAGGTAACAATCATTTGTGTCATGAACCTTGGCATTCAATGGTGACATTAATGAACTTGGAGCAGAAATAAAGAGAGCAAATGACACATAGTCCAAGGAAACACTTGCACTATGGACTTAAACACCAAATCACAAAGTTATTTTCTTCTTCTGTCTGAGAACATACAATTATTTAGTATTCATATTACAGTGCAGTCCCATCTCAAGCTGATTTAAAGCCTACATTATAATTGCTAATGATTACTCATGAAAAAGAGACTATTATATGTAAAAACTGCAATCAACGCTAATCTATTCACCTATCCATTTTATACTGATACATTTTCTAAACAAAGCTCTGCCTGAATTGCTCATAATTAGCTTCTATTCTTACATTTTTAATTGCTCTTCTCCCCCTCCCATTTTCAAACTGAACATTTTACATATCTTCAGACTTTTTTTTAAAAAGATTTGGACTGAATTTTTATGAGTGAAAACCTGACACTGTAGAATTTGGAGTTTTAAAATAACCCCTCTGTTGTCAAATAATAAATGCCTAAGCAGTGTTTCAGGAAATAAATATTTTAAAACAAGATCAAAATTTCAGGCACAGCATCCATGCAGCCTGAGAGCATCTAAGAGAGAAGAGGTGGCTTAGCTACCATTTGATTTATTTTTTTTTTTTCAAAAGCCAAGTGCATTCTGCCCCTCATCTGCAGGCTGTCAAGAGCCTGGTAATCAAGAGACATTTGGCACTCCAGCTGGGAAAAACACTGCATTTAAGGGTCTCTGTCTGCTGAGACTCCAGTGCTGCTCCCCAGCTTTCACACACACAGCATTGAAGCTGCTCCTTTTACTCCACTGACACCCGAGCATCATTTCATGGAAAGATGTGCTGGTTTGGGCTGCGACAGAGTGAATTCTCTTTGCAGTAGCTGGGATGGGGCTGTGATTTTGGATTTGTGCTGATAGCAGTGTTGATGGCACAGGGGTGTTTTTGATGGTGCTGGGCAGAGCATGCACAGAGCCAGGGCCTGTTCTGCTCCTCACCCCACCCCAGCTGTGAGGAGACTGAGGAGGGGACACAGCTGAGCCCATGGGACACAATGCTCAGCTCATAAAGCTGGGGGAAGAAGGAAGGAGAGGGAGGGATTCAGTGATTGTGTTTCCCCTCCCAAGTAACCATTAAGTGTGAAGGAGCCCTGCTCTCCTGGAGATGGTGAACACCTGCCTGCCCACAGGATGTGGTGAATGAATTCCTTGCTTGGCTTTGATTGCATGCACAGCTTTTGCTTTACCCATTAAACCGTCTTTATCTCAACCCACGAGTTCTCACTTTTACACTCATGATTTTCTCCCCCATCCCAGTGCAGGGGGAGGGAGAGAATGGCTGTGTAGTGCTTAGTCACTGGTGGGGGCAAACCACAACAAAAGGCAACTGGAACAGCTCACATGTGACAGCCAACAAAGCATCTTCTGCACTGCGCAGCTCAAATTCTCCTAGTTATTAGGTAGTACTCCTACATATCAGATGATGTGTCTTTCTTAGGAGCAGCCCCCTGTCAAAGTTACACTTTGAGAAAATGGAATTCAAATTCCAACTCCCATTCAGGTATTTTCTTCTTCTCATTCTAAGAAAATCAATCCCACCTTATATTCAGAATAATATCTCTGGTCCTCAGAGGGCAAGACAGAATACATCTGGCTTCAGCTACAGACAGAAGAGAGCAGCTTGTTGCTGAGTGTTCTCTGCCAAATCCCTTCCCCACACCAAGTTATGTAAAAGCAGACAAAATTATCCTGTTTCAGTGCATTCAACTTGTGGAAAAAACCTCTGATTTTAATGAACTGTTCCTCTGCTAAAGCACTTAAAAGTGGCATTTGCTAACACTCGTCTTTGCATCAAATTCAGCAGTTGTTGGATCAGACTCTCAATCTGCAAGAGTCCTTCACAACCAGTTTTATGCAATTTCCAAAGTGTTGCACTAATCAGTAGATGCTTTAATCTTCATAAATGCAGGAGAGCTCTTAGGGACTAGTGCTACAGTGACTGGAGAAACTCATTCCAAAACATTTTAATCCTTTCAGAAGCCTTGCATTTTCAAGCTCAACAAAAAACCAGAGTGCATAACCTGCATGAGTTCGAATAAGGAAATATTCAGAGCTAAAAATGACCAAATTCACTAAGTGAATAATAGGTCTACTTGCCAGCAAAAGTTGTGAATAAAATTCATGGATGAATTTCTAGTCAAGCCAGACAGCACCTTGAACTGCTTTAATTTGCATCTGTATTTCCAAACTCTCAACAACTTGGAAAGATCCATCCATATGCATCATATGTATTCATGAGAAAGTCATGCACACAAACACATCTTCACACACATTGTGTTTGCAGTTACATGTCCCAGCAGAGTATCTGTGTTTTCACTTCAAGGCAGTACTGCCCAATGTATCTAGGAAAAGCCAGTGTTGAGATTTGCTGGTCTCACTGTGGATTGGGTTTAGCTCACAATCTCAATTTGCCATATTCTTAGAACTGCTCCAGCAGGTACTTGCAACACATCCAGACATCCCTGTCAGCATGAACAGGGAGGAAGAGTGTGCTTCCTGACATGCCCTCTCCTTCTCTAGGTCCTCTCTTCTCCTCAGGGTCACAGGACATTATCATAGATGAATTTTTAAGGAAATCAGTAACATTACAGTGGATGCAGGGAAGGGAGGAGAAAATGAAATCTGGTTAGCAGGAATGTTCAGATTCAGCAGTTTTCTTTCAGTACCAGCTGTGGGTGTGGCTGGCATGGAGTGAACTCTCCTCATGGCAGCTCCCTGCATTTGTGATAACATCACAGTGATAATGCAGCAGTGCTGCGGCTGCTGCTGAGCACTCACACAGCAGCAGGGCTTTCCCTCCAGCCTCACCTCCTCCTCCCAAAGAGGCAAGCAGTTTCAGTGCCAGAGGATAGAAAAGCACACAGCTTGGGCAGCTCACCCAGACTGAGCAGAGATGTCACAGACATCTTATATGGAAAATCCTTTCCTTAGGATTTTTCCTCCTGAGAAGCTGAGAGGCCTCAGGAACAAAATTTAAACATTGGTTATCTGCTGCTGTGGAATGCAACAGGTGCATCTGTGATCGGTCTCATGTGATTGTTTCTAATTAATGGCCAGTCACAGTCAGCTGGCTTGGACAGAGAGTCCAAGACACAAACCTTTGTTCTCATTCCTTCATTTCTATTCTTCGCTAGCCTTCTGATGAAATCCTTTCTTCTATTCTTTTAGTATAGTTTTGATGTAATATATATCATAAAATAATAAATCAAGCCTTCTGAAACATGGAGTCAGATCCTCATCTCTTCCCTCATCCTAAGACCCCTGTGAACACTGTCACACAGATATTCCTTAGCATGGGATATTACACCCAGCAATAAAAACCTGAAGGGTGGGAGCATGGAGAAATTTGTGGTTAAGGGCACACATCTTCCAAAGCAGCCATTACTCATACTCTGCTTCCCAGGAGGTGACTGGATATCTGCCTAGTAATGGGAAGTGGGGAATAAATAACCTCTTTTTGCTTTGGTTTTCTATGCAGCCTTCACTTTTCCCATTAGGCTGTTTTTATCTCAACCCTTCACTTTGTCCATCTTTTATCTTCCTGACCCACAGAGGAAGTGGATCAAGAGAACAACTGGGTCTGGCAGCCAGCTGAGGTCACCACGCTATCACATCTATTTTAGAGCAAAAATTGGCATTGCCTGCTTCACAGCAAGGTTGGGTTCTGGTGTTGCTATAAACTTGTACATTAGATTGCCTTGAGGCTCACAGTCATGCTGGCACAACAGGAGCTCCAGAACACCAACATCACACTCACATTCATGGTTTAATAAAACAGGACAATGTTACCTCTGCCAATTTTAAAACTTCTGATCTTTCTCTGGAAGCCAAATAACTCATATTTAAGAGCTGGAGTATGTAAAGCTACTATGCTGTTTTGCAGCAGTAGCTTCTCTAAAAGGATTTAAGTTTTCTCCTAAGATTAAAACCTCAGAGAAAAAAAAACCAACAAAAAAGAAAAAAACCAAAACCTGTATAGCTCTATGCTTTCAGCCACCTGAGCAATAAGATTCTCTCTAGCTGCAGCTGTCTCACCTTAAGTGTTTTCCTTGCTCTCTCCAAGGAAAAAAATATTGCCACTGTCTCATGTGCCCAGAGACATCACAAGCAAAGTAATTATTCATTCTATTGTCTTATCCTTGTGTCAAGAACACGACCATCTTTTCTGAGGCTTGATTTGAATCAAAACTGCTGTGTTTTGAACAGAGCTGTCAATGGTACTTAGGACTTACACATGCTTTTCCCAAGACTTACAAAATAAAATCAAAATAATTTAATTATCTGCCATTCATGTGTGCTTGATAAGTTGAAGAGAGCTAATTTCAAATCCTTTCCAAAGAAATAAAGGCATTATTTTAAGAAGTCTGACTCTTGCTAAAGACAATGCCAGCTTGGCAAAGTGGAGATATAGAGTTCCTCTGCCCACTTCATACAGCAGACCCCTACAACAAGTAAAGGCTTTGATTTTGAAAGTACTGCCAAAAAGAATCTGAAATTTTAACCCCAACTGAACAGGTATTGATTACATTGACACAACAGAACCCTCAACATGCTGGGTCCTAGGAATAGCCATTAGTGTTCACTTTCCACAGAGCCACACTGCGAGAAGGAAGAGTTTCAAAACCAGCTTTAATGCAGAGCTCCTCAGTGATCCCAGCTGGCACAGAATCCTGAGGTACAGACCAGGGAAACAAGCTGAAGCTGCAGTTTCTTACTTGGGAGATGAAGTGACTAAATTGCTCTAGATTTGCAAGAAATGCAGATCTTTTCCTCTTAGAAAGTCATCCTCCTTGCTGAGGCACTGCCAGTGAAGCCATGTCCCCTCTAAAGTGTCCTCACTTTCCCTCACACCAGTCACACCTCTACCAACTCTGGCTGAGCTCTGCTTTGGCCCCAGCTGTACACACTTTGATTTTCTGCTTTATTTCCTTCTATCCCCAAAGTCTTTCAGCTCAAACTTCAAAACCCTCTCTTCTTTCTGTGTCTCTATTTGTATTGTGACATGTCGCAGCAGGCTTTGCAGTATGTGCTAGGTCAGCTGCTGTCTACCTCTCATGTTCCAGACATCCTTGGCTTTAGATGCACAGAAGTCCTAACATATAAGCAAGATCTGAAGAGAGATGGAGCAGAATTTCTCACCAGTTGCTAAGACCTTGTGATAGGTTTTTTTCTCAATTTTTGTATCCCAGGTACTTCCCAGTTTGGAAAGTTCACTACCATTTCTACTTCAGGGAAAGCACACTTGTTGTACTTACATGAATATAAATTACGTGGATATCTTTACTCAAATTGTTAGTAATATTTTGGTTCACTTTGGGAAAAAAAAAATCTAACTAGGGCTAATCTAAGTTAGAATAAATTGCCTTTCCCTCAGCCATTTTCCCCAAGGTGTTTGTTAACCATTATCCTTAAGGGAAACAAACTCATACAGCATCCTTGTGTTGTGGAGACAAGTTGCTGATGTCAGCATTGGCTGGCATGATGTTAGATCTACAGGCAAAATTCATGAGCATACTTTACATCTTCCCACATGCTGTTTCATTTTCATTTCAGAAAAGAGGGGCTCACTCGTCTTTTTGCTGTAGTTCAGAATCAGAGCAATCCTAAGGTAGGCGAGAAAAAAAACTAGAAAACAACTCCTGGCTGGCATATGACAGATCAGTCATAAACCTACAGATTTTCATCTCTGCAATCAAAACTAACCAAGAGGGGCTCTCAGAGTGCCTTGCCACATTTGTGTATGATACAGCATTGTCTGTTGAGGGGATGCCCCCACCCTTAGAAGCATTATTGACCAGGAGCTTTAAACAATCTGCTCTAGTGAAAGGTGGTCCTGCCCATGGCAGGGAAATTGAATTAAATGCTCTTTTAGGGCCCTTCCAATCCAAAGCCTTCAATGAGTCAGAGCTGCACTGCCTCAGTACCTTTTGAAGAGCACTAATTATATAATTACTTTTATTGGCTATCAATAAAACAGCGTATATTTTTTTTCCTTGCAGAAATGTTACATGCATTTGCTGCAGTAAATGAGGATGTTATGGTCCTATGAAAGATCTGAGAGAAAACTCTATGGAGCCTGCAGAAATTAAAACAATAGTGCATCTCCTAAACACTGATTATGACATGATAGTTAGTGCACTGACACTTATGGGGGGAAAAACTACTTGGCATAAAACACATAGTTCTCTGCAGCTGGTGCTTTCCTATGCCAAAACCTGCTTATAAATGAAGCAGTGATCTGGGTATCTGAAATAAATAAGTGACAGATTCCAAGGCTCCGAGTTGCTCTGTACCACATGGGGCAGCTGCTGAGACATCTCAGCAGCACAAAAAGCTCTTGCAAAGCCAAGTGCGGCGTGAGACAGCCACAGAACACCCCAGCAGCTCCACTGCTGGCAGGCTGCTGGCTTGATACTGAAATGAATTTGTTAACCCAACAATCATCCATGGACAAGAAAGCAGCTCTGGGCTGCATATTTTTACAAGCATTCTGTAGTTTCCCCTGTGTTGCTGCAGCATAATGACTTTTCATACTGACAGCAGAACAAACCAGTGTTTTAATTTTGGAAGTGTCATTACTCATGTATCCAATCCTCATGAATTAGTTTAAGTAGAAGACATAAATGAATGCTGAAGCTGTGCATTTTCCTTCAGATTTATTCTTCTTTCATATGGTGACTACAAAATGTAAAATGTATTTCTGTTCTGCCTGTAAAGTCATACAGTCGAGTTTAACTGAATGGCACCCAAAAGTTACAGATGCAAAATTCTGAACTGAGTGTGTAACTATATATTTTTATGTTTTCAGCTTTCATCAAATTGCAAACTTAACTAGAAATTACATAATGTAATTCATCATGTGAATAGTTAACACTTCCTTCTGTGTTAAAATCCGTCCTGAAATTGAGAAACAATTTCAGATTGCAAAAATGAACTCAGTTTTTGGAAATCTCACAGAAGTACTCCTTAGGCGTCCATAGTATGAACTAGGTAGTAGTTGATACACTAAAAACAATTCCCATCTCAAGTCAGGCAACATTCACATACAGAATAGCTGAAACTCAAGTACCCAGCAGGACAAAATAATAGAAACTTGAAAATTATTAAAAACAATACAGAAGTCCCTGTTTAAAAGAGCATGATAGAGCTCACTTTTTCCAAACGAACTGTTTTCACTATACTTATACTCAGATAAACAAAGAGATAATAGATAAACAAATAAAGATGATTTAATGTTACAAAGAAAATGAGTCACAAATATTTCAGGGTTCCTTAAACAGAAATCATGAACTTGACCAAGTAGCTGCAATTTTAAAGCAGGATTTGCTAACAAAACACATCACATAGTCAGTGGGAAGCAGCATTCAGCTACATTACTGTGCCACAAGTTCTACTTCTGAAGAATAAATATAAGCTTCTGTAAGGAAAAAATAAGATTTTATTTCTATTTCTGTCTGTGTATTTACATATAAACTTTTAAAAGTAAAAGCCCAAAGACCTACTAAAAATTCCTGTAATGTTATCCAAACTGACTTATTTACCTCCTTTTTGTTTTCCAGTCCTTGTTCAAGCTGATGGTGAATGCTGTATATCTAATCATAATCCTGCTGTTATCACAGCTGTTATGTGCTTTATTTTTGATGACTTAAAGACAGATGTTCCAAAATTGCCCTAGATTCCTGCCAGCCTTTTCAATTGCATTATACAAACAATTAAACTTTCCTGACCCTATTCCTGTCTCTAGATAAAATTCAGACGTTGACACTTCAAGAAGGAAATCATGTATGTAAATTGGTTCTAATGACAGCTATTGATGTGTATTCATATGCAAATAGAGTATTATCAAACATTAAAATGTCCAGGAGCAGTGGCTAGATGGATGTAGTCAAGAAAAATTAACTAGAAGACGCATATTCCAGATACTTCCCACAGTATGTAATGCAATTAAACAGAAGCAAAGGGAAATTCACACTAGAAACTGCCTCTCTCCTGCCATGCCTATTTATTCCCCATCATCTGTTATTATTGCTGAGAATCTTCACATTGTGTCCCAATTAAGCAAATCTCTCAGAATTAACAAGGGCTCACCTTCTCTATCACCACATCTTTAGTGTTAGGAACTGAAAACATTGGCACCTCGTGCTGTATGTAAGTGTGAGCAGTTAGAATAATAACAATTATAAGATGTGCTTGCCAAAAAAAACGATTACAAGTCAAGTTTTATTGCAAGGGTGTCTTGTTTGGGAGGATTTAGCACAATTCGATGGGGTAACAGCAGTTGTCAGGCATTGATACTAAGCATAATAACTATTAAAAAGACAACTCACTTATTGAATATTCAGGCTGCTACACCATTGTTTGGGCATGGTTGGAACGCAGATTATTTTGCTATGGTTTGTTAGTTTTATAATGAAGATTTTAAAAACATTACAACAAACAAATTCTCTTTGTTTGATTTTCTACCCAGCAGGTTTCCTAGAACCCAATGATAAAAAGATGACAGCATTCAAAATTTCCTGAGAGTGTGACTAAATTTACTTATCCAAAGCATTTCTTGATTCTTACTTGTAAATCACTTGTGAGATTTCAAGGATTCTGATGTATTTTTCTGTATGTTTCTGTTGCTTCAATCTTAGCATTGTATCTTTTACTTCCTTTGTGTTTTCAAGCCACTTCTCCTGCCTTTTTGCCATTTCCTTCCAAAAAATATTGGGAAAGGATCTTAAAAAATATTCGATATCAAAGAACTAAGGTTTATTTCCACCTAACAATATAGGGCAAGCTGATAAGTTTAAGAACTATGAAAGACCCTTCTGTATTTTCCCTGCTATCTGAGTCCTCCCCTTTAAGTATTGAATCCTCCCAAAGAGCATCAACAACCATTTCAAAAAGATTTTGTCTTTTATGATCCTCCATGGTTAAAACATCTTGAATATGATTTCATTTTAGAATTTCTAGCCTAAAATGCTGGCTCAGCACAGCTCTGCTTTCCTCTTTTTGCCTCTTCTTTCATTATCTCACTTTCTGCACCCACCTCCATTCTGCTGGAGGAGACCGTGTGATATTCAGGGGAGAGAGTTAATGCTGAGAGGATATTTGTATATACCCCACAGACACAGTGGAGATCCACAGCCTCCACATTCAGGCTGCTGATGCTGCACATAGCACACCAATATTTATCACAGTCAAACTTAAAGGAAAGCAAGGATCCATTTTTCTCCTACGCATTATTTCACAGAGTGGAAAATGGCAGATATGCACTTGTGAAAAAAAAAAAAGTGCAGTGAAAGAAGCAACTGTTTTGGGATCCCTCTGCAACCAGAGGAAAAAAATTCCCCCAGAAAACATTAAGAAAAAAATCACAGGACAGACTCAAACTCAGCCTGATTCGTCTCCTCTTTTTCCAGTCTAGTCTGGTATTGTACATAAATTCAGGCCAATATCCTACTTACCTTTCACCTTTGTAAGGTAGAAGCAGACAGGAAAATTCAATACTACTATTCAACATTTTAAAGCTAAACTATTAAATTTCTGACCTGACTTTTTCACAGGATAATTTGTACCTTCATGAAGGGTGAAGCACAGGAAGGGAGCTTGGCCTTGATTAAACACCAGCTCAGTAAACTGGATTTTCCTGTTTCTCTCTCATGAATGCACTGGAAGCACATGAAGATGGAAAGCTACAACATTTATCCACATTCTCCCCTCTCTTCTTCCCCTGCATTGCTCTCCTTGCCCAAGGAATCTATCCTGGATAACACAAGTAGAGATTGATTTTTAGTGCCAGGCAAGTTACCAGTTCCTTGTGTCCAGAGAAGAAGCAAGAGCTCCCAGATACATTACAAAGCTTCCCCAGGAGCCCTGGAAAACGCCTGAAGTTTAATGGGGATTCATTCATCAGGAGAAAACATCTTCAGTCACATCTAAAGAACAAAACCGGGAGACTGTGACACTCACAAAGTACCCTAGTACAGAATCACTGAATAGGATTTGCTCTTCACTTAGTCACACTTCATCATTTTTCCTGGTCTGAAGGGTGACAGGGATGCATAAACATTGCTTATTTGGCAAAAAATACAGCACCTTTTCTCACTGAAAATCAAATAGATTTTCACTCAAATCAAAATAGATGCCCATCTCATCCATAGACAGCACAACACTAAAATCACCTGCTCAGCTCTCATGCCACAGCACAAAAATGAACAGAACCAAAGGGAAAATAAATTCACAAGGAAATCTTTCATAGTGTACCTGCTATAAATACACATAAAGGGGACAACACAGACTTGGCTTGTTTTTGTTTCAGAACAAAGGTGTTCCAGTCAAATTTCCGTGCTAAAGACATTAGGTGGTATTCTCCTGAGAGATTTTTGACTGGTTTGGACATACATTAAATACAGGTTTTTTTCATTGAGTACTTCAAGAGTCACCCTTTCCAACTGGGAAGCTACATTCAAAAGTAACATTAGATCCAAGAGCCTTGCAGGGATGAAACCATCACTGATGAGGACACAGGTACTGACAGGGCATTTCCCACTGAAAGTCCCCCCTCCCCTCAAGTGTTGTGACCACTTGAGAAATTTTAGTCACAGCCCCAGCACCACGCAAGCCAGACTCTTTCGGGATCACAATTTCCTTGTTTTGTCTTAGGCTCAGGCACACTGGGCCCAAATTTCACTCCAGTCTCTCCTCCTTACCTCATGATAGGAAATATGAGAGAGAGCATAGGGATTTTGGTGAAATTGAGGTGAATAAATTGGGCTATAAGACACAAGTCAGCAGATTTCTGAGCTAAAACTTGGATCTGAATTTAAATTGATACTTAATTGCTGGAAAAAGACAATTCCCCTATTAGGTCTCTCATAAAGGTATGCACAATTATTTAAGAGACTGGAAAAGGTTTTTCATTTAATCTAACAAGCACTTTTAACCAAACAAAGTTTAATCTTACTTCTAACAAAGCACATCACTTCTCTAACACAGCCTTTATGAGTTCAGCTTGGTTTCTTCTTTCTCTGCCCTACTGAAGGCAGAGAAAAAGGTCCAAACTAAGCCAAAAAATTCCCCCAAAATCCATGCCTTCTGTGTCTGCTGTGGCCAGAGACAGCTGTGCACATAACACAGTCAGACACATCTATCCTGTGTCAGCATCAGGCTGGACCAATCCTCAGCTTCAGCATCTGGGACCACAAATCTGGCCTGCAGTCATGTTTGCTTCCTTCACCTTTCCTCAGTATCCACCATCTGTTACACATTTTAATTATCAGGAGCCTTTTAACTGAATTAGCAGACCGCAGGTCAGGCCTTTGCTGGATGCTTTTTCCTGCTGAGAGTCAGGGAGCTCAGACTTACAGGTCTTGCTGCTCCTACTGGTCTTTCAGCTGGACCTGCATGAAGAGTTCTCTTCCTTCTCTACAGATTACTGCATAGTTTATTTTGAACTGCACAAAATTCAATTATCCCAAAAGATCTTTCACCCATAGAACTATTCATTTTTTAACTCCTGCCACATTTTTGGAAGAACTCTTCTTACTCTCCAACTTAAACGTTTGCCACAAAGGCAAGATCACAAAAATATCTACGTTGTTAAAAAGCTTAAAGTCCTCACAGTTTAATGAAATTATATGCAAAAAGACATTGGAAGGACATAAACAGGGCACTTCAATGAATAGTGACAATGTGCACAAGTGTTGGCACTTTCTTAACCACAGCATCTTTGATATTGTGCATTGCAGTTGTAAAAGAAAGCTGTTCTTAAGATTAAAATAATTACTTCAAAATAGTAAGGAATGCCAGCTCTATCATTCATCAGGCCTCCTGAATAGCCAGGTACAACAGGATTAAAAGCACACATCAGAAGTAAACTCAGGAAAAGCAGTGTGGGTGTATCTTCAACCCAGAGCAAATCAGATCTCAGACACACAAACCACATAGGAAAGTAATTCCAATAATGTTTTGTTTTTTAAAGACTCTCCACACAGTTTTACATAGGCGTAAACTGGTTAAATGAGACCTTCCTTAAGAAAACAAGGTAGCTATTCATCTGTGTTTATGATTAATTGATATTTGACATCAACATGTTTATTGCACCATTCCTTAGGCACATTACCCTTAATAAGGGCCTCCTACCTAAATTACAAAGGCTTTGCAAAGACTGAATGCACATTAAGATAATTCTAGAGCTCTTGGAAGGAGCAGCCTACTCTGATCTACATGTGCTGTTCTTCAGGACAGACCCCATCTGAGTCCTGTTTGATCAGAACTCTTTCATGGAATCTCAAAGTAGGGAATGTCTTCCCAAGTGTCAGAAACATTCTCATTAAAATGTGGACTTTGGGCACAGTTCTCTCACAGGGCTTTAATTTCTCACTGCATGACCACTGTTCCACATGTCATCTTATTTCAGTTTGAAACGCTTCCTAATTATCTTTTTATCTTGTTAAAGGGTGAAAATTTTCCAAGTACTGCTTTCCTCTGGAGATTTGTTTCCACCAGAGAGGCTCTGTTAATATGTACAGTCAGATTTGCCATCCTCTTGAATTGATCTTGGTCTAAGGCTATTCCTTTGCCACAATCAAACAGGTAGGCTAGCTATAAAATACTATTATCTCAATATCTCCCTTTCTACTTTTCAAATCTTTAGGATTTAAAGTTTATTTCCCCTTGCATACCCCTTCCTTCTTTACACTTGAAGTATCTCATGGAAGTTTTTCACACATACTCGTACACGCTACTACTTTCTCACCAGACTTTTCACTATCAGACAAGGAAGTTTTCAGGTTGAAAAAATGAAGAAAACAACATCTAATATGTTTTTTATGAGCACTAACAGTCATCTGGTAGATTTCATAGGGTCTCTGCCACAATGCTCAACATACACAGTGCTTCAAACTGAGAAACAGCAAAAGATGTAATTTGCCTTGAATATATTGATTTTCAAAACACAAGTTTAAATCAGTACTTACAGTTCAATCCCTGGTAAGTCTGCATATCATGAGTCTCAATACTGAGAGAAATGTTTTTCTTTAAGACATACCAGATTGAGTAACATGAAGGAATTATTCAAACCCTTGCTGAGATCTCAATACAAAGTACTGAACAAATAAGCACTACAGCCTTAACTCTCAAGATAATCCCTCCAATCTGTGGAAGAACCTACCCACCAATTTGTCATCAAGCACTTTGGAAACTTTTTCTTAGTACTACACTTGCATGAAACATCTACATTGCCAAAACAAACCTTACACCATGGTAAAGCTTTTTGCCTGGCATTTGGCAGGCCTCCTGCCAATGCCATGGACTCTGCTGCTTCCAGAGACCAATTTGTGTGTGATCTATTAACATTCATCCTTCGTTCTGAAACTCCAGCGTACAGTTCAATTTTATATTTATGAGCACTACTCAAAACAAGCAAAAGGCCTCCTGCTGCTTTCTGCAGAATGAAAGCATGTGTCTGACAGGAAGCAAAGAAAGCTATTTCAGGATTATCCACGTGGCTCAAAGTTAAACAGGATTTCAAGATGAAAATGTAGCAGATCTGTAAAATAACACCTTTATGTTTTTTCAGGAGCATTTAATATGCAAAACCATAAATCCGTCTAATTTGTTAACTAAAAAACAGAAAGGCAAAAATACATCAATTCGCGATCTTTGGTAACAGAAGGCTCATTTCTTTAAAAGAAAGGACTTTAGAAGACAAGGATCCAGGTTAACAAAAGGTTAATATCTATCACCTGACAGAGATCAGTATCTGCCCATTCCAGGGGCTAACGTTACAGAGGCTACAACAATTAAACCATAAGAAAGCCATGACCAGTGTAATGCAATCGTTGTATTAGTCAGGCAGATCATTTTACATTGCTGGGTACTCTGAAAGATCCCATGAGGATTCCAGATGTAAATTCTTGACGAGAAAGGAAATGATAGCAGTGTCTCAAAGATTTATTTTTACTTTCTGTACAGCGCAGTGAGCACATGGTAGAATAACGAGTCCATTCATTCATAATTGCAGATGTTTTACACATCTTGCTGAAACATGTGCATTAATGTGTTATATGGAGCTCTCTCTTCTCTTTCCAAAGTGTTAGGGTAATTATTCTCTGATTTGCATGTTTGAAGTGTATACATATATGCATAAACTCTTCTGAGCTCCTGTTCCAGTTATCGCTGTTACAGCTCGTGTCAATCACAAATCAAATCATTTCCTCCCTGGAAGGTGGGGATGCTGCACAGTTATTGATTCACAGTTCACACCCCAGAAGGTTCTGGCACCAGGGCTCATTCCTGTGGGCTGCACAGTGTGAACCTCCTCACCCGTGTTAGCTGATAAGGCACCTCGTATTACATGGATATTCGTGCCACTGCTAGAAGATTACTTCCAGTCATCCTGGGAATCCCAGGAGCTGGCTGGTTACTGCACACAAACCTTTCATGGGAGTCAAAGATACTATCACAGAGACTATTTCAAACAAAGCAGAAAACTACTCAGCAGTGAGAGAGAAGGGGTTTGGGTTGGGTTTTTTTTTTTTTTTTTTTTTAATCAAATACTTAAACTCTTTGGATTAATTTCTTTCAGTTCCACAGATTTGATTTTTTTTTTCCTTTTCAGTCTCACTTCCTCTCCTGTTCTCCTTCGTTGTCCTCCAAACCAGGAAGGTGGCTTCCCTATAAAACGCTGTGTTCTCTCCAGGTTATTATCAATGCTCTGTTTTCCTGATATGCTTCTACAGGCATTTCACCTCTAACCACATTCTGCAAAAGACTAATCTTTACATCTATTTCAGTCCTGCAAACTTTCTCTACTCAAAGGTGCTTTGCTAATGTATTTGTTTATTAGAAACACTAATATCTCCATTCATGGGATTACTGCATCCCATTTCCCTAACTTGAGATCTTTTCACACAGAGATAACTTGTTTGAAAAAGTTCAACCAATACTTTTTAAACTCTAGCACATGTGACAAGCCACTAAAGTAGAGATGTAAAGATAAAAAGGAGCTGCCTAATTTTCCAAGTCCCAAGCCCATCAGCCTCTATTGACTGCAGTGTGCATTCTGCCCCTTCAGCTGCTGAAACCAGACTCTACTCTAGACTCAAGTGCTCAAAAACAAATGCAAGCTGGATCACATCAGTCATCTGGGACTACAAAAATATTTTATCAAGCAAAGATCACAAGTATATAGAGTTTCATGGCAGAAGAAATTAACAAATGTAGCAGTAATCCCAGGCACATTTGCAAGGCCAAGACCAAAATACATACACGGAAGAGGGTGAAAATAAGTTACTGAACTACTGATGACCAGAAAATGAAATTATAGAAATTATAGAATCTTCTGAGCTTGAAGGGACCCATCAGGTTCACCCATTCCAACTCCTGGCCCTGCACAGAACACCCCAACAGTCAAACAATGTGCCTGACAGTGTCATCCAAGCTCTTCTGGACCTCTGGCAGGTCCTAGTTTTTGGGTTATTTTAACAGAATAACACTTCATATCTACACACCATTTCCAACTTTACTGTTTCAAAAACAATATTTTGCCTTTGATTTCTTTTTATGTTACCACTCTCATCATAGCATAAAGCCTGACACATTAGGAATGATTGGAACTATGTGGTAATTCGAATAAGTTTGCATAACTTGCTCTTTTCCCCATGCCACTGAGTGTACCTGTAGACAGCCTTAAAGATTACTTACAGCAGGGGAAAAACTATGTTTTGGGTTATTTCACTAGCAAGGAGCATACTTAGTTATTGACATCCCAGCTTCCCCAGGAAAGGAGTAAAAAATTTATTTTGAAGTGTTCACACTAAACAATCTGTTCCAAAACACTGTACAAAGCAATTGTGAACTTGGAGTATTTTCTAGCATATTCTACCTTAGCTGTGGATATCACATGTATTTTTGGTATAGATTACAGCTATGCACAAGTCATCACTGGAGAAAATCCCTATTAGTAAGGGATGCATGCTGACATTCTCATTCATAAATGCTGCACTATTCTTGCTGGAACACAGGTAAAGTTTATTTTTACCCTGTAATTTCTACCTAGTCAGAATGAGTTAAGAGGCTTGCACTTATAAAGTGTACAGGATGCAAAATGAATTATAAGCATGTCAAGGTATGAAAGGGAATTAGTGATGATGGCTGAATCTCAGAAGAACTTCAAGTTAAATTCACAAAGGGCCTTATTTGAGCTTTACACATGAATCTGAAATTGGGGTGAACCTAGAAATACCATCTGTCAGTCTCAACCCTACTTTTAGCATTCCATCCAGGTGAGAAATACCAGGAATCCCATTTAGATTTTTTGATATTTTTTCTTCTAATTACTGCTGAAGCTGCAAACTGCAGTGTAAGACCCAGGGGGAAAAAATAAGGAAAGTTACAGAAACATTTTGGATTTGGGATAGAGAAGCCCTGTGCTAATTTCACGCTCAACATACCAGAGTTTATTTACCTAAAGCACATAACTGTAGTATGCAATGGTCCCTGCAAAGAATGAGAATCCAGCCATAGACTGGGGGACTCAAAGGGCTGGAGGGTTGGCATGGAGAGTAAATTACGAGGCAGAAATATCCCACAAATCCACATTTTTGGATAATTAAGCTATTGTAGATTTTCACATGGTTGAATGCTCTTGGGACACCTGATATGAGCTATTAACTGGAGCAATGCAAAATTTAATTTACACAATGAGTAAAGATCTTTTTCTAACAAATTATTTGTGACTAAAATAGAGGGTGGAGTACAAGAAGCACATTTGCCATGAAAAGTCATTTTTCATCCATGTAAAAGAATGAAATTTTCCCAGTATGGTGATTACTCAAAAATGAATGATTTTGCCTGGAGGATGCATTATTTTCACTTTGTCATTAAAAAAATCAGCTATTGAACTTAGAGCATGTTTTGTATGGACAGATAATTTTCCTCTGAATTATTAATTATTAAAAACCCACTATCAAACCCTTGAATACATACTTTTTTATTCAAATGATGATAACATGAAAACTGAAAGGGTTTAGTATTTCAGGGTTTAAGGGGGATTCAGTTCTACATGCTTTGTATATCACATTTATATTAAAATATAAACATCTATTACACAAAACCTTATTCTGCACATGACATTGCACTAGACAGGCTTTGAATTCTTTTTTCTTGAATACTAAAATCTTGTGTGTTGCAGACACTAAAGCAATGAAACAGAATCTACAGAAGAAAATGGAATTATATAGCCTTGAGCATTATGGAGTCTGCATGCTGTTCTTTGTTAAACAAGCACCATACCCCCTTGTCTGTCAGGGCTTCCATTTTCAGCAGTGGTTCAGCACTGTCTCTCTAAATGACACAGAGCAAGGAAAATAAGGTTTTCAATGAAGCCTCACACAATTAAAATGTTAAATATTTCACATACTATTCTGATGTCTGCAGGAGGTAAAGCTTCACAGGGAGCTGACTTATCCTCCACAGGCAAAGGAAGTGAAGCAGTTTCAGCCATCAGATTGCTTTACCTCAGTGCATGTTCCAAAGAGATTCACAGGCTTTGCTCTCATATAAAAAATCATTTAGAAAAAGAGGCTGATGGAGGCCATATTACAAAGAGAACAGTTCAGTCTCATTTGACAGGCAGTAACCATGGGTCAGACTGTACAATTGATTTTTCACAACACTTCTTTGATTTCTATAGGGAGTTTCGCTTAAAAATTGATGAGACAATATGTCCTTATTAAAGCAACCATTTTAGGAAAAAAAAATCTCTCACCTGTTTAAATTTAACTCTTGTTCCCACTGAAGACTGACAAAAGCATCTATTTTAGTAGAACATCCCTTCAAGCCCCAGTTTTTAGGAATTCTTAGCTACAAAAACTAGTTTGCAGAATAGGATAAATACAACTGTCTACAAATAAAGTTTGGCAAGTTCCTACAAGCTTGTAGGATGGAAATCCAAATTGTTGGTTGGGTTTTAGTGTCACTTCCTTAGAGCTACAAGATGAAGCGTAACAGAAGCAAAGTACACGCAGAGATGCAGAATTAGTTTGGACACTAACTTCCTACCAGGGAAATGATCCAAACTGTGCAACGCCTTGTAAACTGGGTGTTGTGGGTGTGATGTGAGCAGGATCCCAGCCCAGGACACGGGGCAGTGGCCCCCATTCCCAGGAAGGTGCACACACCCAGGGAGCCACAGGAGGGCTGCACCAAACAGGGCTGGTTCCCACTGGAAATGACACGGGGTTTGAACGGCACACAAAAGCTCCATTGAGAAAGGGTTTAAAAGTTTTCACTGCAGTGAATCACAGAATCAACTGAAGTATTCCACATGTCACACTAACTGGTTCTTCAGTTTTTAAACACAGCAAAGACCAGTGTCCTTGCTGCCTTTACCTATAACTGCCCACAAAAACAAGGTGACCTTTTGCTGCCATCTTTTTGCAGGAGTTCCATACTGTTATCTCTTTATAACAAAAGTTCCATACCTTCTTGGTGTTTCTTGTGGACACCTCCTCAGACCACTGACTCTTTCTTTCTTCACAAAGCAGCCAACTGACTCCAGTTCCCTCCTAACCCAGCCACCCCACTCCTTTATAGACCCTTCTTCTCATTGCTTACACCTGTGGCCTGTTAAAGTCAGGCCTGCTCCTAATCTTTGCCAATTGGCCCAGCTGCAGCTCATTAGGGGCAAAATTACTCTCTACACTATTTTCTTATATTCTATCCCCCTACAACATTTCCCCTTTAGATGTCATCCAGGAGACTGAGTGCAGCACCAAGGCTGATGTTTAAGAGCAAATCTGCTTTGCAATTATTACACATTGTTTATAACTGAACAGCATTTAAGTCTGCACTCAGTCCAAGTCCACCCTCTGTCCTCAGCTGCACACAAACATGACACGCTTTTCTCCCATGAAGTCCAACAGCAGAGATAAGGCAAGATATGAAACAGTGGAGTCACTAGGGTCAGAGAGTTCAAAAGTTAACAACATGACAGCGTCATGTGCAGCAAAATGTTCCAGATGCATAATGCCTTCTCCGGAGGAAAAGAAAATAGACCAAACAAACCAAGCCCATGTCTTTGACTTTTCAAATCAATTTGCAAATTTACACAATAATTTTTATACAAAAAAAAAAAAAGGTGGGGAGGCAGGGATAAGATGATGGAGATGGGGGACACACACAGATTTGGAAACACCTGGTATGACAACCAGTTTACAGTCCAGGTGTTTGGGATTCTTCCCCAAAATGCTGAATAATCTTGGTTTACAATTACCATCAGCTTAATCCAGGCCCTTCAAACAAAGAACAAAAGAGATTCAAGGGATACTCTGCTGCAGCCCTCAAGGTTTCACTCAGACAACAGTACTCAAGTTTCCCCACTTACTTTTCCAGCCTGGTTTTCCTCACCTTTTTTTACACATGCTCAAAGCCAAGCATTTAATTTTATTCCAGATAAGAGGTGTTTTTCAGGGTTTCTGCCAGAATGGCAAAGTCAGCAGGATTTTGACAAAGTGCAGCAGGAATTTAAAAAGTAAAGGCAAAGTAGCCCATCACCTGGGAAGTGCTGATAATGACAGCAACCAAGCTGGAGAACCACTTGGAATATTTAATCAGGCTGTGGTACAGATTAATTTTATACTGTCTTTAAAGTGCTTTGAAGATGAAAAGCATAACATAATTGTTTTATCTCCAGCCTCATCACCAGCACTGTGCCTCATCCCACCTAAGGGTGCAAGGCAGGTGTGGAACTTCCCTGTCCCACTGGGCTGTGACAAGGGAGAACTGGTTCCAGCAGCACCCCAACCCCTTTATCTGCTCTCCAGCAAGTAACAATTGATTGCTGGGTAGATATTTGTAAAAACATTCTACTCTTCATTCACATCAGCCCAGCTGCGCAACTCCGAATGTATTCTGGCTATAAGTTAAATCAGTATCTAATGAAAAAATTAAAAAACCATTAACAGTAATAGTGATTTTCATTTTCAAAGCATCAGCAACTGTGACAGCACCCAGGCAATTAACAGGTTCCTTTGGTCTTATTTTTCATATACAAACACTGTATCTCCTACAGCAGTTTAGGTAGATTAGAGGACACTGTAATCCAAAGACTGTTTAACACCTCTCTTTGAAAACTACTTCTACCAAAAGAGTGTGAGAACAACACAGAGCAACTATTTTACTTAGCCATCACTATGAAACCAAATTTGGACAACAGTACAAATACACAGCAAGTGGTATCTTCCGTCCTCAATTAACTCTTGAAAGAGCAGAGCTCCCTTAAAGGGATGACAGGAGAGAAAGATTCAGACATGGTGTGTCTGACTGTACATTCATCAATCAGGAAACCTGGTACACTTGTAATAAAAAAATGCATGATATTGCTTCATTCAGAGGCTACCACCTCTGGCTTCTAACTACATACTCTAAGACAAAAGGATAGGAAAACTCAACTCAGTTCTGCAGTACATCAAATGACCCAATGCTCAAGACAAGCACAGCACACGGAACTGCCAGGGCTGTGCACCTTTCTGCATTTTCTGAGCATTTTGCACTAGTGACGATCACACTCATCTCATGTTACACCAAGAAATGGGCCTGCTGTTTTTTCATGCTGCTTAAAATTCATGCCTCCAGCTTTGGGGATTTTTTGTCCCTTTCCTTTTGGTGGGTGTGCATGGGGAGGTGTTGGTGAAGATCTGGGGGAGGAGGACACCTTGCCTTAAGCATGCAATACAGAGAACTGCACTAAGTAACATTCTGTGAGCAACAGAGAAACTTGGGGATGAAAGCAAACATAGGGAAAGAGACTGGGACTGCCAGGGTACCCCATAGCAGACATCCTGTGCAAACACAACACCTGGCAAATGTCTGAACCACCACCTGTGGTAACAGGAGAACACACCTGAAGAACCTCACAGTCTGGAACAACTCCTAGGCACACATTTAAACAACCAAGGTATCAATCAAAAAGTGCATTTCTACTAATTTAACATGTTAAGAATGAGCCACAGCTGACTTGCTTTCTTGCTTTTCTCAGACAAAAGAATCAAGTCACCTTCTCAATCGTTTTTATTTTCCTTTTTTTGTTTGGCTTTTTCTCATAAAAACCAACACTTAAATAAATAAAAACACACAGAGATACCATGAAAGCTTTTAAAGAGAAGAGCACACTTTCCTTGGAGAAACAAGGTGCAGCAGTAGGAACACAGCAGCTAGCACATGGGAGCCAGAGTAAAGAATTACAAAATTCTTCAGCACTCTTGCCATCAATGCTTTCAGGCATCCTCTTATTTTATAAACACCTCACATAGGGATAACATAGGGCTTTATTAATTCATCCTCCAGTTGAAAGGACAGGATCCTACAGCAAAGCTCTGTGACACGAGACACAGAGAATGCACAGTAATTCAGAAATTCATTTGATTTCTATCCAAACAAATTGAATCAAGCAGATTACAGATTAATTACAATTCTCTAAGTCAAAGAAAAATTCAGCAGCCTTTTCCCAGAATCTGCTTTGTGACTATCTTTAAAAAATGCTAGAGAGGATTTGCCACTGCAGTTTACATGCTTTTTTTAAAGTGGTTTATTTCATTAGCTGTCTTAGAGCTGAGGGACCACATGAGTGTGCACTTCATCCCCTCTGGGCAACAGCCCCTCCAAAATTATTGATTTCACAAGGTTGGTAATTCAGCTGGAGTGTCAACCTCAAAATCCATGAGAGAGGTCTGAACATAAAAGACTTAAGATCATTGTGCCTGGCAAAAGCTCCAAGGTTTTCCATGCCTGGGAAGTCTTCCATTCCAAAACACAGGAACTTCTCAGTGGAATATCAGCAAGGTGGTTATGGCACTGGTGAAGCAATGGAACCCTTGAAGGCTCACCACCAGCTTTTACATAGAGTGTTCTGCACATAAACTGAGAGAGACTTCAATGGAAATGTTTGCATTTCAACACAAGTCTCCTTGGTGAGTGATCTAGCTTGTCTCCAAGATCAAAGAGATGTGCATTAACATTTTCTGGCTCGCACAGGAAAACACACAGAACCCACCCATAGCTCAACGTGTTGTGAACTACAGAAAAGCAGACAGGGAAAACAAGAGGAAACAGAATGGATAAAGCAGATCATCCTCCAGAAACAGGACTAAATACAGATGCAGATTAGCCTGGCAAACTGAGCATTTCTAGGAAGTGCTGATATGTCACTGTATTGCCAAAATTAGAAAAACTGTGTAGGAAGCAATTAGCTACTGTAGCTTCTCCCTACTTAAAATGATTGTTCAAGGCTACATTGTAATATGTGGTTGGTCATACCAATTCAGCATGTAAATGCTGCCATGAAAAATGCCATTTATTCAATCTCAACTTCAAAAAAAATCAAATGGATTCGAGAGAAATAACAGTTCTTTTCTTGACCATTCTGCATTTACACTTCAATTCTATTCCCAACTCACAGCTTTGCTGTGCACATTGTATGTGTGTCCTCCATAATTAAAGCTTTATTTGAACCTCCCCCTTCTTTCCACAACTCTCTTGGTTAGATCAAAACAGCAGAGACAAAAACTGAAACATGCCTGGGGTGCAGGAGAGAACAAGAAAGACTATTTAGTGAAGTAGGCTAATGGTGTTGCAGAGGAAGGGGGCTGATTTTCACATCTCAGAACTGTTAAGCCTGCAAATATTACTGAAATCACATCTGGGAACAAAGCTCTGCTTTAAGTAAGTTCACCATGAGTGTTGCTAAGCAATGGAGAAAAGATGAGGGAAAGGGAGGGTGCCTGACTTTAGGATTAGGAGGATGGATAGAAGATAAAGTAAGGCTTCTGCACAGCTTTATTTGTAAAAACTTGCAAGTTCTTTGTTTTTATTGCCTGTCTTCCAAACTAGTTGTACCATGATTAATCAGGTCTCATTCATTATCCACCCCAATGCACAGCCAGCACAAAGAGAGGTGCTGCATCCTGGAGCACGGGCACAAGCATCTGAGCACCAGAACTGCCAACATCTGTCTCTGGATTTCACAGGTAAGAACAGGAGAAGCTTTCCTGATGCAAATACTACAGAATTTAATGTCTATGTTTTAGAGAAATACTGCAGATAGTTGTTTTTATGTAACTTAAACTATGCTGTATATGGGAAATAAAATACTTGTGGTGGCGAGAGCTTGCTCTAACTCTATTCTTATGCTGATAGTTACAGAAAAGTGAAGTATTTTATCTTATAAGATCAATAAATGTCATATCTTCACCTTACTTGAATGAAGTTTTTCTGTCCACTCTCTACTGGCATCTTGATATTGTAAAAGTTTCTTATTCTGCTTCAGCAAGATTGCTTCCAATCCTTAGGAAAGCAACTACACATTTTCAGCTGCAGACAAATGCATTGCCTCATATTATTTCCCAGAAAACATTTGTTGCCTTGTTCAGCTAAATGCCTCCATAAACTATAGCATGTACATTTGTAAAGCATGCATTGTTGGAACAGTAAATTGAATTCTTTGATTCATTTTTACATGGCAGCAGTATTTTTCTTTTTTTTTTTTTTTTCTTTTTAATCATCATAAATACTCCAGAATGCTCATCTCTTTATTACTCAGCATTATATTCCATATGCTGAGGCATTTGCAGCCTCACAGGTCATTTCATAGGCATTAAACTTTTACTGTATACCTGTCTTTTTAACATTTGCTAATAACTCATCTGGAAAGAGAGTGACATTTGTTGCTGAGTAACAGATGTCTGCACACACAGCATGAACTAGGAGCATTTCTCAGCCTGAGATCCTAGATTATGATTAACTACCTAGTCAGTATTCCAGTTAGAGATATTATGAAGGCCTTTCCCAAAACTCAAGATATTGAAAACCTATCACTTCTGCAGCACTCCAGCAGTGCTCCCTGCACATGGGATGCATTTCCCTGACAGGCAAATGGCATTTAACAGACTAAACAATAGAAACTAATTAAGAAGATTGAGTGTTGTAATCACATTTTTATTTTATGCACCTTTAATGTTTTCAGAAGCAGAGACTCTGAACCAAACATTTTAAACTCAAAGAAGCATGGACACTGCACAAAGGCAAATTAAACCACATTCTGCAAAAACAGCCTAAAAGTTTTCCTCTGAAGGGTGATAAATTAATTACTGAGATGGGGAAGTTTCCCATGCCTAACACATAAAATAGGTCACCTCTTGAACTATATTTTATTTGCATGCACAGTCAGGAGCAAATCTATGGGCAGTTGCTTTAGAGCTGAACAGGCACACTCATATCATTTGTCATCCTCCAAGAACTCATCCAGGCAGTCCAAAACAAAGTCATCAAGTGGAAATATAGACCAGGATAGAAGAAAGATGCTTTGGATGGCCCAGCAGCTCCAAGTCTCATATAGCAAACCTCTTGAAATGGATGACATGTAGAAAATGCACTGACATCCACCATGTTGCATTGCCTAATTGACATTTTTCCCCCTTTTGCTTTTTCTTAATGAGAAGCAAGGAATGAGAGAAGAAGAAATCTTCCCTATCAGCGGCAGCAGGGGTTGCTGCAGCAAGATGATAATTCCCTCCTGCTACTCTGCTGACAAGCACCAAGCTGCACAGGAAGAGCAAAGCATTTTAATCACGGGATTGAAAAATGCAGCAGTTCCTAAAGCTTCACCTTACCTTGGCTGATTTACATTAATTTAGGATCAACTGGCTTTCAGAGGAATAATCCATGGAAGATAACAGAGGAGAAAAAAATTTGTTGGAACTTCTAGTTTCCCTGTGCATAACATGCAAGGATCTATGTATATAAACAGTTTTGGAGCATCTTAGATGAGCAAGGATTATTGAATTCCTTAAAATCACAGTGCAAAGTTGGGGGCTCCCTAATTCCATACTAAGTGTTTTTTAAGTGCCACACTTTCAAATACACAGCATTAAAGGGATAAAAAAAACCACATCAGAAACTGGATTCAGGGTCCAATCCAGTGTCCACTGGAACCACCAAAAATCCTGTGACAGAGGCCTTGAGGTTTTGGCTCTGGCTCTTTGATCAGATTATCATTTATAACAAAGGCAATCCATAAGGAGCTGCTAAGACAAATGCAAATCTTGTGTCAAAGACAGTCAGACACCCCCCCCCAAAATTGAAAATTTGAGCACACAGCAGCTTCCAGGCAGCAGCTTTGGGCATGTGGCACAACATCTGCTGCAAAAACACTCGAAAGCAGACCTGCGGCAAGCTGGAGCGGCGCCAGCTCCCAGATTATCCCCCCTCCAAGGCTGCCAAGGCAATGGACAGATGGCAGCCAGTGCACTCACAGGATAGTTAGCTCAGTTAACAATCAAGTATGCTAAATGATTTCAGATTCACTCTGCACCAAGCATTGTACTTTCCAGTGAACCATTAACACTGTGTCCTAATAGAAATATGGTTTGGTATGAAGGAACTGGCAGATCCTGTATTTTACAAGACAGTTTCTCTGGAACAATTTGTCAGGGAACATTAGATCTGCCTTCATGAATAAAGTGAGAATCTGCCAAGTTTGCCAGGCGGGTTTGTTCATCATTTGAATTCTGCAGGGTTTGAGGAGTGAGGATGGAAACAAACAGGAGGATGCAGGTCAGTTATCCACACAAGCTGCTGCCAGGGATGCACTCAGTGGAAAGCAGGAGGGTGTTGGGAGCACACAGGATCTCCCATCACAGCAGCTGTGCCCCTGCAGTGCTGCCTGCCTGCTGTAGGGCATAACAGAGTTCTCCTGCACTGGACAGCTATCACAAGCAGCCTGCTGGTGACACACTTGTCAGCCGAGTGCACAGATGTGACAACTCATCCCAGAAAAGCTACAGGTTCTTGGGTTTAAATGGGTAAAATCTGTAAAGAAAATTTGGGCCCCATATATCAAGGGGGCAAATAATTGACTACTGAGCACTAGCACCTAGCATATAGGTGGACTATGGCCTCAGCATTACAAGATACATCCTTAAATTCTTCCTCCTTATGGTTAGATATCATTGCCTTTAAGGACATTTGTAGACCTAGTGACAAATTTATTCTATTGATTTGCCTTTCCATAAATCAGGAGGTCAAGAATAGTGTTTGAAAAAAAAAAATGTTGGTTTCTTCTCCCACCTCCACCCTCTGCTCCTGTTGCACATCCCTTTTATCTCTCCACCCAAAATCCCATGTAGCTAAACAGCTGGTCAAAAGTGTAATACAATTTATTTATTATGTAGTTGGCTGCCATTACCGTTTTATTCATCATTGTTGCACCTAATAATTACCCTGAGAAAATACACACCACCAGCCCTTTTCTGCCTGCATTGGAAAAATCCAACAGCAGAAAGCAGGGGAGAAACCCAAGAAAAACAAGTAGAAAAATAGAAGGACAGAGAAGAGAGAGAACTTAGTGAGCTCTGTTGGAGGAGGTAGGAGTTGTGCCATGGATACCAGAAAAGCAGCACCTCACACTTCTTATCTGTTATCTCAGTTGCAAAGAGTAGGACTGAAGCAAACTGGAAAACCTGAAGCACTTCTAGTGGGCAGCCAACAAATGAGTTCCCCACACAGTCAGGTGAGAGCAGCAGCTTCTGACCAGTGCAGTGAAGCCTTGTGCTTTGGACTCGGAGCTCTCCCAGGGCACAGAGCTCGTTCTGCTGCAGCTGCTGAGCCCAGAGCAGCTGCATGGCATGGTGCAGGGCTGCAGGAACCCCCAACAATGCTGGGCCTGCTTTGCTGAATGAGAGGGCATCACACAGGGGCTCATCTCTGCCCAGAGCAGCTGCATTGCATGGTGCAGGGCTGCAGGAACCCCTTGCTCAGTGAAAGGGCATCACAAGCTCTGCCCACTCTCCCTTTCTGCTCTGACACCAGTTTCCCTCAGAGACATTCACAGGGCATTGCCAAAGTCATACCAGCAAAATCAGCACCAGCAGGCAAGAACTCCTATTCCCTGCTCTCCCCATTCCAACATGGAAAGGTGTCACAGAAATATCAGAGCAAGAGCTCTGCCAGAGCATGGAGCTCCTCAGCTGTCCTCCCTGCAGCTCTGCTCTCTCTTGAGGAGGCAATGTTGTGACCCCAGTGTGTGATCACCAGAGCAGGGAGTCAGAGATGCAATTAAAAAAAAAAAAAAAATCAAGAGCAAACCGGTTAAAAATGGAGACAGAAGCAACCTCATTTTCTGGCTCAACTTTATGAAAATCTGATTAGACCTCAGTGAAATTTAATCTTTGCCTTCCAGACCTTCTGAGACAACAATAAAGATCTCCTGAGCTCATAAAGTACCCAGAGAGGAGAGATACCACCCAGCCAGGAAAATAGCTGAAAAAAATTATTTTTCTTGCCCTAATCACCAGGTAAATCTGCAAAAAATGTCATTAAAAAGTAAATTATAAAAAGCTGCGTGTCACTATTTTCAAATACAAGAATACACTTTATCAAAGTAATAAAATAATATGAAAAAGACAAGACAAATTAGCTACAGCAATAATCAGGAATGCCAGACATTCAGAAGAGAGTATTTGTTCAAATTGCTAAGATAGCCAAGAGACAGAAAAATTTGACTCCCAGCAGTCCCACAGTGCTAATATTTCTTTCTCCTTTTTTCCTACCACAAATTTACAGCAGAAACAAAACTACCAGATATATTTTTATATTATCAGCCCTTCCCCAGAACAATTCTGCTTCAAAACCACTCATTAAGCTGGAACTGGCAAAACCCAAAGTTCCAGCCTTCTCTTCTCATCCAGAGGATCCACATTTCTCCATGTCCTTGTAACAGCTGTTCCTACGTTGCCTCATGAGACAAAGAAATATGGGAATTTTTTTGACTTTCCTCGAAACATTTTTACTTTCATGGACAGATAATACATGGAGCCATTAGCCCCCAGGGGTCTCACAGCCAAACCTTTCCTGCTTGGGGCTGCTGAGCCCACCACAAGCCATGTTTTGCTGGCACAGTGTAACATCAATGTTGTAGGATTTTATGGTTTATCTGGATTCTTGCAATGCTCTGCTCACAGTCCAACAAGATCAGCTTTTTCAGCTTGCAGGAAAGAAAGCAAGCAATTCTTACCAAAGTACAGCAGTCTGGGAAATGAAAACAGAAAGGGAAAAACCAGACATGAATGGGTGGTAAAATTGTATTTGCAATCTTCTCCTCTAATGATGTAGTGCAGCAGCCATCTCCAACCAACTCATCATAATACCACACAGAGTGATATGTGCAGGAAATGTTAAATATTAAAGAAACAAACAGATGCTAAAAAAATCCTAAACTATGGGGCGTGCAGAGCCAAAATAATTGGGATAATGTGCATGTACTGAGTTAAAAACTAGAGGATGGTAGATTATATATACATGTGTGTGTGTGTATATATATCTATCAATCATCTAGGAACTCAATTTAATTTTTGCATGCACTGATTCCCCCATGTCCTTATTGTTGCTTATAGAATCCTTCCCTTACTAATTCCATGTCTCATACAGTCATGCAACAAAAACATGGTTACGTTGTATATAGTTACCCAGCAGAATGTCTGTGGAATAAAGTTTGCTGATTAAAATCCTATTTTAATCATGCAATTAAAAAGTCTACAGTAATATTGCAATTACATTACTTTTAAAATGCATCTGTGCAGAAAGCTAGAAGACTGGAACGAATATGGTATTCTGATCTCTTACTGTACAAATGCACATTGATTCTCAATCTGTTCTTGCCTGGGCAAGTTGGAGTGTGTGCAACATTCAAGATTAATTAGAAGTAACATGTGTTCCTCATGAATGATGCCATGTCTAGTACTACATGTAAATTAATTCATGACAGCATGGGCCATGTTGTGTCATGATTTTTTCCTTTTTTTTTTTTGGAAAAGATGTACAATTTTTTGACTGCAACTGCTATAGATTGGCTGTAGAGACATTTTATAAAAATAAGACTTTGGGCAATATGTAAGTTGGTTTTCTGCTAGGTTTTTTGTTGTTTTTTTGTTTGATCTTTGCCAGCTAACTGGGATAAGAGAATTCACAAGGTATGAATACATTATACTCTGTTTGGGCATCTCTAGCATGAGCAGAGTGGTTATCACAAAGACTCCCCAGCAGCCACCTCTTCCCAGCTTATCACCCTGAGGAAACGGCGCTGCCTCCAACACCAAACACAAAATAACAGCACATTTCACATGCACAACCCAAGGTCTCAGCTTCAACTCGCCTTTGATCTCCCATAACTGAAGGAAGTGTAAACCAAGATCAAGTTTATTAACTACAGATCAAAGTGCAGCCTAGCTCTTCCCTTTCCAGCAGCAATTAAAGACTGGAGGTAAATTTCTAGAGAAAATTATTTTGAGATATATATAGGTTATTTTTTGCAATCATTGAATGTGCCATTCCAGTTTAAAAACACAACTTCAGGACATTATGACCCATATTTCTCCCAGCTCTTACTTGGAGATTCCTGTTCTCCTCTGGCATTAGGGCATTTGTTAATTGGGAGAGTGGACACATAGCACCATGTTAAGAGCAAACAGAACTACTGTGGTGATACAGTAAAAACTTAGAGGTTCAATCATTTTAAAATGCATTTTCTCCTCAAACTACACTCTTCCAACCGATTCAGCCGTACTGAGAGATTGGCGGTACAGGTTATTTGAAAACTCATTGAGTATAAAAAACCAAATCTATTTCTCCAGCCTTGGAAATTGCCTTCTGTTCCCAGCATCATGTGAATTCATCACTTAAGTGCACTGCAAAACAAAAAGCTATACTGCTCTTGGATTTCACTTTTAGGAGCAGTTTAGTCACCTTTTATAACCCAAGAATTGCAATTCTTTACTATAGGAGCAGTTTCAAAAATATTATAGTGTCTAATCTTTATGAAACTTAATTGTAGAATGCGCTTAATATGGCCTTTAAAATAAAACATAATCTAAGCACCATAAAAGCCTTGTAGCTTCTTACACAATTAAATTCTTTGAATGAAATGACTTGCAGTTTTGCAAGTCAAAGCAGCAGATGTATATGCTAAAGCACAACTCAGAGTAAGCAGATGCCACTAATGATTGAGACTTATGACTGAACTTTTTTTTCCAAATATGAAGCAATATGAAACCAAGATATCTGTGAATTACATGCAAAAATGAGGGCATTCATACAGATATATCAGTCTTGAAACAGGACAGATGTTTGATCATTCCCACAGCAGTCAGCAGGAGGTTTGGGGTACAGTTTGGGGTACAGGTGTCAGGAGCACAAGACTGGTTCTTGTAAAGCATCACCATCCTCAGCTTACACCATGCTAAGCCAGCCCACCTAAAACAACATGTCCTAAAGTAGATTTTATTTCTTAAAATACCAGCTGAGAGACAAGTGATAACAGCTAAAACTCAGACTACCTTCTTTATTAAAAATAACACAGCCCTGTCTCTTCAAATTAACACTTTCGCCCCCTTTTCTCCAGCTCATCTTCTGTACCCTCTGTTACATTCCAGTGCCACCAGGCCCTCACATCAGCGACTGGATTGCATCCAGGGCTCATCCTCTTGCAGCTGGTTTCAAAACCACAAGGTAAATTAGCATTTACCCTTACAGATGCCCAGCAACCATTACCACACCATATTCAGCTCTCTCCTTATATTGGCAAGTACAGCTCAGTATAAAGAGTTGGGTTTTTAAAAAAAAAAAAATAAAATTCTAAACCTCCAGCCAATACTGACACATTTCCTTACATTCCCAAATTAGTTGCATAATGCTGCTGCCCTTTTGTAAAGATAGATCACACTGGCACCTCAGAAATGGCTGCAGTTTCCAAGTGATGACAGAATTTCACATCCCCGCCCTATTCCCACCGAGCGCCAGGATCCTTTCCAACGCCTGCAGCAATGCTTTGAAGTAGGTGCAAATGCAGCAAATGCAAAAGATTAAAGGATTCTGGAGTTCATGGAAAGAGGTGCAGAGCTCAGTATCACCAGAAAGATTCAACTGAACATTTTAAATTTTTATTTAAAGAATTTCATCATGAGAGGAGTTACATCATAGTACTTTTCCTCGGGATATATTTTACATAACTGTCTATGCTGCCTGTGACTAAATCCTTAGATGCATAGAAATGGACACATGTTCAGCCTTCCACCGTTCCAGCAGATCTCACACACAGATCACAGCATACCAAGAGCTGAAAGGTTAAAAAATGTTCAAAATAGACAGCAATATTACCTCAACATTTTCTTTTTTAAGCAGCTTTCACACAGAATGTTTAAAGGAGAAGTTTCACATTTAAAACATCCTCCTACAGGGGGAAGCTGCAATATTTCTGACAGACATTTTCATTTTTGTTCGGCATTTCACTTACTCAGTATCCTGTCAGTTTAGGAACCAGGAATTAGGGCTTTCAAAAATCAGCTGATGAAACGAGTCCCAGTCACTGTCTGTCCCTCCAAAGGTGGCTTACCAAGCATTATTCCTTTTAAAGCAGGGAAGAGGAAGAGTGGGGTTGATGATGATTTTTAATTTTTTTATTATTAATCCTTCAAATCACAACTGTTAGCCAAGTCACAGTCAAATATTCAAGTAACAAAGGTTTCCACCTCAGTCACTGCTGCTGAATGTCCTGGAGTGTGCCAGTAGCAAAACCTGCATTCCCACAGAATATCACAAAATCTGTTCACTAAGACATTCTGACATCAGCTCCCATAAGATGGAGTATAACACAGGGTGCTGCAAATTCAGGTAGCTTTTAAAGTAATAGGCCATAAAAGACTTCCTAAAGCTTTCTGATGAGTATACAAACAGTAGGAAATTAAGTCCATCAGCTACGGTGATATTTTATGTCTGGAGATAAGTATGACAGATCTGGAAACAGCACTGGTCTTAGATTAAAGGCCATCAATTGAGCAGAGAAGCAGAAGAGCCCTCTGTTTCTCTGCTATTTCTATTCAACTCTGGGTCTGTCTGCCCAAACCTCATCTCAAACCTGAGTGAGCTCCTGGCTCTTCCTTTCCCAGATGGCATATCTCACCTTCTCCCATCAGGGCCTCAGCACCACATCCCTTTTCCTCTGCTCCAAACACCACAGGCCTGCTCTCCCAGCACACCAAAGTCACTTGGTGTGTTTATTCCCATCTATATTCCTTTTATTTCCAGTGTGAAAGATTATCATAGTTCTAGTCTCTTTCAGTGTTGATGGCATTCACTTGCTGCCCATCCATGCTCCTTCCTTGCCCTGCCTGCAGAGCCCAGCAGGGCCTTGGTGATGCAGAGCAAGCAGCAGCAGTGTTGGAAATGTCCTGCAAGAGCTGGGCCACAACAACCACAGCAAGATGCTTTTTATTATATTTACTGAACCCTTGGCTCCACAGTTCCCACAAACCTGCACAGAAGGATGTGAGCTGTGCTGGAGCTCTCCACCTTACAGCTGACCCCAGTACTTCTGTTACTGATGCTCTTCCATTTCAGAATCAACACAAATTGTCGAAATACATTTAACAAAGGTTGAGTTTGGATTTTCTCCCAAGACCAGCATGCTGAAATTAACCTGAAGCAGATCCAGTTTCTCTTCCTGGACCTGTGATACACCATAACAGATTTGTCCCATTTCTAATACTTGTATCCTTCCCCCCCTCCTAGACTGAGCTGCAGAAATAATTTACACATGGGCATTACCAACCTCCCTGTCCTTGTATAAGACCTCTTCCTTTTTCATCTGTTTCCCATTGCTTTATTAAAATTTAAGAAAGAGAGGAAGACTGGGAAAAAGGAGGAAATGAGGTTGGTTACATAGTTTGAACACTTAGAACTGCAAGGTAGGGAACACAGTATAACTAGTAGAAATATTTGTAAAGATAAGTTTAAAGGCCTAGCACATAAACAGCACTCTGAGTTACAGTGCTTTATCCTTAACAGAGTCAGCATGAGAGCCCTGAGGCTACAGTAAAGTTAATAAGCATGAACAACAGAATTGCCAACACCAGGACAGAGTTTATATGTATCCTGTGCACATGCTTTGTCAAATGTAACTAATTTTTACTGAAGATAAATAGGAATACTAATGACTATCGTAGCCTGTGGCACTGGCTTGGCAAGGTACCACACACAATGAGAAAGCACAACAAATTTAAGAACTTCTAAAAATATATTAGCAGTAATGGCAATTTTTGGCTTCTTTGCTGTTTTGTCTTATATTTTCAGTGAGACCTAGTGAAGTCATCAGACTTATGCAATGATTTTATTTTCTTCACTTGTGTAGAGCAAGTCAGGCTTTGCTAAGAGGGTCAGGGCCAAGATATGGTATTTGACCTGTCTTCTTTCCCAGCTGGAACACCATTTGCCCTCCCCTAAGCCCTATATCACACGAGGGTGGAACACAACCCTAAACTACAACATCCTCAGACCTCCTCTGGGCCTAGGAGCTAAAATTATCATTTTTCACCAATACAATCACACCTAGAGGCCCTGAGGAGTGAACAGCTAACACTGTTTAATCTAGTCTGCCCCCCACTCCTTCTCAACAAGTCCTTTAATAACCCAAAGGTGTGAAGAGATGAAAGCGATGCAGCAAAAGCCAACAACTCAAAATACTAAATAACTCTATTCCCTGACTTGTGACTCCTAAGTTTCCTTGGCCAGTCCTCAAAGGTTCTTCCTGAGACCAGGAGGCCTTATCTGATGGAATTCAACATCAGTAACTTCAAAGCCATGCTCTGCAGGCACGGAGGGGAAATCAATCCAACTGTGATACACCGTTATTAGATCAGCTATTGCCACTCAGAAAAGAAACCTGTGAACCCACCCGTGGAAATGTCAGCTCAGTGTTCATCAACAAAGGAAAAAAGGAGTCAGAGGAACAATCCTCCAAGGAAAAGAGAATGAAATCTAACACACCTTCATGTGTCTGTCGCCACAAACGTGGATGGTGGAATTCAAGTTTTGTTTCGCTTCTTTAAACTGTATTCAGCATGCTTCTTATCCCAAAAGAACACAGGGGACAAGAACATTCTAGAAAAAAATTACAACTATGGATAGAAAATGTCATCAACACTGAAAGAGACTAGAAATACGATACTCTTTCAGGCTGGAAAAAAAAAAAAAAAAAGGGATTTAGATGGGAATAAACTATCACAGCACAGTTTTGGATTTTAAAACACTTCTCAGTGCTGGAACACTTCTTCAAAGCCCAACTCTGAAGACCCAGTTCAGATCCAGATTGCTGTGGGCAAATCCCTCAGAGCCCCCAGCCCAAAGGTCATTTGAAGTGGCACACAGCAGAAGAGAAAAGAATTGTTCAGTATTTTCACCACCACCACCACCTCAGCCAGAGGCCAGGACCAGCCCAGGCTGATTCAGAGCTCCCACCAGATGGTGTGTGCCAAGAGGCTCCCACAGAGCCCTGGCTAGAAGCTGAAGCTGCCCCCAAGATAACCAGCAATCTGAGATGGGAGATGGTGCTAAGACACCACCTGCTCCCCCTTGCAGTGCAAGCAAGGCTCTGGATGGCAGCCAGTCCCAGGGGCATGGAATTCTGCTGCTTGTTCACACATACATGCACCAGAGATTGAATGTGTTTTTTCCTAGTGCAGAATCCTCATTCCAGAAAACACAGAGCTGTTGGGTATTTTCTCACTCCCCTCCTCTGTAGATGCCATGTAGTCTGAAGGGAAGAGAATGAGAAAAATCTAAACTCTTGTTTAATGAATTTAACTCCTTCCACTGTCTTAGGCAGAAGATGCAACCCAAGATGAACGTGTGTTTTCATACCTTCAAGCAAGTCTCATCAAGACCAGGCTGACAAACACAGCCCAGAATTAACACAACCAATATTTCCCTATAATATGGCCTAACCCATTGTAGAAGGTTTTTCATATATAAGTTGATGCAAAGAGCCTCCTCATTCTTTGAAACTGAAAACCAAGAATTTCTGCCTGAAACTGTCCAGAGTTTTTCACCAAAAAGGAGACTTGGCCTCCCAGCCCCACAAGCTCCTGACACAAGCAGCTGTGCTCTCCCTTCCACAGCTCTAGAACAACACCAAAGCTTTTGTTTTGATCCAGCACTTTTCTGTGTGACTGTCTTTGGGCATGGTGATCACAGCCTTTCTCCAGGCCTTTGTATCACTGAGTTATTTTAGACAGAGAGCAAAGCCTGCGTCCACTGGTGTAAGAGCCCTGACCATGAAGGAAGCACACACCCCACCAGAAATAAACTGACACTGAATTGAATGCTCTGCTCCGTTATAAAGAAAAGAACAGAGTGTGTTGTTGCCTTCTTCCCAACCTGGAAATGAAACTCGGGATAATTTTACTAAGGGGTTAATATAAAAGGGGACCTTTACTTGAAGGCCTTCAAGAAACAATCATGGAAACATGTCCACAAAATCCTACATTCCCCACCCAGGGTGAGCACATTTTTATAGGCTTTAGGAAATTAGCATAATTGATTAAAAGCACCAATTAGGGGTGCAAGTGGTGATGCAATTTCCCCCCAGGGCAAGCCCCTTCCCTGGAGCCCTCCCTTGGCACTGGCTATGCTTTGTGCATGAAAATGAATCTGGAAGAGTTGTTCTCAGCCTTGGTTCCCAGGGAGAGCCAAGATAGCACAGAGCTTGTACCTCCTGGGGCTTGGAGCTCTGGAATCTGTTGTGTCTTTCTGCTTGAGGAAAGGCCATGGAAAAGTACTGGGTAAACCAGTCATTAATACAATAGACTGCAGAGAATGTATGTGTGAAGAATACAAAGAACACAGAGAAAAAGGCAAAACCTAAATGGCATCAGTGTGAGCATGGCAATTGTTATCTGAGATCCAGTTCAGGTGAGAATCAGCTCTAAGACTGTGTTGTAACATACCAGTCCAAAGAAAATGGAAAGGAAATGCTTCAAATCCTGGTACACCATTTATTTTCTAATTCAGGCATCGAGCAGAATTGCCTAAAGGCTGCTTGACATTACCAGCCCATTGCTCCAGGACTGGTCCTGCAGATCAAACTCCAGCCTAAGCTGAGTTGTCCCTAAGGCATCCTGCACTGTATACCTGGATTTTGTATGTCTGACCTCCTCCAGGAGGCACCAGCTGCCCTGCCTTGGGTAAAATGGGCTGTTAAAGGTTTCCACAAGTCACGACATTTAATAAATCTGAGGTTTGGGTTGGGGGACAGGGAATGGCAGGGATGAAGATGAGGAGAACAGTGGGAAGAGGGTCACAGGAGCAGTGGGTCAGCTTTGCTCTCCTGGCTGCAGCCTCCCAAGCCAGGGACCTCCCAAAGAGCCAGCGAGGTGTCTGCCACAGGGTCTCCCTCTGCAGTTTCACACCCCATTAACATGCCCAGCAAAGTCTACTGCTTTCTGCACAGGAGGAAGCATCACCTCTTGAATCTTTGCACCACTCACTACTGTTTTGACAGTGCTTGATTATAACCTATGGTGTAAAACAAATCAAATGCATTTGCCTGCCTGCATTGCAGAGTGAAGATATTTAGCAGATACTTTCCAAGTTATATCCAGATATTAAATTGCAAACAGATATTCTGTTGACTGCTTCTAGCAGAAACACTCAGAGAATTATTTTAACAGTCTCAAAACTATTCATTACCGTGGAAGAAACCAAAAACAGGCATCTCTGGAAGAGAGCAAGATCCAGCAATACAGAAATACAAACTCATGACATGGAGGACAGCTGTGGAAAACAAAATTAGCAATGCTTTCACTGGTCAGAGCACATACTGAAATGATAACTAGAAACCTAGAGTGATATTATTATGCTTTGGTTATATGACCTTGTCAGAACTTCACTTGGCTGGAGAAAGTCTTGTAGTTCTGTTCTTTCATTTCACCCCTAGAGCCAAGTATCACTTAGATACATTTATTTTCTCAGCATGCCATTGTAGGAAGTTGTAATTTTACTCAATATACACAAAGTCATTTCTCTGTTCACAAAAAAAAAAAGAAAAAAGTAGTCTCTATCCAAACTTGTACATTGTGCATCTAAACATTAAGGAAAATCATTGCACTAAGAAAGCACATCATTACCAGCCATTCAGACCACATCTTTGTTGAAAAATTGTAATGAATAGCACATTTATACTACAGGCTTCCTTATGTTCTAAACCATGTTTTGACCACTATACCCACACTCAGAAACCTTCAGTCCACTCTTGCAAATCCCACAATTGTTACAGTGTAGAGTGAAATTCCTATTTTGCTTTCAACTAAAATTTCTAAACACACATTTGCAGCATAAGTCCTGCTAAAATGCTGGAAGACAGAGCCTGTACATTTGCTTTTACTGCATCCATGTGGTCTGTGCTGCTTTTTGCTCCCCTGGTTAACAACCCTCCCATTCCTGCTATGAAAGCTGCTGGGTTTAGTTGACCAATGCCTGGCATTTCCCCAGTATCCTTCAGTTGCCAAAGAAAAAACCTAAAACTGTAGATAAAACTTATCATGCCCTTGTATTAATTAGATGTCCTGAGCAGTGCTCAGAAGGCACTGGAACAGTAACACCTACAAGAGGTCAGTAGAATAAGGTCAGTAGAGTAATAATACTGACCTCTTGTAGGTGTAACTTGAGGTAACACCTACCTCAAGGTAATTGAGGGTTTATAATTTACCCTCAATTATAAATAAGAAAGCAAAAAGGCCTTGAGCCAGGTGACCTCTGAAGGCACCTGATCCATTCCTCAGTTTCCAGGACATTATTAGCACACTCAGCCATGGCAACACTGCTGATTCAGGTCAGGCCTCCTTTATCATCACTTTGGTCTTGCAACTATATGAACTACCTGTCTAACAATCTAATTAAACCTTCTGCTGCTAAACACCATGTGGTCAGGCCACATCATGAGCCATTACATGACAACGTAAGTTATCAGAAGGAGCAAAGCAGAAGGTCATGTCCAAAAGGCAGCAAATAGGAGCTGACCTTTCTCTGCAGGGGCTCATAGCCCTGATTTTCCTCAGCAAACACCCATAGAACGGTGATCAGCTTTTATAGACTTCAAATACTCGCATACACCTTGTAGCAAATGAATTTTGGGAACCAAAGTAGCACTGCAGGCTTGAGTGGGGCTTGGGCAGCCTGTCCTTTCCCAGGCAAGCATCCAGTTACACTGAGAACATTCACCAGCCATTAAAATACATATAAACCAGCTTCAACTGGCCATGACACTCCTGGGCTGACACTCCCAGGTCACACCAAGGTTTTATCACAGTTTTCCTGACCCTTATCAGACAAAGCCAACCACACACAGAATTTCCACATCCCCTGTGCTGCCTCCAGCACGCGATGCCGGCCATATGTCACCGACTCCACACACCTGCTTCAAGGGCAGCAAGCTAGACTGTGACTTTTACCAAATGCCTTCATCCTGCCAGGAATTAATTTCTCCCTAAAGCCCTCCTGACATTTCTGTGGATCATAAACTGTTAATTAAACACTTGCAGCCATGTCCTTTCTCCCCATTTGCATCCTGAATGCAGCACCAGTGCAGCTGCAAGCAGGAACCATTCATCTGCCTTGCTTCCAGCTGGATTCGTCTACAGCAAAGAGCAGAGCTGAACTCACCCATTTGTCCCCAGAACCCTTCTCTGGAGCCATAATGGACAAGAGGACCCTAGCACTAACCTAGTGCAGCAATCATGAAGTAATTAAATCCTTGAGGAACCCACAGAGAACCCACAACTGCAGCTGTATTGCCATGGGTGCACAGGCATCAGCCATGCAGCTCTCCCTTGGAAATTTGCAGCTGTGCTTTGTGGGCTTCAAATGGCACACAGGGAGCCTGAGAGCTGCTGCAGAGGCCTTGAACCAACACACGGAAAAAGCTTCCAGCTAAATTTTAAGATGATATTTTTCCGATAGATTTTTATCTTACACATACCAAAAAATTTGCCCTCCTGGAGGTTTTTTCCAAAAAGTGTTTCAGTGTAATTTTGCCTACGTGCACAGGAGAAATGCTTTAAACAAACCTGCTCCTTTAAGTGTTTGCTTTAGTGGATGCTATTGCAATGAATTATCTTTCTTTAGCCACAGCTGCCTCCCAATGGATTTCCTCTGTTTCTTACAGGGAATTTAACAGCAGTCTCTCCAATCCAAGAGAACTGACAAACTGCTTTAGTTTAGTGAGGCTCCATGCTGGGCGAGCCCCAGAACCTCCTATTCTTTACAAACAGCATTTCTTTTTAAAAGGTGCAGAGAGTTTGTTTCCATATGCTCAGGATTTCTCAACACTGCTGTTCTTACAAACCAGTAAATGAATGCCTCCAGCTAGCAGTAACATTTCTATCAATGTAACAGCCCAGCCCACAGGGATCTAATTTACTGAAACTGGTTAAGTGCTACACAAACATCATCTAGAGAGATTAATTGGCTGTTAAAGTTTGATTGCTTTGCAATCCCTTGGTGATGGTTGGAAAATGAAAAAGTGATCTTTTGTCATTACGTAAATACCTTAAGGTACAGTATATATGCAGGGCTTTGTGTGCATTTTATAAACACAGCAAGTCTTCAGTGGGTAAGAGAGCCATGACCCATTTATTTATACTGAAGTTTATTTAGTATATTCATTATGGATGACATTTTCCTGAAGTTTATTTAGGAGCAAAGTGTTCCCAGGCTGTAATTAATCCAAATTAAAACACATTTATGCTGATCATTAAAGCAATTTGTTGCAGACAAGTTTCCATTTGATCATTTCCCAAAGTCTGTATTACTGTATTCTGAATCTTCGATTTCCTAAGTGCAACTTTTCATTTCTTCTTCTAAAAAAATAATAAAAATACCATAATCCAGATACCCCTGGCTTCTGGAATTTTTCCACTCAGAGATTCCCTGAAGTTACAGGAGAATTTGGTGTCAGTCTTCTATTACTCAGTTTTCTCCATTTCTGGTTCGTAAAACTCTTGCTTAACCAAGAGTTTTATAACCCTGGTTTTCTCAGGGGAGAGCCCTGATCAGATGTGAGGAAGGGTGCACAGAACATCTCAGAGCTCTGCTCCCTGACCGTGCTACAAGATGCTGTGAGGAATCAGGAGTAGAGACCAGCCAAATGAGCTGTCAGTGTGATCCTTCCAAGCAACTTCAGCTTGAAAATTGCTGATTTACCCAGTGCAGTCCCGTGGATATAAGAAACTACTTTTCCTGAGCTTGTGAAAGAAATTATCATAATTTTATCTCATTAGCAACACTTACATCTCCAATACCTACAGGCATGCCCAGAGGGACAGGTGCCCCTCGTTATTGTTTGTATCAACGTTTAGGGTGGTGCAGCAAGGATCAGAAATCCATAGGCAACAGAGTAAGAACAAGTGCTGTTAACATCAGAGTGGAATTATTGAAATCACTACTAGCAATGTGAGTAAGAAAAGAAATGTTTTTCAGATTCAGGGGAATTTGAAGCTCTTGCATAGCAGGAAAAATGCTTTTTATTCTTAGGCGCAAGAAAATCTGATCAAGAATCAGCAATACAAAATCCTCAGCATCCCCCACTAAATTGCTCTTCCACTGATATATGACTAAATATCCCTAACAGTTCAGCATCTGGGTTGCATGTAAAGCTGTAATACAGAGGGTGGGGATAAACTAAGAACCATAGCACAGACTTTATATAAAACAGTCTCAAAATAGACTTTCCAAAGGCAGGGCATGAAGAATTTAAACAATTTGCAGATAGCGATACGTTTGTAATCTGGATATAAGAACAAAAACCCACTTTGTTGTGAGCTGTACGAGTGTGACAGCCCATTTATTGAGGAATTTGCACAGTTCTGAAAGAGAGAAAACTGAATAAACCATCTCCTCCAGCTGGGGTGTAGGGCAGGGGGGTGGGAGTTAAATCTTTAGTGAAGTCCACAGGTGGTACAGGAAAATCGATAATGGCCTTTTGGGAAAAGTCAAGGTAAAATCCATGATAGGAGTGTCTGTTAATGCACACGAGGTTACCACTGCAGAACAAAGTTCTCAGACACCACGGTGATGAGCATGTTACAAAAAGAAAGAGTACCAGTTTACAAACTCAAGGGTTCTAGCAGAACTGACCATCAGAGGAGCCTGGGCCTAGCTTGTTCAAAAGAAAAACAACCAAAAAAACACACCAACACAGCCCCAGGAAAGGCACAGAAGGTGCCTAGCTCAGTCCTTCAGAGCCTATCTGCCTTGTTAGTTAGAGCTTCCCACTTGCCTTTGGCCATTTCATCAGATCTTGGGCCAGCAGAGGGGAGGGAGGGGAGTTTGAAGCTTGGAAACCAAGTTCTTCCAAGCTAAATGCAGATGTGAGCTCTGCCAGTCTTTTCAAAAGCTGGTGCACACATCCCTCCCCTTCCCACCCTCCTTGTCCTCCACCAACATTCTGTGATGCCTGGAGAGCAATGCACTACCCAGGAGCACTTAATCCAAGAGATGCCACGTGCATCCAAAAGATTATCACTGGATTTGGCAAGTGAGATATGCTGGAGGCCAAGATTAGCAGGGGAAGAGGGAATGCGCTGTTTGGAGCTGTTAATTATCATCTACCAAGAAAATCTTTTGCCACTGAAGCCTGAATTTGCACTCTGTGTTCACTAAGGTGAACACACCAAACTCTACTTTAAATTATTTAAAACTACCGTGCAGCTGGCTTGGATCATGTTTGTGTAAAATAACTGACTCAAAACCTCAGATTGCTTATCCTGTTCAGATTACATTCCCTCACTCAATCTTGTATTTAAATGAAACGGTTTCAAAACAGGCACCTATATCACTTAGGAAAGAAATACCCTTTAAAAGAAGTAATAAAACCGTCTCCTTTCTGCAGTGAAAAGGATCCTAATTGCCTCACACTTACTAACACCTCCCAGATTTATGGTGCCAGTTGGATTCATCTCCCTCATATCCCATTAAGAGTGGCCATTTCCTGTCACAGATACACTGAGCAGACCCTGTGTTCGTGCTCTAACCTGCAGATAACCAGAACGGCAGCTCCCTTATTTACTCTGCAGTCCTGGGGCAGCAGCACTGTTTGCCCTCTCTGCTGCAGCTGTGCACGTTGGGATCAGCACTTCAAGGGTTTTTATGTTCACTTGAAAGCGTCCTTCCTGGGCAGCACGCTCTGGAATCTCACCCATTATGTACAACCCTTTAAACTGGCTCCCACCTTTTACAGCTTCCTAACTGGCTGTTCTGCAATTTACGAGCAGAAACTTAAATGATCTGAATCTCCTGTATCTAATTGCAGCAAGGGAGGCCACAGCATTTGTTGTGCTATTTCATTGATTTCTAGCCTTGAAATCCTTGCTTTGTGCAGCATTGTCAGAGGCAATTATGGTACATGTGTAAAGCCTGGATTCCACCAAAGATCCTAATACCTCACAGTACAGAGACCCTTCAGAACCTGTAGAGCTTACTGATGGTTCCAATTTCCTTTCTGAAGTTGGCCCCAAGTCCTTTCCCTCCTCCCCTTCCCACCAGGTATATTGAGTTTTTCAGTTTGTGCAGACTTCTTTGGTTTTTTATGGAGCTAATACCCCCCATTTTCTTAATATCTTAAAAGACTTTGAGCATGTTCAATATAGAATTTTTTTTAATCTGCCTTCTATTGAGAGCAGCAAGACACTGATAACAGAAGAGCTGCCAGCACTTAGTAATGCCCAGCATCAGCTCCACACAACTTAGAGATTTCAGGATTCTGGAAGGATCTCCTTCGCTTTTCATACTGGTGTGCATCCTACCAATGGGACTGGAATTCAGGAGGTAAAGAGTTAATCATATGACATGTTTTTTTTCCAAGTGTTTTCTCATTTGGGCCATTAAAATTCATTTAAACTTTAAAAGAGCTTCTAAGACTTTCCACTTGAATGACATCAAACAGTGCAGTCTAAAGTTTTCCAGTATGTTACTTGATCCCTCAAATGCAAGCGTTGTGTGTTAGTCACATTCTAGACCTCAGGAATCTCTTAAACTTCAAGGTTTTATTTATTTGTTTTAAAGTCTGCTTAAAGCTTTTAATCTCCATTTCCCCATCCAATACTGGTAGATACAAGTTATGTTTGCCACACACTACTTAATATTTCTATTATCTTAATTCCTGTGTTGCTTTTCTGGTAGAAACCTATCTGAATGATGCCTAAAAGGCATCTTTGCACTTCTAGCATAGAATTACTGCACCTGAAAACCTTTCATCATAAGTCTGAATTATTTTCTCATATTTTTCAAACATTGCTTTCTCACTGAAGGAGTTACTGGAGTGCCTTGCACTACAGTTGGGATTTTTAAATATAAAGTAACCAGAATGTTATTTGGCTTCCAAAGATAGTCCTTCCTTCCAGTGAAGGACTCCCTTAGTGCCACAATCTAATAGCATTCACAGCTTATATTAGATTGTTTTAGCAGTGACTAGATTGAAACCATATACTGAATGCTTTTTTCAGCTCTGCTATAGGAAAAATTTTCCATAAGTTTTGTTTATAAAATAAAGTTGGAAAAATAAAATATTTAAAGTCAGGCATCACAAGAGCTTATGGATATTTACTTTTACAGTTCCTAACTTGGTATACTACTTTTCTTCTATGATGCTCAGCCTGATGATGTTCCATTCATGCTATCACAGATATAAACCTGAAATATCATCAAACCTCCTCTCACCCCAACAACTTGGCCTTTAATTCATAAGATATCACATGCAAATGTGAAAGAGCTTAATAGCATTCCAGTCTTTTACTGAAAAGTACAAGAAAGTAACACTACACTTGCCATTTTCCACTGAGCTGCACTTTCTTTAGATCTGGTAAAGGGAGCATTGCCCACTTTTTAAAGCAACAGAGGATTTAAATTATGAGAGGCTGATTTTAAGTTCTCTGCTCAAGTGAGAGAATAACACAGATATGTGGAATTAGATGAGGCTGATAAAGGAATAGGTGAAGCCAAGCACTGCACAGAGTCTCCATTTTCAGTTTTACTAAGAGCAGCATACAGAGGGGGAATTTACACCATTTTAGCCTGGGCATGAAGGTGTGGGACAGAAGGGCTGAACTACTGACCACATTTTCTCTATTAATTTCTATGTTTTTCAAAACAACAGACCCACAGATACTGGTTGGGTAGTGCCATGGTACCCTAGAAAGGAATAATGCTCTGTACACCTGCAAACAGATCAGAGCACCCATGTCAGTGTCAGTAAAGGGACAAATCAGTTTTGTTTCTACTAGACATAAAATAATGACAACACTGATCCCCAGTTCTTTCCCACCCAATTCTCCTTATGACTTTTCAAGCAAGAGCAGTAACCTCATTTGCCAGAATAAACACCAAGAGTGTTGTTACAGCCTATTTTGTTCATTTTTTCTTATTAAATTCTGACACATAAAGGCCAAACCCAAACAAAATATGCACATTCCACAATGTCAGTCACTGAAGACCTGCCTTACCCTAGCAAGCATCTGTGCCTAAATATCATTAAATGTTACACAATCAGTCAATATCAACATATTGACCACCTGCAAAAAAGAGTCCCCACACTTTTCATGTCAACTCCCACCCAAAAAATCCCCCCACATTTGGGGTAAAGCCATTCTCAGGTTGATCCTTTGTAGAATAAAACTTTCAAGATAGCTCAAATTAACTAATTCTCAGTATTTCTATTAACATTCAGAAACAAGCTTTCCAAACATAGTCCTGACAGCAATGATGGGATTATAATTCTAAGAGTTTATGTAGGTGCTGATCAGCTCCTAAAACCAACAGCCCTGGCATTTTTGTTAAAATAAAATAGCTTTCCCTGCAAGCATTTATTTCTCAGCACAGCCTCAAAATTACAGCATTTCTGGTTGTTCCTGAAGGAATTGCTCTAATATCCTTGACACTGTGTTTGTGTGGCAGATACAGGAGCACAGAGCAAAATGCAGACTTCCAGGAAATTTCACCTGTGCCTTTGTTGTCTTGTTTTCACTAGACAATTGCAAATATCTGGTTCTAGAATCATAATGTCTAATTTATTCTTATTAACCTTACTGAAAACTGCTACTCTACTGATGTGTCTCCCTGGAGAATCCATGGCTCCAATTGCCCAAGGTGCTTTTCAGCTCTCTGTTTACTGAAGCAATACTTAAAACAGGAAAAAACAACCAGAAGACAGGAAAAAAAAAAAAAGAAAACCAAAACAGAGACAAATGCAAGAGTCCTCAGGAGACTGAATTTAACAGCATTTCTAGACCATAATGTGAAGACACACCCCCCTCAAGTGATTGCTGTAATTTCTTCAAGAGAATTACAAATAGCATTTAAATTTATTTAAAATAAGGTTAATTAAACTGGAATGCCTAACTACAGTTTCTTTCCCTTGCCTTAGGAATAAAAAAAAAAAAATACCCCAAACTTTGAAAAGCATCAAAAATTTTGAAGAGTGGTTTGTTCAAAACATTTGTTCATAGCTCAAGTTACAAGGGAAATCTTTGCATCATTTTCCCTCATATGGGAATATTATGAGGGCATATTATAATTCCCTTTAAGTTTCTCAATACTTGAAAGTGAATATCACAGCCCTTTCAAATTACATAAAGAACAACTTGGCATGAAATTAATGTGGATGTGGGGCTTTGGTTATTTTTAACAAGTATTTCAAGCACTTTTTTCACTCTTGCCATGCAGCAAGAACTAAGAACATTTCAGTCAAAGTTTAAAAAGGCATTTAACTAAAAATTGGAAGTGGTTAACGTTCTGATGCAATTTTAACTGCCACGTGAATATCTAATTGGGCAATCTCTTGCCTTAATGGACTGTTTCAAAGTGCTCTGTCCTCACAGCTAATGACTGATTCAGTTTTTACAGCAGAACCAACTCAGATTACACTTCTTATCAATTTTAATTCATATGATCTTATGAGTTCCTTCAGAAAGTGTAGCCATTTACCAGACTCCTGTAAGGAGATATTCCTCACACATTTCCAGGGGGAGTGCTTGGGGGAAGGTATGTGTGTGTGGGGTGTGATATAAAACCTCCTTAAAGCATTAGGCGTTTGGAAATCCAAAGAACATTTAGGTAGAGCAACTTCTCCCCAACACCCCAACTTTATGTTTTTTAAAATACTCAGCCAAGCAACTGCTAGTTAAATACCACAGAAATGGCCATTATACCACACAAACCCCACAAATCTCACTGCATATGCACTCATCACTCATATTCAATAGTGATGGGTGTATTTTAAATTTCACATAATCCCATTATCTAGCAACACCAAATGCAGACAACTGTATAATTTCCAAAGACAGCTTCTTGGCATATAAACAAAAGTTATCTCCTTACTAATAAATTAAACAACTTTCATTGTGAACCAAAAAAAAAAAATATTTCTCTATGCCAAGATTATGCATAAATTTATGGGCTCCAAGAAATTAAGAAACTGTTATCTGTTCAGAAAGAAGTCTCTGCACACACAATAACTCCTTTCATTTTCATGATCAGCCTTTTGTTCCAGTCTCCTCATGAAGATCTACAGCTTCTTCCCACTTCTGGTTCCTAAATGTAACTTTCTTTTATAAATAAGGAATAAATACAAACCCAATGTCAGTGGGTTCACCCAGCTTTGGCTCTGACCAAAGAGTCACAGATCTTTGTTATTCATTCTTTTCTATTCTTAGCTTAGCTAGCTTCTGAGGAAACCTTTTCTTTCTATTTCTTTTTAGTATGGTTATAATGTTATATATATATATATATATATATATATATATATAACATAAAATAATAAATCAAGCCTTCTGAACATGGAGCATGGAGTCAACATTCTTGTCTCTTCCTTCACCTGAAAACCCTTGTGACCATGGTCACAACAGATTCAAAATTAGGTATGTTCGACAGGAGTGTTGCAGCCCAAAACAAACTACAAAAATCACTTTTTTCTAATGGCTTTGATGTGACTGTAGAAAAAGCTGTTTCTCTCATCAAGACCTTTCATATTCTATTAAGCAACCTGACCTCATAATTTAAAAATTCATTAAATGCTACCAGCAGTTGTGAAGTAGGAGAACAAAGGAAAGTCCAGCAATGAACAAAGGTCTGACCAAATTGAAGGCATTACAAGGATTAACTTGTGCTGATGTTTAGGAGGAAATTCAAAGCTTTAGGTTTTAATAGGGTTTTTATTTGTCACTTTTCTCTAGGTTTAGTAATAGGGATCAAAAGTGGAATTATCTGTTTGTTCTGAGCCATGACAGTGTATTCTTGCTTAAACTCCTCCTTTGGAATGCTAGATGAAGTCCATTGAAAAATAATCTTTTGGGTTTTTTACGTTCAATCGGATGCTGATACCTGCACCAACACAAGTTTCACACTTCTTACACAGCTGCCACTGCTGGTTCCAACATCCCAAACCAGGGAAATGGCAGCAGAGCCCACGAGGAGCTGCAGCCATGAACAATTTAAGTAGGCACAGACTAAGCATCTGCAGGAACATTACCCTCCAAGCTTCAGTGGTTTGCTTTTTCTTTGCACTGGTGCTTGCATTTTTACTATGTGGTAAAAATATCTAGAGGCGTAGGTTGAAGGGGTTTTAATCTATGACTTGTTTAACTTCAAAACAATAAATAAAAAAATAAAAATCAATTAGAACAGCCAGGGAAAGAGAGCTGCTTTTGTTGGCTTCAAATGAAGGAGTCTAATATATCCTTTCATAAACAAGCCTCCTCTCCACTAAGGTTTCTTGTGAGAACAAGGCAGGCTTCAAACGAGGTTCAGCAATTCAGTGAGGATAGGAACCCAAAAGCTCAGAAAATTCATTTGTCTGCAAAGCAGAGCTGGAAATCCCAAGGGAGCAGCCTGAGTGAGACTTTCTAGTGCTTACCAGGTCTGCTCAAGCACAAAGGGCACTGCACAAACAACCTCTCAGGGTGCTTTTCAGGAAACTGGACGTTTTCTGCTGAACCAGCCAGAACCCATTAATTTCAGCGCATAAAATGATGAATAGAGAAGCTGGCTGCCCTCAAAGGTAGACAGAGGTCAAGGTGGAGCTTGGCAAGCAGTTAGTTTTTGGTTAAAATACCACCCCAAAAAAAAAAAAAAAAAAAATTGTTTCATGCAAAACCGCTCAAATTAAAGGAAGTAATTTACATAGAGATTTTATAAACTGTTTTGATCATCTTCCAGGAATAATCCAGTTGATGAGTTTAATGGCAGAAACATTATCAGATCAGAACATTTCTAGGGAAAACAAAAAATATATGATTTTTTTATAAAGTGAAACCATAGTATTCCATTGAATATTATGATTTCAATGACCAACTAACTGTGTATATACCTGTCCAAACAAGAGAGGCCTACAAGTCTCTATAGATTTTATTTAGCATCAAAATAATTGCAAGTTATCTGCAGTCATCAACAAGAAATGGTTAAAAGTCCGTAAATAAATTATTTCCTGCTTATTCTTCTTTGGATGTTAATAATTTTATCAAAATTGGCTGTTACTCCTTGAGCCACAGTGCTTGATCTCTGCAGATGTAACAGGCTCCATGTTTAGACACCCAGGAGAGAGCCCTCCAATCACCCAGTGCAAAACAAAAACTAAATAAATATTTAGTGCAATACAACACCAGGTTGCAAAGGAAAACTGACCAACAATTCATTCTTTCAAAATATCTTCATGCTGTTCAAGTAGACAAGAGCCCTGACTGACAAACCTTCACAGGACTCAATTAGTGACCCATTGAACAGCACAGGCGCTCAAAAGTAGGACCTGCAGGGTTCCTGCTTTTTGAGTGTATAGATGGAGTTAATAAAATCACCAAAACTGGGGTAATGAGAATAATTTTGCTCTTTCCTTTCCACCCTCCAGATAATTCTACTTTAATTTGTGTCTAACCCCCCCATACAGCTTCACTCCTCTTCTGGTGCTTCGTTTTCTCTTCTCCAGACCCCTTTTAGCCCTAAGGCAAGGCAGAGAAGGTGAGGACTGTCAGAGGAAGGAAAGGAAGAGTGGGAGGGAATGCCCTGGGCCTGAGCAAAACAGGTTTTCAGAAATCCCCCACTTTCTCATCTCAGGCGGTGCCAGAGAAAATAACTGGAAAGCAGTCACCTGAACCCATGGCCAAGCTCTCACTCACACACCCCACTGGCCTCTGCTTGCCAGCAGATGTGATCAAACACGTTCACAGCTCCAGGGATCCCAAACTGACAAATTTCATACATCAGCCTTCCACAAAAATAGAAGGAAATCAATCACAAGGGTTACTCATCACACAGCCCTAGGAATCAGCTGCTCGTGATGCCACTGGCTTGCTGGTGGATACAGGAGGGAGACTGGAGGTGCATTTTAATTGCATCACCCAAGAGATGCCTATCTGCCATCTTTATGGAGCAGAATCTGTTTAGAGGAGTCTACCTTCACCCATGGCCAAAAAAAGCTTTGCAACAATGCAAATCAAAATGTCCTTGCCTTAGAAAAACATTACAAACTGATATTTTGCTTGCACTTAGAAATAAGATTCATGTTCTGACCCAGGCAAGTCCAGGCTAGGTTGCCCCTGACCCTGACTAATGTTTTCTTGGCATGTTTTTGATGTGTATCATCTCCCTAGAGCACAGCACACAGAGAGCTTCCAGTTACTGAAGCAGCTCCTCTTTCCTGAGAATGCCCAGATGATGAGTTGGAACTTAGATTTTCCATGAAACTTATTGTCATAGGACCTTTAAGGGCAAGGGAAGACTAAAGGATTGAAACAAATACATTTAGAGGAAAACATGGGATAAAGTAGAAGAGGGAAAAATTGAGATTCAGGTTCCAAAGGAGAATGGATAAATTCTTAGAGGGGAGACTAAAACAAAGAAGGGTGGCAATGCTGCAAGAGCACTTGCAATCAGGGGTTTTGAAGGGCTTTGAGCATTTCACCCCATTTTATTTATCATTTAGACTTTTTTAGTCAAGACCACAATACTGATTGTCACAAAATCTAAACCTATCAGCTGTCACTGGAAGGGCATCCCTTGAGCTATCACAGTGACATGTGCCCAAGGAAGTGTTTGTCACACGGCAGGGCAGAGCACACAGATCACCCAGGTCAGTTAATCAGCAAGGAAAAACTGAATGCACAGTGCTCTAGTGCCTACAGAAGGGGTGCAATAAGCTCCTTAGCCAAAAACCCTAGAGCTGTGGTTTATCAGATAACTTAATTCACATTCACACAGCAGCTTTTATCCTATCATCCCAAAACCACTTTATAGGCCATGCATCCAGCATAATTTACCTATTCATGCATAGTCTCCAGCAGATGTAGCCACACCAAAGTCAGAAGTAATATTTCATTTTCACCAAGAGGTGAGAATGGAGCATTTTCCTTAACCAGATTCCTCCTGCTAACCAGAGAAACACCACATGCAAAGTAATAGAATTTTCCTAATACTGGAATAAGAACCTAATTATTCCCTAATTTTGCCAGCTCCTATGAATCATGAGGAAGAGATTAAAGCAAAAGTAAATATTGGTTCCTACTCCTATTTACAGTAATCATCTCAAACAATGAAGCTACTTGAGTCACTTATATTATTAGAAGGTGGATGTGGTTATATTTTCATCATTAAATTTGCAGATAACTCCCTGAAAACCAAAGTGTTACTCTGAAGAATTACTGAAGTCTAAGCAGCAGCTGTGCCCATCCTAGCAATACAATGCAATTTTTCTGGAAATTCAAATGCAATCTGCTCCCAGGCATGAGCAGAGTGGCAGTGGAGACCTGAGCACTGCAAAGCAGCAGCAGACTAAAAACCTAACAGAGATCAACAGCCTTACATTTATCAGCAGCTAAAGACTTTCAGAGGGTGGTGAATAAAAAAACCTCCACCACTGCTCAGCCCCCCTTTAAAACACACCTCTCCTCAAAACTGGCTGCTAAATTAATTTTCCAGAAGAGCTTTAAGTACCTCGAGCAAATAACACTGCTACATCCTTCTGGCATTCCTCTCATCCCAGAGAGCACTGCACACATCACTTAAATCAAATACTTGTGTTTTCACTCCTGTTTTGTCAATGACCAGATGTTTGAGCAGTTCCATCAGTGGTTAGAGAAGGAGCCAGAGAAGCATGATGAATAGCACGAGGATGAGTGGGCACCACTTCAAAAAGTCTGTGCTTTAAATCCCTTAGAATTTGAGAGGTTTAAGTGCCCCGATGCTCAGTTCATTTTATCACAGTGATTTAAATAGCCCGTTCTGCAACTGTAAGTCAGATAATCAAGGCATGAACATTTTAGTCATAAAAGCTTGAGCAGCTACAACACTGCTTGAAAATTATAGGTGTGCAATTTTATGGCAATAAGGATCTCTTTAAACTGAAAGCCCAGATTTTTCTTCCTATAGCCTGGCAACTTTATTTACACAAAATGGAAGTAAGACATGCTGTTTCCAAAAACAAATTTCAATAATGCTTCACCAAAAGATACCCAAGTCCTATTTGTGCTGGCCTTTGAAACAAAAGCCTCCATTCAAGAGAAAGAAAAGCAAAACTGTTCACACACAAATACACTTGACAGTACAAGCCTTTCAAGTAACATTGGAATAACAAATACTCAAAAGCATTTTGGTGTAATCTCACTGTCCTTCTGATCTGAATGTCATAAAGAAAAAGCAGAAAGTTAAAGTTCAAATCTGTCTTACTTAAAGTGTAAGTAAAAACATATCTTTGACACACTTCATTGTACACACTTCAAAGCTCTTTACTGGTTTTCTGTACAAATTCCATTTCACTCTTTGCCTGGAAGAAACCAACTCTCCAATGGACTATGCAGCCTTTTAATAGCAAGTACTTTACTCTATTGGGGAATGAATATTGGAGAAAAAATTCTGAATGCCATTTCAACCAGACCAAAGAAGGAAAACTATCACCATCTTGGAGTTCAGGTACATTGAGGGTTTGCTCAACTCTCCCCTTAAAGGGAAAAAAAACCTAACCAAGTCTCTTGAGTTCAGAATAAAGGACAAAGGATGGTTTTTCATCTGTGAAATGCCAGCTAGACACAGCCCTGCCATAAGTGCAATGCAGGGACACTGCCTTGCTCTCCAGCCTGGGGAAAACATCACAGGCTGGAGACAGCCATAGAGCACACTCTGTGTCTGTGGCAAATCTGTTCTGTACCCAGGGGGCTCCTGAGCAAAGAAAAAAAAAAACATAGAAAGAAGTCAAAACACACACACGCAAAAAGAAATAAGTCAAAGCATGCAAATAATTGTAGACTGAGCAAGAAAATGGAGAGAACATGTTTCAGTTCTGTCAGATCCCGAGGGGTTTAAGCCAGAAGTATTACCAGTATGATCCACCATCCAGTCCAAAATTTCCGAACAACATGACAAGCTGGCTTGACAACACTGCTTGCAAAAGATAACACTCACAGAAAAAAACATAGATGCACTTTCACAAAGGGTCACACAAAGAAAGAACAAGCAATGCAACATTTTTCCATGTCACCAGCACGAAACTCCACCAAAAAGCAAGACTGAATCTTAAAGCAACAATATTAAAAAGAAGTTTTCTGGCTGTTTCCTACATTTTAAAGCAAGCAACAGAATCTGGGCTGCACTAAGTTCTCCCCAGCACACTCTAATCCTTCAAAAGCCTTTCCTCTATGCCTGAGGGATCCCTGCTCTCTGCACAAGCTCCTCACTCTTAATTCCCTCTCCTGCCACTCCTTACCCACCATGTACCTCAGTCCAAAAACTTCTCCTGTGACTGCACTCAGCGCATCACTTTTCCCCCTTCTTCCATATTCTCTGTCCTTTCATTCCTTAGAGAAAACATCCCAAGCCAAAGTCAAGCAGCTGTCCATCACAGCTGGAAAAGGCACCTTGAAATCAGAACAGCTGCCTTGACCTCTGTGGTCTCAGAGAGGCCACTGGAGAAAAGAGCCTTCCACTGACCCAAGGGGCTGCCATTGTTTTTATTTGCTTGAAGTTCAGCACTGACATTCAAGTTCTTTACCTATAATGCAAGGGAGACCATAACAGGTACAGCAAGGGGTCTTAACACAGATGTTGTTTCTACATTGCCTTATTTTCCAGAAAATGTGGTTATCTTGCATGGCACATGTTAATGTCATATAGTTCCCATTTCCTGAGTAAGATTTATAAATCAAGCCAGATTTTCATCTCCATTCTTAATCTTAGACTTCTTTTGAATTAATCTAGTTGGTGCCAAAGTTTAATGTTTCAAAGCTGCCTTTTCAACCATTAACAATAAATAGTAGTAACAGTATACCCCAATCATGACCACTTTTGTAACAAAAATCTCTAGTTACCTAGTTTTATCATATTCAAGTAATTAAAAGGAATGTTTTTCTGAACCATTTCCTTGGATAAGTTGCATTCTTAAATGCCTGTACAATGGTTTTTAAATTACTACCAAGTTAAGGAGAAAATGGTGTTCTGAGACTCTCTGGGAATGGTTATCCTTAATTCCTTTTCAATTTTTTTAAAAGGTAATTTATAACATTACTAAAAAAACCTACTGGCAGAAACAACACACAGTTGCCAAAGATCTTTGATCTTCGTCAGTAACTGCCACACCATGTTCAGAGAAGTGATTTATGATCACACAAAATTCACAACTCTACATATTCCAGTCACAGGCTCTCTCTGAGGCAATTGGCATCACCATGCATGGCATGCCACAGAAAATATTTTCTAAGAAACCTTGAGAAAAAGGACTAAACCCCTCAGTGACAGCAATAATGAACCTAAGACATCTCAACTTGCTAGACAGTTTTTTCAGCCCTATCTTTGCTCCTGAACACTTTGCAGCTTTAAGTAGTTTGTTGTCTACACGTACTAAGCCCCTCTCAGCACCGACCTCTTTCCATATTCCAGCACCATCAAAGCTGAATTACATCAACTTCCTGCTCCCAGCAGAGGTCTGGACCCTGTGACCAGTTCATCCTGCCTCCTAATTAACTTCTCAGGTACAAGGGGTTGCTGCTGTCATAATCAGCCCTTTCAAGCTTTCATGATGAGACTCTAAATCTCTTCAGCACACAACAGCTTTGGTGGGTTAAGAGTCAATTGAATCTTTTTTAGCAAAAACAGCCATCTTCCACTGACCTGTGCAAATTTTATTTGCTTGATGGAGCTGATCAAACTCTTGAATCAATTGTTAGCAAGTGCTTCCAATGACACAAGCATTGGCTTGTGCTGCTCTTTGTTACTCATTGGTGAGGTGGTGATGAGGTATTTGAAGGATTTCCAAACAAGAACCGTTCTACAGTTATCAGTATGCCACAAGATGCAGGATTTATTTAAAGTTAACTTTTTATTTTAAGTTAACATAAAATGGTTTAAAAAATCATATGCTGTGAGTCAAGTGAAAAGGCATCCACCACACAGGGTGGATAGCAGAAGAGAACAATTAGCAAGTAGTTCATATTGAAAATAAACAAAACATGCTCGTGACTAAAGCAGTGGACAGCAGCTATGAGAGTAGCAAATTTATTTACAATTTAAAAATAAAAGGACAGTATTTTCCAGCTCTGCTCCCAAATAGTTCCATCATTGATTGAAACTTGATCAAAATATCACCTGAGCTTCTCTTGAATTCAAGTTTGTTACTACATCATCCATAATAAAACATGTAAAAAGTACCTATGCTCCATTCACAGCCACCTATAATTTAAAATAATAGTAATTCCCCCTATTTTTTTTCTGCTGAGCATACAGTTTTACAAGGAAGGCTTAAACACATCCTTAGTCTGTATATTCCAGGCTACTAGTCCAGTGCTCCTAATTAGGCAAAGACAAAAGTTTGTGATAACTCAGCCCTTAACTGGATTTAGGCTACTTTGTGCTTTTCCATCAGAGGCTGGGCAGCCTGTGTTTTAATGTAGCAGCATCCCACTGGCAGGCCCACTGATGAATCTGCAGAAGCCCATCAATCCAAGTAAAACTCAGTAAAACTCATTTGACACCGATTTAAACCTTTCCCCCTTAGCCCTCCAAGCCCCTTTTTCTCCAAGACTTTGTTTGAGCTGTTTGAGCATTTATTTCCAGCATCACTTGATTGGGTCCAGACGTTGCATTGCATTTCAAAGTGAGATGTGGAGTGTCTGCCTGGGGCAGACAGGGTGCTGATCACCAGCATAAACATTGGGAGATAAAATACCCAGTGACACCTCCTCAGCACATCAACTCCCAGACGTGGTCTGCAAAAAGCAGCAAGGAATGAGCCCATTGCTCAGAAGGTGAGCACTGAGCACAGGAATTGCACACTGCAAATTGACAGAGGAGAATCGGATAATTCAAAATACTTTAAAACTCTTGTTTCCTTACCAATAAACGCCAAAGGGAAAAATAAGCTAAAACACACTTTTGTTTTTTTCTGCAGGCTGGGACCAAGCCACAGACTTCACTGAGTTAACACACCCAGCAGAGAACTGCAGTGAAATAAAGGAAGAATGGACAACTGCAGTGAAATAAAGGACCACAGACTGACTCTCTCATACAAGGAATATTATCAATATTTGCACTGAGGTACAACCAGATAACAGGAGGAGGAATGCCAGCCAAACATTAAAGTCCTAAAGATGGGGGAAATTACATCTTGAATTCATCAGTCTGTTATTACATCATCTTTGGCCACTAACAACCAATTTATCTGGAAATGGCAGATTTTCACTTTTGGTGTATGCATGCCTGGACAGAGAGGCAGAATGTGAAATAGTTTTGTTTTAGAGAGTGTTTTGTTGAGGATTTTTTTTTTTTAAAGCACAAGTACTCTCTACTGTAATCCTAGGGAATGAAGCCTGTTGTGAAGAAAAAACTGCTCTGCACTTCTTAAAATACAGCCCACCAGACACTTATCCTAAAAATAAGATTTGACAGAACAAATGAAAAAGACTAACAAACTCTTTATCTTGTGCAGAGATTAAATTGCTATTGTTGCATTTCAGTCTGTAAATTGTGTCAGTTCTACTCCCTGCTCCAGTCTGTTCTTGTAGACTGGAGCATAGTCCACAAGTCCAATAAAGGGCACTTGAATCTTTTTTCTGCCTTTTTATTAAAAGATTCATAGCCACCACTACAGAGACCAGAAGAAAAATTACATTCAAAAATCACAGATCTGACTGCAGAAATGAGCAGGGAAACAGGTTTCTCTCATTTGTGAAGTGGCAAAATCTCGATGGAGAGGTGGAAAACTCACTGAGAGTGAAACATGACGTCAAATATTCAGAATGCAAATAATCCACCCAGACCTAGGAGTTTATATGCAGAGTAGCCACATTGAGCTGCCTGCCAAAGTTCTCTAGAAACTCAAATTTCAAGAGGGGGGGGGGAGGGGGAACCAAAAAAAAGCACAACAGAAAGCATCCATTTAGACTTGAACAGAGCAGTTCCAAAGCATGCAAGAACAACAAAATTTTGGTACTAAAACCTGAATTTTCTTTAGTAATGCACACCTTCCCATGAATAATAGAAAAGTATCCTCAATGTTTTATGAGGTATAGCCTAGTCCTGAAGACTAATCTGCAGGACTTGCTTATACTGATACTTTTGCATTGAAGAGATCAGTAATATTCAGCTAACTTATAGAGGGCACCTACAAGCTACAATGACAGCCTCAAAAAGCAAAAATCAACAAGGTCGTTAAAAAAAAAAAAATTGATTTGGACCAACAAAACACTTTTTTATTTCTTCACATCACTGCAGTATCCAGAGCCCTGATCCCAGTGTGGTAGATGCTACTGTACAGCCAATTTATGAACCAGACATGCTTCTCAATGAGCAAAAGAAAGTACATGCTAATAATGTTATTACAGCATCAGTGCAGCATTATCTCAGACAATGAAAAGTGTGGAAGTTTTATATGCTATCTTTATTGTTATAAAAAGTAGCACTGTTACCTTGGCAACTGCTGAATCACTTGGGAGTTTGTTAAAGAAACCCAAATGTTACTTATACTTGCACATTTGCAATCAATTTAGGGAAAACAATTGGGGTTTTGTTTGGTGTGTTTTTTTAAGCAAATCACACATTTTTTCCTTATGACTATGACCCTGCAAATTTCAGCATTTTTGGGGTTTCTTTTAAATAAATCACTTCTTGGGATTTAATTAAGGCAGTTCATGTCTCATTTGCACACAAAGTAATCTGCACTTTCTTACACAACAAATTCTAATAATTCATCTAGGATGTCAGTCAGAAATGGAAGCACAGACACTCTGCAGGGCACACAACAATTCCCATCAGCTTCCCACCTCCTGTGCAGGTCTGGGAATGGGGACAGGCATTTTCCCTGGGGAGTTTGGAGGGGGGACAGGAATCCCAAACTCCTCTTTTTCAGGGGCTCAGACCACAGACTCCCAGGCACAGGAGCACAGAAATGGGAAAAGGTTGCCAGGCTGCCAAACACCAGGCTGCCAAACCTGACCTTGCCTGTCTTGGCTTCCAGGTGTTGGCATCCTTTGGTTTCCAGGTTTTTTCCACCCTTCCTCAGCAGTATCTGTCTGATTTTAATGTAAGGACTGGGTGCATGAAGATAATGGGAAACTGCAGGAGGAGCAGTTTGTGAGATGTGATGATTGTGTGGGATGCCTCTTTTCTTTCTAGTTTTCATGAACATATTATTCCCCAAGTACAGGCCAACAGCAATGAAAAGCAGAATACTGGCAACTCCGAGTTTTTCTGTCAAGGAACCTCATGCAACTCAATTAGGCTGTAAAAGAGGGGCTGATTTTGCATAATCTCTTTTTTTTTTTAACTGAAAATGCCACACACAATCAGTGTGTGAGTGTAGCCCAAGTAAAATGCACATTTTCCTTAAAACAAACCCAGCCAAAAGCACATCATACTCCTTCAGACTGTCACCTCTGAGGTGTACAGAGCCAACCAGAATAAAAGTCAAGGGTTAAACACAAATTCTCCTAAACCACAATGGCAGGATAAAAGGAGGTTCAGGGAAAGTCTTAGCACTCCCTATACCTGAAAGGAGGTTGTAGGGTATTGTCTTCTCCATTAATTCTATATCACATTGCACTTGGAGGGTCATCTTACACCATAGCCAGAGGAACTCTTGCTTTAAATACTTATTTAATATCTTTGGTGAGAGAATGGAACTGAAACCCAGCCTCCAGAAAACATGAACAATCATGAAATTAAGACCAGAATTCAGCTATAATTAAACAGAACTTATTTCAATAGGATATATTGAATAACTATTTCAATAGGATATATTGAATAGTTACAGAGTTCCTGAGATGGTTATTTCATTAGAAATTACATTGGCAAGAGGATAAATTTAGGGCTATTGGCACCTCCACTGCAGAGCTATGCTACCCCTATGGCCAATATTTATTATTGTATTTCCCAAATGCCTTTAAGAACTGAATAATTCAATTGCTCAGAGCATTTGAACCTTAAACACAAAGTATTCCACATCTGCTTGCATGTAGAGAGGTCTGAGACAATGACTCAGCCAGATACAACCTTAACTCTCAATTTCCTTTCATTTAAGCCTCTAATGAGATGATAACAGAAGGGCCTTAGGGTTTTGTTTTACAAGATTGTGATAGGACTTTATAGCAACTAAAGGTTTTTTTACCCGAGTTTGTCCTTGGGGATAAAGGAAGGCAGGACATGGAAACTTTTTTCTTCAAAAGGTGCAGCACAGAGAGCACCTCTGTAAGAGCGTGTTTGTCTCCCAGATCACTCTTTAAGAAGTGGCTCACATTAAAAAGAACTAACACAGATCAGAGTGTTTATTCACACACACATTCCAACCCCCAGACAGGTTTCAGCAGGAAAACACGGAGTCCAGGCTCTGTGCAGAGACATGCATGCTCCAGCCACGTTTAAAGGGCCATGTTTAAAACGTGCCATGTTTCTCCCACACCAACCTCTCAGTTCTGTCAGTCCTCACTCTGTGCTGACCCTCCTGCCTGTGCTATTCCATGTGCTGGGGCTGTAAAGACCTCAGAGCCTGGACCTGAGTTTGCTGGCTGTTCATGTCCCCTACATAGAGCACCAGTGAAGCTCAACCCCTCTTTCCAATCAGAACTACAGCATGGAGCAGGGAGATTAGCTTGGAAAGTGTGACTTCATGGAGAATGTGCCTTTAAAAAGTGCCCTGTTTCAGAGAGAGCCAGAAAAAGCTGGACAGAAATATTACCGGGAGAGCTGTGCTGGGGTACAAAGCAGTAGGACACACTCGCCAAACGGGCACAGACTTGAATTACTTTCAGATTCATTTTCAGACCCAAGTGACATGAATCTTAATAAAAACAAATACTGTGTAACATAAAGCCACCAAAGATTAAAAAAATGAGACAACAAGATTGGTTTTGACAACTCGAATCTTTCAAATTTGGTACTGATGCCCATGTCCACAGGTAAGAGGCTGTAGTAAAGGAGGGAGGAGCAAAGCAATGCCTCACTGCTGACTGTGGATTCAAAGTTGTCACTTTGGCCTTGATGGATTGTTTTGGGTCAAGTTCTGATGCAAACTCCTGCAAACTGCAGTCCCAAACCAGCTGCTCAGTGGCCACAAGTGCTGCCACAGTCCCCCTGCCTCACAATGCTGCTGAGTAAGCCTGAAAACAGCAGGAAAATTGTGTACAGGTCCCTAGGTGTGGAAAAGAGCCATGGCTTGTCACCTGTACAAGCCTGCTCTCAGCATCACCTCCTGGGAGGATTGGCAGCATTCACCCCCATCACATTTTGGGAGCCCCAAGAGGAAGAGCAGCTGCCATCTCCTCCTGACCTCACAAGGAAGGGGGAAAGCAAACAGGGACACCCTCCTCAGAGCAGCATGAGACAGGTGGAAGAATTAGAACGTTTCCATGAATGCATTCTTGTAATGTTTTAATTATTCATACTAACTTAAGGCCTATTAAGCTGGTTTGTGTTTACCCATTCACATGGCCCTACTACAGCACCCAAGGCAATTACCTCTGATTACAGGACAAAATGACTAAAGAGCTTCAGCACACAACGCCTGGTCTCAGAGCTGTCATACATTCCAAGATCACCTCCAAAAAACGACCAAGCTGGGCACTTAACCCTGTTTCCCAGAGGGGAGAAGCTACCTTTAAAAATGCACCACCATCATGGGGAAGGAAATAATTACAGACTTCCACAGCAGAGAGAACAGCTCTTTCTTTCTGCCCCACGCCCACTGTCCCTTTCTGTACCCCTCCAAAGCAATGGCAGGGGGAAGGCCACAGGCAGAAGCACTCACACAGCAAGATTCTGCAGAAAGGTGCTGTGCTTGTCCACTCACTCCTGCGTCACCCTGTTTCCTACACAGCAGGATGCAGAACAGCAGCTCCATTTCTCCTCCAGCTTTTCTGCCGCTCCTGCTTAAACTGCTTGTCATTGACATTGCTGCCTGCTACTCTGCTATTCCACAGCCTCACAAGTGAGACCGTGAATCCACACATCAGCCAAGACTGCCTAGCAGAAAAGGAACCCCATGATTAAGGAACAGGATGAAATTCTGTATCGCATTTAAAAATAAATAAAAACAGGACAAAGAATAGAAGCAAAAGTGTTTTGCTTCATCTCCTTACAAAAATATCCTTTAAGCTCTAGCTGCTTATGTGCAAAGCAATTCACAGCAGTAAAAAGACAGGAGAGAGCTCTTGCTAAGCAGTGAATAGAAGCAATTAGCCAAGAGAAGAGCATAAGCAACTTGCACTATGCCTTCATAAAGCTTATCAGGTTTATTCTGCCCTGTTACATCTGTGTAATTTATATTAAAAAGCCAGCAGCTATTTGGCAAGATTTACATCTAGAAACAGCAATTTAATCACATATGAAAGATCAGTAGAAGTGGATGCCTCAGGACATCGCAAACTTCTCACCTCCTACTAACCTGCCTGAAACTTGCCCTTGTCATATTAAATGTTCACTAAAAATAACTTTTAAATATCTGTTTCATTATTAGGCTCATCTCTCTAAACAGAAACAAAATTTATTAAGTTATCATGCAAAATATTGAATGCTTGCACAGCAGAAACAAGCAGCTTGCAAGTTCAGCACTCTTCCCTCTGCAGTGATCTAACTACTCTAACATAGCAGAATTCCTAGCAATTTCTTGGCCAGGCAGAAACAAGTTGAATGGCAGATGTAAGAGATTCATCATGAAAAAAACCCTCCAGAAGCAAAGCTGTCAAACAGGACTTTACTCCCTAAAATAACAAAAGGAAGGGATTCACATGTAACCTGGATGTGGTAGCTAACACCATCAAGTCCAGGGTATGCTGTCCTGTTGTTCCATTATTACATTTCTGACATTTTAATACTGAACAGCAGTTATATATTTACCAAATGCATCACCTTTGAAGCCTGACCTCAAAGTGTCCTAAAGTTTCAAACCATGACCAGTTAAGTGACTAATTTTAGGCAGTCCTGTATTTATTGCTGTTATACAAAGAACAGAGCTCTTAATCAACCAAGGCTTCTCAGAAGCCTCATTTCTTTCCTCTTTATAAACCTCTTTATGGGCAACAATCAGACAAGACCAGGAGTTGTTTACTTGCTGATTGGTGCTCAGAATTTTTTCTAAATGTGTGTGTGCCTGCACTACAAACAGAGTTGTTGCAACAGGTACCTTCCATGAACTCTTGAGAATTGGGGTCAAGAACAGAAGGGGTTTTAAATTAGCATCAGTTTGCCAGACATGGCACTAATCACTCCCAAATCAAAGCTTATAGAAAGCATGGACAGCCTGCTGAGATGTACTTGATCTGTGAGTAACCCCTCTCACTTTATCAATATTCCACTTCAGAGGATGGAATTTCATAGTTGAAAAAAGGAAAACAACTTAAGTGTCCAACATATAAGCAAAGCTCTGCCCAGTAAGCAAAAAATGGCAATCCTGCCACTTAATTAGAACCCTAATTAGAAAGCAAAAATACATTTCATGCACAAACTGCTATCCTTCATTAAACCCCCTTCAGAAAAGAAGAATATCTTTGGGAGCTGTAGCCTGGGGGATTTTGTTTGTTTGGGTTTTTTGTTTATTTTTTCAACAGTCATTTATCTGCTCTTGTAAAATACAAACAAGATCAGCACACAGGAGAATTTCTATTGAGTCCACAAAAAAACATCAAGTGCAGAAGTTAATGTAGGTGTTAATGCTCAGAATGGTGGGGCTTTATACGATCTCATCACCTGATATCTGTGCCAAGGCCAAACCTCACCTGCTGCTGTGTTCAGCTGTTTGCCAATTGTGACATTTTCTCACCAGCACCAAAACCCTTGGGACTCCAAAAGCCCCAGTTTCCAATGCCTGCCTGGGCCTTGGAACGTGCTCCTTAGCCCACATTTATAATCAGACTTTTCTTGAGGAAAAGAAATTGCTACAACAGGATTCAGCCACATCTAGGAGGGAGCAAAAAGCAGATAGACTAAACTGGTAGCTCAGTAATCAGTGTCCTGATTAAGATAAGCTGGAAGTAATTGAGAAAGCAAAAGACTTTTACACTGTGAGTCCACACCTAACAAACAACTCAATCCATCCCTTTTTCAGCAGCTCAGGCAATAAGTGCAACTGAGATTTTCACTAATAAGTCTACAAAAACTAATCATGGAAACAATCTTTTTCCACGAGCATCACTGAAATCTTAGAGCAGAGATTCTATATGGCAATCTTTCATTGTTATTATTATTTTTTAAATTGTGCCACAACTGACTCTTCACTCATTTTCTGTCATCTCTGAAACACAAAAGGATTCTTGCAATCATGCTACTTAAAAACAAATCTGATTTAAAACAACAGTTGTAAACATTAATAGGTTTAAATAATAATGATGATGGCTTGCCTGCCAGTTCCATCTGTAGCCAAATCTGTGTTAATTCACAGTAGAATTTCTAATTTGTGGATGCCACAAGAAACAGAGCTGTGCTCAATTAGCATGACCAGTAAACTATCAAGATAAGGGAAAAATACATTTCTATATAAACATTGTCTTTTATTATAGCAAAGATACATGCCTAAAATTAATTTATCCACTACAAAGCTGTCATTTTCTGTAATTTAGGATATTTGGACTCAGATGCATTCCAAGATAAGGATGCTAAAGAGGAACCCTTTATTACTACAGGGCTGCTGTTTCGCATGGAGTGACACAGTGACAGAGTCCCTCTCAGCCTGAAGGGTGCCAGTCCAGGCTTTAAGGGACACTCCCAAAAAACAAATAAAGCAGATATTCCTCGCCATCTTAGACATGCTTATCAATTTATGTATTTTTTTCCAAATCCTTATGTGCAAAAAACACTTCAAATTCTTAATTATTATCTGCAGGAACATTCAGAAAATTTAAGTCCCAAAGGCAAAGTACACACAACAGGACAAAGCTGTTCCACACTGACCTAATGGGACATGTGTACATGTAATTTACACATGACATGTAAATGTAACAGCCAACATCACCCTTCTACAGCCAGCTAAAAACCAGAACATGATAAATCAGAATTTTTTAAGAAATGGAAAATATAAGGATTTTATAACCTAGAAGACTAATGTGCATTTTATAATTCTAAGAGAAACTGTATAATAACACAAAATATAAAATTCTCCTATCCTTCTTGATAATTCTCAAATTACTTTCCATAAGCATGGTCTATTTGGCAATTTCCAGGAGATGTCAGTAATAACAGCAATGTTTAATTCAGTAATGAATTTGAAAACCTAAGTTTTTTAAAGATACACTTCAGTTCTGTAAACTTAGTTATGCAGGTTTTCTGTCAAAAGTTTTCAGGTTCACAGGCAAATCTGAAAAGGCTAGTAATGGAAAATAAAGAAAAGGTATTGCTTCAACCAGCTGGACCATGCTGTAACTAACAGCAGTTTGGGGAGGAAAACAATAAATATGATCTTTCCAAAGGACACAGCCACTCTAGACATGCAGTGCACACTTGTTCTGAAATACACATTTACACTCAAGATTATGATATAATCATCCATGTGATCTAAATAGGGAATTAACAGCTTTTCTCTTCCACAGAGGGACCAGCTGATGAATGAGAAAGTGAAAATTACAGGTTTTAGAGACCTATGAACAAAAGTCATTTAATCCACAGGAAATTAAGATCATATCTGAACTGAGTCCTTTACTTGAATTGGGAATAAAACTCTTCATAAGACTTTTCCATTGTTTCTCTGAGTTACTCATCCTTTCTACTTTTTAGGAAAAAATAAAAAATAACCAACCAAAGATACAGCCCTACAATGCACATGACTGTAGCAAGTTAAGAACAAGTATAAACAGAGAAAATTTTGCAAACCAAGTATATTTTCAAATCACTTTTAGAAAGTCCTTCTGCACTGAGGGAGAAGTAATGTCTTCTCCCTCCACCCCAGCTTCATCCTGGTTTCAGCTACATTAAACAATTTAATGCTTTTATGCATTTCACATGTAGATCATCCAAAACACTTGCATAGCCTACCAAAAATCATTTTCTGCGATAACTGCATTAAAGTACAGAGAATGCAAAATTACAGTTCTCCCCTAAGAAAGAAAGTGAAATATGCAGCATTCTAATAATTTCCTTAAATTTTTTTTCTGCTTAATAAGCTTAAGTCTTATAAAAAACATCACAGATTATTTGAAATGCTATGAGACACCAAGCAATTATAGGTCTGAATTTTTTTTTCAAAGTAGTAATTTAGAACTCAAATCTGTGTTTTCTAGGTTTATTTTCAAATACATCTCGGTAATTTATCACAGTTCTTTCTAAACCTGGCCTCTAGTTAATAAGGCTTCTACACATATGGTCTGACTTTCTAAAGGGCCTATTAGGAAAGAAAGAAGAAAAAAGAAAAGAAATTCCATTACTGTTTTCATGCTTTTTCATTGAACTATCACCGCATTCGCTCGCAATAACTCTAAAGCAGGATTATAAAAGTGCTTTCCCAGAACGTGCACTAAAAGGAAAGGAGCTCCAAACCTGGAGAGGGTCTGAAAGGGGCCTCTTGTGAAGGGAATTCTCCCATGCAGTCCTTTGAATCCCTTTGCCTGGTGAAGCTGCTGGGCCTCTAAACACAATTAGCTATTCCTGCAGCTGATCCCAAATACTTTCAGCAGCCCATCCCGGCAGTGATTAGGGAAACCTCATTGCACGTGTGTAATGGATCCATCAGCAGCATCCTCCTTCACCTGAGAACGAGCTGAAACAATTTTCACTTTCTTAACACATCTTTTGAAGAGCCACATGTTAGTTACTTCTCTGCTCTCCACCATAAAGATTCTCTCCAGATATCCAGGCTTTACTGATCAGTTTTATTTGCAGTCCTACTTTGACAAATATGAAATGTCTTCAGCTTGTTAACAGCATGCATGTAAAGCAAAGCTCTGTTAAAAATCTTTAATTTTATGCACTAGTAGAAGTAAAAATAAAGCAAGCAACCATCTGTACTCTTCACTGTTAGGCAACATTTGTTATCCTCTTGTTGATGTGATCTCAAACTGACTGGGTAAAACCAATATTTTGGATACAGGGCAGATGGAATCAGCTGCAATGTGGGGTAGAAATCTTTTTGCTCCCAAGCAATGCAGCAAGTCTCTATTTCTCTACACATGATCCCAAGTACATCATCCCCTTTGACAGTATTTATCTTTATGAGCATGTCCCAGCCACCCCATTACTGGTATTTTCCTTGAACATAATAGCTGCATATCACCATCTACCCATACTATGGAAAATCCCAAATCTTTTTATCCACTTATTCATGCAAGTGAAGAAAGACAGGAAACACTGTCAAATATCCAAGTAGTCCTAAAGACCATCCATGAATTAAATTATAAAGAGCAGGGAACAAGGGAAAAAGATCCTTGCACTTTTTCAGATTTTGAACCAAAAACTTATGGAATGCCACAATACACCTTAAGGCACACTACCTCAGGGAAGAAAAAAATAAAGCTGCACAGTTTGACAATTGCACTGCATCTAAAAAGCAGAACTGGAAAATCCACAGAGGCTGAAGAAGTGCCAAGGGAAACAGTGGAATTTGCTAGAAGCTTTGAATTGCAAATGCAAGGGGAAATCCTCTGCTGGAAAATATATTCAAACTCTATATACAGAGCAGATGAATGCCAGAAGAAATCTGATACCTTTCTCTCCCTTTTCACCTTTTGTCTTTCAACCTTTTTTTTTTTCCTGTCTCACTACTTCACCTTTCCTTATCTCTTTTTGTTCCCCTTATTAGCTGTGCTTTGTCACTGCTGTTACTTTCTTACAGAGACAAGAAAACTCAATGTTTATTCTGCAGAACATCTCAAACAAAGGGCTCAGTTTTTTCCAGGGTACAGGGGAAGTCCCACTAGATCACCCATATTAGCAGTTCTTCTCTCATATTCATCTCTGGTGTTTTTATTTGTCCAGTGCAGGAGGTTCCATGTGTTTTTCCCCAAGGTTACCCACCTCACCCCTGCAGTGGAAGGAGCATTCACAGACAGCACCACAGCACAGGGCAGCCCTGCTGGGAC